>NC_041398.2:30821329-31568829 GCF_900747795.2 Erpetoichthys calabaricus
CTTGAATGAATCTGTGCAATTGTGTAACCCAAGCGTGTCAATATATATATCAGAGAGAGAGAAAAAAAAATGGTGAAAATTACTTTTCTTTTTAAATTAAGGTTTGCTTCAGATAGGTACATTAAAGAAAAAAATGTAACCAATATGACAGCTTCTACTTAATGATAAGCATTTTGTTTTCTTTTATGTCATATGCATTATGGATACATATTTTAAAAATTTTATTAGTATATATTTTAAGGAAAGTTTATTTATCTTAGTATTTATATGGTCACTGAACAATAAGCCAATGAACAATAATGTCATTTCTCAATGTAGTCTCCACCCTTCTCGATGCACTTGTGCCACCTGCCTGGAAGAGCCTAGATGCCGGCAGAATAAAAGTTTTTGTCTTGCCCTCACAACCCACTAGTGCACCACTTTCTTCATGTCGTCATCTGTCTTGAATCGACGACCATCCAGATGTCTTTTTAACAGTCCAAAAAGGTGGAAATCACATGGTGCCAAATCTAGTAAATAAGTAGAATGTGGTAATAACTTCAGTTTCTCCAGACATGCCTTGGTGTTCTTAGCAGTGGGTGGGTTGGCGGGAGGGCAGTGTTGTGAAGGAAAAGAACTCCTCTAGAGAACAGTCCCCACCATTCGGATCGAATAGCAGGCTTCACATTGGTCTCCAGCAAATCACAGTAAATTGCACTAGTGACTTTAGTACCCCTCGGCATGTAGTGTTCAACAATAACGCGGGTGAGAACAAGACAAAACCTTTTATTCTGCTGGAAACCAGAGAAGGGCAAAGACTACATTGAGAAATGACATGGTCAGTTTTGTTAGGGATTGTTCCATTTTCTAACTTTAGCTTGACTCCCCTTTGTACATGTACATATAGTGCAGATAGTGCAAATGGTTCATAAAGTGGTTCAGGGTGCACAATATTACAACTGTAGTGAAAGTTTACAGTAAGGTAATTGTATCTATAAGTGCAAACAGTTCTAACAGGAGCACTTGATGGAATGATTGAGATGAAACTGTTTCTGAACCGTGAGGTCCCCACAGGAAAGGCTCTGATGCTTTTGCCTTATGGGATCAGTTGAAAAAGATTGTGCGCATGGCTGAGACAGTCTTTGCTTGATGCTGTATCCCGATAATACTCTTTCTGATCAGCTGCTGTAGAGCTGTGATTCCACACTTGGATACAGTGGGATAAATAGTCTTGAGTGGTGCATAACGCTAAAGCACTTATGGTATTTGGATTAGTGTGGCCATTCCGTGGACCATTATATTTTTACAGGTTAATTACAATCAGATGTCTTAAACTAATAAACAATATGCAGTTAAAGTCGCATCAGGGATGTGAATCTAAAAAAAAATAAAGGGAAACCACACAGGAACAGTAGCACTGTTTTGACACTGGGTGCCAGCAGTTTGCAAAAGTGAGACGAAAACTGGCTTATGCAATGGATTGAGCTGGCATGAGAATGTTTGTGGCTTTAGATAGATAGATAGATAGATACTTTATTAATCCCAATGGGAAATTCACATTCTTCAGCAGCAGCATACTGATACAATAAATAATATTAAATTAAAGAATGATAATAATACAGGTGAAAAAAACAGACAATAACTATGTATAATGTTAAATATTAACGTTTACCCCCCCTGGTGGAATTAAAGAGTCGCATAGTTTAGGGGAGGAACGATCTCCTCAATCTGTCTGTGGAGCAGGACAGTGACAGCAGTCTGTCGCTGAAGCTGCTCTTCTGTCTGGAGATGACATTATTTAGTGGATGCAGTGGATTCTCCATAATTGATAGGAGCCTGCTGAGAGCCCTTCGCTCTGCCACAGATGTTAAACTGTTCAGCTCCATGCCAACAATAGAGCCTGCCTTCCTCACCAGTTTGTCCAGGCGTGAGGCGTCTTTCCTCTTAATGCTGCCTCCCCAGCACACCACTGCGTAGAAGAGGGCGCTCGCCACAACTGTTTGATAGAACATCTGCAGCATCTTATTGCAGATGTTGAAGGAAGCCAGCCTTCTAAGGAAGTATAACCGGCTTTGTCCTTTCTTGCACAGCGCATCAGTATTGGCAGTCCAGTCTAATTTATCATCCAGCTGCACTCCCAGATATTTATAGGTCTGCACCATCTGCACACAGTCACCTTTGATGATCACTGGGTCTATGAGGGGTCTGGGCCTCCTAAAATCCACCACCAGCTCCTTGGTTTTGCTGGTGTTCAGGTGTAGGTGGTTTGAGTCAGACCATTTAACAAAGTCATTGATTAGGTCCCTATACTCCTCCTCCAGCCCATTCCTGATACAGCCCACGATAGCAGTGTCATCAGCGAACTTTTGCACATTTATGGTAAGTTTAGTTTTTATACATTGCAATGTGAGCATCAAAACGGGCATACAGAACATTTTTGTGCTTACGCACCGTTTACACATGAGGCCCCAGGTTTCCACCAAACAAACAATGGAGATTTATTTCTCCAGTAATGATTGTTTGAATTTCACAATTGGCTACATCTCAATTACAGCTTAAATGCACTTTGTTGAATGTTTAACCCCGAAAAAAAAAATACAAAATATGTCTTTGCTTTCCATTTAAGGTAATTAATATTTATGTTTTTAAATGCCACATGGTTTGTAATTTATTGCTAAAGATACTTTGTGGTACATGAAAAACTAGTCTACAAATCATGGAGTACCCTTCGACATGACCGTCATAGTACACCAATTTGTTATGATAATCACCACGTCAAGTCATGAGAACTTCTTTCTATAAAATTTTGATGATACAGATGGAATGGTTTCTCAGTTTTCAGTGCAATATTTACAAAATCAGTAATGCATTCCTTTTTCATCAGTTGCTGAATTGTGTGTTTCGCAGGAGAATTTGCATCAAGATACCATTTCAATAACCCCTCACATATCAGCTTTATAAAACATAAGTGAAATACGCTGCCTCAATGAATACAGCAGAGACTTCAACACTGACTTCACCTTACTATGTTTGATGCTGCTAAAACCAGAGCAAGGCTCCTTAACATGTATGCTTTTTTTTTTTTTACGTGTGCCACCCCTACAGTATAACTCTAAAAATGCAAACAAACTGATGAATTTCTCAGTGACAAGTGCTATATAAAAACAAACAAAATAATTAATAAACAAGTAAACAAATAAAGTGAACTGAATTTGAAAGACCATAAAAAACTTGTTAAATTGCAAGTTCTCCTCAGGTTTGTGTGGGTTTAGCCAGAATTGAAACTATTTGAAAATTGTGATTTCTGAGCCTAAAGCCATCAATTTGAGGACAATTCTTTCAGGCATGGGTTTTGGTTGATTAAAGCAGGTCAGACCATTCACATCAGGCATGAACCATCACTTCCAGGGCGAGACCTGGAGTGATTAGGGCAGGTGCACTGTGCACATATAGGTAAATAAGATGCTATTTGGGTCTTAGGAGACCATGGTCCATTTATAACATCGGTCCCAACCAATGGACTAAAGATCTTACTAATTTTGAATGAAATTAAGTAAAGCAAATTAAAACAGAGTGGATGGTAGGCATATATACAGAGCACAACCCACCTCGTTGATCATCTCAATTTCACGGAACGTGAGTCTGTCAAGCCAGTCCACTTTCACCATATGACCCTGACGATGAGCCTTTGTCAGCTGAAAAGGAAAAAGAGACAGATTAGTATAGCTAGTTCAGTTCATAAAAAGGGGGTATTTCATTTTGAATGCAGTAATAATAAGGCGTCTAGTGCTGTGAATCCAATATTTAAGATGTCCTAGAAGTCTCTGTTACTATGCTGTTCATAAAAGCATATATATTCATAACAAGGTGCTACCAGATACAGGTAAAAATTCTGTGTTCTGATACTATTAAATGCTGGGTCTCCTACTCTTCATTAAAAAAAAAAATCTTAATGACTTAAATGTTTGGCATCTACAAGATTTTTAAACTATATTTCATTTAGATTAAAGCTGAACAACAGGAAGTGCTAAGGTGTTTTAGTGGATCAGCATTCCAATATGTGTGGAAGGAAAAGGCCCTACAACTTACTGATGGTATGCATAAGGATGCAACTAATTGATTATAATGTTCACCAGTTACAACAGTTTCCTAACTGCTGACAAGATGTTACCATTTTTCTTGTTTATTTGCTTTTGTCGACATTTCAATGATGGAATTTAACCTTTTTGTGTAAGTCCCATTCCTGGGCATTTATATGACTCATCTGTTGTATATCTGAGACCACAATCTTCTTTGACAAAGTAAACATTCAAACTTTGCATTTAATCAAGGCAAACAAGTTATTTGATTCTAGTAAATGCAACTTTACTGAAACAGACTACTCTGTAACTAACTCAAACTATTAAAGAAGCCATCTCTTTTCATCCAATTTTTCACTATAATAGCTCTTGGCATTTTGGTATCCATACTGCATAATTGTGCCTGTGCTGTTGGTGCTCATGTTCTGTGTGTCACCCCCCTTTGCTATAACATGCGTGCGCAGTGGTTTGATTTTACTACTAAATATCTGTCTAATCCTTAAAAATGAACCTCCAAAATAGGTTCAAAATAGTGAAAGCGATTAAAAAAAAGTGATGGAATTTCTTTTTTTTCCCGCCATAAACTGCAGTACTACATTTTCCAGTAAGATGAGTCCAACATTATGGCAAACAAGCCTATACACTCTATGCTCTCTCTTGTATCCCATAGTTTTCTGGTATCCAATTTTTCATTTTACAACCCATGCTCAGGAATGAATTACAATCAGATAATGACATATCATAGTATATTGTGAAGAGTTGCAGTTATAAATGATTCCATTAATTTGGAATGGATTGATTATGTCAGGAAAAAAAGCAGTTACTAATCATGATTATAATGGAAGTAGTTTGGTCATGAAGAAAAGAAAAAAAAAGGAAAAACACATCATGGTTTACCTAAAAAAACTTCTTGCCAGGAAAGGAGAACTGTTACTCTCCAATTATCTGTAACAAATACTTCTTTCTTGTTATGCGACTTGCTTTTTCCTTCACTACATGCCATTACTAAAGTATATTATCACAGCAATCAGGGACAATATAATGCATTCTGTATAATGAACGAAAAAAGGCTACCCTTTACAATCTCTTCTCCTTGACCTATGGATAAGCTGGAGTCTCAATTTCATCCAGTCTGGCTCATTAGACTAGTCAAGTAGAGAGGACACAGCAATATGCAAAAGCAGTACATGTACTTGCATTAATTTACTTTTTTTTTACTCTTACTTACTTAGCATGGATTCAACTTGAGAATGTACAAGTAGATGCATTTCATTCAGTGGTACCGGAGCTTCAGCAACACTACATTAAATAAAACTAAGTCAAGTTGGATGATTTTCATCAGTAATTCATTAGTGAAACAGAATGAGGCTCCTTGCTCCTCATTGCCACGAGAACTAGTTCTAGTGATGCTTAGAAGCCCAGGGCCAAGAACCAAATTGACAAGCTTTGTAATTCGACAATCTGCAATAAAATTATATTAAATTCCACGTGTTGATGCCAGACTTGCTCGTCTACAGTAGGCTACACCAAACCTGAGGATCACGGACATCATTTAACCCATGAACCAAAAACATAGGGTAATTGGATTTTGGACTTTGTAACTAACAGAACCCAAAGTAAGCATTTATAGCTGCTTTTCTGATACTCTTATTACATCCACTGGATCAACTCAAGAATCACCGTATACAAATAGCTGCAAGAGTACAGACAAGGACAGACATTTTTTAAGAGATGTAAATATTCCTGTCACAGAGAGTCTTTTACAAAGCAAGAAGGGTAGTCACGGAGCTACTGTATTTTTAACTGTCTGTTCATTAGTGCCATTGTATATGGTTAGATATCGGATATGGCTGCAGATTTTAGATATTTTTTTCTCTATCTCCTCCCACCCCCTTCTGTATATCCATTACCATAACAAGGGCAGTAGGCAAATATACTGGAGCACTACATGTATCCAGAAAAGAATCATTGAGCACAGGTTAACCTTTGATCTCACTACTGAACAAAAATTGGCCATTCTTTTTAAAGAAACCTGATTTAAAAAGTAGACACAAGTAAATTTGCATTTTTTTCTTTTATTGAATGTTTGAACTGTATGTTTTATTTTTTGATTTAAGTTACAATTAAGAAAATAACTGTCTGAAGTAAGTTTTTTGCAGTAGTTCTCTCTCACTACACTGTACTACAAAACAAGTCAAAAAAGGCTGACTCTGTTCTGTCACTGAGAAGCCATCCTATGTTTTCTAAGTTCATATGTTGCTATCAGGCTATATTTTTAGTTATCAGGATTGAGGCTTTATTTTATCCCTAGAGCAATAACTGCTTTGAACTCTAGCAGTTGCAGGTGTTGTCTGAATTTTATTATGTATTGCAAGACTGTCATTTTTTTATTTGTAAAGATCCTGTGGGTGTCTGTATTGATGGCTGTAACTTGTCTCATGGTTTAAATTTTTGTATCTGTATAGCAATGTCTTATGTTTGCACTTTTCTCCAGGAAACAAATTTAAATCTGGGATAATAAAATTAATTGGAAAAAAAAAACAAAACAAAAGTGACTCTACAACAGAAATACACTTTCCTGTTATTTGTTTTTAATATATTAAAAATAACACCTTAAGATCAGCTTAACAGTAACTTTGGGTCTGCCAGATCTCTTCTTATCCGAGTTTCTTCCAGTTTCCAATTGACTTTGGATTGTGCATGACACCACTGGACTCACTGACACTTTGATTTTTACTTCTAAGGGTAATAATGCTGTGTCTCATTTAATTTGTTAATTGTCGTTTTCTTGCCATTATCACTGGAAATTACAACTTTCTAGGGTGTAGTAACATAGTCTATTCCAACTCTGCTTTAAGACAGGGCTTTTTTCAACAGCAATTGGGACACGTGTGCAAATTGTGTGCTTCAAACTGCAAGGCTTAATTTACTTTAATTGCTACAGAACATCTATAGGTTGGAACCTACCTCTTGTTCGCTGAACAAGGCCTATTTGTAATATTCTGATATTTCCTTTTTTCAGTTTTTACTAACCTAAATTTTAAATTGAAACCTCTGGCAGTTTACTGCTTACCTTTTCACCATTTTAGGTCATTCACTGCATTTCAACGGATTAAATTTTAAGAAAAACTGGAAACACTGAGGTGTTCTAAAATATTTGACAGGAAGTGCATGACTCTTCGGTTTTTAAGCCAAGGTGCCCAAGTCTATTTTTGATATGCACAAGTGTCTTGATAAAGTTTCAGGTTGCCTCTGTTCAGTACAGCAGGTCAGGTAGCTCAGAAACCCATTAACTCCTTGAACATGCTTATTTTTGTCACTAAAATAACTATGTCTATGTCCTATGCATTGTGCTTCTTATATTGTTTTATTCATCTCACTTGACTGGTGAGGAAAGATGAAACATATTTAATTTCACTTTCATGCAGAAAATGGCAGCATAGTAAAGTGACTTGTCCATGACATACTGCATGGAGTCCTATGGTTAGCCTATCTGGGTATGTCAGTCACTCACATGCATATTAGCACAGTAGTCACTGCACAACACGGCAAACGTAGTTATGCTAGTGCAGCAGAATTATTAATGATAAAGATCCTTGCCATCACTGCACACCAACAAGTGAGAACTGTATAGCACACACCATGCATTGGGCTAATCTTGGTCATACTCACGCACTTTGCCAAGCCTCTGCAGCTCATGCTCCTATAAATGTGTGTGTGAGAGAGAGGAAAGACAGTTTTGAAAGGTTGGGCAATAGTAGCTCATCCATCCATTCACATCCATGTTCTTTGAGCCAAACAGCATTTTGCTTCAAAAGTCCACACCCCTTCTAAACCTCAAGGTAACTTAAAGGGTGAATTTTGTACAATCTTGTTATGATATGTTTATCCATAGAAACATACTATAAATTTCCAAAATGTCCAATGTCTTATGAAACATGTATGATACAATGAGCCAAAGGGGTGACTGCACAACATTGTGCAGTAGCTACACAAGAGGAGCTGGTGCAGGTAAGAAGATAAACTTGTCAGAAATTTGGGAACATAAAATTAAAGTTGGTAGATAGAGGCACTTTTCCTGGTTTTATTTATTTGGGCTTTACTTATTTCACAATAGTAGTACTGTTAAGTGGAGAAGGTGAAGAATGTTATGTTTGAAAAGCCTTAGTCTGTAGGACAGACAAACTCAAGAAATTTGGTCTAAATCTGTTTATATAAAGCTCTTACAATGTTAATTTTATTCTGAATTTACACATTACACCTGTCAAGTCTTTTATTTCTGATGTGATGTTTATGTGTTTACCTTGGCTAGTCGGCCCATCTTGTCCTCTGTGACACTATTGCTTGTTCTTCCTGGTGTCCGAGTGGGTTCCCCGCCATCTCCTTCTACTCCTGGCCATACCTTTAGGTCATGCATCCCTTGCCGAAACATGCTGTTGAAGAGAAAGAAAAAGACAGAGAGACACAGCTGTTAATACTATTGAATTGAAGTCTATTGAAAAAAATCAATTAACGGAATCATTTATCACTTCAACTCTTGTCAAAATAACATTGACAGCCCAATAGATGTCTTCATTAATAAGGTGGCAGCAAGTGAAGTGATTTGGGGGGGATCAAACAGGGAGTCTGTGGCAGGGACTAATCAGCAACCTTGTGGGTTACAGTCCAATGTCTGAGCCACCTATAGATCTAAACTGATCATCAATACAGGACTTGAATTTTCCTTTCGTGTCAGAGAGAGGGATTCTACACGGTGTAACAATAAATGACAAGGGTATTTTATTGGCTGTGGGGCAGCTAAGAGGTATAAAAAATGATATGATCATCATTGACTACCCAATTTAACTTAATATGTACACACACAAAATTTGTTTAATGAATTTTCTCTCCAGTAACTGAAAATTAAATACTGTTTAAAATCAGTATTAAAATCAAAATAATAAAATTTCAGACAGTATTATATTATTGTCACACGAATTACTGAATACCAAAATAATTCAGGATACTTCCACTTGAACAAACTCTTTTGTAACAATATCCGTTTTATACTAGGTTGGTCTGAAAAAAAAAAAAATCACTTTTTCCAGGTTTGTGGCATTTGCTATTGTGCGACTTATGTCTGTGTCAGCATTATGGATATGTTATCTGGTTAACAACACTTACAAAAGAGTAATATTTAGTGGACCAGTCAAATAAATTCAAATTTGCTTTAGAGTTCTAAATCTTTTTTTTAGATTTGTCACAATTTTAAGGCTACCTTTGTGAAATCAAACTTATTAATTTAAGATTAATACTTATGATTTCCTATAAAACAGACAGTTTTCACACTATCTCACAAAATTCATACTTTGTTATTGCTTTTGTACATAATTTAACGCATAATTAGACCTTGAATTAACCTGACTGTATGTGCAATAATTACTCATAACTGGAAACATAATTCGATTCGCTCTTATAAAATTCACATATGTGTTGTATGTGCTTTAGTCACATTTTAATTGTTACACTAATAAAATAAGAAGCATTACTTTGGTTTTTTAAAAAAACAATAAATGATACAAATGTAACATTTTCTGGAATTAAGTATGCAATTCCAGTAGCCCAAACAATTCTGCATTTCTGAGAAGATGCACTTTCATTAACACACTGTAGGTCATACCACTGGAGAGATTTGCCAGAAACATTACAAGCTGAGCCACTGGTCACTGAAGAAGCTTTGGATCACAAAATAAATTTCATTCTGAAACAATGTGTGGACTATGGGAAATATCTCAGACAAAATTAAATAAATATGTACTATTATGTCTTCATTCATTTACTTCAGAGACACTGCACAAAACATGAAATACAACTTGAAATGAAAACTGTCATTTTCAACTGTCAAAACAGAGAGGTTTAGCTCTATCAAATACTGTTTTTTTGATTGGTCAATCATCAGTAGAGTGGACATAAACCTTCAGCCATCAAGTGACACATTTACAGCAGACAGCGATGGTGAATTCAGAGTTTTTTTGAATAAAGTACTAATCTGAGGCAATGTTTCCCTAGAACTCATAAATGATGCACACTGTCACACTTTCTTGCATTTAGCTTATGAGCCACAGGATTCCCAAGAGAAGTTTGTGACAAATTGAATAATTTAAGTTTACATCATTTTGTTATTATTTATGTATTGTCACATTTCATGATAAATTTGTTTTAGGGCTGCTGTTTGATTGAAAAAAAAATGAACCACAGTTAATCATATCATTATTTTTTATTTTTATCAAAATTAACTGTATATTAGTCAAACCTTTTGCTCATCTTTTTCCATTAAATTAATTCAATTGCTGACCCTGTGCTCTGACCCCCCCCCCCAAAGATCATGTGAAAAGACAATTTCCCCACAAGGATTAAAAAAAATAATAATAATCAATAAACAAACAAACAAACAAACAAACAAAAACAGAGAGTCTGCAACAAAAAAGCTTAAAATGATACTTGATAGCCATCAGATCACAGTATGCATGACAATTATTAAAAACAGAGTCTGGCCCTAAAGCAATCTATTTTGAGAGAGAGAAGGAGAAAGGCAGAAAATATTTTTAAAAATTATCCTGACACCTAATTATTTTTACAATACCTAATAACTGCTTTGTGCCTAGGAGATCAGTGAACTGCAGCTCTGAATATTACCCAAAGCTCTAAGTTATGCCACGTACATTTAGAAAAGGCATCAGGGTTCTCCGTTTGAGCAAACTCATCACCTTTGTATGCTTCACTATCACTGG
The DNA here is from genome assembly GCF_900747795.2 of Erpetoichthys calabaricus. Classification (NCBI taxonomy): domain Eukaryota; kingdom Metazoa; phylum Chordata; class Cladistia; order Polypteriformes; family Polypteridae; genus Erpetoichthys; species Erpetoichthys calabaricus. Next base: position 30,832,158 of record NC_041398.2, read on the forward strand.
ACCTGGAATCTACTGTATAATGCAATCACTGGTCATTAATGAAGAATGTTCAGGCGGCCCGTATTCCACCTGTCCTGCTGCCGCAAACTCTGTATTAATGGCCGCTGTTCACTGGAGAAGAGTAAACACAGGCAAGGCAATGTGTGTGAGCCTAGTAGTGGACGAGAGGTCTCAGCCATAACAGGGAGTTCACTGGCCAGTGTAGAGGCAGGAATTTTGCAGTGTAGCAAGAAGGGATGAGAAACTTTTGTAGCAGATGCAACTTCGCCCACTCTATACAAGTCAAGCACAGTTAAATAAATGGATTTAATCAACACATTTAAGGGTTGTGTTAAAAAAAAATGTAATCACAGAAATTTTGAATATGTAACTCACACGTGTAAAGAGCAATTAATCAGCCGTCTTAATTTATTTGTGTATTTATTTATTTAATCCAAAATATTCATCCATAGTAGACATATTTATATAAGGTTGGTGGCCCACCCAGGGTTGGATCCTGTTTTGCATTCAGTGCAGCTGGGTTAGGCACCGATTCCAAATGATCTTGAATTGGATACACTGGTAAGAAAATTAACGGTAGTAACAATTGTAGCCATGTTCTTAACAATACAAAAACAAATGACAATACTCTTTTCTGCTGCAGTTGCTATGTATGCAATGTACAAAGCATTCATAAATCATGTATTTTTATTTTTCGTCTAATTCTCTAGATCAGGGTTTCCCAAACTGTCCTGGGGAACCACTGTGGCTGCAGGTTTTTGTTCCAACCAGATTCATAATCGGTGACAACAACTGATAACACGGATCAAATTTTAATTAGCTGGTATTTTTTCCCCCTCTTCTCTTATTCTGCATTCAGAAAAGCACAGCAGCATGATTTTTACATTTATAAGACTAGGGGGCTTCGCCAACACCCATGTTTGGTTTTCCGGATACACACTTTTTTTTTTTTTCTCTGAATTGTTGCTATTTCATTAGTTTCATTTTTATTTCAGAACTTATGCAAAAACAATATCTGAAATCTTTCGATTCCCAATATGCTGAATCTTTTAAATGAGGTCAGCGAGACATGTGTTTAATGACTTTGTACCATAATTCACGATAGGTTTCTGTTTGGAATTTCAGCACAGACAAAGTGATCTATATCATCATCAGTGAGTATTTTTTTTTTGCAAAGTAACCAATAAATGCATGTGAGGTAAACCACGTTTTTGAAATTCTCCGACTTAAACTTCAAAGCCTTACAATATTTACATACTTCTGACATATCACCTGTGTCCATATATTCGATCTCTATTTGCCTTTTAGTTATTTCTTCGAGTAATAATTTCTCTTTTTTTGCGGTAATGCGATGTTTACTTTCTTTTTTTGACACTGTCGTTTTTTTCTGCTTTTATATTCTGTATCTTGCTCAGCATGTGTTTCGCACCTATGTTTTTTTTTTTTTTTTTTTTTTTTTTTTTTTTTTTTTTTTTTTTTTTTTTTGAGTCTTTTGAATTCCAGTTTTCATTATCTCTAACCTGCTCTGCATGTGTTTGGCCCTTTGTTTTTTAACCTCTTTATGACTTTTCACTTTGTTTTCTACTCTGTCTTTTATTTCTGACCTCGCTTTGTCCTGCTTTTTTTTTCCAATGACACCTGGGGCCTCATGTATAAACGGTGCGTACGCACAGAAATGTTGCGTACGAACCTTTCCACGCTCAAATCGCGATGTATAAAACCTAAACTTGGCGTAAAGCCACGCACATTTCCACGGTAACTCATTCCTTGGCGTACGCAATTTATCCGCCCGGTTTTGCAGACTGGCGGCACCCAGTGTCAAAGCAGTGCTACTGTTCCTGTGTGATCACTCTTTCTTTCTTAAATCCACATTCCTGGCATGGCTTTATAAATACACTGAAATTAACTGCATATTGTTTATTAGTGTAATGCATCTGCTTGTAATTAACCTGTAGCAATATAATGGTCCAGGGAATAGCCATAGTATTCCAAATACCATAACTGCTTTAGCGTTGTAACTCTCACTGCATGTTCTTTCAGCTGATCCCGTTAAGGGCTGCCACAGCAGATCATCTTTTTCCACATTACTCTCACTGCACCACTCGGAGTATTTTATATCACTGTATCTGAGTGGGAAATCACAGCAGCAGCTGATTGGAAAGAGAATTATCAGTACACAGCATGAAGCAGATGCTGCCTGAGCCATAGCAAACGCTTTAGTCCCTGTACGGACTTCGCGGTTTAGAAACAGTTTCATCCCAAGAACTCTAAACACACTAAATCAGTCCATCAAGTGCTCCTTGTAGAAATATTTGGACTTATAAGTACAATTACCCCACTGTAAACTTGCACTACAGTTATAATATTGCACAACCTGCGCCACTTTATAAAGCGCGTATTTACATGTGATGACGGTATTTATTTCTAAGACGAAATGCAGCAAAACATGTTGATTATATTATACAGATAAAACTTTAACTTCATTTAAATAATCTGTATTGTTAATAATTAAACATGTGAGGACACGGTGCCACAGCGCTAGCTAGTTCAGTAATTGTTCCTGCCTTGCGCTGTATTATTGCTGGTGCTAACGCGACACTGGAAAGATAGACGGATATAATAATTAAACACGTACTACTAAGATATTTCAATGTTCCTTAAAAGTTTTGAAGAATCGAAGTTCTAAGCTTACAGATGGCTTCACGTCTATTACATAGCTTATTGTGTGGCGATTGAGTTTTTGGAGAAAGAAAAGTAAGGACAGGAATTGGAGGTTAGTACGTTTGAAAGAGACAGTACTGCTGTGATAAACTATTTAACTGAAGGTTGCGCATGGCGCAGCAAGCCTCTTGCGTGAGACATGAACAAGCACTGCGCCACCGTGTTCCCATGTTTAATAACATGCTTTCATTCCTATCATCATGAAAAAGATATCACGTATACATCTCAGTATTTTAATTATTCAGAGAGCTGTAATATCAAGAATGTAATGGAGTATGTGTCCCGTCGGAGAAAGAGAAAGCCCGTTTAAAAAGCAGGTAGTGATTCATACACACAGAGCACATAGAAGATCAAATACAGAACAAAGCATTTAACATGCCACTTTAGTTACAATAGGATTTGAGAAACTAGTAAATTAAACGATTTTAAGATGAAGTTTAAGATGTTCTACTTTAATGGCAAAATAAACTACGTGATTAAAGTGGAAATTTCGAGATTAAAGTTGACATTTCGTGCTTTTTTCCCCCACTGTGTGCCTTTTTTTTGTCTGTACCCTAATAAACTTTCATATGACACTCAGACGGTGGGCTACGACTCACTTTTTCACGGCGACTTTGATATGTGATTTCTTTTTTATTTCGGGCACTGTGCGACTTTGTGAAGTTGAGCCTTCGAGTTTCTCCGACACACTGTCACTCGATCAGCTTCCTTTTGTTGATTATACCACTGTTTAAACCAACAAATAGTACGTTTTTCATTTGCCTCCACTTGGTATTCGCTGAAATTCTTATATTTTCTCCCATGCTTTTCCCATTGTCTTTTCACAGAAGGCTATTTATATTGATTTGCATATTCAAAGAGGCGTAATTCTGGGAGGAGTTGGGGCGGGACAGAAGGCGCGTGCACATGCGTTACTTTTCACGCAAATCGGGATTTATGTAGTAGAAGAACGTGAAAGTATGCGTGCGCACAGATTCCTGCATCTGGATTTTTCTGTGCGTACGCACAATCCCACTTTTGTGCTTACGCCATGTTATAGTGTGAGTTCTACGCACGGCGTTATACATGAGGCCCCTGGTCCGTGGTGATTATTTTTCCCTTTTTTGAGTAATAATTTCCATTTGTTTGTGCTACTGTGATCTTTACTTTTTTTTTTTTATACTTTCTAATTTTCCTACTTTCATATTCTTTTAACTTTCTCCACATTTGTATCACGCATACGTTTTTTTTTATTTTGGAGCCTTTCGAATTCCACTGCTTTCATAATTTGTTCTGCATGTGTATAGCGCCAACGTTTGTGATCGTCTTTAAGAAGATCTACTTTATCTTTTACTCTGTCTTTTAATTCTGAACCCGATTGGACGTGCTTTGTTTCAATTCCACTTGTTACGGGCTGATAATTACTTGCCTTATTTTCTGAATTTGCACCCTGATTATTTTTTAATGCTCTTTTTTCTTTTCTCCATGCTGCTTTCTTATTCGCATATATATATATATATATATATATATATATGAGAGAGAGAGAGAGAGAGAGAGAGTTAGGTCCATAAATATTTGGGCAGAGACAACTTTTTTTCTAATTTTGGTTCTGTACATTACCACAATGAATTTTAAATGAAACAACTCAGATGCAGTTGAAGTGCAGACTTTCAACTTTAAATTCAGTGGGGTGAACAAAACGATTGCATAAAAATGTGAGGCAACTAAAGCATTTTTTTAACACAATCCCCTCATTTCAGGGGCTCAAAGTAATTGGACAATTGACTCAAAGGCTATTTCATGGGCAGGTGTGGGCAAGTCCGTCGTTATGTCATTATCAATTAAGCAGATAAAAGGCCTGGAGTTGATTTGAGGTGTGGTGTTTGCATGTGGAAGATTTTGCTGTGAACAGACAACATGCGGTCAAAGGAGCTCTCCATGCAGGTGAAAGAAGCCATCCTTAAGTTGCGAAAACAGAAAAAACCCATCTGAGAAATTGCAACACTCTCCAGGGGGTAGGCATATCGATATCCAAGTCTACCATAAAGAGAAGACTGCATGAAAGTAAATACAGAGAGTGTACTGCAAGGTGCAAGCCACTCATAAGCCTCAAGAATAGAAAGGCTAGATTGGACTTTGCTAAAGAACATCTAAAAAAGCCAGCACAGTTCTGGAAAAACATTCTTTGGACAGATGAAACCAAGATCAACCTCTACCGGAATGATGGCAAGAAAAAAGTATGGAGGAGGTGTGGAACAGCTCATTATCCAAAGCATACCACATCATCTGTAAAACACGGTGGAGGCAGTGTGATGGCTTGGGTGTGCATGGCTGCCAGTGGCACTGGGACCCTAGTGTTTATTGATGATGTGACACAGGACAGAAGCAGCCGAATGAATTTTGAGGTGTTCAAAGACAAACTGTCTGCTCAAATCCAGCTAAATGCAGTCAAATTGATTAGGTGGTGTTTCATGATACAGATGGACAATGACCCAAAACATACAGCCAAAACAACGCAGGAGTTTATTAAAGTAAAGAAGTGGAAAATTCTTGAATGGCCAAGTCAGTCACCTGATCTTAACCCAATTGAGCATGCATTTCACTTGTTGAAGACTAAACTTCAGATAGAAAGGTCCACAAACAAACAGCAACTGAAAGCCGCTGCAGTAAAGGCCAGGCAGAGCATTAAAAAGGAGGAAACCCAGAATCTGGTGATGTCCATGAGTTCAAGACTTCAGGCTGTCATTGCCAGCAAAGGGTTTTCAACCAAGTATTAGAAATGAACATTTTATTTCCAGTTATTTAATTTATCCAATTACTTTTGAGCCCCTGAAATGAAGGTATTGTGTTAAAAAAAATGCTTTAGTTGCCTCACATTTTTATGCAATCGTTTTGTTCACCCCACTGAATTAAAGCTGAAAGTCTGCACTTCAACTCCATTTGAGTTGTTTCATTTAAAATTCATTGTGGTAATGTACAGAACCAAAATTAGAAAAAAGTTGTCTCTGTTCATTTATTTATGGACCTATCTGTATATTTTTTAAACAAACTTAGTTTTCTAATTTCTACATTGTTTCCAAAACACTGAATATGGGCAATAACAGTTCACTTAATTAGCCCAGGAGTCCAATTAAATAGAGAAGCTGGTTGGAACAAAAATCTGCAGCCACAGTGGGTCCCCAGGACCGGGTTTGAAATTCCCTGCTCTAGAGGCATTAATCTGGCAATAATGAATTCCTTTTTTTTCTTTTACATCTTGAAAGCACATCAGGATTTTCCCACTTAATATTAAATTTAAACCATACAGGATTTTGGTTAAAAAAAAAAAAAAAAAAAAAAAAAAAAAAGTGTGACACCTACAGTCCCAAACTGAAATTCAAGCCCTGCGAAATTTCTAATATTCCCGAAGCTCTGGAACAACAGGCATACTTTCCTTACCCGTACTTTCCGAAAAGTGAGACAGTGGTACCTCCGACTGGCACAGCTCGCCCTGGACCGTACACATCCCACACTGTCAGTGTCACCTGGGCATTCTGTGGCAGGTCAGGGTACTTGACAGGAAGCTTTAACCATTCATTCCAGCTGCAAAAAATAATGTTTAATTAACTTTAATAATGAAATCTGAGCACCCCAGAACAAACACTCCTGGCCAGTGTGTCTTACAAAAAAAAACTGATAAAACTTCTCTATATGAGGGGGAAAAGATTGCCTCCAGTTTAAAAAAAACAAAGAAGTACTCACTTCCACCGGGTGCTGAAGGGCTTGTAGGATGTGCGGACAGGAAGGGCCAAAGGTTTCCCTTCAGAAAATACTTGGCAAGTGACATATAGATCTGAACAGGTTTCCTGATATAGTCCAGAGAACCTTAGCATGGGGTCCTCCAGCAGTGCCTTGTAACTTTTAAGTTCCCTCTTTCCCTCTAGGCTTCCTCTGTAGAAAAAGGAGAAACAAACATCTGCAGATTTAGATGATCAAAAGAAAATCCTGACCAGACATTACAAATGATTTCAATCAGAAGGGTACTCAGAAACACAGGAGCAAAGGCTACAGAGTATACAGTATAGGAAGGAAAGATCTAAAGCAGGAAGATCAAAAGACAGGAGTGAACATTTATAAAAAGACAGAGGTTAAATGGGAGGTTAAAGACATGGAAAAGGTAACTGCATCTGGTGATACAGTCATGGCCGAAATTATCGGCACCCCTGGAATTTTCCTTGAAAATGCACCATTTCTCCCAGAAAATTGTTGCAATTACAAATGTTTTGGTATACACGTTTATTTCCTTTATGTGCAATGGAACAACACAAAAAAACAGAAAAAAAGCCAAATCTGACAACATTTCACACAAAACTCAAAAACCGGGCTGGTTTTGATATGTATGATATTAAATATTAGGGATGAGTTCAACCTTTTGATGCTTTTCTTGCATATATCATGGCTCTTCTTGCCACCCTCTCTGACCTTGACATCACTGGGACTACCCCCTCTGTTAGCTTGAGTCGTACCTCTTGGGCAGATTATGGTGTGGAGAGATGTCAAGGGTGTACCAGGCAAGCACAGGTGTGCCCCAAAGGTCAGTGCCAGGCCCTCTCCTCTTTTCCCTGTAAACCTCCTCACTAGGCCTTATCATCCAGTCTTGTGGTTTCTCTTATCAACAATGTTCTGTTGAGATGCAGTTTCATGTTATCCCAGCTGCTCCATATGTTCAGCTTAGTTCATTATTGCTAACACCTGTCAAGTTAGTACAAAAGCGTAAGACTGGTGATTGATAACCAGGTGTCCTCCAGGGACAATGTTGCTACAGTTTTTTGGTCTTGCAGATTTACGTCCTACAACATCCACAACATCAGACAATGTCGGAGTATGCAGCACAACTCATGGCCCTGGTTTTGTCCTTATCACATCTGGACTAATGCAATGGTCTGCTGACAGGAGTACCGGCATGTCTCACCAAGCAGGTGCAGATGATTCAATATGCAGTAGCATCTCTAGTGTTCAAACATCCAAGGTGGGCACATGTCACTCCTCTCCTCAGATACCTACATTGGCTGCCTGTAGCGCCATGCATTAGGTACAAATCCTTGAGGCTTGCCTAACAAGTAGTCAATGGATCAGCACCTACATATTTGGAGACACTCGTGAGGTCCTATGCTCCTTTTGACCATTCAGGTCTACGATTGCCACCTCTGTGCGATATCAAAATTCAACCGAGACTCTTTTTATGTGTAGCTCCTAGCTGGGGGAGCAAACTCTCCATTCAGATTTCTGACTCCCTTAATGTGTTTAAGATTTTGAAGATTCTCTTGTTTGGTGAATTTCTGTCTAACTAATTAGGCTTTTATAACATAGAAATTGCAAATAGTTTGCATTTTTTCTGAGCTCTTCACTTAAGATGGTCGATTTTGTCACATTCTCTTGTAACACTTGTTCCTAAACAGTCTCTCAGACCAATGTTGATAAAATTACGTTGACTTCTTTTGTAAGTTATACTGGATTAAAGTGTCTGCTAAACAAATAAATGTACTGTAAATGTTATACACTGTATATAGGGCATGATAACTAAAAAAGTGAATCAATTAATCCAAATCCTTCTGGTCTTGTTATTAGAAGTGTGAATCGCTAGAAACGTATGTATTTTGATAAAAACTGCTCCAACAGATTTTGCATCCTAAATGATATTCCAAGGGATATACTGTAACTTTTTTCTTCTCGTAAGCTTTGGTAAAAAAAAAAAAAAAAAAAGAAAAAAAAAATTCAAATTATCCACACATAGCACTTTATCAGTGGTGCAGTCCTTCCTACCCCCAAAGCCATGGTGTCTTTTTATTTGTGCAACAAAAAGCATTGCAGGAGTTGAATCCATTTAAAGAGGGAATATATTTGCATTTCATGCTGCCAAGACAGGCACTGTGTAATCATTTAAAAACATGGATAAAGTGGGATCACTTTACTCAAACTCCAAATAAAGTTCTTAAAAGAGACTAAATGGCGATTTAATGTTTGCGCATTCAGTGTCAACAGGCGCTATATTTCATAAGTCTGATTTATGACAAGGTTAAATAAAGTTTACAACTTAAATCAGTTTTTTTTTTTATTTGTACTGGTCCGTAGTAACGTGAATATCCAATATTTTTAAAAGATGTACGTTAATATGTGTCATTAAAACAGATCAAGAACTCGAAAAGGTAAACTTCTGCCTTTTGATTTCATTATCTGTTGCACTGGCTGAGATGAACCACGATGCTTGATAGACACTGATTAAACTGCATTGGACGCTTTTATTTTCAAGAGTCTTTGACAAAAAAGGAAATTCTGCAATTAAACTTTTAAGGACAACTGTGTATCAAGAAAGACTGAATGAATTAATGATCTCCATCGAGAATAATCTTGCAGAAAGTTTAATTCTGAGGATATAGGAGGGTTCACTGCAGAGAACATTAACTTACTTTCAGCTGTTCCCTTTAGAGAATGTTAAGAATATGAAAATTTGAAAATAACCTGCTGTTAATCTTGCATACAATTATTACATTTTTTTCATAAATTATACCGATATTTTAATGTCTCATAAATCAACTATATGGAACAATAATTGGGCTTAAAAAAATAAATAAATGAAACAAATTGCTTAGGAAAGCAGTGTGAGGAGACTGTCACTTTGTAGGGGTGTCCACACCTTGCTCACACTGGTCCTTCTTTCCTAGTTTTTTTATGATGAACAATTTTACCCAGAAATATTTTAAAATTAACCTAAAGATTAGCTTCTTTTGATCTTCAATGGAAAGAATGTGAATCTTTACTATATATTTATTCCACAAATGCCCATTTTGAAATTGGCTTAACCTTCTAACCTTAAACATTTAACCTCATCACATGTACATTCCAGAGTCAATGCTGTACCTGAACCTATAGGGCATTTTGCTGAAAGAGGCCATTCTGTATGTGTGTAACAGTATGGATATGGCATCAGTCTTTTTAACTCCTGTAGTGGCCAGTTCAATCTCCACGTCCAAATCACTATGGGCCTCCTCACATCCAGCATCAACTGTTTTGCAGTGATCTGATCATGACCAAATAACAATTCAACCACATTAAAAACAACAGGTGTAAATGCACTTAATGGTACTTTGCACGCATGAAAATACTGTTACTTTTCCTTGCGGTCAGATCACAGCAACCACATCTGCAGATAGTCAGAAATGGGTGGTGGCCGCATTTAACAAGTGCAAATGCAAATGTTCTCTAACATTATACTTTAAAACAACAACCTGATTTGAATTTAAATTTCAGTTATTACTTTAACTGAAGTTCATGACCAAGAATGGCTTTGGGTTGATTTAGTACAAACATTACAAAATTTGTCTTTAAACAGATATTCACAGACACAAGGAATAAATTATCAAGTACTGTGATAGAGAGTGGTGCTTGAGGGACTTTCAAAACTCAACTCTGTGCTATTTTGGGCAGAAAATTGACAAATAGGATTGGTGAGATTTGTTGGACTATCTATTCCATTTTTTTTTCTCTGTCCACTTTGACCAACTGACCTTACAAGTAGATCGTCATTTAGTGACTAAATAAATAAATATTCAAGGACTCCATTTTTTTCAATCATATATCCATGTAAATGTGCCATATTTATTTGCTTCATACTATGTGTACATTATTAGTCTTATCTAGTTTTCATTTGTTTTTCTTTGCATGCATCTATTTCTTTGAAATCTTTGGACAACATTGTTTATATGAAAATGAATGCGGTTGTTAACTTGTTCAAATGATTTTTCCATGGTGAAGGGGACAGAAAAGTCATTGGAGATGCATTTTAATGCTGGTTATAAATGTAAGCAAGCTACGATATATTCTGACGCTGCACCTACTCTGTTTCTCTTCTTGGTACTCAAATGTGGCATTTGATGCCACTGCCTTACTGCCAAGTTGTTTTGCCTGCCTAAGGAAAAGTCATTTCTGATGGAGGATCGCAGGAATCGTCAGGTAGAGGGGTCCTTTCATCAGATTGGCAGGCGCAGCACTGACTCAACTGTGGAATGAATGGCCAATAGGGGGAGGCAGCTTGATGGCCAAGGTCTCCAGGACTCTGAACAAATCCAAATCCTATTATGTGATATCATCTACTGTTGAATTCTGCTTTGTACTTGTAATTTCTCTACTGAACTATTGTATTGAGGATTACTTGTGCTCGGTTCTGTGTATTGTATTGACCCCCTTCTCTTTGACACCCACTGCACACCCAACATACCTGGAAAGGGGTCTCTCTTTGAACAGACTTTTCTCAAGGTTTCTTCCATTTTGTCCCTACATTGTATTTTGGGGGGGGGGGGGGGGGGTTCCTTGTCTTCTTAGAGAGTCAAGGATGGGGGGCTGTCAAAAGGCAGGGCCTGTTAAAGTCCAGTGCGGCACTCCTTGTGTGATTTTGGACTATACAAAAATAACTTGTATTGTATTGCATTCTAATGTCAGGTGTAATTGGGGTCCAAGTCGCTTTACCTACCTGTTCTCTAATAAAAAAAAAGATAACCGATATAATGATGATGTTGGCAAATCTTATTAAGCGACTGGCGAAAGACTTTAAACAATTATTACTTATAATAAATATTATAATAGTTACATTTAATGATTTTACATTATCACATCTCGGCAAACCTTAATTTGGATTTAGCTTTTAAAACGGATGAATATACAAAGAAGTGATGTATTCTCAAGGTTGTCCGCCTTAAATATAATAAACGTACGCTCTCGTCCTTTTTTCGGAGCCATCACTTCACGGAGACTGATCGTGCGCTCCCTTTATCTTTACAACTCTAAATGAAGACTGCTAAATTCAGCATCAATATATCTACCGATTTAACCAAAAACGATCTGCTCCTGTAAAATAAGTGTTTAAAATACACTCAATGTTCTAATGTTTACAATAAATATTCTACCATCTTTTAAAAATGCCGCTAATGCGATCACTACGAAAGCCTTTATACTCACATTTTCAACTGTAAGTTGATGTCCAGGTCACAACTGTACACATAATTAAACTTGTCCGTTTCCACCATGGTGCTTCGTGGGCACGGCAAGACCACCGAGTCAACCTTTGAGGGCCAGGGCTACCCAGTTTGGCAGGGTCAGCCTTCAGGTTGGCTCAGTCGACAGCTTGAGCTTCCAGGTATTGTGTTCCGCCAGGTCTGGCCCTCAAGAAACCCGTCCGGAAAGCTTCTCTCTCGCTAAACCCGTTGAGACTGGCTCACCTAACGGTTCCACCCTATGCGGACCTCAGTGCTCCTTCAGCAGCCTAACCTGCTATTCCCTTTCCTCGGGAGCTCCAATATGAAATACATGTACTCCCGGTGCTCACGTAAACCTTCAATCAACGCCGGTCTGTCGGTTTGGTAGGCTTTTACAGAAAGCAATGACAAAACTATGGTCACGTGTTGTTTCTTCACTTCTTATAGACTACTTAATCAATTTCAGAAAAACAGAGACGCCAACAACCAAGCAAGAATTTGTGTACATATCTATGTTTTGCTTTGCTTGCTCTATCTACTAGAAATGCCTACAGAGAGGCGGAGAAGATCGACGAGTCTCGTGTCTGATTGGTCAAAGCTGGAGATTCTAGCCTATCAGTGTTTTTCTTCCGGAAACATCTGCCACTTCGGATGGCTTCTGTCAAAGTGTGATCTCCGAGTTAAGATTTTTGCGTAGCGAACACCAAGACTGTGAGTTCTTAACAGAGTAACGAGTGGTAGTGAGACTTATATGGTAGTTTTTATTATCAACTAACTAGTAAAGTTGCCCATCAATGACGGGCAGCTTGCTACTTCAAAACTGTAGAATAATAAACAGACTTTGATGTAAATAATTACTTGATTCTACTTTAAAATGCAAATTGATATTATATTTACGGACATATTCCAATTAAACTGAAATAATAAATATAGTGTTATTTATACTGGTATAAAGTCATCTAAAGCGAATACACGTCACATTTCAAGCGATTGCTTCTTCATTTAATAATTTTTACAGTATTTTCTGGAGGGTACATAAGAAAAAACCCGTGTGACGTCGTTCGTGAGTAAGCAGAATAAAGCAGCACATGAAAGAAACCCATCTGTTCTTAAATAAATACCGACAGTTTTCAGTTGCAGACCTTGTGTTCTGCGTAATGTCATAGCACAGCAGCTACAAATATGAAGTTGCAGATTTCTTGGGAATCAGCGTTATTCTTTGGATGAAAATGATTTGTCCCGTTCCGTCGCATGCAAATATCTCGGCCTTTATTATATGGCTGTGAAGAGCTGTAAGTTTCAATGTGTATGTTTTCAAACGGTGGTCTCGATGTTCTGGCTTTTAGGATTACGCATCAGACACTTTCTTCTGGCATTGGCAGATCTTGTATTTAAATTGTTTATCTTTCTAAAAGGCATATTATTTAAAGTAAATTTAAAAAGGAAATAGAATTAGTGCAACATAATAACTTTATTCCACAGAACGTGAATGGTTAAACTTTCATGACAATTTATTCGAATACATCCATGGCTTGGGACAGAAAATTTAAGAAAATAATGTGTCTCATAACAATTAAGATTTCTTTAGGAATTATTTACAAATATGAAATGCAAAATATTAACCATGTCAAGTCAGAATTTAATAGATGTACCTTTGGCTGCCATAATAGTCTTGAGTATTTTTTCACAGAGCTTTCTCCGTTTACTTTGACATCAATTCGTATGTTTCTAGAGGTCAGTGCCAAAAAAGACAAATCCTCTGTGATTCAAAGATGTATAATAATAAAAACCTGAGGAAACTTCCAAGGGGGCGAATACTTTTTATATGCAGTGCACAGGCTTAAAATAATACACTTGACACAAAATTTAAGAAATATTTTATGCCAGTATTTAATTTACAGGAATTTAGCTTGGTAGCTGTGCAGCTGCTTATAACAGAACAAGCCACTACATACTAATAACTTAAACAATATACTATAAGTTAAACAGCACACATTATAAACAGTTGCAGGATAATGCAATTATGAAAGAGATGTGCAAATGGTTTGCAAATGAAAGTGTGGGTGCGTAGTGTGCAAGCACATGCATACCCTTACATGTATTTATAACTCATCATCATCATCATCATCATGGCTGTCTGTCGACCCAACAATGACGATGTCCATCCATTTGTCCATTTCCCTCACTCCCCCACCTGTGTACAGTATATGCTGGTGGGAGAGTAGGCCAATTTGGGAAAGGCAGGGAATTTGCCCCCAGTACATTGGGTTGCTTTTGATGGTGATGTCTTGCCATTCTCTTCTCCTCTTGTTGATGTGTCCATTGTTGTCCAAAGTGATGGACTTCCTTCATTTTATTATCATCTCCAAAGGACATGGTCCTCAGCAAGTGTCTCAAAGCTGCATATGTGGGAATGGAGCAGGTCATTAGAGAGCGCTTCAAGTAGACCTTTTCCGGCTTCTTTTTTTTGGTCCACCCTTGAGTTTGGGATCCTTCAGTGAGTTCACCATACAGGACCATCCAATGAGGAAGATATGATGCGAAGGAAGAGCCTGCTCAAAGAAATTGTTGATATCAGTGGCAGTGGACGGTGCGCAATCCCTCAATCACACCGCTTCACTTCCTGTTGGGAAATTCATGCGGCAAGCCAGGAGCAAGGCGATGATGTATTTCAGGAAGTTGCACCACTTTGGATGGACCCCTTGGTGGGTAAGGGGGTGTGAGTGGTTGAGTCAGTCTTAGTCAGGATCTCACCGGTGATGCCATGAAAGGCCCTTCCAGGAGTACACAATTCCCAATGGCATCACTCAGGGGATCATTGATTCATGCAAACCACTCCACAACATTAAGGCGCTGACTGAGTGGAGGGTTATAACCCATACATGTAGATACATAATACATACACACACACACACACCTTCATATTACATTATATTACATAAACCTTATTTATCCCCAAGGTAAAATTTAGATGCATACAGCAACAGAAATATAAAAGAATAAAGATATAGACTCGTAGGACAAATAATAAATCAGTTACAGTGAAACCTCGGTTTACGACCATAATTCGTTCCACAACTCTGGTCGTAAACCGAGTTGGTCGTGAACCGAAGCAATTTCTTCCATAGGATTGTATGTAAATACAATTAATCCGTTCCAGACCGTAGAAACTGTATGTAAATATATACATTTTTTCAGTTTTTAAGCACAAATATAGTTAATTATACCATAGAATGCACAGCGTAATGGTAAACTAAATGTAAAAACGTTGAATAACACTGAGAAAACCTTTAACAACAGAGAAAACTAACACTGCAATAGTTCGCGCTATAGTGCTAGGAACCGCTCTCGCTAAAAACACTTTTTTTAATGAGTTTTAAGCACAGGGGAAAAAAAGGAACATTTGAAAAATCCGTAATTTAATAAACCACCAAGAAAAGAAACACTGCAAACAATGCAGGCTACGAACCGATCACCGGAAACATAACTGAAAACAAAACAAGCCTTCTCTAACTTATGCGTCCCTCAATCGCTCTGTGTGTGTGTGCGTGCGTCTCTCTTTTGCGAGCCTGGAGCGCTCCTGTGTGTGTGCGCCGTCCTCTCTCCCTACCCCCCCCCCCCCCCCAGCCTGTGTGTGTGTGTGTGGGTGTGTGTATGCGTGCGTCTCTCTTTTGCGAGCCTGGAGCACCTGTGTGTGTCTCTCTAGCGCGCGCCTCTCTCTCTCCCCCGCCTGTGTGTGCGTGCGTCTCTCTTTTGCGAGCCTGGAGCGCCTGTGTTGTATTGTCACGCTTGGGTCACAGATTTGCACAGAGACACAGGAGGTTGTAGAAAAAAAGGAACTTTATTCAAAGCACTGCAAACAAACATTTGTCTCTTTTCAACAGTTTAAACGTGCTCCATGACAAGTCAGAGATGACAGCTCCGCCAGGAGCACAGATTGTCTGAGAGAGAAGAAGGAGAAGCAAGCAACCAATTTAACAAACTGAAAGAAGCCCGTGCAGGCTTTTTAAAAAGGCGGAGCACCGCGCGAGAGGCATATTACGCGACAGAGCCGGCAAGAAGGGAAAGGAGGAATGTGAAGGTAGTCTGTCCATGTTTCTTAGGGGTTTTCCCAGGGACGTCTGTATTCTCTGGGGGTGCGATCAGCTTTGCAGCTCACAGTGTGTCTGTCTAGAGCGCTCCTGTGTGTGTGCGCACGCCTCTCTCGCGCGTGTTCCTGTGTGTGTGTGTGTACAGCCCTCTGTCTCTTGCGCTGCCTCTGTGTGTGTGTGTGTGTGTGTGTGTGTGTGTGCGTGTGCGCGTGCTCGTGCTCTCTCTCGCTCGCTGCACAGGAAATGCACAGGGAGAGAATGAACATCAACAAACCGAAAGGGAACCTGGCTTGTTCGTAAACCGAGTGTTTGGTCGTGAACCGAGGCAAAAGTTTGGCGAACTTTTTGGTCGTAAACCGAGTTGTACGTATACCGAGACGTTCGTAAACCGAGGTTCCACTGTATTTATTTATATTGTGAAGAAATTATAAAATGAACTTAAAGTGTATACACATTTACTTTTGGACACTGGGAGGAAGCATTAAATTGCCTGATAGCAGAAATGGACTAAGCAGCTAGTCAGCGTGCTCCTCACTGTGCATCTTTAGGTATTAGAGAGCATTCAAAGGACACAGACTGGCTTTCTGTTGCCTCCTTTAGAAGCAAAGACACTTCATAATGTTTGGGACAAAGACACATTTTTCCTTGATTTACCCCTTTGCACTTAACACCCGTGGGGAACAGCCCGGACACAGACAGGTAGACTTCATTTGAATCACCACACACGTTTATTTACAACTATTATTTACAATTATGCCACACACAACCTTGTGCCGCAGCACCAATCACCCCAAAGTCCTGGCTTCTCCAAATGCCTCTTTCTCTCTTCTGGCCGCCTCCACTCCTGTCCTCCGAGCTCTGTCCACTTCCACCCGATTCCTGTCATCGAATGGAGGGAGGCGGCCCCTTTGAAGCTCACCCGGACGTGCTCCAGGTGCCTCCTGATAACCTTCCGCCTGCACTCCCAGGTGTGGCGGAAGTGCTGAGGGCCAGGGCTCCACAGGCATCAGGGCACCCCCTGGCAGTGACCACAGGCCCCTATAGGGTTGAGCTTCCAAGCTCTGTTCCCGTGGTCCCTATACCTTCCAGGGCGGCTGCCCTCTCGTGGTCCCTCTTCCGGTCCTTCCAGGCGTCCCAGCTGGGTACCACCCCCAGCCGCTCGCCACACACCCCCACCACCATGTTTAACAGATGAGGTGATTTGCTTTGGTTCTCGGGCAGTTCCTTATCATCTCCACACTTTGCTCTTGCCATCACTCTGATGCAGGTGCACCTTTGTCATGTCTGTCCACAAGACCTTTTTTCAGAATGTGGCAGGCTATTTTAAGTCCTTTTTCACAAACTGTCATCTGGCCATCCTGTGTTTGTGGCTGTACTACTTTTTGCATCTTGCAGTGTATCCTCTGTATTTCTGTTCATGAAGTTTTCTACAGATAGTCGTCTCTGAGATGTCCTTATCTGCCTCCAGTAGACTGAGTCTGATCTGTCAGACAGGCCTTTGGCCCTTTTTATTTACCATATACGTAGAAGATTCTTCTGTCATCGGCAGTGGAGGTCTTCCTTGGCCTACCAGTCTCTTTGTGATTCTTTCTTCTTAATCATATTCCATGCAGATGATTTAGGGCATCCTAAGGATTTAATAGTTATATTCTTTTTTTTTCAGCCTTATAATGGCTTCTTTGAATTTCATGGCACAGTTTCTTCCTCATGTTGAACAATGGCAACCACATACTCCAAATGGTAGAAGCAGGCCGAGGTATCTTATGAAGCAATGAAACCCACCCGAGGACACTTGTGATGACAATTGTCCCAAACATTATGGTGCCCTGAAATGGGGGGACCATGTAGAAAAAGTGTTGTCATTACTACATGCTGTGACCGAAATTATGTGCAAATCCTCTTACGTGAAAGTCTTCAATGTGCACTTTAATCCCGTCTGAATTGTTTGATTTGTAATTTTAAACTGTGGAGCAGAGGGATTAAATCAAGGAAAAATGTGTCTTGTCCGAGACAGTAGGTGGTGCTGAGAGACCAGGAGACATTTTCAGGCATGTGAACTGCTAAGAATGTTAAAGTCACAGTGCATCACTCCCTCCATGTTACCAAAACTCCACAGTTAGCTCCTTTTCTTGACATTGAGGGATATATTGTTGTTAATTGGTGCAAATATTCAAAGCAGTGCAACCTTACAGCTTTAGATGCCCAGCCATTCATCCCAGCTGGGTATCTATTCATTCACATTTAGAAACTGCTACCAAAATTTCAAGAAGAGTTCTCGACAAACCAATTACCGTGACCACACGGTAATACCCGAACTATGTTTGCACTGTTTTTCGTGTTTTTTGTATCTCACACCCTCATACACCTTTATCATAAGAGCATCCCTTATCTACGATGGAGCGTTCGATCAAAAGAAAATATGAAGCTGGTTTTAAATTAAAAGTCATTAAAGTGGTGAAAGAAATTGGTAACTGCGCTGCTGCAACAAAATTTGATGCGTCTGAGAAACTGGTGCGAGATTGGAGGAGTCAAGAAAATGTAAAAAAAAAATTAAGTGTCGCATTTTTGAACGGGCGTATAAGTTGGGGTCTGATTTTATGATCGACTTTTCGAGTTTCAAAACCCGACTTATGCGTGAGTATATATGGTAATTGTTTACATTTATTTATTTTTTTTACATTTGGTACAGGCGGCATGGTGGCGCAGTGGTAGCGCTGCTGCCTCGCAGTTAGGAGACCCGGGTTCGCTTCCCGGGTCCTCCCTGCGTGGAGTTTGCATGTTCTCCCCATGTCTGTGTGGGTTTCCTCCCACAGTCCAAAGACATGCAGGTTAGGTGGATTGGCGATTCTAAATTGTCCCTGGTGTGTGGGTGTGTTTGTGTGTGTCCTACGGTGGGTTGGCATCCTGCCCGGGATTGGTTCCTGCCCTGTGTTGGCTGGGATTGGCTCCAGCAGACCCCCGTGACCCTGTGTTCGGATTCAGCAGGTTGGAAAATGGATGGATGGATATTTGGCACACTAAAGATTGACAAGGCAGGATTTGAAGGTTCTACTTCATTTGTGGCCCCCTAGTGGTTATAGTGCTGTACTGTAACACCTTCAGAAAGCCAGGGCCAGTTTGATCCCTGACTTTGCTTTACTCTGTGACCCCACATTATCCAGTGGATAATGTTGAAATGTGGAAACCGTTACAGTGTACAGTTATGATTTGTTTGTTGGTATAAATAAAAACTAAGAAACTTTAATGTGCTTTGAGTCACAAACCCAGCAACATGTCTCTTCCATACACTTCGATCATCAAATCCGTTTTATGCGTTACATATATAGAGAGACAACACTTTCATAAAATAATTACTTTCACCTATTCCTTCTTAACACCATTCATGTACTTTTTCTTCAGTGATTGTATAACAGAACAACACAAATTAATTACTTGAATTATTTCTTATAATTTCATGTTGGGCACTGAAAATTTTAGTTCAGTGTTTAATAGGGAAGCAAATATTGTCTAATAGGTCAATTCTGTAGCTGGGAACAGGGAAATGTGGGCTGACCTGCTTGGCCTGCACCCCCTCAACCCTCACTAAGAGAAGCGTTATCAAATGATGAGATTTAATCATTGATGTAAAGACATAAGCCGCCACCTGGTGGCTGTTCAGTCTAATTAAACAATTATATTTATCCAACACTTTTCTAACCTTCTTAAAGTTTTGCATATACAGAAGAGTGTGGAACCACTTCAGTCACTACCAATGTGTAGCTTCCACATGGATGATGCAACTGCAGTCATTCTTACACCAGTGGTATTAGATAGATAGATAGATAGATAGATAGATAGATAGATAGATAGATAGATAGATAGATAGATAGATAGATAGATAGATAGATAGATAGATAGATAGATAGATAGATACTTTATTAATCCCAAGGGGAAATTTACATACTCCAGCAGCACCTTACTGATACAAAAAACAATATTAAATTAAAGATTGATAATAATGCAGGTAAAAAACACAATAACTTTATATAATGTTAACGTTTACCTCCCCGGGTGGAATTGAAGAATCGCATAGTTTGGGGGAGGAAAGATTTTCTCAGTCTGTCAGTTGAGCAGGACAGTGACAGCAGTCTGTAGCTGAAGCTGCTCCTCTGTCTAGAGATGACACCGTTTAGTGGATGCAGTGGATTTTTCATAATTGATAGGAGCCTGCTGAGCGCCCGTCGCTCTGCCACAGATGTCAAACTGTCTAGCTCCATGCCAACAATAGAGCCTGCCTTCCTCACCAGTTTGTCTAGGCTTGCGGCGTCTTTCTTCTTAATGCTGCCTCCCCAGCACACCACTGCGTAGAAGAGGGCGCTCGCCACAACCGTCTGATAGAACATCTGCAGCATCTTATTGCAGATGTTGAAGGACACCAGCCTTCTAAGGAAGTATAGCCGGCTCTGTCCTTTCTTACACAGAGCATCAGTATTGGCAGTCCAGTCTAATTTATCATCCAGCTGCACTCCCAGGTATTTATAGGTCTGCACCATCTGCACACAGTCACCTCTGATGATCACTGGGTCCATGAGGGGACTGGGCCTCCTAAAATCCACCACCAGCTCCTTGGTTTTGCTGGTGTTCAGGTGTAGGTGGTTTGAGTCGTGGTGAAGGGTTGAGAGGTTTAATTAGCCAATAAGGGGCAAGGGATAATTAGGGAGGCAAAATTACCAGGATGAGGTGAGCAGTTTAGCCAGGAGATCATGAAGCACCCTACTTTTTTTTTCTTTTCTTGAAAGATACCCAGCAATCTTTTATGACCACAGAAAGTCAGGAAAGTCCAAAGGACAGAACCAGTTTTTACAGCCATCACTGGGGATCCACATGCAGACCATGGGTGCCCGGGGATCTTTAATAACTGCAGAGAGTCAGGATCTCGGTTTCACATCTCATTTCAAGGATGGCACTGGGGACACAGGGTCCCTGTCACTGCACTGGGGACGTTGGGATTCAACCAAGTACTATCTGGGGCCAAACATGCTTAGCTTCAGGTGGATTACCTCGACTAGCATACCAGTGTATTTTACAATGAAGACTGTTCTAAGCAGTGAGTCTACATAAAGTAGAATAAATAAATTTACATTTATTTATTTGGCTGATGCTTTTATCCAAAGCGACTTACATCATTTGAGATACTGTACAATTGGTTACATTTCTTTCATTTTTCCAATTGGAGCACAGGCAGGTGAAATGACTTGCTCATGGTCATTTAATGTCAAATGTGGAATGTATGGTCCAAAGCCACACAAATACAAAATCTTTAAATTCTTTTTTAAACCACTCATTGTGTGCAAGGCAAGAACCAATAGTGGAAGAGATATCTGACCATGATAAGGTATACTCCTTGACTCCATCATATTGAACCAATTTAGAGTGACCAGTCACCATAACCTCTTTGCCTCTTTGATGTGTGAGGAAACTAGAGTAGCAGGAAAATGTCCTCAAAGATGCTGGGAAAAGACAAGAACTTTCTAAGCACAGGAGGTAAACCCAGGACTTCTCCCTGTCTATTTTTGTTATGACACACACACAGCCTTGAGGATTACTGTAAGCACAAAAGAAAAGGAGATGGCTGAGAAATGAGAAATCATGGTCAAATGGAAAGCAAGCTTCATAATATTGGTGAAGCTAAAACAAGAAAAAATAAGCAGAAACAAAGGGCAAGAGGCAAGATTGCATTGGTTTGGACGTGTGCAGAGCAGAGATGCTGGGTATATTGGGAAATGATCCTAAGGATAGAGCTGCCAGGCAAGAGGAAAAGAGGAAGGCCTAAGAGAAGGTTTATGGATGTGGTGAGAAAGGACATGTAGGTTATGGGTGTGACAGAACAAGATGACGAGGACAGGAAGAGATGAAACAAGATGGGTGGTCAGAAAATCAAGAGTACAATTTATGAGAAGGATTTAGGAGTCATAGTGGACTCTAAGCTATCAACTTCCAGACAGTATTCAGAAGCCATTAAGAAGGCTAACAGAATGTCAGGTTATATGGTGCCCTGATGTGTGGAGTAAAAAGACCAAGGAGGTTCTACTCAAGCTTTATAACATATTGGTGAGGCCTCATCTTGAGTACTGTGTTCAGTTTTGGACTCCAGGCTACAAAAAGGACATAGCAGCACTAGAAAAATGTCCAGAGAAGAGCGACTTCACTGATTCCAGGGCTACAGGGGATGAATTATGTGGAAAGATTAAAAGAGCTGAGCCTTTACAGTTTAAGCAAAACAAGATTAAGAGGTGACATGACAGAAGTGTTTAAAATTATGAAGAGAATTAGTCCAGTGGATTGAGACTGTTATTTTAAAATGAGTTCATCAAGAACACAGGGACACAGTTGGAAACTTGTTAAGAGTAAAATTTGCACAAACATTAGGAAGTTTTTCTTTACACAAAGAACGATAGACATTTGGAATAAGCTACCAAGTAGTGTGGTTGATAGTAAGACTTTAGGGACTTTCAAAACTCGACTTGATGTTTTTTTGGAAGAAATAAGTGGATAGGACTGGCGAGCTCTGTTGGGCTGAATGGCCTGTTCTCATCTAAATTGTTCAAATGTTCTAAAGATGATCTGCTGTGGCAACCCCTAACGGGAGCAACCAAAAGAAGAAGAAGAGGAAAGGGCAAAACAAAATCAAAAGTCAGATTCAGAAGAGGGTCGTAACCAAAATGGAAAATTCAAATGCTCAAAAATGTTGTTTTATCCATTGAGGGATACCATAATATGAAGGAAATGAGTAGAAAAAACAATAAATAAATGATTGGAACCTACTGCTTTTGCACACGATATACAGTTTGTGCTCATGTTTTAACTAAAATATTCCATCTATTTAGGTAATTCATGAACATGTCTTAATTAAAACATTCCCTCAGAGTACGTATTTTATGCGCACATTTTATTTAAAACATTCTCGCAGTGTAGTTAATACGTGCGCCTGTGTTCTCTACGTAGCCCTGCTGTGTTTGTTGTTGTATACAGCGAGCCTAATGGACAGAGACACTGTGGTAAGGTTACTTTTCAGTTTGGAATTGAGTTATGATTGCATTGAACCATGAGTTACGACAGTATTGATCTTGCCTTATGGAACACCATTCTGACTAAGCGGCAGTTACAAAGGATTCTCACGGCTAATGGGCTCTACTGACGATGCTATTCCAACATCGAAAGATCATTCACTTTATTGATGATCAGTTATGAGATACCGCACAAATATTGCTGGATGTACATCAAGTGCACACAAGTTACATTGTTGAAGGAACGCTTTGAATAAGACATGGGCATGAATTAGCTACATGGTGGAAATGTTTTATTCAAAACGTGCATGTGAATTGCATAAATCGTGTGAACCTTTTAATTAAAACGTGTACATGTTCCCACAATTTATTCTTTTTTTTTCTACCCATGCCCTCCCTGGAACTCCATACCACAAAATGTGAACGCCACCATATTTATAATCTAAGCTCCCATTACATCATCAACACAATGTTCACATGGCTTTCAAAAGGAAAGTGTCGTATAAGTAAAGAAAACTAAGAAGTTAATGAAAATTACTTTCAAATTATGAAGCAAAATGTGAAAAATAGTAACAGATATGGAGTCCTCATTACTAATTGCCTACAACAGAATTACACAAATACAGTTTAATACTGCAATTTTATATTCTGTAGTGTCCTTAGTACTGGAAGATTTAAATGACCTTTGCCTTTAGAGCAGGGGTCTCCAACACGTCGCTCGCAAGCTACCAGTAGCTCACAACCTCTTTCCAAGTAGCTAGCCAAAGGGTTAATGAATCCTACATAAATTTGAAAACTTGATTAGTCAAATTAGGGGTGGGTGATCTTTCCAAAAAAATCATATCACAATCCTTTTAACACAAAATCACAATCCACATTCTGAATTGCAATCTATCTTTTCAATGTGGCATACACTTAAGAGAATATCTGGACTCAGACTCATCAAGACCTAAGTAACACTTTATTTTAAATATCAAGCAAAGTTGAATTCAATTGTCCTCTCATTCACTAGCTAAGCAGAGTTAAGGAACACGACCCAAAGCTGGCGAGTGAGTGAGGAAGGCCCCTCCCCTTGGCGTCTCTCTTTCACAAATAAATCTGCACCACAAGCGAACTATGATACATAGCGAAATGAGAGAAGTCGCAAAATCAACCGGAATGTTCAAGCAAATTATAGGTAAAAACCCGATCTAAATCCGTTAAGTAGTTCTCTCGTGAAAAGCGGACAGACAGACAGAAAGACACTGGATTTTATACATTACTGTATATATTAGTATACCTTAAAAATAATATGCAAGTCTCAACAACATTCTCAGCACTTCTGGAGCTTAGCAGAGCCAGATAACTATAATAATCTTCACCAAGCAGCTGTGAAAATGTCTGCTTTGTTTGGGTCTTCATATCTCTGTGAGTCTGACATGAATGTCATGAAATCAAAGTTCAGAACAAGACTGACAGATGAACATTTAAATGACTCCAGAAAAGTCAACCTAAGTGGCTCCACTCCACCATACACCTGCTTCTCTTGCTGACTCCATGCAGTTCCAGTCATCTGACTAACTCAAAAACACATCACACATGCAACTGGACATGTGAAGACTCTTGTGAAGTGAAACAGTGACATGTAACAAGATGATAAATGAGTAAGTCATATCTGTATATTTGTAATTGCATTGTTCTATTTTGACAGCATTCATGTTTTAATTCAATAGTGTGAGATACACTAGAAAATGCATACAGACATACAAAATGCACTTGCAGGTGAACTAAATATTTTTTGGGATGTTTGTGAGTTATGGACACCAACATTTTGTAAATGTTCAGGCATAACAAGCTTATTCAGTTTGTTTGGGTTGAAATAAGCTATCTGTGGTGGGCTGGTGCCCTGCCCGGGGTTTGTTTCCTGCCTTGCGCTCTGTGTTGGCTGGGATTGGCTCCAGCAGACCTCCATGACCCTATAGTTAAGATATAGCGGGTTGGATAATGGATGGATGGATGGATGGATGGAAATAAGCTATGAGAATAAACGTTAAAAAACATGAATCGCTCTCGGCAATAGCTCTCAGGGGAAAAAAAGGTTGGAGACCCCTGATCTAGAGTATAACAATGATCAGCCATTCTTCATTTTAGTAAGCCCATTCCATGCTGAAACTTATCCCGACTGACTATTTTTCTACTGTATAGCACCTTTCTTAATCACCTTCCATGTTTAGTACAACAAAACTAAAACTAAGTCACCTACTCTTAATTGCTACACTACTTAATCAAATTTTATATCACCTTTTATGCTGAACTCTATCAATATAACATCAACAAGTCAAACTATACTTCTGTAGTCTTTGATGCTATACAACACGCTAAATATTTACACTAAAGAAAAAAAGCTGTAGCATTTAGGGTCAAGAAGCTCAGTTTACATCCCAGCCCACTCAGTCTGTCTGTAAGGAGATTGAATGTTCTTTTGTCTGTGTCAGGCTTAATCCCACTGTGCTGGCTTGATTAGTGACTCTCAGGTTGGCCTGGTTTAAGTGACCTGCAAGGGCATGACAACCCAGCTGGCAATGGCAGTTTCCAGACTTTCACAATTGCGTGATTGCAAAAATGTGGGTTCAGAAAATGATGAATGGATTACACTGATCAGCAAAGGTGTTGTCACTTAGGGGTGATATCGTGCTGATTTCAGAACTGTGCTCAGAATGTTTCTATCACCCATAGTTTCTGAGTTATGTCTCTTATTTAGGCTGTATATCTCTCTCTATATAAAATCCAACCGTCTGTCTGTATGTCTGTCCGCTTTTCATGAGAGAACTATTTAACGGATTTAGATTGTTTTTTTTTTCTATAATTTGCTTGAACATTCCAGTCGATTTTACGATCTCTGTCATTGTGCTAAGTATCATAGTTTGCTTGTTGTACCGATTTATTTGCGCAAATCCAAGAGAGACGTGGTGCGCCTTGGGGGGGGGCCTTTCTCACTCACCCGCCAGCCTCGGAGCGTATCTTACATCCACTTACCTAGCGAACGAGAGAACTATGTAATGGATTTAGATCTGGCTTTTTTCTAGAATTTGCTTGAACATTTGTGACTTTCCTCATCGTGCTAAGAATCATAGTTCGCTTGCAGGAGCGATATATTCGCACTAATCCGAGACAGAGGCTGAAGGCCGAGGGGAGGGGGAAGCCTGACGTCAGGGCCCTCCTTGCTCTCCTGTTTCACTTCTACATGGACGAAGCCATGGGGGACTGCTAGTTTAGTATATAAAACCTTATTAAAGTGTGACTTTTTAAATTTCAATTCAGGATTAATTTGTTTGTGAACATTTTTCAACTTTTCCAGACTGTTAGAAACCTTGGAGTGGTCAGTGACGAGCATGACAAACAGTTTCATCAGATTTCTGAAATGGAAAAGGGAAACCAAGGCAGGTGGAATCTCAGTAGGCTTGCTGAGTACTGCTGGACCCTTAAAGGGGATATTCCTGAAGTTAAGTACAGCAGAAAATTGTACACTTCAACCTTCTAGGTGAGATGCTTCCGTCATGTACACTCTTAAAAATACTGCTTCTTTCATGGCATTTTATGGTTCTTTATTGTTTATTGTGCTTCCTCATAGATCCATTGCTTGACCACGCAAAATTTCATTCTGGGATTGGTTCTTTGCATGTGAAGCTGGTTCATTGTGCATCGAATAACTTCCTAAAATAAAGAATATAAAAAACAAAATCGGGCGGCACGGTGGCGCAGTGGGTAGCGCTGCTGCCTCGCAGTTGGGAGACCTGGGGACCCGGGTTCGCTTCCCGGGTCCTCCCTGCGTGGTGTTTGCATGTTCTCCCCGTGTCTGTGTGGGTTTCCTCCGGGCGCTCCGGTTTCCTCCCACAGTCCAAAGACATGCCGGTTAGGTGGATTGGTGATTCTAAATTGGCCCTAGTGTGTGCTTGGTGTGTGGGTGTGTTTGTGTGTGTCCTGTGGTGGGTTGGCACCCTGCCCGGGATTGGTTCCTGCCTTGTGCCCTGTGTTGGCTGGGATTGGCTCCAGCAGACCCCCGTGACCCTGTGTTTGGATTCAGCGGGTTGGAAAATGGATGGATGGAAAAACAAAATCTTTAGTGTATATTAGGCTACCAACAGCAGGACACTAACAGAAGAAGAAAATCTGGACTTAGTCTGTGTTATTGTATGCAGCAACAGCTTTTTTCAAATCAAGAACCCATGAGAATTCACACATCTGTTACCATCTATTTTTAGTTATTTACTGTATGGAGCCTGTTACAGATCTTAATAAATGGGGCAGGTTCTTTGCATATAAAATTAGTTTTGGGTTTTGCAAAACTTCCTAAAATGTGGAGGAAAACAAAAACAAATGAAATCTTGAATGTATTGTAGACTGTCTAACAGTACACTAAGAGATAAAGAAATCCTAGAATTGGCCTGTGTTATTTTATGCAGAGAGAGACATTTTAAAATTGGGAATACATTGATATTTCATAAATCTCTTAGCATCTACTTATGGTTATTTATTTATAAGGAACCTGTTACAGATCTAAATAAATGAAAGGTCATTATGGAACTTTCATGTGGATGGTTCTTTTGGGAACCAGAAAATGTTCCCCTATAGCATCACTCTGAAGAACTACTCTGGCACCTTTATTTTTAAGAGTTCACTGTATATATATACTGAAAAGATTGATTAAATTAGATTAGATAAACTGGTAACACTTTAGGTCCTGCAAAAATGCATCTATTACTCATTTCCTCTTATACAACAAGACATTAAGAATGGCTTCTTTTGGTCTTCATAACACTTATAAAACATCAGAAGATCATATCTGTGCAGTGTGACATATTGACATGATAGATAGATAGATAGATAGATAGATAGATAGATAGATAGATAGATAGATAGATAGATAGATAGATAGATAGATAGATACTTTATTAATCCCAAAGGGAAATTCACATGATGATAAAATCACTTGTTGATCTGAAGGATTCCAAACTCTTATACTACATATGGAATAGCAAGAGAAATGCATCTCAGTGAAGCTCCCTCAGCCCACTCCAAAGTGAAGTTTGGTTAGTAAGTCACAGTCCTGAGATGAGTAAACGCTTTACTAATACTTTGTAAATGTTATGAAGACCCAAAGAACTGTTTTTAAGGTCTTGTTACATAAGAACAAATAAGTAATAGATACCTTTTTTATAGTACCTAAACTAAAGTGTTAAGGATAAACTTTATTAATTCCATCCATTAAACATGACAATAGAGATGTTCTTGGTCCTGGAGGGCCACAGTGGCTGCAGGTATTTGCTCCAACCCATTTTCTTAATAAGAAGCACTCATTGCTCCAGTAACACTTCCTCTTCACTTTAGTTGTCTCTCTCATTAAGATTTTGATCTCTTATTGCTTATTTTAGTCTTAAACAGTTGTATTCTTGTTTTTTAATTGCTCCTAAAGAGCAATCCCATGCAAATGACAAAAGAGACCAGCATTTCTCCATTCAGCTTGTTTCCATGTACACCCCTGTGTATTTATCATGCACTATTGGGTTTAATTAAATACTTGGAAGGAACACGAAGAGAAAAAAGTGAAGGACTGAGAATTACTCAACCATTTTAGCCTTCAGATAATTTGGATGATATCCTTAGAAAGGAACAAAAAAATTAGGATTTGAGAATGACCTGACATAGAAGAGTTAAAGCACTAACAAGCCATGAAATTATATTATTGGCAAGAATTGCTTTCTAATTAAGCAACCGGGTTAAAACAAAAATCTGCAGCCACTGCGGCCCTCCAGGACTGGGATTGAGGACCCCTGCTGTAGGAGATCACTTCAACAGCCATGGACACTGTGAGAAGGACTTTAAAGTCACAGTACTTATGGACAACTTCAGAACACAGAAGAGAGAAAGGAATGGAAAGTTAAACTGATGCTAAAATGTAACACATTACAACATGGTTTAAGTAGAGACAAGAGTTTCATAACCAGATATGAGGATTGTTTGAATCTCTTAAACTGACACAGACAACCTGACTACAGACCCACAGTGTATGGAAAGCTCATCAGAAACTTCAAAAGACTTTGTTGGACAGTTATCTTATCCAAAGATCTTAACTATCCATTGTTCTCCTCTCTTGCTAAATAAATCTTAGCCTGGAGAGGTCTATTATTTTTTTTACATTTAAGATGTCTCACTTAAAGGTTTTTCAATGCTGTATCTGTCCTGGTGTCCATATAAACTAAGGGAACTCCAGTCTCCAGGCCTGAGTTGCCTCGAAAGCTTGCATATTATATTGTATTCTTTTTAGTTAGCCAATAAAAGGTGTCATTTTGCTTGACTTCTCATTACATCCGTAATGGCTAATATGGTACAACACCCGACCACTACTTAATCGCATGGGGAAATTTAAATGCATACAACAGCAAAAACAAAAAAAAAGAAAGATGCAAACTCATAAGACAAATAATACAGAAAATACATAATTAAATGAATGTATATTATGTTTCTTGTACAAAATGAACTGTCACACACGTGTGCAGCTAAAGGGCTCAAAAGAAGGAAATTCCCAATTAGACCAGGGGGTGGCAGAGTGCATTAATCATTTCTCTTATCTCCCCACAGACCAAATTCGGAATATTCCGCCTGGCTCCCATGACGTCACTACCAATTCCACCCCAGAAAGTCGTCACTTCCAGTTCCACCCCAGAAAGACGTCACATTTCCGGGTTCCTCCTGAATGACATCATTTTCACCCTCCAAATTTTAAACCACCTTGCCTGTACTATTATTTCAGTTCTGTATTGGACTCTTGTCTGTAAAGACTATTTCCTCTACTTTTGCATCCGCGGCCAACTTCCAAGTATACAGGAGGCTGCCCCAAACCTTTTTTATTGTGTCAAGGCTTGTTTATTTACCACAGAACGTAAAGAATATAAGCATTTAGTTTGGGACATCGGGAGGAAGCATTGAATTGCCTGACAGCAGCAGACAGAAAAAAATCTCAAAGGCATTTCTTAGCTCACCGTGGTGGAATGAGCCTTTGGCTAAAAGTGTTCCAGTAGGGGATAGAGGGGATCTTTCATGATGGCATCCAATGTTGTCACCATTCTCTTTTTTAGAACAGCTTCCATTGTGTCATGGGTTAGTCTTATCTTGGAGCTTCATCAGGCATTGGCTGTCATTTGAACTCAAGATGTTTCCCCAGGAGGCCACAGGGTAGAACAATGCACTGGCTGCTATGGACTTGGACCGATAGAATATCTTCAGCAGCTTGCTGCATACATGAAAACAGCGGACTCTCCTCAGGAAGCATGGTCTGCTCTGGTGCTTCTTGTACAGCACCACTGTGTTGTCAGACCAGTCCAGTTTGCTGTTTATGTAAAACCCTAGGCACCACATATGCTGTATATTGTGCAGAAATTGCAAAATAAACTTACAAAGATTCTTGTAAACTTGAATCATTTGTCATTTAAAATTCATCCTTGATATAGAAAGTCTAATTAGTTATCTGAATTCAGCACGAAAAATACTGTAAGATTCACCTGTATCGATACGTATGACAAAAAAAGTTACATTTTGTTACCCAGTGTTATTTATCCTTACAGGACAACAAAATCCATTTATTTGGTCCATCTTTTAATATGGTACCTTTCTAAAGCATGAGCTTACCAGAGAGTCTTTAGTTGAAATTTAAAGCAGAACTTCTACCCAGAAACACAGAGTGTAACTGGAAATCTAGGTTTCGTGACTATCATCATATATACTGCTCAAAAAAATTAAAGGAACACTTTGAAAACACATCAGATCTCAATGGGATAAAAATCCTGCTGGATATCTATACTGATATGGACTGGGTAAGGATGCCACATCATTTAATGGAAATGAAAATTACCAACCTACGGAGGGCTGAATTCAAAGACACCACGAAAATCAAAGTGAAAAAATGACGTGGCAGGCAGGCGAGTCTATTTTGCTGAAATTTCATTGCAGCAACTTCAAATCATACTCAGTAGTTTGTATGGCCCCCACGTTGCTTATATGCATGCCTGACAACGTCCTAATGAGATGACGCATGGTGTTCTGAGGGATCTCCTCCCAGATTTGGACCAGGGCATCACTGAGGTCCTGGACAGTCTGAGGTGCAACCTGGTGGCATTGAATGGACTGAAACATAATGTCACACCCAGAGGTGTTCTATTGGATTGAGGTCAGGTGAGCGAGCATGGGGGCCACTCAATGGTATCAATTCCTTCGTCCTCCAGGAACTGCCTGTATACTCTCACCACATGAGGCCGGGCATTGTTGTGCACCAGGAGGAACCTAGGACCCACTGCACCAGCACAGGGTCTGACAATGGGTCTAAGGATTTCATACAGATACCTAATGGCAGTCAAGGTGCCGTTGTCTAGCCTGTAGAGGTCTGTATGTCTCTCCATGGATATGCCACCCCAGACTATCACTGACCCACCACCAAACAGGTCATGCTGAATGATCTTATAGGCAGCATAATGTTCTCCACGGCTTCTGCAGACCCTTTCGCATCTGTCACATGTGCTCAGGGTGAACCTGCTCTCATCTGTGAAAAGCACAGGGTGCCAGCCAGTGGTGGACCTGCCAATTCTGGTATTCTATGGCAAATGCCAATCGAGCTCCATGGTGCCCACTAGAGGACGTCAGGCCTTCAGGCCACCCTCATGAAATCTGTTTCTGATTGTTTGGTCAGAGACATTCACACAAGTGGCCTGCCTGCTGGAGGTCATTTTGTAGGGATCTGGCAGTACTCATCCTGTTCCTCCTTGCCCAAAGGAGCAGATACCGGTCAGTCCTGTTTATTAAGGACCTTCTATGGACCAGTCCAGCTCTCCTAGAGTAACTGCCTGTCTCCTGGAATCTCCTCCATGCCCATGAGACTGTGCTGGGAGACACAGCAAACCTTCTGGCAAAGGCACGTATTGATGTGCCATCCTAGAGAAGTTGGACTATCTGTGCAACCAAACTCTGTAGGGTCCAGGTATCACCTCAAGCTACCAGTAGTGACACTGACCGTAGCCAAATGCAGAACGAGTGAAAAAACAGATGAGGAGAGAAAAATGTTAGTGGCCTCCACCTGTTAAACCATTCATTCCTGTTTTGGGGGTCATCTCATTGTTGCCCCTCTAGGTCACCTGTTGTTTATTTCATTAACACCAAAGCAGTTGAAACTGATTAACAACCCCCTCTGCTACTTAACTGACCGGATCAATAGCCCAGAAGTTTTACTAACTCGATGTTATACTCTGAGTAAAAAGTGTTCCTGTAATTTTTTTGAGCAGTATATATGGTTGATTTCTTGCCTGGATTCATGAACTTCAGCCAATGGCCACAAGGTGGAAGCACACTAACACTGAATGTGATGGTACTCAACCTGAAGTGGCTGCTGGTCTTTCCATAAATGTGGAATTCAAAAGATGTTGTGTTAAAGAGGACTCCGCCACAAAAGTCTGAAAGGTTTTGTTTAAAGAATCATAGAATATAAATAAAAGACTTTGATTTGTTTAAAATTACAGTGTATATGCCATTCTTACTGAGCTCTTTTTTTCTGATGGTTTGTTAGCAGCACTTTTCTTGTTTTTAACTGCGCTGTAAGAAAGAAAGAAAGAAAGAAAGAAAGAAAGATCTTTTTTATTGTACTCTGTGATTGTTGTTCCTTAAGTCAAACCAGCCAGGCAGAGCAGTATATAACATTAAATTGAATTACTGTAAATCAAAGCATAGATTGATATCTAGATTCTAGAGGATGGCATCTTAAAACTTCACTGTCCTGCCTTGGAGAACATGAGCTCTGGCTGCCTCTTTATTGTCTAGAACTCTTCCTGATTTACAAAATGCAAAGACAGCCCCTTGGGGAAGCATACTTTAGAAGCCCCTGCTTCAACTCTTTGCTGGAAGGGAGTGGGGTGAATGTGTGCCACCCTGCCCCCACATTCAGAGAGCGGCTCCTTCAGAATAGCCCTAATGATATTCATTGTGCTGTTAATGGGTCTCTCAGCAGGTGGGGGGGGTAGTTGGGGGGGCAGGAGGCGTGGCTGTTAACAGAATGGCTACCGATACTCCTGTCATCTCTTTGGCTGATCTTGAGGTGAGACCTAATCTCTGGAGAGATCTTCATTCAACCTGTCTTTGATGGCACCTGAGGATAAAGTGAGTCTCCTTAAATATGTAGGGGTGCTGACAGATTAGTCAGTCAGACAGAGGTCATCCTGAACCTTTGAAATCTGGAGGAAAGCTGTCCCCTACTTTGGCTGAAGTCAGCTTCTGCTACAGGGAAAAGAGCCCTTAGAACTCAACCACCAACCTGGCCAGTTAAATTACTGGTGCAAAAATCCCAGCAACTACTGAAGATGTCCTCAAAACTGTTAAGCATTCCCCAGTACTGGTCCTTAGGATGGCTCATGCAGCAGCTCTCAACAGATACCAGAATATCAATAACCAATAACTCTGATCCCATATCGGCCATTGACTAATATGCACCTACTTACTCAGATTCATGAACTGCATTCTTGTCTACTTTGAAAAATATCTAAGATGATGTGTTTGGTGAGGGGTGTTGTATAAAACAAACTAATGAATATGTGACTGGTAACTCTCTTTGCGTCACAACACAAAGCTATCATAGCAATGATCAACCACCCACCTTGTGAATTGTGAAGCCAACAGCAACATATCATCACACAATGCTTGTGTCCTCATAAGTGCAGCAAAAGCTGCTCAGCGTCTCTAAGAGACTCCACAACAGACCACTAACCTGATCTAGACACAGTATAACTACTTGCAAAGTTTGAATAGGGCAGCGTGGCACAGTGGATAAGGCCTTGGCCTTCAAACCTTGAGGTTGTGGCTTCAAATCCCACCACTGGCACTGTGAGTCCTGCCTGTGCTCCAATTGGAAAAAGAAATGTAACCAACTGTATCTCAAATGTTGTAGGTTGCTTTGGATAAAGGTGTCGCCCAAATAAGTAAATGGTAATGAGTCTACAATGCCTGTTTCATAATAATTCTTTCTCCAACCCACTCCACTGCTATTTTCAGTAAATCAGCAAAATCCAACAGTATGGGACTCCCTGAGTATTTTCCAATTATCTGGTACTCTTAGCACCCCCATTCCATTCTTTTACCTGTACCTGCCACTACAAGTGGCACAGTGGATAAGGCCTTGGCCTTCAAACCTTGAGGTTGTGGCTTCAAATCCCACCACTGGCACTGTGAGTCCTGCCTGTGCTCCAATTGGAAAAAGAAACGTAACCAACTGTATCTCAAATGTTGTAGGTTGCTTTGGATAAAGGTGTCGCGTAAATGGTAATGAGTCTACAATGCCTGTTTCATAATAATTCTTTCTCCAACCCACTCCACTGCTATTTTCAGTAAATCAGCAAAATCCAACAGTATGGGACTCCCTGAGTATTTTCCAATTATCTGGTACTCTTAGCACCCCCATTCCATTCTTTTACCTGTACCTGCCACTACAAGTCCTTGACTCAAACCACATTGGCCACATAGCACTGAAAGAGTAAAGAAGCAGCAATGCCTGCATTTAAGGAGCTCATCAAGTCAACAGAGTTAAGGGATGGAGCATAACAGTCTCAAAAGTGCTGCTCACTGGCTGCTCCTTCTTTATTGCACAATTCTACAGATTGAGAATCCAAGAAGTATGAATTTTAAAAATGTATGATTAAATTATTTAGATATTGAAATTTTGCTGTGATTTATTTTAAATGCCATTGTTTTTGGACTTTTTTTGTATGTTAGGATATTATAATAGAGAATAATTTGAAGAAAAAAGGCCATTCAGCTCAACAAAACTCACCAGTCTTATATTAATTCTTGCAAAATAACATCATGTCCAGTTTTGAAGTCCATAAAGTCCTACTGTCAACCTCATGACTTGCTAACTGGTTCTCTGTGTGAACAAATATTTCCTAATGTTTGTGTGAAATTTACCCTTAACAAGTTTCCAACTTTGTCCCCAGCATGTTCTTGATGAACTCATTTTAAAGTCACCGGCTTGATCCACTGGACTAATCTATCTATCTATCTATCTATCTATCTATCTATCTATCTATCTATCTATCTATCTATCTATCTATCTATCTATCTATCTATCTATCTATCTATCTATCTATCTATCTATCTATCTATCTATCTATCTATCTATCTATCTATCTATCTATCTATATGTTTTTTTTTCTTCTGGATTTCTTCCAAGGTAGCAAACCTTCAACCCTTCAGTCTCAATTTTAATTTCAGGAACAAAAAGAAGTCACAGGGAACAAGATCTGGCAAATTCAGAAAGAGTGCAAAGCAACAATGACATTACTTTTGGTCAAAAACTCTTTGACTGATAAGGTGGTGAGTGTGCTGTCATGGTGCAAAATCCATTTTTGGGTGCACCACTGCTTTGGAATTTTATTTCTGATGCTTTTGCTGCAGAAGCTCCAGCAGTTCAGTGTAACGTTGCTGAGTAACAGTCTGTTCGATGTTAATCAGCTCTTTTTAAAAAATCTATCTATCTATCTATCTATCTATCTATCTATCTATCTATCTATCTATCTATCTATCTATCTATCTATCTATCTATCTATCTATCTATCTATCTATCTATCTATCTATCTATCTATCTATCTATCTAATTCTTTTTCTAATTTTAAACACTACAATCATGTCACCTCTGAATCTCCTTTTGCTTAAACTGTATAGACTCAGCTTTTTAAAATTTTCCTCATAATTCATCCTCTTAGCACTGGAATCAGCCTAGTCGCTCTTCTCTGGACCTTTTCTAGTGCTGCTATGTCATTTTGGTAGACCAAAACTGCACACGGTACTCCAGATGAGGCCTCACCAGTGCATTATAAAGGTTGATCATAACCTCCTTGGTCTTGTACTCCACACATCAAGGTGCTATATAACCTGACATTCTGTTAGTCTTCTTAATGGCTTCTGAACACCGTCTGGCAGTTGATGATCACAAGTCCACTGATACACAAATGGTTGCCACAGAAAATTTGTAAATAGGTTCATCTTAAAATTTGCTGATGGCACAGTTACTGTAAGCCTATATGAATGAAATATGTCATGGTCCATTTTTTGATGATTTCGTTAAATGGCATGATGTGTTTTTTCCACAACTTAACAATATGAAAATCGAAGAACTAATAATTGATTTTAGAAGAATAAAAAAATGTATACCAGATCAGGCAGTAGAGATTATTGAAAGCTATAAATACATTGGAACATGGATTAATCAACATACAGAAGCAGTTTACTGCCTCATCAACTTGAGTCTCTTTACGTTGCATTCTAACTTTATGCCATCATTTATTTATTTATTTATTTGAGTCTAGTATTGAGTCTTTCTTAAGTTGTGTTCTGCTGGCTTCATGTGGAAACCATAATTTTGGCCATTCAGCTAGGATAACTCAAATTTTAAAACAGAGTGTATATATATATATATATATATATATGCTGTATATCTGTATATATATATATGCTGTATATATATATATATATATATATATATATATATATATATATATATATATAAAAATATATATACGTTTTATATATATATATTGTGGTACGCAGCTGGGCATGGTACCCAGCTGGCCGCCTATATAAGGGGCCGCCTCCCTTCATTGAGGGCTGGAGTCGGGTGAGGAGAAGGACGAGGTCTGGGAGGAGGCAAGGAGAGGCCTGAAGAGAGAGGAGAGAAAGCACAGAGAGAGGCCTGGACTTTGGGGGAGTCTTGGGGTTGTGTGGCACTTAATTGTACATAGTGACTGTGAATATAACATCTGGTGGTGCTTAACAACATGTCTGCCTGTCTGTGTTCGGGGCCCGTTCCACAGAGGCGTAGTTGGCAGGATGCTCCGCCTGGTTCAAGGCGGGGACCTGCAGTAACAAATGAGTCTGTGGATGGCCTGGCGCAGCAGGGGAGCCCACCCACATGCCGCTGGAACGGCGTACACACAGCCCCGCGAGAGGGACTCAACCCATGGACCGCTACTGGTCCGCAGATGGGCCGTTTTCCCCTGGTGCGGGAGAAAAACGAGCATAGCCGGAATGCAGCAGGCTCCTGCAAGCACGTTGCTGCAGAAGGCGGCCGGGATGGCAAGTTGCTTAGCGAGGCCATGCCGGGGACGTTTCACCGGACAGACCAGAATCTGGGAGGTAAGTTCCCTGCTTGCCGGCAACCGGCCCTGTGGGGCCGAGTGTGTGTTTTATGTGTTGCAGGCAGGGGCTGCCCGGATCCGCATCGGTGGCGGGTGCATGTCAATCTGCGGCGCCTCGTTGATGCGGCGGCAGCAGGGGGAGCTGCCGGGAAGGAAACGCTGCTGCTCAAACAGCCACGGCAGCCATGGAGCTGCCCGGAGGGTCGTCACTGCACCAGGAGGGAAGACAAGATGGCCGCGGACCAGAAGTCCCTCCTCGTGACAGGCACGGGATTTAATGGAGTGTCTTGTGTTCCTGCTAACGATTGGATGGAGGCGGGACCAAGGAACGTCCATCTCGTGGCAGCGAGAGACCTGATTGGGCCAGTGGAAAAGGCCCACAGGAAGCATCCGGCGTGTGATGCTGACGGACAGGTAAGCTCACCGTTGGCTGGCTTTCTGTCCTTGGCAGAAGTCCTGCGGGAGCTGGAGGTTCGCCTGCTGTCCATCGTGTCGCTTCCACAGGAGCTATGTGCCCTCCAAGCAGAGATGCAGAAGCTGGAGGGGAAGGCAGTCCCGTCAGAGCAGGCGCTGCATGTGCTAACAGAACGACACTGGATCCTTCAACTGGAGAGGTACAGCGGGGATAGTAAGTAGAGCTGGCCCCGTAAAGCTTGGGGGAGATCCCACCGAAAAGGCCCATGATATATACGTAATCGGAACCAAGTAGGGGGGTCTCTGACAACGGACGTGGCCGCACAGCGATGGGGATGAGATTGAGAGGGCAGGCAGGACGTGGCCTGATGTGTGCCCCGGGTCCTAGCGCCCGATGCCCCAAGCCCCGCGTCGCTCTGTAGGGACGCAGACAGGACAGGGTCTGTGCTTTTGCCGTAGTCAGATCCAAACCATCATGGCATCCCAGAGAAAGAGGAGGAATCAGGGGAAGAGAGCCAATTCCTCCGATATGAAGGGATGTCATGCTGGGAGCTCATGTCCAGAGAAGGGCCACCCTCTGCGGAGGCAGAGAGAAACCCCACAGCAGGCTGAGGTGACGGGCGCGTGTGCGGTCCCGTCCGAGGTCTCAACAAGGGAGACATGGAGGTCTCGAAAGGGGAGGCCAAGGACACATACACCAGGGTGCCGGTCGGAGGGGGGACCGTCACCCTATGTACGGCTGAGCGGCGTCGAGTGGCAGCGTCAGGGCAACGTCTCCGCCCCCTGTTTTGTTTTCTGTTTTGCAGGACCGGGCCCTGGACTGGAGCGTGTCGGCTTCCCGCCAAGGAAGACCTGCCCTCGCGGGACGGGCCACTGGCCCCTAGGGGTCTCAGCTTGTGGTGGGGTACTGTGGCACATGGCCGCCTATATAAGGGGCCGCCTCCCTTCATTGAGGGCTGGAGTCAGGTGAGGAGAAGGACGAGGTCTGGGAGGAGGCAAGGAGAGGCCTGAAGAGAGGAAAGAAGGTACAGAGAGAGGCCTGGACTTTGGGGGAGTCTTGGGGTTGTGTGGCACTTAATTGTACATAGTGACTGTGAATAAAACGTGTGGTGGTACTTAACAACATGTCTGCCTGTCTGTGTTCGGGGCCCGTTCCACAATATATACTGTATATATATACATTTATATTAAGTTAAAAAGTGTAATAAAAAGTAAAAAATAGGTCTCTCATACATCATTCATAAATAAAAGGTGGCCGCTTTTGCTAAGATTTTAAGAAGTGTTTTTTGAATGTTGATTGATGAAAAGCGCCCACGCTTTTATTTTACGAGTGATATATGAGAGACTTATTGTTTACTTTTTAGTACACTTTTTAACTTAATATAAGCATGGTTTTTAAAAATAATATATATACAGTCATATGAAAAAGTTTGGGAACCCCTCTCAGCCTGCATAATAATTGACTCTCCTTTCAACAAAAATGATAACAGTGGTCTGTCTTTCATTTCCTAGGAACATCTGAGTACTGGGGTGTTTTCCGAACAAAGATTTTTAGTAAAGCAGTATTTAATTGTATGAAATTAAATCAAATGTAAAAAACTGGCTGTGCAAAAATTTGGGTCCCCTTGTAATTTTGCTGATTTGAATGCCTGTAACTGCTCAATGCTGATTACTTACAACACCAAATTGGTGGGATTAGCTCATTAAGCCTTGGACTTCATAGACTGGTGTGTCCAATCATGAGCTATAAAGGTAGTTAAGGAGGTCAATTACAAGTTGTGCTTCCCTTTGACTCGCCTCTGAAGAGTGACAGCATGGGATCCTCGAAGCAACTCTCAAAAGATCTGAAAACAAAGATTGTTCAGTCTCATGGTTTAGGGGAAGGCTACAAAAAGCCATCTCAGAGGTTTAAACTGTCAGTTTCAACTGTAAGGAATGGAATCAGGAAATGGAAGGCCACAGGCACAGTTGCTGTTAAACCCAGCAGGTCTGGCAGACCAAGAAAAATACAGGAGCAGCATACGCACAGGATTGTGAGAATGGTTACAGACAACCCACAGATCACCTCCAAAGACCTGCAAGAAAATCTTGCTGCAGATGGTGTATCTTTTCAATTCAATTTTATTTGTCATTCAGCAGAACATCCAAGATGTGCTGCAGAATGACAATACGATGCACAAGACATTAATAAAAACACATAGTTAAAATCAGCCTACAATAAAATACTAGAATGCTTCATTTAAAAGACGAACGGCAGTAGGAAAAAAACTGTTTTTAAACCTGGTATTTCTACATTTCAGGCTGCGGTACCTTCTGCTTGAGGGCATGAGGGAAAAGAGTTCAGAGGCAGGATAAGTAGGGTCTCTAGAAATCCGCACAGCTCTGGCCAGACAGCGTTGTTTTGCCAAATCTTGTACATTTGGCAACGGGGCTCCAATGATCCTCTCCGCAGCCCTCACCACTTTCCTCAGTGCTTTCCAGTCCGAAGCGCTGCAGCTCTCCTGCCACAGAGAGCTGCTGCTGGTTAGCACGCTCTCTATGGTCCCTCTGTAAAAAGTGGTGAGGACTGACTTACTGAAATGGGCCCTCTTTAGCCTCCGCAGAAAGATCAAGCGCTGGTGAGCTTTCTTGATGACGGAGGAGGTGTGCAGGGACCAGGTGAGGTTGTTCGTCACATTAACTCCCAGGAACTTAGTAGACTGCACAATTTCCACAGCAGTGTTCTTAATGTAGACCGGGATGTGTATCAGCTGTTTCTTCCTGAAGTCGATCACCAGTTCTTTTGTTTTTTCGACATTCAGTATCAGATTGTTTTTATCACACCATTCCACAAATGACTTCACCTCCTCTCTGTAATCCCCCTCCCCGTCACCTCGAATGAGACCCACCACTGTTGTGTCGTCCGCATACTTAATAATATAGTATCTGTACATCGTTCTACAATTCAGCGCAATTTGCACAAAGAACATCTGTATGTCAGAGTGATGAGTAAGAAGCCCTTTCTGCACTCACGCCACAAACAGAGTCGCTTGTTGTATGCAAATGCTCATTTAGACAAGCCAGATTCATTTTGGAACAAAGTGCTTTGGACTGATGAGACAAAATTTGAGTTATTTGGTCAGAAGAAAAAGTGCTTAGCATAGCGGAAGAAGAACACCGCATTCCAAGAAAAACACCTGCTACCTACTGTCAAATTTGGTGGAGGTTCCATCATGCTGTGGGGCTGTGTGGCTACTTCAGGGACTGGGGCCCTTGTTAAAGTGGAGGGTCGGATGAATTCAACCCAATATCAACAAATTCTTCAGGATAATGTTCAATCATCAGTCACAAAATTGAGGTTACACAGGGGTTGGATATTCCAAGACAATGACCCAACACACAGTTCAAAATCTACAAAGGCATTCATGCAGAGGGAGAAGTACAATGTTCTGGAATGGCCATCACAGTCCCCTGACTTGAATATCATCAATATGGGATGATTTGAAGCAGGCTGTCCATGCTCGGCAGCCATCAAATTTAACTGAACTGGAGAGATTTTGTATGAAGAATGGTCAACCATACCTCCATCCAGAATCCAGACACTCATCAAAGGCTATAGGAGGACAGCGTCTAGAGGCTGTTATATTTCCAAAAGGAGGCTCAACTAAGTATTGATGTCATATCTCTGTTGGGGTGCCCAAATTTATGCACCTGTCTTATTTTGTTATGATGCATATTGCAGATTTTCTGTTAATCCAATAAATTTAATGTCACTGCTGAAATACTGCTGTATCCATAAGGCATGTCATATATTAAAAGGAAGTTGCTACGTTAAAAGCTCAGCCAATGATAAACAAAAATCCAAAGAATTAAGAGGGGTTCCCAAACTTTTTCATATGACTTTATATATATATTATTTTCAACTTTTTAGTCTTGAGTTTGTTTTAGTATAATTTTGTAATCAATATTTTAACACTTCCTTTAAGGTTTCTATCCGTTACTAGCGCCATCTATTGGTGAAATCTTGAACTATTCTTCATATTAAAATTTCATTTCTTAATTAACATGGAATAATTGATCGATTAGTGAAAATGATTATTGATTCACGTATTGTCATCGGAAGTGAGTAAGTATGCAAAATTTCAAGTCATTTGGACAATAGGAAGTGGGTTATATATCGATTACAAGATTTGTACCAGACAGCAGGTGAAGTTCAAATAAGCGTGATAAAAGAGTAAACATTCTCTGTGACAGAATTTACCCAATTAAATTATAAATTTTCAGGTATTGCCATCAGGACACAGGTTCAAGTTGTCCAATAATTAAAAGCAACTAGTTCAAACATTCATATATCCCAACTGCTGTTAATCTTTTAAACACGTTAAAACTTTAATAAAAGTTGTTGCGGGCTGAATAGTTAACACACAGGTTGAGTTTTAATGTTGGTTTAATTTTTTGTAAGATTATGGGGGTTTTGGTATTACATTTGAGTATTGTATCAATCATATTGTATTTAATTGTACATTGCGGTGTATTGGTCTCTCTGTTAAACAAAAAAAAATGCAGATAACCAATGCATGCCAATAATCCAAATTAGAACTCAATTGAACCAAGACAAACTGACTTGTGTTTTCTGTTATTCCGTCCATCGCAGCCTCGTGTTGAACGTTGCTCGGACGTGCAGGTGAGAAGTTTCTTCGCAGATGCGGCACTTCTGCTATTAATACCATTTGTCTCGAGCCCACAGAATGCCCTTTCATTATTCCTTATAAGAGCTTGGAGTGGCACGGTTGTGCAGTGGCCAGCGCATGGGTTCCACTACCACGTTGCTTCTGCAATGCTAACCTGTCATTGGCTGTGTGATGGTCACGCGTGCAGCTCGGTTTTCTTGGAGACTGTAAACTGGCACGGTGTGAGTGCGCGTGCCCGGTGATGGACTGTTGTCGCGTTCAGGAATGCCTCGTGTCTTGCTTGCGACACTACTGTAGGCATCCCAGCTACTTGTGATTTATAAAATACACGAATTTAGACAGCCAACTAAATAATTAAGAATTAAGAAAAAAGAATTAAGGAAAAATAGAAGTTTGGTTTGTGAGAAATTTGACCACGTATTAAGAAACGTCGAGGCAGGTGTGAATGCCAATTCACGAAAAGAAAATATGAGCTACTGTTCACCACATCTGGCTTCCGGCTTGATTTTACTTTCTTTCTCTTTATCTGGGCGCGATGAAGGGAATGCAATGCTTTCTTCTCTCGACCCCAGACATTTTTTTCTTGTTTCAAAGAGGCAGGAGCCTCATCGATCACGTTTGAATACCTGGGGTGGGGCGGCTTTGTCTACGCTATTATCGCCCTGTTATTGAGGCTAATGCCAGGCATGATGCCTCAGCCGCTGACAAGAGCTTTTTAGATTAATTGCGACGATAAAAGGTACGCGATAAGTTGCCCTAAAGCAACCTAGCCAGCCGAGGAAAACGATGCGCCCCTCCAAGGTCCCATTCATACGCACACGAGGCACCAAGCCTGGGGAGATGGCGAGCAGACACACGTCCTCGTAGTGCAATCAATGAGAAGTGCCGACGTGTGTCGTGGAGAGGCGGTAAAGTGTGAAGGGTGGGCGAACGGTTCAAATGAACTGTGAAACCCCCTCAACAATAGATTACTGTAAACATTTAGCATATTGCAGCGTTTTAATCAACAGTCAGGCTTTACCTTGAAAATACAGGCGTGACGAACTCGCCTCGCTTCAAGACTGAAGTGTTACTTTTATTGTGTGTGTGTGTGTCTAAGTGTATGTAAATGTAATATATTATGAAAGAAAGAAAGAAAGAAAGAAAGAAAGAAAGAAAGAAAGATCTTTCATTGATTTTTGTGAAGATGCAAATCCAATGCTCCTGGGATCGAGCCTTCTATGTATAGACAATTTATTATTAATATTTCTTCTTAAAATCTTAGTATCTTGCATAGCAAGTGCGATGTAAGTGTTAGACAAATTAAATAAATCTTAGAGTCTATGAACAGTGAGATTAGCGGTGCTTCCTGACGATACCACAGACTCGGGTTCGATTCCTGGCTTCGGCCATGGCACTCCCTGCATTCACTTTTTTTTCTGTGACTGAGTGGGTTTCTTTATCATCCCAAAGTCTTGTTTGTTAGGTTGATTGATGTCTTTAGACTGGTCTGGCATGAGTGAGTGCTGGTGTGACGCTAAGTGTGTACTGAGGTGGACCGGCATCCAATTCTGAGTTGTGTCTTGCCTTGTGCCTTTATTATGTAGAAACAGACACTAGCTCCATATACAGGTCCCTGAAGTGACTATGCAGACTAGAACATGAATGGCTAGATGGATGGGTGCATACATAGATACACTTTAAGTAATTGTAACAAGAAACTTACAGGACATTGGTGTCAAGAAAATATTAAGTACACTAGAAAGAAAAAATAATTACATTACAAAGAAAAAAATCCATAAATTATGTAGATCAGATTTTCTGTCTTTTTGGGATAGACTGTAGCTGCCTTGTGAACCTGTCCTAGAAGCAAGTTGGAAGACAAATGTATGGATGTCTCAAAAAGATTACTGAGAGTTAGAGGTAGGAACAAAATGTGGGTGGGAAACCACAGTCACTCACATCATGACAATGTAGTGTCAGCAGTCAAAGGATGATCACAATAAAGGTGCTCTACAAATAAAATACAGTATATTATTTTTATACGCTGGAGGTCATTATCTCTTCTCATATAATTCCCA
This sequence comes from Erpetoichthys calabaricus, assembly GCF_900747795.2. Classification (NCBI taxonomy): domain Eukaryota; kingdom Metazoa; phylum Chordata; class Cladistia; order Polypteriformes; family Polypteridae; genus Erpetoichthys; species Erpetoichthys calabaricus. Next base: position 30,876,348 of record NC_041398.2, read on the forward strand.
AATCTGCCTGACTCAGTTCTGGCTTATAGGAGAACAGCGCACCATTGAGCACAAGGCAGGACTGCTGTAAAACCTGGACGCGGTACCAGTATTACTGGGTTCTTCCACACATTCATACAGGAATATCTGGAGTCACTAAATAAAGGAACATGCACACCTTTGGGAATGTGAGTGGAAAACCGAACTATTCAGGGGAAACCAGCACACAAACATAGATAGAATGTGTCAACTCCACATGGACAATGTCCAGGCATTTGAATGAAGGATGTTAGATCCATGAGGCAAAAGTGCTACTTACTATTCCACCTTGCTCCCTGTGGTCAGTAATTATTATTATTATTATTATTATTATTATTATTATTATTATTATTATTATTTAACAGTCATAGTATTGTAATTATTATTATTTATTATTAATAATATTATTAGTGGTGTAGTAGTAGTAGAAATAGTATGACAAGTAGTAGTCAGCAGGTACAAAAATTTGCTTTTACTCTTTTGTACAGTAATATTTAACAGTCATAGTATTGTAATTATTATTATTTATTATTAATAATATTATTAGTGGTGTAGTAGTAGTAGTAGTAGAAATAGTATGACAAGCAGTAGTCAGCAGGTACAAAAATTTGCTTTTTCTCTTTTGTACAGTTATATTTAACCATCATAGTATTGTAATTGTGGTTATTATTATTATTATTATTAGTATTAGTAGTAGTAGTAGTAGGACAAGTAGTAGTCAGCAGGAACAAAATTTGCTTTTACTCTTTTGTACAGTAATATTTAACAGTCATAGTATTGTAATCGTGATTATTATTATTTATTATTAATAATATTATTAGTGGTGTAGTAGTAGTAGTAGTAGTAGTAGTAGAAATAGTATGACAAGTAGTAGTCAGCAGGTACAAAAATTTGCTTTTACTCTTATGTACAGTTATATTTAACCATCATAGTATTGTAATTGTGGTTATTATTATTATTATTATTGATGTAGTAGTAGAAGTAGTAGTAGTAGGACAAGTAGTAGACAGCAGGTACAAAATTTGCTTTTACTCTTTTGTACAGTTATATTTAACCATCATATTGCAATTGTGGTTATTATTATTATTAATAATATTATTAGTGATGCAGTTGTAGAAGTAGTAGTAGTAGTAGGACAAGTAGTAGGCAGCAGGAACAAAATTTGTTTTTACTCTTTTTTACAGTAATATTTAACAGTCATAGTGTTGTAATTGTGACTATTATTGTTTATCATTAATAATAATATTATTAGTGGTGTAGTAGTAGTAATAGGAGGAGGAGGACAAGTAGTAGACAGCAGGTACAAAATTTGCATTTACCCTTTTGTACAGTTATATTTAACCATCATATTGCAATTGTGGTTATTATTATTTATTATTATTAATAATATTAATAGTAATGTAGTAGTAGTAGTACTAGTAGTAGCAGTAGTAGGACAAGTAGTAGGTCAGCACAGACAAAAATTTGCTTATACTCTTTTGTACAGTAATATTTAACAGTCATAGTGTTGTAATTGTGATTATTATTGTTTATTATTAATAATAATATTATTAGTGGTGTAGTAGTAGTAGTAGCAGTAGTAGTAGTAGTAGGACAAGTAGTAGTCAGCAGGTACAAAATTTGCTTTTACTCCTTTGTACAGTTATATTTAGCAGTCATAGTATTGTAAGTGTGATTATTATTGTTTATTATTAATAAAAATATTATTAGTTGTGTAGTAGTAGTAGTAGGACAAGTAGTAGTCAGCAGGTACAAAATTTGCTTTTACTCTTTTGTACAGTTATATTTAGCAGTCATAGTATTGTAACTGTGACTATTATTATTATTATAACCAATCTTCCTCCTACCTCACTAAAGACATGTGTATCAGTTTAACTGGGAGCTCTCAACTGACCCCATGTGAGTGTGTGTGAGTGGACGGGTGACCTATCTGAAACTGTTCACTGCCCTGTGTCCAGTGCTGCCTGGTTAGTCACCAGCTTTCTGTAATTCTGCAGTGGACTGAACAAGTCTGCCAATGTGAGGGGTGCATTATTATTTTGAATAAGGAAATATCAAGCTGATGATGATGATGGTTAAAGACATAAACGTAAGGTATTGTAATGGTGGTGGTGGTGATGATGATGATGATGATGATGATGATGATTATTCTTATTATTTTGAAAGAGGCTAATACTATGAAACCTATGATAATGCTGATAGAGTTTGACAAGTGCTTTGTCTTCTACTGAAGGTTCCATCCAGAGGATTATGTCTGAATGTACCACAGGACTTTAAGAAGTATGTGAGCTAGGATGGGTGCTTCTTTGCTTGCTAGACCTCCACAATATTTCTTTTGCATTTCTGTTCTTCTTGTTCTTCTTCTTACACCTGACATGACTTACAGTACACTAGGACTGTTCCCCAGTCTCAGAATAAGTGCTCTTGTATTTCTTGGAGGCGTCTTTTTAGAAGTATTATCCTTCTGATGGGATTCTTGCTAGCAAACTGGTCTTTAAAAAGATACTAAACAAAGATCATCCAAAAAGAGCCTTTGTTGATAAGCAGGGGGGCTCGTGGGCTCCCCTGGAGCTAGACAGGGGGTATTTTTCAATGAACTGGGTTAGTGTGCATTGTAGGTATCTTTGTTTTGGGCTCAGCCTTAACACTCTCTATGAAGTCACACCGTTTACTGTCTCTTCGGTGTAATGCCACTCAGGTGACAGCTTGATTTAGTCCAATGTGTTTCTATGTGAAAAAGGCTGCCTCTGGGAATAGATTTTGGGCTCGGGGTTGTCTTCTTTGCTCTGGAGTAGCTCAGACTCAGGATAGCATCAACATACTCACATGCCACCTGCTGGGTGCTGTACACTTTGATGTTATATCTTTGGAGCAGAATGTCACTTCAATGTGACTTTTAGCTAGAGAAGGTGATGCTTCAGACTCCCTTGTCCAGTCTTACTCAGAGAATGACAGCAATAGCTGGAGTGAAGCGATTGAGAGGAATGGTGTGCTGGACTGGATCCAGAGCAGTGACTTGTTAATGGGTATCTGAGCTGTCAGGCACGAGTCAAAACAGTTTATTTTTATTTATTTTTTTTTGTAGAGTGCTTCCTTCTTGGAACGCTGCAACAAATCCAAAGCTATGATACAAATTACAAGATAAATGCACATAGAACTACAAATTAGGTTCAATTTACTCAGTAGAAACAGAGGGGATTAAAATTTGGGAAAATAAGCAACTTGTGTCAATTTGGGTCAATTTATAGTGTAATTGAGCTGTGGCACTGTAATTGAGATAATATACATGTTCTAACAAATACCTTTTTTTGTTTAAGCCTTTCAAATAAAATATTCTGTCTCGCCTGTGCAACTGCTCTCCTTGAGCTGACTTCACGTCGACATCGTTATCATAGTTCATCCAACAGCGGAAGCCCTGAAGGAACAGGTGTAGTCACACACGGCCAGGTCTACAGAACAAAGTGCCAACCCACAGGTTCATAGAGCACTCTTTACAACCAGTAGGGCGTTGCTGAGGCACAAAACACCTTCTCTGCCACTTTTCCCTTATTGACTGTTGCAAACACTAAAGCAAATTACTAAATATTGACCAATTATGAAGACCTTTTCAGGCATATAAGTATGGAGTAGGACCTATACATCATCATCATCATCATTATAAATGATGCATTCTTTGCTGCCAGCACCATCTTTATTAAATGTTCAATCTGTCAATGCGTCCACAGTAACAGTAAACCTGTGCCCATCTCAGCATTATGTCACAGGTACCCTCCGAGGTTACAGACAAAATCTTTTTAGTTCAGAGCCGGCAACCAGCCAAACTGCATGTTTTTGGAAAACGAAAAGAAATGTAAGCCCCTGGTAGCTGTAAAGACACTTCATCCTAACAGTGGCAGCTCTTAAGTAGTCACCGTGCCCTACCTGGCAGAGCACCTCCAATGTAGGCTATTGGTAAAGTGAACACCGAACACATTCCAAATGGTGCCCAAACGCTGGACGGCAACGTGACCTTCTGAGCCAAATAATACCGAGATCACCCGCTACCCTCTAATTGCACCAAACCCTGCTTTTTGCTAAGGCTGATGGAGACGGTACATTGATTTGGATTTTCCTCCCGCAGTCTAAGACGTCCACTGAACCTGACGAGTTTTAAAGCTTCCATCAACGGAACTCTTGTGCGCCGATCAGTGCGCAAACTAAACACAAATGGAAATGACAGCATACGATAATCAAAAGTGCAGAGCCTCTTGAAGACATATGGTAATGCAACAAAATAATCAATTTCAACTTACAAAACAGGAAATTTAATTTTTAGCTTCACAGCATCTTTAAATTTCGATTACCAAAAATGTTACTCGCTGCAGTTTTTTGATTAGCGCTCCTTTAAATAAAACCTGCCTTTTGCTACCATTAACATCACTTTCAGGCACTTCTCTAAAAACCTGGGACGACGGTTTGCGGTACGTTATGACTGTTTATGGTACTCGGTGTAGGTGATTTGTGGTGGTTTGGCGAACAAAGTGTTCATTTGCTAGACAGATTGAGAATGTTGGCGGTTGTTGCACTTTCGAGGTTTGTTTCTTCTTTCAATGTACTTAGCTCGTTTACTTTGCGTGATCTCCAAAAAAAAAAAAAGTCATTAACGTTTTAGACACTTTCTGGAATATAGTTAATATGGTAATTAACGTTTGAGGACAAGAGAAAGGCTACGCCATGGTTAGGTCATTTGAAGTGAAGTTTAGTCATTTGTATTGTTATTAAAAAGAGAGAAAGACAGAGACACACAGACACTCACATTGTATATACAGACTGTAGACGACATCTGCTCGGGTTACTTTCGCGTGTTTTTATCACTTGTTTCTTCATTTACTATTTCTTTAGAAATGCATTAATTATTATTATTATTATTATTATTATTATTATTATTATTATTATTATTATTATGCCTGAGTGGTCTGATTCAGCTCTTGCGCACTAAGACACGCTGGTGAGTTCGCCAGAGCTCAATCATGTATTATTATTATTATTATTATTGTTGTTGTTGTTGTTGTTGTTGTGAAGGTAGTAAAACATTTGCCATTTTTTTCTGACTGACCCTGAATTGTCTGTAATGTAATTATTGTAATTATTGTATTTTATTGCAATAAAATGAGAATATTTATTTGTATCTTTCACAAAGTAGGTTAAATAACAAATTTCTATGAAAAAAGAAAAAAACGAACTTACTACATTTACGCCTACGTTTTGCAATTTTATTTTTTTTCACTAGAAAGAAAGAAAGAAAGAAAGAAAGAAAGAAAGAAAGAAAAAAAGAAAGAAAGACATATCAGTTAATATGTTACTATATTACTTACTATATTTCGCCTTAAGTTTTGCAATTTTGTTTTTTTCCACTAAAAAGAAAGAAAGAAAGAAAGAAAGAAAGAAAGAAAGAAAGAAATCAGTTAATATGTTACTATATTCCTTACTATATTTTTACCTTACGTTTTGCAATTTGATGTTTTCACTAGAAAGAAAGAAAGAAAGAAAGAAAGAAAGAAAGAAAGAAAGAAAGATATCAGTTAATATGTTACTATATTCCTTACTATATTTTTACCGTACGTTTTGCAATTTGATGTTTTCACTAGAAAGAAAGAAAGAAAGAAAGAAAGAAAGAAAGAAAGAAAGAAAGAGAAAGATATCAGTTAATATGTTACTATATTTTCACCTTACGTTTTGCAATTTTGTTTTTTTTTTCACTAGAAAGAAAGAAAGAAAGAAAGAAAGAAAGAAAGAAAGAAAGAAAGAAATCAGTTAATATGTTACTATATTCCTTACTATATGTTTACCTTACGTTTTGCAATTTGATGTTTTCACTAGAAAGAAAGAAAGAAAGAAAGAAAGAAAGAAAGAAAGAAAGAAAGAAAGATATCAGTTAATATGTTACTATATTCCTTACTATATTTTTACCTTACGTTTTGCAATTTGATGTTTTCACTAGAAAGAAAGAAAGAAAGAAAGAAAGAAAGAAAGAAAGAAAGAAAGAAAGAAATCAGTTATGTTACTATATTCCTTACTATATTTTCGCTTTACGTTTTGCAATTTTGATGTTTTCACTAGAAAGAAAGAAAGAAAGAAAGAAAGAAAGAAAGAAAGAAAGAAATCAGTTAATGTGTTAATCCGTCCACACTTTTTTAAATCCATGTAAACTAGATCAAAGTGGACTCGGATCTCAGCTTTGCACACACACACACACGCGCGCGCGGACACACACACACACACGCAATTATTTAAACCACGCTACTTTTGAGTTTCCAGCTAATCTAAAACTTAAGTATTTTTAATATACATGGAAAAGCAGAGAACGTCTCCCGTTTTCCGTTTACAAATTCTAAAGATAGGCCTGAAGTGGGCGATCTACAGTATTCATAAATTGTGCGTTACGTTTTTAATGTCCGCGTGTATCAAACCTTAATGTGTTTACAGGATTGCATGATAAACGATGAGAGCGGTGAGTGAATATGGACACGCTTGTTAACGAGCTTCATGATGTTAAACGGTTGTTATTATTATTACAAAAGGCGCTATATAAAATTAAGGCTGAGTATGGCGCTGGTTTGATCATTAGATGATTTAACATTTTAAAAAGACAATGGGGTAAACACGTGAATGTTTTCGGGTCTACTGCTGGTGGGTGTAGGCAGGTGCGCCTGCCTGTGCAGATCCCCGCAGGGGGGTATGGTTCAGACAGGCAAGCCTGCCCAGGGCAGATCGGTGCAAGAGACAGAGATAAGCCGCGCAGATAGGTGGCTCCTGCTGACTGAAAAACGTCCTGTGCAACAGGAGACGGACGCAGGTAGGCGGGACTGCCAGGACCTGATTGGTGCCAGTGTAGTTTGTTGCCCGCCCCTGCTCCGAATTGGTTCTTTCAATCCACTGTAACAACTCCCAGCACTAATGCCCCAAGTAGCGCTCATCGGTTTGATCAGGTATAAATTGGGAAACGTCTTCCTGCACTTTGGCACTTGTTGCGATTCCTAACGTCTTGAAAAGAAACCAACTTAGAGGCTTCATGTGGCGATTATGAACTCCATTGACTCGCACGTCCACCACCAGAGTTCACCAGGATCAAACCCTCACCAGCCCCACCCGAAAAGTGCACAAGAAGCGCCGGAGATGGCCGTCTACTGCGACAATTTCAGTATGTATCACCAGCAGAATCTGCACAGCTCTTCGAGGCCGGGCAGCTACGGGCTGGGGGACTACGCACCGTCTGCCAACCCTTACCTGTGGCTCAACGGACCGGGCGTAAATACGTCCCCTTCGTATCTCCATGGAAACAACTCGGCCACGTTCATGCCCCCGTCCTACGGCTCTCAGAGACAATTTCTACCAAACTCCACAGGCTTTACTGGTGCCGATTTGGGCTGGCTGTCAATCGCTAGTCAGGAGGAGCTCCTAAAATTAGTCAGGCCTCCTTACTCTTATTCTGCTCTTATAGCAATGGCGATTCAAAACGCGCCGGAGAAGAAGCTCACGCTGAGCCAGATCTACCAGTATGTGGCGGATAACTTTCCTTTTTACAAGAAGAGCAAGGCGGGATGGCAGAATTCCATCAGGCACAATCTGTCATTGAACGACTGCTTCAAGAAAGTGCCGAGGGACGAGGACGACCCAGGTAAGGACAAATTTAACACGGAGAGAGAGAGAGAGAGAGATAGAAGCAGAAAGTTTGTCAGCTCCGACTGCTTGATGCACTATAGCGTACGTTAATTTCTTTAACGGTTCACCTAAACGTATCAGAGTTGACAACTGAGACATTAGCCGTTGACTACTCGCGATCTGAAGTGTAGTTTTGTGTAAATTTCACAAGCAAGAACTTCGTATGACGCTTTCTGATTAGAATATTATGAAAGGCGCTATATACGCCATAACGGATCTGTTTGTTCAGAACATCAAGACAGGCGCCTATTCTGGGGCTCTTTTCTAGTCTTGCACCTTGGAATTGGTATAAGATCCACACGATCCTGAACTGGGTAAACGGGTTAGAAAATGCCTGGATGGATCGTGCGTATAGTAATTTCAGTTCATGACACCAACTTACTTTAATAACTGACGTAAGTGGACGTATATCGACGAGTACACGTGCATTTGTTAAACGGAGCATGCGCGGCAGGTCTGTAAATTGTAGCTAAACTTACCATTTATGATCAATTGAACCTTTAAATATTTCTGTGCCAAATTTTAGTCGATCCGGGGTAGTGTGAAATACCTGTGGTTTATTCATGCCTGTCGTCTATTACTTTGTTCTGCAGCCAATAAATTACTAGCGATGAAATAACACCTTTAACTATCATTACTTGACTGACGCCAAGGTAACTTTCAACATTTGAGAAATACAGTTAGATACTTTTTTTTATCGGTTTGCCCATTAAAGCACAGGAAGGTGAAGTTACTTTCTCATGGTCATACTGTGTTAATTGTCGGTTTTTGAACCTCAAACCTCCGGGTCTGAAGTCCAAAGCTTTAACCACTATGCCATAGTTAACGCTTTCATGCACTTTAAGAGTTACTTTAACACAATAAGTGCTAATTTAACACTGAATTTTATTGTGTATGTTATTTGGTGAATGTGAGAGAATATATATATATATATATATATATATATATATATATATATATATATATATATATATATATATATATATATATATATATATATATATATATATATATATGAATATGTTTTTCACTCCCCTTCTCTTTCACAATGTGCATTAAATATATTCATCATGTATCCCGGTTCTTTATATAATAGTTTTTCTGTCTGCTAACTGATTTTGGATTTGCAATAATATACCGGCATTCATTTGGAAATTATAATCACGTGCAATAAAAAAAAATCTAAATCGGTAGCGGTAATTTGAAAATGTGCAATGGATTGTTAACAATTTATAATTGTTAGATTATGACATGTTTAAAGGAGTTATCGGCATCTATCTATCTATCTATCTATCTATCTATCTATCTATCTATCTATCTATCTATCTATCTATCTATCTATCTATCTATCTATCTATCTATCTAAACATTTGAATTATTTCGTTACAGGAAAAGGAAACTACTGGACATTGGATCCAAATTGTGAAAAAATGTTCGACAACGGTAATTTCCGCCGAAAGAGAAAACGCCGGACAGACACAAACGGAGCTGCCGGGAAATCCGAGGACGGGCGCGCCCATGTCGTCGGCAAAACCTCCGAGAGCCCCCCGCTCCTGGATCCATCCTCCCCAGAACTAGAACCCACCTCTGACGACCCTAAAAGTGCTTCTCCGCCAAGTGTGTCTTCTAGCCCCTGCTTCAGTAACTTTTTCAACAGCATGGCAGCGCTGGGAGCGGGCGCCGGGAGCAGGCAGGTATCACTGGGGCTCATGGCCGAGCTCTCCCAGCGCAGCATTGGTTCTTACGGATGCGGCGCCTCCCAGGAAGGCAGCGGATCCGACGTGACGGACAACGGCACGCATCTAAACCGGAGTGCTTACTATAACTCTTTCAATGGGAATCAGTCGGGGCAATACAACGGGCATTTCTACAACAGTTTCAGTGTTAACAGCTTGATATACCCCAGGGAGGGCACTGAAGTTTAGAAGTTACGCTGAAACCGATGGAATGCCTTTTTTTCTTAAGCGGATGGAAAGTCCAACATTAATAAACCTGAACTGGATTCATCGGATTTGCGAACATTATGGTGTGTAGGTTCATATATCTCAAAAGTTTTTTTCTTCTCAGTCTCTGAAGGGAGGATACGCCACTCACGGACCCTTGGACCTAACTGCGTACAAGCAGTGGGCAAATTCTTATGAGCTCTGATCTGTCCATGAGAACTGTCCTGTTTGACGCTCTCAGTTTTTCGCTGGTAGCCACGAATGTCCTGAACTGCGTGTTTTGTATCTCCGTCACTGACAGCATGACATAAAGATTTATTCCGTTGTTACATCGCGCAGATCGTTTTAATTCAATGTAAAATATGTAAATATGTATCTGTATATATAAATATAAATTTTGTTTTCTATATTTTTGTAAATTATGTTCTTAATACCTATTTATAAGGTGGGTTTGTATAAATGTAACATTTTTTTTAAATAGGTTTGTAAAATACGTTGTTGAACACGTTGTAATAAAAGAGGGAAGAAATGCCTTTTGCACCGTGTAGTCATTTCTATCTGCGTGTCTCTTTGTAATCCAACACCGGCATTAAAGAACCGGCGCAAAAGTAAGTAATTAAATAAAAGAAGAACATTTTGACACATGAGGGAAAATAGAGCATATAGTGTTACAAGACAATTACATTTGGGAAGCGGCAAAGAAGATGATCCTTTGTGCTTCTTTGAAGTAGATGGTCTTTAACTGTGCCAACAAAAATCCTGAGCGGGTGGGAATGCCACGGAACAAATTGTCGAATCGCAGATCTTCCAGTTGTCTTACAAGCACGGGCTTGATGAAGTCTGTGAAACGGAGCGAAGAAACAAGTTTTTGTTAAACAGTGCACAATGAGTAAGAGAAAGACCCCCAGCACACACATATCCTGCACCCCACCCAGGCTGGTGCCAATTCATTAACAATTAAGTTGGAGTGAAATAAATGGCCCCGTGCGAGTCTAGCTGCATGTGTGCAATGGACTGGCGACCCGGCCGTGCTTTACGTATACGGCGCTGGTGCCACATGGCAATGAATGGCATTAAGTGGGTATGACTGATTGAGCAGAAAAATGATAAGCTGTGTGCATGGCCAAAATGTTAAAGTGTAAAAGCTATAACTTTTTAACATGAGTAATAGAAGTGGAGATTTTTTTTTTGTTACTTTGGGGAATGGTTGATAACAGTCAATGGACGATGCTAATTCTTGTTTTATTATAATGCAGTCCGAGATGGTGCCATTTGTTCACAGGACAGCCTATATGATGCTTTGAGGTCCTCTGTAAGCATTCATCAACCTTATTGACACAATAAAAGAACAAAGCAAATTGCTGTCTTCATATTAGAAAAACAAATATGTTACGATCAGCTATAAGACACGACAAATCCGACAATTATAATTTTTTTAATAATACAAACCAAGTCTTTGTCTGTCCTGCCCACTCAAATTTAGCTCGCTGTTCAGGTCAGTGCCATAGCAGCACTACTGCAGTTCAATTAAATGTTAGGTGCCAGTATGATGCCAGCCTGTTCAATGTAATTCCAAGCTGAGCTCAAACAGCACTGACAATTTTCCATTCAACCTCCTTTTATTAATGCAATTATCTTCTCAACAGCCCAGTAATCTGCTATTAGTTTAATTAAATAATTAGTTTTAGGATAAACATAAATCACTTAATAACAGGGATGGGTGCTCTTCTGTAATGGGCAGTGCTGCCTTGGCACACATGCCACTTTTTTTTTTCAACATTTGTTCAGTACACTGTTAAAAATATTGGCTACTTGTTGGCACTTTACTCAGTTGTGTGATTCCCCGGAGATCCTTTACCTGACAAAGATCCGAGTCACTCTGGAAAGGCTTCTTTGCGTATAAATCTGGTTCGTTGGGCTTTGGAAATACGTGGATAAAACAGAAATCTGTAATGTTTATAGAGATCAAGAGAACCTGAACTCAGCCTGTCATTGTGTGCAGAAAGAGCCCTTGTAAAATCAGAAACCGCTGGCCTTTCACAAATCTGTGACTATTTATTCGTGGGTATCCGTCGAGCCCGATATGGATCACAATAATCAAAGATTCTTTCTGAAACGGTCATATGGATGGTCCTTTTAGAAACCATAAAATGGCACTGCTCTGAAGAAACACTTTGTCAGCTTTATTTTTAAGAGTGAAGGTGCATGTAAATTAAACTGACATACTGTACATGTGAACGTACTGCGCGCTCTAATGACTGTTTCATCTAAAGCAGGCTTCAACGGGCGTTCTGTTTCTGTTCAAGTTATTGTATGGCACACTTTCATGCACAGTTACTTAAAAAACAGACGTGAGTAAACAACTGATTTCATATTTCTTCAATAAATAAAGAGATTTTCTCAGTGTGGTAAAGTGATTGGTTATCAGGGTTGGCCGGTGGGCCACAGTTCACAAAGAGCAAGTGGGAAAAATTAATATTTGGTGCAACATTAACTTCAACTGAGTCAAGTAGGATAGAAAGAAAGCCTATTTTATGCTTTGTAGTATATGCTGCTACTATGTAATGCATTTTCCCATCCACCCATTTTCAAACCCATTTAATTCAATTCAAGGTATAGCAGGAGGTCGGGGTTTGTCCTGTGGTGGTCTCAGGTATTAAACTTCAGCCTTAAAGAAGCAAGGTAGACATTTCACATCAGCTGATCTTACTTCATCTGACATTGCATTCTTTCTGATACATTACAAAATATTCACCATCTTCCTTTTTGCTACATTGAACTGTTTTTTATATTTTTATATTGCAAGAGATAGATAGATAGATAGATAGATAGATAGATAGATAGATAGATAGATAGATAGATAGATAGATAGATAGGAAGGAAGGATACTATATAATAGATAGATAGATAGATAGATAGATAGATAGATAGATAGATAGATAGATAGATAGATAGGAAGGAAGGATACTATATAATAGATAGATAGATAGATAGATAGATAGATAGATAGATAGATAGAATGTCTCCAATTTTTAAATGCTTATTTGACTTACCATAATAATAGTAATAATAATAAATTACATTTATATAACGCTTTTCTCAGTACTCAAAGCGCTATCCACACAGGGAGGAACCAGGAAACGAACCCACAATCTTCCACAGTCTCCTTACTGCAAAACAGCAGCACTACCACTGCGTCACATACACTCACCTTCCAGCTGTCACTGGTTACCATATTCCTACTTAGAGTATTCATCTTAAGATATTCTTAGATGGGTACAATTCAAAGCAAATCCAGTCCATCACTTGTTATAACAGTTTCCTAAAGGACAGTCCAGGACCTCATTGGCCATGCTACATTGATTAACAAGCAATTTCCTTATTTTTACCTGGCATGCCTTTAATGATTTTATTATGATTGCAATTATTATTATTATTATTACTATTATTATTATTATTTAAAAAATAAAATTCCTCATAGCAAAGCGTTCACACAAATTTTCAAAGCAGAAGCTGCCATGAATGAGATATAAGAGCACATCCACATACCTCCTTCCAGTTACAATGTGACACCCAATGGCCTTCTCACACATAACTGTGTTAATTCAAGCCAGTGAAAATTTGAAGGATGGCTAAGATAAAGTTAACAATTTACAAGTGCTGGCATACTGTAAGTGTTCGAGTAGTAGAGGGGTCAACATGACATCTGAAACACAAATATTGAGTGTTTGTTATCGAATGAGTTATTGGTTTAATGCTAAACTGATTAGCTTAAATTACATCGAATAACAAAAGAAAATTCTGTATAAAGAGTCAATATAACTGCTGTTCTTTGATTGCTTTGTTATGATGTGGTTTCCTTGGTAGCGCACATCATCATCATCATCATTATTATATTTCACACTTTAGAGGAGCAGCAAATTACTAAATAACGCGGGGATCTCATTAACTCTCTAAACTGATTCCAAGTCAAAGGGTGCCGCCGTTTTCCCCGCTTCGGAGCCAACAGTGGACGTGCAGGGTGCCAGTCTATCCAAGGGCTGAGTGAATTACTTTGTTATTAATATTATAGCAAACGGGGTTAGAGGAATATATAAAAAAGTGTTATGTAAGTAATTAACACCCAGATTATTTTTAATGTGAAGTAAAAACCAGTCACGCTTAGATTAAATCGGTATTGTTTCATTTCTTTTCTCATATAGTCGGAATATACACTTACTTAACAAAAACGCGCATCCCAAAACGATTCCAAATTTACGGCCATAAGTAATGTCTGTCATGCAGCCAAGGACTTGAGAAGTGGAGACAGCAAAATCTTAGAAAGACTGCTTTCGGGCTTTCATTCATTAAACTCATTAAATGTAGCGGTGGACGGGGGTCTAATCGATTATTTATAATAATAATAATAATAATAATAATTCATTACATTTATATAGCGCACACACACACACACACACACACACACACACACACACACACACACACACACACACACACACACACACACATATATATATATATATATATATATATATATATATATATATATTTATTTGCAGCTGGAGATCCAAAGGGAGAAAAATGAATCACGTATCATAAAGTACTTTTTATTCCTGTGCTTTCAACCCGTGCCAGGAGTCTTCAAACCGTATCACAGACCTTCTCTTCCATATGTATGTATATATATATATATATATATATATATATATATATATATATATATATATATGTATATATATATATATATATATATATATATATATATATATATATATATATATATATATATATATATATATATAATCGAGTATTATACATTATATATATAATGTATATTAGACACGTTATCACTCAAAACACACCTGAACATCTTGTGATTAGTATTCAATCGTTTATTGTTAACAAAAGATTCTCCGATTTGCTCTTTCTTTCTTTCTTTCTTTCTTTCTTTCTTTCTTTCTTTCTTTCTTTCTTTCTTTCTTTCTTTCTCAGCAACAACAACATTTATTTATATAGCACATTTTCATACAAAAAGTAGCTCAAAGTGCTTTCAGTCATGGATCTGTAAATAAACATTTTGTTAGTATGGGTGTCACATTACAAACCTGCCAGGCATAAAGCCTATACCGCTTTTCGTTTACAATCCTGTTAACAAAAGGTATTAATAAAACTCCATGAAAGAAAAGCTTTTGACAAGAAAAGTAAGTAAAACACAAACGAAACCAGTGTGTGAACTGCTCTTGAAAAGCCCCTGTTCGGTATATAACGTGTTTGCTTATGTTTTAAGAAAGCGTTGCTTGGGTGTCGTTAGATGCGCTCTTCTTGTCTCTCATCACTCCACAAGTGTTAGTTTAACTCGCAGGTAATTCTCCTACGAGTGAATGCCTCAGACGCCTGGTAGGCACTAAGCCGAGGCGATTTACGAGATTCCTCTCAAACTGGATGAGAAGAAATGAGGTTAAAAGACCTGCTCAGGGTCACACCCGTACACTTTTAAAAATAAAGGTGAAGTGAAATTTTTCAAGTAATGCCCTTTTGGGTTCTAAAAAAGAACAATCTATGTGATGTACTTAGAGGAAATAAAGTTTTCAGATCCGCATAGCAGGCTCCATAAACAGCCATGAAAAGACGACAACAGATTTGTGAAACACCAGCTCTAAGTTCGGGTATTACTCTGCTAGGGTAAAATACCTTAAAGATTTCTGTTTTAAAAGCATAACATTTTCAAAACCTAATGAATCGATTTCATTAGCAGAGAGAACTTCTCAAAATGGCATCTTTCAGCAATGGTTCAAGGAGGAACCACACAACAGAGCCATTATTTTTAAAAGTACGAAAACATTGTTGCATCAATTCTCTCATTTCCATGTGCGATATTTTAGAAACCTGTGGTGGGTTGGCACCCTGCCCAGGATTGGTTCCTGCCTTGTGCCCTGTGTTGGCTGGGATTGGCTCCAGCAGACCCCCGTGACCCTGTGTTCGGATTCAGCGGGTTGGAAAATGGATGGATGGATGGATATTTTAGAAACTGTTGATGAACTAAAAGTTATGGATTTACTGTATGCCAGTATGTGTTTCTGCTTTTTCTAAACTCTGCATATTGGTGCATATGAACTACTCGAGGTGCATCTTAAGTGATACAAAGTTGTAAATATGTCAGAATAAATATGTCTGCTGTATGTTTGAAAGTTACCCAAAGCAACACGTTTATAATATAAAGGATATTGCATCTTACACACACACACACACACACACACACACACACACACACACACACCCACACCCACACACGTATAGAGCATAATGTATGCTGGACGGGCGCCCTGTTGGTTCCAGCGCCAGCACCGGCAAACGTGATCAAGCAGGTTAGGAAAGGAAAACACGAACAGATGTTCTTTTATTAATTAACTGTCATAATGGCAACTTTTTCTCGAAATATTAAGCCCATGAAAAAGTGGAATTGAAATGACAAAATAATAAAACTCCTCAGATTGTGACCCGCCATCCCCGAAACCACAAAAAATTGGCTTAATTTTTATATTTTATTTTGTGTGTGTGTATGTGCGTGTGTGCGTGCGTATGTGTGTGTGTGTGTGTTTGGAGGGTTTGGGGCAGCGTTTCGCATTCACCTGCGATTTTCATTTTTATTGAAAACAGTTTTAAAATGATCACTTCTCAGATTTCACCGCCTAATTTAGACAATCTACTTGCAGATCAGTGCGATACCTAATTAATTATTCGCTTGTTGCTTGATTGATTTTTTTTTATTTATTTCATAACTCCTCATTTAAAGATTAGTGAAAAACAACGCCCAAGCACTTAAGAAGAGAAGGCGTCAGGGTCAATTAGTGAAGCCGATCACCATCAGCATCACAATCGCAGCGCTCGTTGGCAGCCTTGACTATCAAAAGAACAAGCGAAAGGACGGAGAGCCGAAGATTGCGCAAGGAGTCGCATGCACCAGCACTGAGCCCCCGTTTCACCGGGGGCCATGGATGTTTCTTTAATTATTGTGATATTCTGCAGTAGAATTTACGGCCAAGGAAATATCGCATAATCCCTCTTAAAAGTATATGCGTCGTAATGATACCTTCATTCAGTTACTGGCCCGCATACCGCATGACGTCAAACTTAAAAATGAGATGTGGCCTTACGTGGTGTGTTGTGCCTATGGACCCGAGTTTCTTTGGGAACACCTTATATATATATATATATATATATATATATATATATATATATATATATATATATATATAAGGTTCAAACTATTATTATTTCAACAATAATCTATGAAACTCATTCATTTATTCGTATATTTTGCGCAGTCAGTCAAACCTGATTATGCGATTTCGATTTTAATAAGCAACACCATAAAAGAATTAGAAAACGAGGCGTTAAATATAACCGATTATTTAAAGGTATTTGGCAATTCGAATATTTGACCCCTTCTGCCATCAGATCAGGCTTAAGCCACGGCAGCATCCATGTCATTCATCGGGGTCTTCATACGCAGTCTCATCCTTCTATCTGCCCTAAATGTTACCTGACACACTTGATGAACACACATTTCTATCAGACTTTATTTTACATATCACCTTTTATACGGGTGGGGGTGGTTTTTAATTTCCGTTGCTGTCTCTTGCCTTGTGCCCAGTGCTGCCAGGGTAGGCTCAAACCCCTGAAGTGCTTTGAGGACTGCTTAACCTTCATAAGGTTGCTGCCTGCTTTGCCCCCTGCTAGGGGAGACATCGAATCAAAATTTATTAGTGGCACAGTTTGCTTTTATACTTTTACATTTTTCAGTTTTAGATTCCAGACAGTGTCACATAATGCACCCGTTTCCATTCATGATTTTTTTTTTTTTTTTAATTGACGGTCTCGAAGTGCCGGAGCCTGTCCCATCACGCGGGGATGGGCTTTTCTATCACCAAAGTTTAATATTCTTCTCCAGAGAATTTTCCATTTTGAGCAGTGAGTGAAATATTTCACCTGAGAAGCTGTCTGGTGGCTGTTAAATATATACAACGAAGCAAAGAGCAATAAATTAGCTATTGTAGAATAATTATCTACTCTGTGAACCTAATGTTTAGTCATCATTTCCCACGAACGCCGCCCACCCGCAGTCTAAGAGACTTCAAACAAACGGGAGAGCAAACAAGATCTCTGAGCTCAATGTCTCCATACCTGCCTGGCAGGTGTAGCGGCTGCTCTGCGATATTAAATGTTATTCGAGCGACGACCTCTGAACTACGCGATGGAGCAGTGTTGTGTATCATGCAAACATATTTCGATTTCAGAAACGTCAATATACTTGGGATAATTAGTGAGATTCGGATGCTTACGCCGTCCCATTGTAACACGCCCAGAGAGACTTGGTGCCCGCGGGCGCTCTTCACAAAAACAATAATCAGGCAGCTTCTGCAAGAGGCGCACCAACCGCGCTGAATCGAGAAAATATCCAGAGGAGAAATCTGCATCCACCGCACACACACACACACACACACACACACATACACCCACACACACGCACACCCACACACACAACACAATTTTCATGCACAGTTCTATTCCTTTATTGAAATTAATTCAAACCAAGAACTTGTAAGAATACATTTTCAGATACGCGTATCGTCTTTCTGCGTCACGGGAGCTTCGAGGCAATTCGGACTGCCACGGGTACAAACAGGGATGGGTATGTTCAGTTTAGTGTCACCATAAATAAAACCGAGCTTCCTTACACAGAACTGTCAGATAATTGGTAACTCTAAGATAATAAATAATAATAATAATAATAATAATAATGTGTGATGGGCTCGTGCCCCGTTCAGGATTGGGTCCTGATGCGCTGCATTCCGTTATTATAGTTAATGGGCATGATTATAAATCTATTAAAAAAAGTATATTATGGAGTTTTATTTTTTTTTTTTTAATAAGGGTGTAATTGGCATCTCTTAATTGGGTCTTTAATGTTTTATTCTTTATTTTTATTAGCCTTTATCTTTTTTTTTTTTTTTACCGTGAGACATTAGTGTTTACTGCAAGCCAGAGCACACTGCTGAAACTCTTTATTTTTTATCATGTCTACTGATTTAGTTAAAATTATTTATATTTAATGTCATACAAAGTTTTTGTTGCATTAATGTATGCTGGAAACAAAATTGTGTGTAGTATACCGTGACCGCAGCTGTTTGCGCTAGCTGTTTATTTTATGAAACTTACAGCCAGAAGCTAATAAAAACTGGTTAGGAGTTTATAGACAAAAAAAAAAAAAAAAAAAGAATACAAAACAAAAAATATTCAACATCCTATAATGTTGACAGCACCTGTTACTTGAATTCAGAAACTGATTCCTGTTACAGAAAGCCATGGGAAAACTGCAACAGGCAACAAAGTAGAGGTTTTAAATATTTGTTGAAAGGCCCAAGCTTCTTTCTTTCTTTCTTTCTTTCTTTCTTTCTTTCTTTCTTTCTTTCTTTCTTTCTTTCTGTTTATTTATTTATGGAATATTTATGCTATTTGGAATGATATTAAGGTTAATTTAATATCATGGCACCTCCATATCTCTCGGATCTTCTTCTAATCTCTCCTCCTTCCAGTATTCTTAGATCCTCCTCTTCCTCTATTAATCTTATTATATCTTCTGCTCACCTAACTGGGTTTAGAGCTTTCAGTTGAGTGACCCCTGATCTCCAGAACTCTTTCCCACAAAACATCCATAACATTGAATTTCTTCCTATACCTTCAAATCCTGCCTTAAGACTCACTTCTATAAGCATGCTAATTTTGTTTGATAGAAATTTTAGTTTTAGTTTTATTTAATTTTAATTAACTGGTTTTATTGTAAATATAATTTTTTTTATTTATTCTATATTGTGACTATTGCTATTAATGCATTTTGCAGGGTCTCCTTGAGTGTTCTGAGAGGTGCCAATAAATAAAATAAATAGTGGGGTTTGATTTGTTTTCAAATTTGTTGGGTTATAAATTGATCTGTTTGTATGGAATGATTACAATGAAAATTAATAAAATAAAAATATTAAAAGCGTGAAAAAAAAAAAATAAAAAAAAATAAAAAATAAAATAAAATAAATAGTAATAATAAATATATCAGGTTAGTCAATTAATTTCCATTTCCAATTACTCATTTAGCAGATGCTTTACACTAAATGAGGTCGGCTACACTAAATCAGCATCAGTTAAGAGTCTGTTTTGAAGCAAGTGTTATAAGACTAGCTTACGAACATTGACCAACACAAGTTAAAAGTGCTCTAGACCTTAAAGGTAAGCAACCATTAATCAAATTCAAGCACAAGATTAGTGAACCTTATCTTAGCTGCCAAAGAACATCGCATGAAAGCCGTTAGCAAATCAGAAGGTGTTCACAAAAGAGGAAAGCTTCCAAGCCACTTTCCGTTTTAGGTACCTGATGTATTGTTGAGGGGCTACTTTGGTAAGGTTATGATGTTGCTGTCGCCTCACTTGTTAAACCTCTAACATTCTCCATAGACTGTGCCATCTCAACCCAACTCTAGCATCTGAGTGTAGGGTTGGCATTACCTGACCCAACAGCTGTAGGAGATGGAGGGCACAAAGAACCCAATACCCACAATAAACAATGCCTGTGCCTTTAGTGTTTTACCTTACTTTAATGAGACAAGCTTGCATACCTTTCCCTGGGTTTCCATTGACTCAGTGGTGACTTACCTGTCTTCTCAAACCCTCTGGGAGTGGTGTAGCTTGCTCACAAAGCTGAATCCATACTAATTTTATTGTGTTTGAACCTTAAAAATAAGTTAAAACACCCACTAGCATTCCCAAAAAGCAGCATTAGAAAAAAGTGGCAAATGAATAATAACCCAACATATTTTAGAGTACGTCTGAAAAAGAAAAAAACTGACCAACATATCATCCAAAGTGAATGCAGCAGACTGGTATCTTGGTCAGGGATGGTTGCAGTTTTGCACCTCCTGCTTCTCTTGCTTTCTTATACCTTGTACTGACAAAACAGATGGCAAGACAAAGTTTATTAAATTTTATTATGTTTTTGTTTTGCAGCCTTCCTCACCATTACATATTGTCTATGGGGAGGAGCAAAAACTTTAGATTTGTCAACATTTTTCGGCTGATCTTGACATTTTCGGGTACCCTGATACCAAGAACATCAATATCTCGATGATGGGTGTGTGTCTGTCTGTGGATGTCCGTGTGTGTGACAGTTTCTTGAGGACGGTCTAGAGATAAAACGTCTGGACGGAAAAATACCAAACTCAAAACTTAAGCCTGTTTTGAGATGACGGTCTGCTGATTAGTTTTTTGAGCCAAATCATGCAAAAGAAAGAGGCACTCTAGAGGAACCTTCAAATGCCGAAATTCTGCAATTAATTATGAATTCTTCTCATCAGTTGCTAATGACCTATTTTATGATCAGAAAGATCAGTACCAGAGTGGTAAATAATTACTGAACTGTTATAGAATAGTTCGGGTAACTTGGTTCCTCGGGTGCAAAGCCTGCTGACGCTCACATCTGAATATTTTTGTTATATTTCATCTTTTTGTTGTTGTTTAAATCTTTTTTTCACATTATCTTATTAATTCATTTTTTTGTTTTTGTTCTGTCTGCATTTTATTTATTTAGTTAATAATTATTTTTCAAGTTTCTATTATGTTCATTTTTTTTGTCTTTGATTTTCCTGTTTGTGGAGCCCAGGGAGGCCGGGCCACTTCATAAGGCAGCTGCAGAATAGGACAAGCTCCAAGTTATATGGAAAGCTTCAGCCTTTCATCTTTGTTTTGATGCCTTTATATCTTGCATCTGTGTGGTATTTAAATTTACTGTCTTTGACTAATGTTCTGATCACAGGGTATGAGATATATAAGTAATATATATTGTGGCAGACGACCAGGGACCGTGCCCCACTGGGATGCCTGGAACAAGGAAGGATCAGGAGAGGGGCAATATATTCCACTGAAGGCAAGAGGGCAGCCCCCCTGGATTCCATCAGGGCTACGAATACAGATCTGGGAAGCTCATCCCTGTGGTGGTCCGTGGCCGCCACCAGGGGGCACCTGGATGGTTCTTGAGCCATGGACTGCAGCACTTTCGCCACATGAGGAAGTGCTGCCGGAAGATCATCAGGGAGCACCTGGAGCACATCCAGGTCTGCCACAAAAGGGGCCGCCTCACTCCATTCGGGGAGCCGGAGTCAGGTGGAAGAGGACGGACCTTGCGACGGGAGGAATAGAGGCAGTAGAAGAAAAGAAATATAAAAGAGACTGTGAGATATATTGTGGTGTTTTGTGCAATTAACGGGTGTGCTTTCGACATCTAGAGTCCGTGTCTGTCTGTGTCGAAGGCTGGTCTTTCACAATATTTATATGTATAAAATTCTTTTCGCATTTGAAATGGAAATTACGTATGACCACACGATATGGAAATTACATATGACCACGTGATATGGAAATTATGTATGACTACAGAACATATTATAATACAAGAACTAATCACTTCGTTTGTGGACGTCATTTTTATATCGTCTTTACGAATTGTTATTATTTGTGTGAGAGTTATTTTACTGATATTGAAAATAAGTAAACACAAACATGCCGATCTATCCCATAAAAGTACACCCCACGTCGTCCTCTCCCAGCCCTCCTCTCTGGACTACAGCGCTGACCCGTCCTCCGCCAGGCGCGTTCTGACAGAGAAGTTTTATTTACTTGTCCATGTGACTGTCGCGGAAACTGCCACATTGTAACTTTTTTTAGTTGGCAGTACTTGATCCAATATTACTAACCGAGAATGGTAAACCGGATGGCATGGACCCAGGCACACGGCGGTGGACGCATGAGACGTACTGCGCAGGCGCCGACAGCGCGCGTCTCATAAACCGCCAGCGAAGTGTGATCCACCGCGCAATAAGGAGTCACCGCTCAAAAACGAAAGAGCTCATGACGTGAATGAGAAATGAAGCAACAACGCGCCCATACCGACACAGACACAGAAAAAAGAGGATTCTGCGCTGCAGCCCAGATTCAAACAGAAGAGGCTATGGAGGCCCCACAGGTCAATA
The DNA here is from genome assembly GCF_900747795.2 of Erpetoichthys calabaricus. Classification (NCBI taxonomy): domain Eukaryota; kingdom Metazoa; phylum Chordata; class Cladistia; order Polypteriformes; family Polypteridae; genus Erpetoichthys; species Erpetoichthys calabaricus. The sequence continues at coordinate 30,899,080 of NC_041398.2, forward strand.
AAGATAGAACGGAAGGTGCAGGCGTCACCGCCATAATGTGAGTGGCACTACTGCGGAGTGAAGGCGCAGGCATCACCGCCATATTGTGAGTGGCACTACTGCGGGGTGAACTTAGGAATAATGTGCTGCTTGGGATTGTACAAAACGCTGAACGCTTTACACAAAATTCAAACACAATACAGCTCAACGATACAAACACGAGCCCGCCTGGATAAGATCAATGAACGCAGGCGCCTACAACGCGTGCCTGACACTGAGGAAGCAAAGCAGGCACGGGTTCAAAACCAACAACCTCGACTGACGGATATACAAACATGAGCCGCCTGGATAAAATCAATGGACGCAGGCGCCTACAACGTGCGTCTGAAATGCCGCGGGCAAAGCGGGCACGGCTCCAAAACGAACGAGCTCGACTAATGTATTTCAGGATACCCAACGCTGGGGGTAGGCAAGCGAAGCGAGCAGGGGATGCAGCCCCCTTGTAGTAGAAGAGATGAGGAAAACAGCTTTGCGTCTTTCTACTTTTTAACTGCTGTAAACAATGTGTGTGAGAAGAAAGTGGACACTGGGAGGGACGGAATGTCGGGCTGCTCCGAGGGGTCGAGAGCTTCGCAGTTTCGGGCAGCGTCCTCTCTTCTCGCACTGTTTGTGACACGTCAAGTTTCCCGTCGGCTCCTGGGAGAGTGGAAATCTTTGCGAATGAGTGTAATCGGTGCCATCGAAGCAGGACTCTGTTTGTAAATTACCCTGCACTACTACTTACTGTCCCTTAAGGTGAGTTTGGGTCACTAAAACCCCACAACATTCAAAGTTCCTTTTGTGATGAATTATTTTTCTCTTAAATCACAGGCACGTAGTGCAAGGTTGTCAGGCAGAAATTTAGACGATCACATAGAAAATGTAATTTCTATACCACAGCGGTCGTGTAGCACCTTTCACAAGGGATCTACTACCGAGAGATAATCCAAATACATTTTAGCTACTGTTAGTACTACTTACCTGTTGTGTTATAGCGCCTTTAAAATGTAGTTTACCCCAAACCACTCCAGTAGTGCTCAATATATCTTTACTTCTTAAATGTTAATGTTTTACTGTTTAATAACTTATAGACTACATTTTATTTTTTTCCCTTGCACTCAGTGAGCGAAGCCACTAGGTAATCAACTAGTATATATATATATATATATATATATATATATATATATATATATATATATATATATATATATATATATATATATAAACGATTTGGATGGGAATATAAGTAACAAGCTGTTTAAGTTGGCAGAGGATACTAAGGTAGGTGAATTAGCAGATAATCTAGAATCCGTTGAATCATTATAGAGGGACTTGGACAGCACAGCATATAGCCAACCTATTCAAATGGCATCCCACATGCAAAAAAATGAAAAAAAACTAAAAAAAAATAACCTCCAAAACAAAAAAAAAAAGTAGTGTATCCAGCAGGGGGCACCATTTCTCTCCTGGGATGTGTTTATTAATGCAGAATTTACTAGAACCAATACCATCCCCTTTGTACTCATGGCGGAAAATAATTACAACAATGAAATATATATACTAGCCGTGTCCCGCAGCTCCACCCGCATAGTAGTGAAACAGGGCAAACTTTAAAAATTAATAAACAAAAAGGTATCGCTAGCTAAGCAGAGGCAAGGTACACTCCAAAACACAGAGCTAGACTGACTCCCCACTCCTGATGTCACGCTTCCCTTTCCCCTCGGTCTGCAGCCTCTGTCTCGGATTAGCACGGATATATCACTCTTGCAAGCGAACTATGACACTTAATGCGACAAGAGAAGTTGCAAAATCAAAATCAAAAATCATGTTCAAGCAAATTCTAGAAAAAAACCAGATGTAAATCCATTAAGTAGTTCTCTCGTTCGCTAGCTAAGCAGAGGCAAGGTACCCTCCAACACATGGTGAGAGGTAAAGTGACTTGAACATGAGCGAGGAGAGCCTCGCTCCTCTCCCCTTGGCCCACTACATCTCTCTCGGAATCGAGCAAATAAATCGGTACTGCAAGTGAACTATGATACTTAGCACAATGAAAGAAGTCGCAAAATCAAATCATAGAAAAAATAAATAACGATGTATATCCATTAAGTAGTTCTCTCATGGAAATCTGACAGACATACAGATAAAAGTTGGATTTATATATTGTGAATATAGCGCTATATAGCGCCTGACCTGGCACAGGCTCACACTGAGGCATGTGTATAAAACACCAAGACTTTTATTTTCTTCACCTGTGGGGTACGTCTTCCCCATGAACCCCACAGGCAATACACAGTCCCAAAAGCACTCCAAAACCAAACACAACACCCCCTTCTCGTACCACCACTCCTCCCTGGCAACCTCGTCCTCTTCCTCCCAATTCTGGCCCCGAGTGGTGGTTGCTGGCCCTTTTTATAGCCCACCCAGAAGTGCTCCAGGTGCCTGATCACCTGCTTCTGATTGCACTTCCAAGCGGGGCTGTAGAGTTGTCCAGGCCGGCAAAGGGACCCATGCAGCACCCCCTGGAGGCCACCCCAGATCCCAACAGTGCTATGGAGAACTCCATCTCCCATGGAGCCCTGCGGGAAACTGAGACACTATCCTCAGCTAGGGAGGCTGCCACGAAGTGTCCCAGGGGAGGTATTGAGCAGTCCATGATTGCTCCCCTGGAACATATCTAGAAGGGGCGACCCGGCCGGGCATGGGACCCGGCCGCCTGCCACAATTCATATACATATTGTGGAAATATCTTCTTTAGAAACAAAACGAAGCGTCACAAAAAGACAAGAAAAAAAACACAAAAAAAAAGTTTGATGATCAAAAGCACTTTGTATAAGCAGTTGACGATTTACAGTGAGAAAATGGTGTTTTTATACAGTAAAAGAAAATGGAGGCAGGAAATGGTTGGCAGGAAACCGGAAGTGATGTCATCAGGAGTTGCCGGGAAAGTGACGTCATGTCAGGCGCCGGAAGTGGCGTCCCAGTGGCCATCTTGGAACCCGGAAGTAGCTTTCTTATTTTTCTTTGGTTTTCCTGCTGAGAAGAATGGAAGATTTAGGTAAGTACCATGTGACAACCCCCTGTCTCGTGATATTTCACTCTCCTTTAGGCTTTTTGACTGCCTTCTAAGCGCACGTGTGTGACTATATATATATATATATTGTCACGCTTGGGTCACAGATTTGCACAGAGACACAGGAGGTTGTAGAAAAAAAGGAACTTTATTCAAAGCACTGCAAACAAACATTTGTCTCTTTTCAAAAGTTTAAACGTGCTCCATGACAAGTCAGAGATTACAGTTACGCCAGGAGCAGAGAAGGAGAAGCAAGCAATCAATTTAACAAACTGAAAGAAGCCCGTACAGGCTTTTAAGAAGGCGGAGCACCGCGCGAGAGGCATATTACGCGACAGAGCCGGCCAGAAGGGAAAGGAGGAATGTGAAGGTAGTCAGTCAATGTTTTTTTAGGGGTTTTCCCAGGGGCGTCTGTATTCTCTGGGGGTGCGATCAGCTCCGCAGCTGACACCCCCTCCCTCAGCTTTATTCACGTTTCCGTGAATCAAGCGATCCTCCAGACCAGGTTCAAACAGACGTGACAGGACATCAGCATTTATATGCTCAGAGCCAGGTCGATGCCTGACTATAAAACTGTAAGGTTGAAAGCCCAAGAACCATGCACTTGTGTCCGTCTGTAGTATAAAATCTTTAGAGAAATCGGGATTTCACAGCTCTGGATAAGAAGACAAAGCGGTTTTTAAATCTGAAAAGGAACGTTCGCAAGGTTCTGTTCATACAATAGGGAGGTTTTTTCTTCCTTTAGTAAGCTCTGAGAGAGGAGCAGCCCTATTTGCAAAGTCAGGGATGAATCTTCTGTAGTAACCCAGTGGCCCCAGAAAAGCGCGTACCTGTTTCTGCGTTTTAGGATGTGGGTAAGCGAGCACCTCTTCTATTTTTCTTAATTGTGGATGAAGTAAACCCCTACCCATGGAGTAACCTAGATGAGTCTCAGACATACCTAGTTACATTTCTTAGGGTTAGCAGTCAATCCAGCTTGTTTCAGGCTATCAAGGACAGCCTGTAGACATTCTAAATGCTGAAAATCACCACATCATCAAGATACGCCCCAGAATATTCAGAATGTGGACGCAATATCTGATCCATCATATGCTGAAACGTTAGAGGGGCCCCATGAAGACCAAACAGGAGTCTCGTAAATTCATAAAGTCCATCAGGAGTCGCAAATGCTGTTTTTTCACAACTGTCAGCCTCTAGAGGTACCTGCCAATAACCCTTTGTGAGGTCTAGCGTGGAGATATAGGTCGCCTGACCCAGTTTTTCCAAAAGCTTGTCTACTCGGGGCACTGGGTAAGCATCAAATTTAGAAACCTTATTCAAGCACCTAAAATCGATACAGAAGCAAACCGAACCATCTTGCTTGGGAACTAACACGACCGGACTACACCAGTCACTTTTATTTTCTCGAATTACACCTAGCTCCAGCATCTTCTTCACTTCTTTGCGCACAATATTTCTTAGTGCTTCCGGGATTCGAAACGGCCGCATCTGTACCCAGACACCGGGTTCAGTAGTGATTTTATGTTCTGCTAAATTAGTGACGCCTGGCAAGTCTGAAAAAACATCAGTGTTCTGTTCAATCAAGGTTAATAATTCAGTCTTTTGTGAGCCAGTTAAATCGTTAACAATGACAACATCAGTCTGAGAAACAGCAGCCAAGGAAGTGTAAACCCCCTTGTCGGTCGTGCCATTTCTTCAAGAGATTAATGTGTAAAATTTGGAATGGTTTTCGCCGGCCTGGTATTCTGACTTTGTAATTTACTGGTCCCATACGCTCCTCGATAATTGCCGGGCCCTGCCATTTAGCTAGGAATTTGTGCGGGTCAGACGGTACCAGTACTAAAACACGATTGCTGGGTTTGAATTCGTGAAGCTGACTGCGCCTATCATAAAGACGCTTCTGTGTTTCCTGCTCGCGTTGTTGATGCTCTACAGCAATAGAAGAAAGTCTAGAAATTCTATCTTGTAACGAAACTACCCACTCTGCAAAACTCTGCCCGAGAGATGTTGTCTCATGTCCTATCCATTCCTCCCGTACAACATCCAGGATGCCTCTAAGGCGCCTGCCAAATAACAGCTCGAACGGACTCAAACCAGTGGATGCTTGTGGTGATTCCAGCACCGCGAACATAACAAAAGGCAGGACAGTGTCCCAAGTTGTGGGATTATTATGTGCAACTCGTCTGATAATTTGTTTTAAAGTCTTGTTAAACTGTTCAGTCAAACCATTAGTCTGTGGATGGTAAACGGTGGTGCCCAATTTCTTAATAGCGAATCTATCACACAATTGTTTCATGACACGAGAAGTAAAAGGTGTGCCTTGGTCAGTCAAAATTTCCCTAGGAATGCCAATACGAGTAAAAATCATGCACAGAGCTTTGGCTACAGTGGAGGAGTTGGCCTTTTTCAAAGCAGCTACCTCTGGATATCGCATTGCATAGTCAACCAACACCAGCATATATTGGTACTCATTCTTAGTCTTAGGCAAAGGGCCTACAATATCTAATCCCACCCTATGAAAGGGGATATCCAAAATAGGCATAGGACAAAGGGGAGCCCGAGGAGGCTTATAAGTGGAGACGATCTGACAGTCAGGACATGAAGTACAGAACCGTTCAACATCTTTTCCCATATTCAGCCAATAAAATCGTTTTGATAACCGCTCTCTGGTCTTGTCAGCCCCCAGGTGCCCTCCCAAGATGTGAGAGTGGACCAGAATTTCCCTATGCACCTCAGGTACAACTAGCTGCTCAATAAATTCCCCCATTAAATGGCCTGTAATCACTCTGAAAAGACAACCGTCTTTTTCTAGAAAGTGTGGTGTTTTCAAGCTCCCGGTATCGCGCTCTTGGTAATAGGAGTCACTAGCAGTGCAAGCCTGTTTAAATGCATATTCTAATCAGCCATCAGCATGCAGCAAGCGCACAAAATCCGACTGCTCGCTAGTACTCGGTTTGGGTTCAGAGGCATTTGCAATCTGAGAGGATGTAGAAGGGCCTTCCTGCCATTCTGGGAAATTGTGGGGGGTGTCTCCCTCAGACTCACTGGAGAGATCGGGTTCAATATCTAATCAGGGCTCTAGATTTTCCCCAACCGCCACTAGTTCCCCTTCTTCTTCCCTCCCACTAAGCTCAACAGGGGACTTGATGACTGGTTAGCGATGTTCAGCCATTAGTCTAGGAAAAAGGGCATTTCTTCTGCCTATCAGCAAAGGCCAAGGGCATGAGTCAGAAACAGCAGACCAAACTTTAAAGTGACGACCCTTATAAGTTAAAGGAAGAAGTAATGTCTCATAGTCTTTAACATCTCCATGTACACAACGTATCTTTACAGTCTCAGTGTTACTAAAGTATCTGTGGTCAAGACAGTCGCATCTGACAACACAAAGGTCACTGCCTGAGTCCAACAATGCTGTCATCTCGTGGCCCCCAAACTTCACCAAGATCAATAAGCCATCTTTCTCTTTCGACGAATCCAGAACATTTGAGCAACAAACCTCCGCCAAACCAACTTCCATTGATTGAGCCTGGAGACAGGCGACATTCTTTCGCCAAGTGACCGGGTTGGTCGCTCCGGAAACATTTTCGTTCAGCACCACTGCCGAAATATCCTCGGCGATGTCCACGGCCACGGTTGCTTTCTTCAGAAGCAGGCATCTTATTCGTAACTGCGTTCCCTGGAGGCCTTCCCGACGAAATCTGGTGCTGAAGGTGATCAGGTGCTGAAAGTTGATGATGTTCAGGTCTACGGTCAAGTTGACGAGAATGCCCTGGGCGGTCTCTCGGAGGTTGTAACACAGCATATGGGGCACCGAACCCACCGCTTTTTCTCCAAGCGGTCTGCGAGCCTTCCAATTGTTGAGAAATAATCGTCAGTGATTCAAGATTATGACGAAGAAACTCATCTCGGAGAGGTGCAGGTATCCTGAACAGTACTATGTTTATAACAACCTTTTCTATGATTTGCTCCATGTTGTCCCCCTCAAACCAGCAATGCACTTTATGAATCAAATCTTGTATTTGTGCACGGATGGAACTGTCCATATTCAGTTTCCAGTCGTAAAGTGCAAAACCTTTAGACAAAAAAGTCGTGGTTTTACACAAAAGAACTTGCTCCTTCAAAAAACAATAATCGCCAAGCTTATCAGCAGGTACATTTCGTAATGAAAGTAGGGCATCACCAGACAAAAAAGGGGTGACGATAACAGCCCAGTGACATTTGTCCCATCCCAACAATGTCGCCACTTGCTCAAAAGCCAAAAGAAACATCTCTGGGTCATCAGAAAGACCCATCTTCGTCAGCACATTCTTAGCATTGTCTGGGAGCGGAGGCAGTGGAACGATTCGCCGAACATTTTGCGGATCACGATCCTCTGGATCGGAAGGGAGCGGAACATTCTGGGCGATTTGAAAAATGTATTCTGCATCCAACTGTGCATCCATCAGTGCAACCACTCCTGGTACCACTTGTCACGCTTGGGTCACAGATTTGCACAGAGACACAGGAGGTTGTAGAAAAAAAAGGAACTTTATTCAAAGCACTGCAAACAAACATTTGTCTCTTTTCAAAAGTTTAAATGTGCTCCATGACAAGTCAGAGATGACAGCTCCGTCAGGAGCAGAGAATGTCTGAGAGAGAGAAGGAGAAGCAAGCAATCAATTTAACAAACTGAAAGAAGCCCGTACAGGCTTTTTAAGAAGGCGGAGCACAGCGCGAGAGGCATATTACGGCGACAGAGCTGCCGGAAAGGTAAGGAGGAATGTGAAGGTAGTCTGTCCATGTTTTTTTAGGGGTTTTCCCAGGGGCGTCTGTATTCTCTGGGGGTGCAATCAGCTCCGCAGCTCACAATATATATATATATATATATATATATATATATATATATATATATATATATATACAGTGCATCCGGAAAGTATTCACAGCACATCACTTTTTCCACATTTTGTTATGTTACAGCCTTATTCAAAAATGGAATAAATTCATTTTTTTTCCTCAAAATTCTACACACAACATCCCATACTGACAACATGAAAAAAGTTTACTTGAGGTTTTTACAAATTTATTAAAAATAAAAAAACTGAGAAATCACATGTACATAAGTATTCACAGCCTTTGCTCAATACTTTGTCGATGCACCTTTGGCAGCAATTACAGCCTCAAGTCTTTTTGAATATGATGCCACAAGCTTGGCACACCTATCCTTGGCCAGTTCCGCCCATGCCTCTTTGCAGCACCTCTCAAGCTCCATCAGGTTGGATGGGAAGCGTCGGTGCACAGCCATTTTAAGATCTCTCCATAGATGTTCAATCGGATTCAAGTCTGGGCTCTGGCTGGGCCACTCAAAGACATTCACAGAGTTGTCCTGAAGCCACTCCTTTGATATCTTGGCTGTGTGCTTAGGGTCGTTGTCCTGCTGAAAGATGAACAGTTGCCCCAGTCTGAGGTCAAGAGCGCTCTGGAGCAGGTTTTCATCCAGGATGTCTCTGTACATTGCTGCAGTCATCTTTCCCTTTATCCTGACTAGTCTCCCAGTTCCTGCCGCTGATAAACATCCCCACAGCATGATGCTGCCACTACCATGCTTCACTGTAGGGATGGTATTGGCCTGGTGATGAGCGGTGCCTGGTTTCCTCCAAACATGACGCCTGGCATTCACACCAAAGAGTTCAATCTTTGTCTCATCAGACCAGAGAATTTTCTTTCTCATGGTCTGAGAGTCCTTCAGGTGCCTTTTGGCAAACTCCAGGCGGGTTACCATGTGCCTTTTACTAAGGAGTGGCTTCCGTCTGGCCACTCTACCATACAGGCCTGATTGGTGGATTGCTGCAGAGATGGTTGTCCTTCTGGAAGGTTCTCCTCTCTCCACAGAGGACCTCTGGAGTTCTGACAGAGTGACCATTGGGTTCTTGGTCACCTCCCTGACTAAGGCCCTTCTCCCCCGATCGCTCAGTTTAGATGGCCGGCCAGCTTGAAGAGTCCTGGTCGTTTCGAACTTCTTCCACTTACGGATAATGGAGGCCACTGTGCTCATTGGGACCTTCAAAGCAGCAGAAATTTTTCTGTAACCTTCCCCAGATTTGTGCCTCGAGACAATCCTGTCTCGGAGGTCTACAGACAATTCCTTTGACTTCATGCTTGGTTTGTGCTTTGACATGAACTGTCAACTGTGGGACCTTATATAGACAGGTATGCGCCTTTCCAAATCATGTCCAGTCAACTGAATTTACCACAGGTGGACTCCAATTAAGCTGCAGAAACATCTCAAGGATGATCAGGGGAAACAGGATGCACCTGAGCTCAATTTTGAGCTTCATGGCAAAGGCTGTGAATACTTATGTACATGTGATTTCTCAATTTTTTTATTTTTAATAAATTTGCAGAAACCTCAAGTAAACCTTTTTCACGTTGTCATTAAGGGGTGTTGTGTATAGAATTCTGAGGAAAAAAATGAATTTAATCCATTTTGGAATAAGGCTGTAACATAACAAAATGTGGAAAAAGTGATGCGCTGTGAATCCTTTCCGGATGTACTGTATATACAGTATATATATATATAAAATCATATACACACATATTCAAGCCAGAGAGAAGCCGAGGGACATCTCAGCTAAGTGGGTAATAGCTGACATACAGATATCCCATGCAGCTAGGAATGTCGTCGACCTATGTCACTTCTGACGTCATGCTGGATCTTAGTCATTATAAACATTCACATAATTACATATTCATAGAATTCATGTCGGAACTGGCTGGTTATTAATACCTTCATACACACTTTACACACCATATTGGTTAAGCAGACATCAGCACTTCCCAAAACAACCTGCTTGTGTCCTTCACACGTTTTCTGCTTACGTCTCTAACCTGACATACAGCTATCATTTGTCAGTCTCCCTCTCTTTCTCTCTCTCTCTCTCAGCTGAATTACATGAATTTGTGAAATAAAGTTTACAAATTACATTGGTACAAATAATTTTCTTGCTACAGGTAGCCCTCTGCTTTTCAGACTCTTTCTGCTCTTCACTCCCCTCTCACCCTGATCCCATCAATCAACCCTCTCTAGAGAGATGTCCTGAGCCCTCGCAAAGTGCTTTCTCCAAGATCCCACATCCCACTGCCCATGCTGTAGTGAGACATGTGACAATATCAACATAACGCAGGACGTGTAACAAAGCCACACCTAATCACACAGGTGGTGACTTAAAACTAACCTGTGTGCCCCTCAGTGTGCAGTAGACGTGTTTGTGCACTGATATCTTTGATAGCATTGATATTTCTTTTTTATTCTGTTAAATGCACTTTCTGATGTGAGTGGGTTATATATTTGCAGTGGCGCAATGGTAGTGCTTGCGGTAAGAAATCATGGGTTCACGTCCTGGATCCATCCCTGTGTGGAGGAGCAGAGTGCTTTGAAAAGTGAGAAAAATGTATAGAATTATTATTATTATATGACCAAATGAAACAAATGATATTGCTAATACACTATTTTCATGCACTTTGAGATATGCCTATGTCAGATGTGAGCAAAATGTTATTTTTTTTATTTTTAAAGTGGGAAAAAATATTGCTGCTACGTCAGATTCTGTTCAGTTATAGCTTTTTCATTGTTTTTATGCATTTTTTCATGGGCCTATGTCAGATGTGACCAAATTTAAGAAGTAAACAATGAATAAATATTACTTGTTTTTCAATACATTCATTTGTGTTGGTTTAAAACTTGTCTTTACTTGCTGCTTAACAGCCACTGAAAATGTCTGGCCCAGCTAAATTTCTTGGCCCAACTGAATTTGTAATTGAATAGCCCTGGCATACAGGCTTGGGTATATTTGTGTCAGATGACATTTAATGTAAATGAATGTAAAGTATTACATGTGAGAAGTAATATTAGGTTTGAATACAAAATGGGAGAGTACACCGAAAGTACACCTCATGAGAAGGACTTAGGAGTCATAGTGGACTCTTCACTAGCAACTTCCAGACAGTGTTTGGAAGCCATTAAGAAGGCTAAGAGAATGTTACTTTATATAGCAACCTGTTGTGTAGAGTACAAGTCCAAGATAGATAGATAGATACGAAAGGAGTTAATGCTGAACCTTTATAACACACTGGTGAGGCCTCATCTGAAGTCCTGTGTGCAGTTTTGGTCTCCAGGCTACAAAAAGGACATAGCAGCACTAGAAAATGTCCAGAGAAGAGTGACTAGGCTGATTACAGGACTACAGGAGATGAGTTATGAAGAAAGATTAAAAGAGCTGAATCTTTTCAGTTTAAGAAAAAGAAGATTAAGAGGAAACATAATTGAAGTGCTTAAAATTATGAAGGGAATTAGTCCAGTGGATCAAGACTGTGACTTTAAAATGAGTTCATCAAGAACATGGGAACACATTTGGAAACATTATTAAGGGTAAATTTCACACCAACATTAGGAAGTTTTTCTTCAGACAGAGAATCATTGACACTTGGAATAATTGACCAAGTAGCATAGTAGACAGTAGAACTTTAGGGACCTTCAGAACTTAAATTATGTGAATAGGACTGGCAAGCTTTGTTGCGCTGAATGGCCTGCTCTCATCTAGATTGTCATAATTTTCTAATGTACCATCATTCAGATCTGTTTTCATTTACTTGCTTAAAGTTATACCTTTCTAGGCAAAACCTAATTTTTCCTGCCTTGCCTTTTTGTGCGTCCTTTATGAATCTTCCTTAAAAAATATTAACTTCTTTTGTTATTTTGCTCCAGGTTTCTTGTTAACTTGCCTTTTGAATTTGAATTTGCCTTTTGAATTTGACCCTCTAATGTCCTCATGTCTAATCCTATCCATCCTCGTCACACCCAATGCAAATCTTAGCATCTTTAACTCTGCCACCTCCAGCTCTGTCTCCTGCTTTCTGGTCAGTGCCACCGTCTCCAACCCATATAACATAGCTGGTCAAACCTAGACAAAATAAAAAACTTTAAATGGGAGTTGTTTTGCTTTTATTTAGCAAAAATATCTGCCAAAGGGGTAAGCAAAATTTACTTGACAAGATTTCTTAAAAATGTTTTGATAAGTCAGTAATTCTTACCATAAGGAAAACAAGATTTAATGTCATGATATAAATACTTTTCCCTTGGCTTAAGTTTCATTGTTTGTAGTGTAGGTCTGGCTTTTAGGTTTTGAGGCCTGCACCCATTTTTGAGCTCTGTGAGTGGCAAGATTAACAACACATACAGTGCGGTGAATAAAAAAGTCTTTCTAAAAATGCCTTTCATGATTATTAACGGGATACGTCTTTCCTTTGGTCACCTTTTCAATTTGTTTTATCAAGCTCAAAGTGAGTATAAAAAAGCGAACTCTAGCTGTGAGGTTGACTCATTGGAAGTCTGGTAGTAGAAGCAGGTCCTTCAAGAATCCAGTTTGGCAGGTTTGAAATTTCATGTCCATCACTGCCCACAGGTCAGAATGCCTGCTGCCTAACACCCGCTTCAGTCACCCATACATCAGTTGGTTGTCTTTTCTGACAGTCTGACATTGTTATCTTTCTGTCTCCGTGACATATTTTTACCTGCCATTCCTTCTGGATTTTTCTTCCAGCCCCTTCATCTTTACCCTTTTTCTGTTTGTCTGACACTTTGCAAGCCTTCCAAGTCTTTGTAACACATTTTTCTGTTTTCAAGTTTCATCTTCTCTGTCAGCGTCATTGCTCAGCAGTCTGTTTTCATTATTATTTTAAGGATGACAGGTTGCCTGTCGGCCTACATGGATGTGCTGCTGTAACCAACTTCTTCTTCCTCATTCCATGTGGAGGGAATAGCAGCTGCCCATACCTCTCACGCCAAATGAGAACACGGGCCACCCTGGCTTCTCACTGTGAAGGTGTCTTCTCTCAGCTGCAGACTCCTTCCACCTAGGCTCTGTTACACCACTGCCTGTCGAGGTGGCCGCCTGAGGAAGTTATAATTACAGTGTTAAGGAGGAGAAACGACATTCAAGATGATCTGAAATAGAAGCCATTGCAGAGCACTTTGTCGAGAATGGCTGGGTGCCCACAGCTCACTCTAGTACAACAATGACAGCATTGTGTTCTCTTCAATAAAGACAAGATTAAAGGACACAAACATTTCACTTTCCTGGGACTGGCTCACTCGCATTTCCAAAATTTGTTGGAGTATTTGCCTGAAGTTCATGTCAGCCGACGACTAGGACGTGGGTAGCTGGAGCCTGCGCTCGTCCCCTTGCCATGCGGCCACAGGAGAATCCCACTGCCACCCAAGGAGCAGATTAAGCAAGTGGAGCCCTGCAGCCTCCTGGGTAAAGACTGCATTGCAATTAACTCCTTGGCTGGAAGCCTCGCCAGGAGGACAATGAAAAGAGCCACTTTCTCTCTTTCCTTCTTTCTTTTTTTTTAATGATTGTAGCATCTCACAAAAAGCCAATTGTCCTCTGAAATTTCCCCTAAGTGGCTGCTCTACATGTCTGGGCACCCTTAGTCTTTGCTGATTAAAGCTGGGACATTACACCTGGCAAGTGATGCTTATTAATCAGTAAATCCCAGCAACCAGCTTCCTGTCTGCATCAGCATCAAGGCAGCCGCCCACAAAGGCAGGGCCCACATGCACAATGCGGAGAGATGCACAGAGGGAGGACCCTCATACACACGCGGATTTACTGGAAAGAGGAAATTTCACATCCACTACGATTTTGGAGGAGGACACATACTGTGCTGTGAATCATGTCCACAGCCCCTGTGCTTACACTATGTATAAATAAAAGATCATCTAGGCTTCAAAAACATTTGGATTAGGAATGATAGTCACATCTTTTTTCAGTCACGTCAGGTCAAATCAGGTTAGGTTGGGGAGCCTGCAATGGTGTAGCATGTTGCCGCACCCACCACATGACGAAACACATCAGGATCCTGGTTGGCAACCACCTAGGCAGACACTCAGTCCAGTCCCACCCCCTGGAAATAACCATTTATGTGCCACAGCCAGGTGTTACGTGGGTGTCCCCTTGGCCTGGTCCAGCCGTTCAGGTCCTCAACAATGAGGATCCTGTGAGCTGGATCATGCTTTGGGAATCGCACCACATGGCCATAGTGCCGTAACTGATGCTCCCTCACAATGCAGGTAATGTGCCTCATTCGGAACACTGTGAAAAACCACTCATATGACACAAAGTCAAACCAATGGTACCTAAGGATTCTCTAAAGAGACACAGTACCTAAGAAGTCCAGTCTTCAGCTCAGGTCACTGGATAGCATCCATGTCTCGTAACCATATAGCAAGATAGGAAGCACCAGGACTCTAAAGACTTGAACCTTCGTCATTTTGCAGAGATATCGGGAGCGCCACACACTCCTTTCCAGTGACCTCATGACCCCCCAGGCTCTCCCAATCTGTCTACTGTCTTCATTGGAAGAGTCACCAGAGACATAAATGTCACTGCCAAGGTAAGTAAACCTCTCAACAAGGGCGACACTCTCTCTGCAAACAGACAAACTGCTGATGGCTGTGCCCAAGAGATCATTAAAGACCTGGCTCTTGGTCTTTATCAGGACACTCACAAGCCCAGACACTCAGACTCCTCACTCAGTCTCTCAAGAGCCCTGATCAGAACCTCCATTGACTCCGCGAAGATCACAGCATCGTTGGCAAAGTCAAGATCAGTGAATCTTTTAACATCAATAGATTCCCCACAGCCACTGGATCCCATGACCCTGCCCAACACCCAGTCCATGCAAGCATTGAACAGAGTAGGAACAAAAACACAGCCCTGATGGACCCCAGAATCAACTGGGTAAAACACAGAGGTTCTACCTCCTCTCTGCACAGCACTCACAGTACCAGTGTTCAGATCGGCCATGATATTTAGCAACTGCAGTGGGATCCCATAAAGTCTGGGGATGTCTCACAGGGCACCTCTAATAAGGGAATCATGATCTTTGTTCAGTCTGAATTTTTATCTGAAACCCATACTTTCAAGATTAAACTTTTTAATAGATGGTATAGGTGCCATGGAGGAAAGACAAGTATCCTGACCAGAATAAAGGGTGGATTCATACCCAGTCAGAAGGCCAAAATGGATGGATTGGGCAAACAGGTTTACTGGGTCTAGTTGATCCCCCCACACAACAGGTGGCAGTGTTCCTCAAGGGTGAAGACACCCGCAGGGTAGCATGGGAGTTGGAGTCCAGAAACACAGATCTATCTGGATCTTTGGCTATCTCCAAAGGGTGCATGTCAGGGGAGGACTGCCCTGGTTTCTGCATAACCCCTAAATGTTCTTGATGACCTGGGCAGGACACCAGAAGCAGTCTTGAAGCAGTGGGCAACACTGGAGGTGGAAGTAGAGTATTGTGAATGGTAAATTTTGCTGCGCCTGCTATGAGGAAAGTGTTTTGTCAAATAAAAATCCTTTACTTGAACCTGCAATTGTATTGGGTATTACTGTGCCTATGGTTAAAATAGTTATATCTATCTATCTATCTATCTATCTATCTATCTATCTATCTATCTATCTATCTATCTATCTATCTATCTATTTCTCTCTCTCTCTCTCTATATATATATATAGTAAAATGAATACACCTTGACACTAGAAAGAGGTTTGGTGCAGCCACCTGTATACTTAAATGAGGGTGCAATAATGGAGCTTTGGCAACACAGAAGTGTACAGGTCAAGTTCCAAACAGAAACTGAGAACGTGTGGAGGTAGTCTGGCTTTTATAGTAAGTTGGCGGAAGTGATGTCATCTGTGGGTCGGAAACCAGAAGTGATGTTCTTGGGGGCCGTAACCAGAAGTAATGTCTTGTGGCTGGAACTGTAAGTGACGTCTTCAGGGTCAGATTCAGGCAGAATGTTTCGTCTTTGATCTACAGGAATATCAGTGGAAAGATTAGTGCATCCTGTCGCCCCCTGGCCTGGCGTGGAATTATCTTTGATTGGTCCCTCCAGCTGCCTCCCATGCACATGTGTGTGACTATATATGTATATATATATATACTGTGGACTATGGCCGTCAGCTTATCCCGACCAATACCCCCAAGCCGCCAGGTGGAGCCCTACCCTGCGACGTGGAGATGCTGGATACCATGGGGACCGCCAGGGGTCGCTACAGGGAGGCCCGGGGACTGCTACCTGCCCTATAACCCAGAAGTACGTCTTAGTCACAGCGACAGAAGAAATTATGTACTTCCAGGAGGAAGAAAAGGAATTTTCACCTGACCCGGAAGTGCTGGGTAATCACATGGTTTGAAGGATCAGAAGCACTTCCGGGTCATTGACGATAAAAGGATTGTGGGAGATTCCAGCAGTGAGCCGGAGTTGGGAGGGAGTGCGACAGAGCTGCTAGGAGGAGTGGAGGAGTTGGTATTGTATTGGATTATTGATTTATTATTGGAGTGTTGTGGAGTGGAGGTGCTTGGTGCACATTATTATTATATTATAAAATAAATAAAATATTGGACTTGTATCAGGTGTCTGACGTGTCGTCTGAGGGTTCAAGAGGACGAGAGCGTCCCTATATTCCACAATACGTATCTACAATCTATATATATAAAATCCCTATGTGCGTCCAGGTGTCCGTGTGTGGGTGTCTTCTGGTGAAGTGCGCATGCGCGGGGCAGGGTGCGACACGCAATATTACTGTCAGAGAAAGTTAGAGGCGTTTTACGGAAATACAAAGCAGTATTACTGCGAGAGGAAATTAAAGGTACACAATAGAGTGACGCATATTACAGCCACATACAAGCCAGTATTACTGTCAGAGGAGGTTAAAGGCATATTACCGACGCGCACGCCTGTATTACCGCCAGAGAAAATTAAAGGTATATTACGGACGTACAAGCCAGCGGACGTACAAGACGGTATCCTTCAATAAGGGCGCGCACAAAAAGGCGAGCCTCAATTGGGCGCAGCGAATAAAGGTGCGCGTAAATAAAGATCTGCACCTTTGTTGCTCTTCACATATTCCAGAGCCATTTGAACTAAATTATCTACGAACGCCTTTATTCGCCGCGCTCAATTGAGGTCACCCTTTTGAAGCTCGCCTTTTTGTGCGCACCCTTATTGAATAGAGCCGTACAAGACAGTATTACTATCACAGAAAATTAAAGACACACAATACATGGCGGCAGCCCACGAACAACGGTCAGCTCAGCAAGTAAACATCAACAAAAGAAAGGCTGAAAGAAAGAAAAATACGACTAACAAAAAGAATGAGGTCAAAGTCCCTTGCCATTTAATATAGACTGTTCCTACTAATGTTTATGCACTACTGTTCTAGCACCCATTATTGTAACGGGCTAAATGACTAGTATACATATCTATATAAAAAGAGAGTGCTTATGGCAGGCCCACCCAAGGTATTTATATGTGGTAAACTGCCGAATTTCATTTCACATTCACTTTCACACTACAAAGCTCAATACAAATATATATTTGGGTTAATCAGATGCATTATGCGTTATGTATTGCTTATTTTGTGTGTTTTATTGATTTTAAGTTAATCATTTTAAATGTTTTCACTTTTTTCCAAAACTAATGTTATCTACTTTTTATTTTGACTTTTATTTTAATGATGTGCTGTATCACAATATAATTGTATGTGAATTAAATGTATCAGTGATGTTCTCCTGAAATTAGAGCTGTTGTGCCAGGTCCACTTCCATCTGTCAGTCATCAGCTGTTCTAAAAAGCCCTGCTGCTCTTAACTGATGCTTGGGCTTCTCTCCTGCTCTGATGAAGGTGACACTCTGCCTTGCTGGCTGCATGCACTTAGTCCGGTCTATGGCACTACAGATGACCACAGAAATGACCATTAGCTCAGGGTTTAGCTCTGGCAATAGCGTCCCTCAGCTAGTGCTTCAGAGCAACAGCTAACGATATGCTCCTGAGTCATAAGGGACATATTGGTGAGTCAAAGTAGATCATCATGTATAGTAAGATTCAGACTGCCACTACTCGGACCAGGAGACCTTGGGGTCTGTTGTCTGTTCCCATCTCGTCCAAGAATCTTACAACTGTATTTATGCACAGCAAGAAACATGAAAATGATTTTAAAATATATTCCCCCCAAAATTATAATTTTTACTCTTCTCATGTAGTCTGTAGTGGTGGGCAAGAATTTTTTTATTTCACGTTCTCGAGGAGACATTATATAACAAATTTTAGATAGAACAAGACCCAGTGGTGCCCAACTCCGGATGGAAGCAAACAATATAAAAAACTTCATAAAAAATGTCACATTACTCATATTGGATAATCCACATGTCAAGTCATTCACATGTATGTTTACAACGTGAAAAACACACAATTTTAGTTTCTTTTGCTAAAATATTGTTAAATACATAACTACCAGAAAATGAAAGTAGTGCCCAAACAGGAGGCCTGTTCACATTGGGCTCCACTTTTAAAATGAAGACCCGACTCTTGACCGAATGAGTGCGACCCCATGTGAGACCCTGCATGAGACTAAAAATTATTTTTGGTTACATCTATAAACTACATTGGGTATGAAACTTAAACAAAAATCTGATTTTTGTGGGTGAAGTACTATTCCTTTAAACAATATAATACTAGTAATACAAAATAAGAACTATTAAGCTACATTTAATAAGCTTAAGCTGAGAGTGAGTCCATGCCAAGTCCTGTAAACCTCACCCCACACCCAGTATTCCCATTAACCAGCTTGCATTCCAACTTTATTAATATGCCACTGCAGTCAATAACATCTGTCGGGAATTTTCCTCAAAGCTTTCTGAATGTCTGATAATTTATATTGTATACTGTGCTTTTGTTTACTCCTGCAGTTACCTCCAAACCCACGCAAGCTGTCATTCTGAATATTCTTTAGATTTATTTGTATCATATTTAGAATATTGTTTCATCAAAAGGTACTTCCTACCAGAGTTGCCATCAGCAAAAAGAGAGCAAATCAACTACTTGCTACAACAGGCGAAGACCCTCTGGTCATAGTTCACGTTGGGACAAATGATATTGAAAGCACGTTGCATATGTCTTGAAGAAAAGAAAAGAAAAAAAAAACTCTGGATGGGTAGAAATAAACTTGAGGCAAAAACAAAATCAGCTTTTTTCTTATACTCTGCCAGCACCATTTATGAAATTAAATATTAAAAAATCAATGTACAATTGCTTGTAGACATGTTGTACACAAAGAGGTTTACTTCATGGATTTTATCTGCAATAAATTTTCTTCAATCTTATCAGTGTCTTAACGTTACAAGTAAACACGCTAAGCTTCAGCGAGGGGTGCAGTGGTAACACATCTCAGTCCAAACCACAGCCCACTTACTGTCACTATAGAATTTGCACATTATCCCAGTGTTTCTGCAGGGTTTTCACCACGTATTTCGGTTTTCCTCCTGCATTCCAAAAATGTGCAGGTTAGGTTGCATGGAGACTATAAATTGGCCTTCTGTGAGTGTGGATATGGATGTGTGTCTATCAAAGAACAAAGAAAAATACTCCAAAATAAAACTTTAAATTATCAAAGAATACCCAAATCAAACAAAATACCACAACAAAAAATGAAAGCTAATCTATATAATTAAATTTAAAATAATTATTCTATATAAGTAATTTAATTTAATTAATTCAAAATAATTAAAAGAAAAATATTCTGTTAAATCAAGAAAAAAAACTAAGAACATGAGGGAGAGCAACAAAATGGCGAGCAATACAACAACAGGAAAAAGGTAGGCTAATGGCTCAGGAAAGAACTGGAAAAGATTCAAAATTCTCAGACAAAATAAAAATATTAACAAACCAAAGACAAAATTTTAGCAAGACAAAATTGTAGCAAGAATACTGTGAAAGGCAGAGTGAAATTTCTCATAAATGCCATGCATGCAGCTGTTATTACAGCATACGCCCCTGCACTTTATATTCACGGGGAGCAGCCCTGGGTGGTGCAATACCTCCCCCTGGACGCTAGATGGCCACCCCTCCAGTGTGAGTCTGTGTCGGGGGTCAGGTCAAGCACCTATATAGCTCCTTATCACACTGGCGTAGTCAGGAGGATTCCGGTCTGTCTTTTGGGCCCGGGACCTGTACATTTTGTATGGTGACCTGGCACAGCAATGCAAGGCACGCGCCCCGAGACAGCACGCTGAAGCGCACACCGGCGGCAGGAAGGCCGCAACACTCTAGGGCTCCATAACCCCGTCAGAGCCGGTATGGGGAGGAAGAAAGCCGGGCGGACTCCAAGGTTGGCGGCTGGCCTCCTGCCTGCCATCAGAGAAGAAGCCTCAGTCGGCTCAACCAGAAGAGAGGCCACACGGACAAGAGGTCTTCCGGAAGATGAGATCCTTGTCCAGGTCCCTGTTTTCTCTGCAGGACAACAGGCGGAGGACGAGTGCCTGAATGTTCTCCCCGACGCGGCTTTCCCTAAGGTGAAGGAGGCAGTGGAGGAGTGAAGCCGCTTCTTCGTGGCAGGTAAGGTGGTGGAGGATGTGTGTCGGTTCCCCGCCGATAAAAGCTCACAGATGGAGACGACAAACCTCCACCCTGAACCTGAAGAACACCCGAAGGGGCCTGCGGGGAACCCAAGAAAATTAACCTGCTTCAGGCTGCACGGGAGTTGGACGGCGTCCTCCTACCGATGCAGGCTCTCTTTCAGGTTTTTCATACCTTGCAAGTGACGAAGGAGAGGCTGGAGAAGAAGCTTGGCGCACCTTTAGGGACCATTCATGAATGGCTGAAGTGGCATGGCGCTGCTTTCTCCAGCCAGCAGGATGCGGTGGTACAGATGAGTGACGCCTGTGCCATACAGGAAAGGGGAAGGCGGAGACAACCGCGACGGTATTGGTCAGTTCTGCTTGCCAAGCTGCCCCGCCTCCTACACGAGACGCAGCACCGATGACTGAGAGCTCAGCAGAGGAGTGTGCAGGGAGGCAGCTGGTAGACATCGGCTGCCAAGCAGCCTTGCCTCAACTGCCGGCACCGGTCCCATGGGCGTCCAAAGGGGTGCAGTCGGCACGGGGTCCCTCTTCTTCCAGGAAGGGGACCCAGACTGTCGGTGCGCCCCAGAGCAGGAGGAGGACCCGGGAAAAGAAGATGGGGACTCTTGACAGAGTGCAGTGTGAGCCCATCTGCGAGCAGACAGCGGAGGGCTGCGCTGTGGATGGGCGTAGGCTTCACGAGCCTTCAGCTGGGTGGATGTTGGGGCAGGAATTCCCGTCCTGCTTCAGATCCCGCAGAGGTTAGCTTGGAGGGGAGTGGCATTGTTATAACTGCGGCCGCTGTGGTCACAGCTGGCAGTGTTGTCCAAATAGGACGTCCGAAGTGCGTGGATGTCAGGGCAACACCCCCAGACCTGTTGCTTGTGTTTCCACAAGGCAGAGCCGCAGACTGGAAGATGCCAATTCCCCAACATGGAGAAGACCAGTCCTCACGGAATGTGCCGCTAAGCCCAATGGGGCTCAGCTGAGAGACGGGCAATATGTCAGGTGGCAGGGGTTGATTCTCGGCTGGAACGCCCCTGCACTCTATATTCAGGGGGAGCAGCCCTGGGCGGTGCAATAAAACCCCTTGGACACTAGATGGATGCCCCCCTAGGTTGGAGCGGTGCCTCATTTTTCCGCAGGGCTCCATTGGAATTGAAGTTGGGTGCAGCCCTGTTGGGTTCCACAAGCACCGCCAGGGGGTGCTGCAGCTGGGACTCCTGAACCCGTATGGACAGCGTATTCACCACACCCGGAAGTGCAGCTGGAACTCGACAATCAAGCACCTGGAGCACTTCCGGGTGAACTATAAAAGGGGCCAGCAGCCACCACTCCAGGAGCAAGAATCAGGAGGAGGAGGATGAGGTTGCCTGGGAGGAGTGGTGGAGGAAGAAAAGAGTGTTTAAGTGCGTTATTAGTGTCTTTTGGGACTGTGTTGTGCCTGTGGTGTCATGGGAAAGACGTGCCCCACAGGTGAAGAAAAATAAAAGTTTTTTTATATTTATATATGCCTCCAGTGTGATTCTGTGTCGGGTCAGGTGCCTATATAGCGCCTTATCACTATATAATAAATAAATATGCATATATAAAATCCAACATCTGTCTGTCTGTCCATCTGCTTTCATGAGAGAACTACTTAACAGATTTAGATTTGGTTCTTTTCTATAATTTACTTGAACATTCCGGTTGATTTTGCGACTTCTGTCATTGTATCTTTGTTTGGTTCTGGTAGTGATTTATTAGCGCAAATCCAAGAGAGGAGGGGGAAGCGTGACGTCAGGAGTGGGGAGCCAGCCTCTGTTCGATTCAGTGTACATTTCGCCACGTGTTTGTGCGTACCCCGTCTCTGCTTAGCTAGCAATACCTGTTTGTTTAGTGGACATTATCATGTACAGATTGTTAAGGAGTAATGTTTTCACGTTTTTAGAGAGAGATCACAGCTACTTGTGTTTTACAGGGTAGCTGCTGATTGCCAGAGATATCAGAGCCACATGCACTTCTCCCCACGCGGAATACCCTCTCCCGTCAGATACACGATCAGATACAGTGGCATACCCTTCACATAAGAATGTAAGAATTTTGAAAAACAAGAGGAGACCATTCAGTCTATCCAGCTTGTTTGTTTAGCTAATAGCTAAGTTGTCCCAACATCTCATTCAGGTACTTCTTAAAGGCTGTCAACTACTTCAACTACATGTCTCGGTAGTTTGTTTCAGAGTCTTTATATAAAGAAACTCTTCCTGGTTTCAGTCTTAAATACACTTCCCTTAATTTCCACTTAAGTACGTGATTCACCATTAAATTTAAAGAATTTGAACAGATCTGCTTCATCAGTGATTCATCAATGCCTATGAGGACTTTGAAGACCTGGATTTGGTCCCCAAAACAGCTAGTTCTGTTTGTCTATTAGAGTCTGACAAGGTTTTAAGTCCTGGGATGAACTTGTTAGCTTTTCTCTGCACAACTTCAAGAGCAGCTATGTCTTTTTTGTAGTGTGTTGACCAAAACTGCACACAATTACTCCAGATGCTGTCTCCAGATATTGGTGCCTTATATAATCTGAGCATAACATTCTTTAATTTATATTTAAAAGTTCTGATCTTGTGATATTACTGAAGGAAGCACTTTCTCAATCCTTCTGGATAGAACTTTGAAGATTATTTTAACATCACTATTCAGAAGAGAGATTGGTCTGTATGATGCACATTGTAGTAATTCTTTATTTTTCTTAGGAAAGATGGTAACTAATGCTTGGAGAAAAGTTAAAGGTAGACTTTTGATGTATTTAGCTTCTATAAAATGTTGCTAATGGTAGTGGAGCTAACTTAACTTGAAACTTTTTTTTTTTATAAAATCCCACTGGGTAGCCATCAGGGCCAGCTGCTTTCCTACATTTAACAGTTCTGACAATATCACCCAACATTTCACTGAATGTTATAATCACTTGTACACATTGCTTAGATGATGCAGGTGTGTCAGTATGTCATATTTGTGACTTTCCAGTCCTTCAGTATTTGTCTTTTCTCAAGTAATGGCTCAAATATGCCTAATAAGGGTTTATAAATGATGTCTTTCATTTCTTTTGATGCCTTTGGTAAAATCCCATCAGGGTTTCTATTAGTTTTAAATATATTGAGGATCTGAAGCATATCTAGCTCTTCTATTATGAACTTGGAGTTTGTTTTTAATTCACATGGAGCATTCCATTTTTTTTCTTCCTTTATAAATACTCATTTGCAACTTCTGTCTCATTTTTGATGACTTCTTATTTTGTCTCTTTGGAGTTACTTAAATTCACTTTCATCGTCTTTTAAATAGTGTAGTACTTAAAAAATTGCTTGATGTTCATTTTGGCTTCACTTTTTCTGGTTTCACTTTGGACCTTTTAAATGCTTTTTTGACTACTTCCGGTATTCCACTGAGTCAGAATTATTTGGCTGTTTTATAATTTTCTTGCACAGCTTTATTGATTCTTGAAATATAAGTAATTTAAGCCTGGATACATTTATTGTCTTCCTTCCATCTGGTAACAGCTTCTACCCCCAGGCTGTAAGGCTCCTCGATGCCTCCACTACCTCCTGCTGATCTGTAACCTTTATAAACTTTTGCTATTTTTTAATCCTAAATTCTGTTACTATTATAATTTTTGAATATACAAGTGGGTTAATGTAACTAAGGAAGTCACATAATAACCTATTAATTTTTTATATGTTACGATGTTGCATTCTGTTCTGCCTTGTCTTCTGCACTTTTGTTGTGAAATGTACTATACTTTAGTCAGTCTTGATTTGTAGCACGTTACACCATGGGCCTGAAGGCACACAATTTGATCTCATCGTTATCATTACCTGACTTGACTTGACTCGATTAATTGGACTAACACTAACTAAACTTTGAAGGAATTAGGAACTGTCAATAAAGGTGCAAAACTATAGCTATGTCTGTTATGAAAAGGAGTTCCTGATATGGTGAAAGGCTGTGAGACCTTCAAAATGCTCAGGAACATCACAAGCCTTCCCAAAAAAAGGCTCGCCCCAAGTGCGCCTGCTCCAAACTGCTACCTGCAGGTTGCAGCCTACACAGTCCTAAAAATGTAGGGACTACACAAAAATTCTTTATGGAAAATAAAACATCATGTCTGGTAAAGTGACTGAGTATGACATGAAGACTTCAATTTGTCACAGTCCTCTGGACGTCTCCACCAAAACAACAGTGCTGTCCAAACTGTAGGCATTAGATCATTTTCAACTAGGTTCCCCTGAAAATAAATGGAATAATCAATTTTGTCCACTGCCATTTTGTCCACTGCCAGTTTTGCTTACTTTATTTGAACTTTATCAGCATATGACTGCTAAGGTAAAGCGTTTCTAAACAGCCACATAGGCCTTTACCCAATTTAAAAGCGATGAGCTCTGGCAGCTTCTAAATTTAAGCTGAAGGGGAAAATTCTTTTCAATATTTTATTATTGTGAACTGTATTGGGAAGAGGCCAGATGAGAGAGGAAAGTACTATTTTGGGAGCCGGCTCCTGAAAGACTGTCCCAGATTAAAACCAATCTGGCACAAGATATGCTGTCCTTTGACTGGCCAGGTGCCACTTGGAACACAAGGTCATTCACAGTACGGCTCATTCATGAGGACAAAATGGCTGCTGCCAAATGTACACTATGTAGCAAAAGGGCCGCTTAAGAAGATGTTAACCGCACTTTGACGCTTACTGCTTTAATCTCTGTGCTCATTCAATATTTTAGTACCATCACTTTTCAAACATTTGAAGTTCCTCTTCTATTTATCGTTAAAGAAACTGATGGAAAGATAATTTTAACATGTAGTGCAATAAACAATAGGTGGCGTCACCATCTAGTGCCAAAGTCACATTACCTGCCCGTGCACCACTAGCAAAAGGAGCAAAAGGCTGTATTGGAAGTTGCATGGTGACTCAGTGGGTGTCAACTGCAGCCTCACAGATTTAGTGTTCTGGGTGTGAAGCCTGTGCCCAGTCGTACTCCCACCAGACACTGCATGATCTTCATGTGTCTCTATGGGTTTTGCTCCAAATATTAATATCTAGGTTAGGTTAGACAGTGAGTAGAAATTGTGGATGTGTGTATGAGGGGGATGTGAAATGGACTGCACTAGGTCCGTATATTGTGATTGAGCAATGAGCAGGAGATGATCCTTAAGTATATAGAATTCTTTATATGATCCTAAAGTCTGTTTTATTAATTAACGTTCACTTCAAGTCATTTCCTATGGTCTAATTTGAACTATTTGTTGGCTCAGACATCTTAACACTGTTCAGGCACCTGACAGCATTTCAATGCAGGAACTTCATGAAAGCAGTTACATCAAACTTCCAATGTTCCTCCAGCAAATAACAGAAACTACTTTCTATTCTATCACAGTCTATTTAATTTTGGATACAGCTTCTTTTGCTTTCAATCCTAATCATACTTGAACAGAAAAAAGAAGAGCACTTTTAGCACACGGTTCTTGTCTCTTTTCTGTCCACGACAATTTTCTGGCTACAAGTCAGCAGATGGCAGTTTCCTGACTAAAACTGTAGCTACATTTGTGCAGAATTTTGAAAATTCTGCAGCTACACTTTGCTTTATAGAACGATTCTGTAAAACGAGTGTGATGCGTTTGCAAACAACTCCGCCAAATTTCGTCATCTTAAAAGTTTTAGTAAAATTCAAAGCAAAAGCAGTTCACACAAAGAGAAAGAAAAATTTATATTACAAAAAGGAAAGTTTTCATATATGATGTTTCTCTTTAAGGCTTAAATATCTCGTTAAATATCTTAAGTTCCTATTCTGTAATACAGGACATAACTCAGGCATAAGTTTATACAGGAAACTGTATGCCATTGTTCTGTTTGTATGCAAATATGACAGTTGTTACACACGTGCACATGGGAGACAACTTTAAGACTCATCTACTGGTAATTCTGGGCGGAGTGGTGGCTCTGAGGGATCTGCGCCAACAATCAGAAAGTTGCCAGTTTGAATCCCATAAACTCCAGAAGAGACTCTACTTTGTTGGGCCCTTAACCTGTAATTGCGCCGTCCTGGGTATGACATTAATCTGCATCCAGCCCTACAAGCAGGTCCTCCAACCTATAAGAAAATTTGGGGGTTGATGGCAAGGATTGGCACTCAAACCACCATAATAATCTCAAACTGTTCAGTGTGGTGCTGAAGTGTTACCCTCTGCACAGCTGCACTTAGATCTCAATCCAGGTGATTCACAGTGTGGAGGGTGCAGCAACGTGTTGTAATCAGCGCATGCTCCTGACCTCTCTCTCTCTCTACTGGTAATTAGAATGGATGATTGATGGACATTCCACCTATTAAGCCACTTCCGCCCTTGTGACGGTCTGGGTTGGTTCAACACTCCTTGAAACACTTAAGTATAAATATGACATACCTGAGGATGAGTTATGACAAGTGAGGACACACAAAGCCAAGAGGTAGTGTCAGTGTGCAAGTGTTTTTATTTCTGAACAAAGAAGCAAACAACGGTTCAAAATCCCGATGCACAGAATTAGCAAAGTGTCTCTTCTTCTTACATAAATAATCCAGAATAAAAGCAAGCAAAAAGTGAATATCAAAATCAAACAATAAATATTTCATTAAAATCAAGGGCCAGAAAATTTCCTTTGGAACACAAATTAAGCCACGGTGCTCCCTCTTTAAAAGTAAAGTCTCCTCTGCTTCCCAATAGACACAGACAACCATTAAATCTTGGCTTGGTTCCCATACCACTAGTCCCTTGCTCCTACTCCTGTCATTATTCCTTCCATTCACAAGTGTACAGTCACTCCAGCTCTTCAAAGGTGCTCAACCAGAGTGACCTCTAACCCTCAAGTCAAGCTGGGGTGCATGCACTGGTACAGTGCATTGCCACACCCAACACACGACGAAACAGCTTGGGATCTTGGTTGGCAACCCCCCAGGCAGACATGTAGTCCAGTCCCAGTCCGGAAATGACCCTCTATCTGCCACAACCAGGTGTTATGTGGGTGTACCCTGCACCTGGTGCAGCAACTCGGGTCACCAACAATAAGGATCCTATGAGCTGAATCACCCTCGGGGAAATGCGCCACATGGCCGTAGTGCCGTAACTGACGCTTCCACACAATGCAGTTAATGTTCCACATTCGGGACTCCATGAGCAACCGCTCATTCGACACAAAGTCAAACCAACGGTACACAAGGATTTTCCGGAGAGACCCAGTACCAAAAGAGTCCAGTCTTCGTCTCAGGTCACTGGTTAGCGTTCATGTCTCGCAACCATAAAGCAAGACAGGAAGCACCAGAACTCTAAAGACTTGGACCTTCATCCTTTTGCAGAGATATCGGGAGCGCCACACACCCCCTCTTCATAGGAAGAGTCACCAGAGACATCAATGTCGCTGCCAAGGTAAGTAAACCTCTCAACAAGGTCAACACTCTCCTCAAGCAGACACACCGCTGATGGCTGTTCCCAAGAGGTCATTAAAGGCCTGGATCTTGAGTTTTATTCAGGACACTCGCAAGTCCAGGCACTCAGACTCCTTGCTCAGTCTCTCAAGCGCCCCGATCACAGCCTTCGAGAAGATCACAGCATTGTCAGCAAAGTCAAGATCTGTGAATCTTTCTTCACCAACAGATGGCCCACGACCCTGCCCAACAAACAGACCATACAAGCATTGAACAGAGTAGGAGCAACCTACTAACCCTAACCCTCAAGTACTGGCAAAAATGCTACCTTTGGGGACACTCCCGACTGCCTGCCTTCACTTCTGTAGCGCCTGCTCTTTCTTAATTTTAGTTTTGATTTTCCTTTAACAATTTATCTCTCATATTTTTCCATTCTTCTTATTTTCCTCATTGTTCATCTTGCTCACATGCTTTAGCACCATTTTAAGCTGCTGTGGGAAGCAAGTTTCGCAATCGTGACACTGGTGCTAATGAGGGTCAACAGATCAACATGTGAACACATGAATGCGAGATCACCCATTCCCACATCCGCCTCCAGTGCCACTCCGCCATTTTATCTACGACCCACCCGAAAACTCTAATGTGCTGATTACTGATTCATTTAAAAAGCTCATTCTCAGATTCGCTATATCACAGCTCTCCAGCCTCCTAAACCCATCTCTCTCACTTTATCTTTCTGAAAAGTGGCTCCACCACCATTGTGGAGTCTTTCTAATAAGACTTTTGTCTGAACAAGACGTCTGCACAGCTACTGCATGTATTTCTAAAATCTAACTCTTAACCTCCTCTGTGTTAATCCCAAGCATCACTCAGGCTAAACAGTGCTAAAAGCGTTAGTCCCGAGCATCACTCAGACAACTGTATAGACGCGTCTTGCATAAACATTAATACCAAAGGATTACTCTGGCTTTAAAAGTGCCAACAGTGTTAGTGCTGAATGTTACTTGAGAAACGGTATAGGCATGTCTTACATAAGTAGCAGTGTTACCCAAGCAATGGTGCAGACACTCTTCATAATGGCGTCTCATAAGAAACCGCTCTCATCAGCAGTAATAACGAAGTGAATCTGTCTTCAGGCAGTGAAATCGAAATGGTCAGTGAAACCAAAATTGATTCTGGTGAATCTGAAAGTGACACTCGCACATGTGCAGTGAGCTGTTCATGTTATTATTATTCATCATCATTATTTTAATTGCATCATTATTTTACTTTCTACACTTCTGACATTTTGCATGTTTTACAGTAATAGAATGGCATTTAATAAAAATAGTATTGTTCAAGCCAAAAAACACTTTTTTATGTTTTTTTGAGAAACAAAGTATAGCTAAGGAGGTTAATTATGTAGGGTTCATCTAGGTACAGCAACCCTTCATGACTTGTTGTCTCATTTATTCACACAGTCCATGCTTCGACCAGAGAGTCTGTGTTCTTAACTGGCTAATTAACATTCTGTTATTATAGATATAGCTGAGATAGTTCTATTACATGTTAGTGTACGGAGGTAAAAGATCATTCCATTCTTTTAAGTAACTACATGACAATTACATTACATTCATATGAAGCAAACACTTATGTGAATTTTAACATTATCTTTCTAAGATTGGCTTTTACAATAAGAACGTGAAAATCCAGAGTCAAAAGGTAAGTGAAGTTGAAAATACTAGAAAGTCAATATGGGCCGAGCAACAGGTTTGATGGACAAAATTTTGCTT
Source organism: Erpetoichthys calabaricus (assembly GCF_900747795.2). Lineage (NCBI taxonomy): Eukaryota > Metazoa > Chordata > Cladistia > Polypteriformes > Polypteridae > Erpetoichthys > Erpetoichthys calabaricus. Next base: position 30,928,812 of record NC_041398.2, read on the forward strand.
TTCACGTTCACCACCATTTTGGGACTACTGACATTGGGGCAATTGTCCATGTTTTGTTAGAAATCATGATGTTTGTGTTATGACGCAATGGGTTAAAATGTCAGCTAAGAGTTTACTTCCTTACCCAAGCTGCGGATATCAAACCTATTGTAAAGCACCTGCCAAGTTCTTGATCTGAAAAACGCTGTTCTGGTTTTGACTTTTCGTTATTTTTAATTAAAATTTTTGTCTCTGATTTTCGGTTTGTCGCATGTATTTCTGATCCCCAGGTCACTTGGCTGCCTCACAAATCCTTGTTGTATTGCTGAGATTACACTGAAGACCACCAAAACTTAACGTCAGGGTCTACTGAGAGACAAAGCTAACTAGCATTAAAGAGAGGGAGTGGTTGCATTCACTATGGGATGATGTGAAAATGTGAAATCTGCCGTATTTATATACCACGGACTGTGATGTCACAAGTGCAATATCTCAGTCACCTCATCACTACTGGGCAGATCGCATGAAAAATGAAAATCAAGACAGTAATAAAAATATAACTTTTTAAATTCAATTTAAAATGCAAATTAGATGCCAAAATAAGAATATATACTGTGGGTCCTCAGGTTATGACACAGTCCTGTTCCTACAACAGTGATGTAACCCGAATTTTGTTGAAAGTCGAAACACACCCTAGCCTAAGTCACTTACCCATCCTAACACATTTGCAAAATCATAATCCACAACATAAAAACACAACTAAGCCACAGAAAAAGGAAAAGGACATAAATATACTGTACTGTACACTGTACTGTAGTAACAGAAAAAATGACAAAAAATGAGTGTAAAAAAATTCCTTACATTTATTCCTTCTGATCTATTTACAATGTCTAATTTCACTTCCATTGTGATGGCTTTCCTCTTCTTCAAAGCACTACCATCTGACGACTCTGATTTTCATTTAGGAGCCATGATAAGGGTCAAAAAGTCACCAAACAAATCAACACAAATGGAATATTTCTTCCACGTGCAATCAAACTAGTTCGCCCACGTAGTTTGTAAGTACAACGCTAACGGTGTAAGCCAAAACACTCACGTCTCAATTTTTTAAACTTTTTTATGGGAGTGAGCGTTGTAAATTCGAAACGTCATATGTTGAGACGTTGTAACCCGAGGACCCCCTGTATGTAAAAAAAAACTTAAAAAAAAACAAAAATACACACATAGAAGGTTGTTTTATACCAAACAATCGGAATACACCCCAACCTTCATGTTCTTAAATTGTATTAAGCAGGTTTGTTATGGTAAAGACTGTATTGTGTACTCATGGAAATGTTCAAGAATTGTCCAAAAGGATTAGTTCATTAAAATTCTGTATATTGATTTAAACTGTGTTTACTTTATTCATAAATGATTTTGATTTCTTGTTATTTTTTGGACCCTTAATTGTTTCTAATTTTATTTAAAAAAATATTAGAGGGAAAAAAAGATAAGATATGCTTTTCAGTCACAGGAGAGAAAAGTGTCAGGCTGGAAAAAGAATAGCAGCAATAATGGCCAAAGCAAATGGGTATCACTAAGGGCACAGTCCATAGCCCACATCTCAGGGCAATCTGCAATGTTTGTTGTTATGGTCCTACCTCTCAAAAATATCAAAATAGGTTGCAGGTCTCAGAAGTTTTAAACCAGACATGAACTTAATGTAGATCTTCTTCTGAAGAGAAGGCCTCCACCATTTAAGGAAGCCTTGCCCCAAACTCAAAAGGCAAGCACCCAAAAATGGGGCAAAGGCTGTTGAAGTTTAAATTTCATAAATGTCCGCCAAAATAACTGAGATGAACTATTAAAATCTCTGGTGATAAATTTTATGGATACATGCAAGGACTTGAAGATTTTTGTGACCAGGAGGTGGCACGTAACAGCAAGATAAAGAATGGTGAGGAGAAAAACATGATGAGACCAAAAATAACACAAATCAGGAGTGGTCTCCCCTAGCCTTTTTTTTTTTTTGGTTCTTTATTTCACCTTATACAATTTCTTGTATTAGGAATTTGTTAGTTTTTGCATACCCCTTGGGGTCAGAGTACAAGATCAGCCATTGTACAGCGCCTCTGGAGAAATTACAGGTTAAGGGTCTTGCTCAAGGGCCCAGCAGAGTAGGATCTCTTTTGGCAGTGATGGGGATTTGAATCGGCAACCTTCTGGATACCAGCGCAGATCCTTAGCCTCAGAGCCACCACTTTGTCGTATACTCAGATATGGGGATGGATATTTAAGGAGTAAACTGCAAAACAATGATTATATTTTTATATTATGCAAATTAAAGAACCATCAACAACAAATCAAATCAAATTAATAATAAACTGAACAATCATTATAAAACTAAAGTTGAATAAATCAGACTCTGCAGCTGCATGAATAAAAGAAAAAAAATCGAGTATGTGTTTAGGTAAAGTACCACTTCTGGTTAGCGGAAATAGCTCAAATGTTGACAGAAATCTATGTTTTGTATATAATACTTGTACCTAAAATTTGGTTGACTTAAGTAAAACCATGCTCAAGTTATTGTGTTTACACACACAGACATAATTCCAAAAATGGTATTTTAGGACTCAGGGAGGTCTAAAACATTGAGATTCATCAAAATCTCAAAATGGAATTTTTGGAGGATTCCAATACTTTCCCTATACTTTGTATACGAGAAAGTCAGGGAGGTCTAAAACGTCAAGATTCATCAAAACCTCAACATCGAATTTTTGGACGATTACAATACTTTCCCTGTACTTTGTGTATGAGAAAGTAAAAACCCAAAAGAACTGTCAAAGTGTGAGTCAGAATTGTAAAAAACACCTCAACTAATTTTTCTTTTCCACCTATTAAAGAGTTGTTATTTTTACAGAGATTTATCAACCAATGAACATCAAACTGTGCAATCGTTGTCATGTTTGGAAGGGTACAGATATGATGGGTATTGTCGATTGCACTACATTACTCTAAAGAAAATGTGAAAATTAAAAAATGATGTTAAAATGAACCAAAAAAAGAGAAACTGAAGCTCAAAACTACTGGTAGAACTGCATACTACATATTAAAAAAAGCCTTGTAGGTGTAAAACTATTCTCAACATCATACCATATGAACTATAAAAGAAGAAAAATTAAACAGACTCACAACACAAAGACAAGGTTCCTATAATATCTAATTACTTATTAGAGATGATTTCAAAAAGATTGTACAAAACACAAGGACAGAAGCAAAAGTGGTAGAACTACATAGCGAGCAGATCCAAAAGATCAGTAACAGTACCTTGATCGAGAACAGGGTTCAAACCCAAGATATCAAAGAATCGGAACAAATCACAAACCAAATAACAGAAAACAATCTGAACGCCGAAGCCCAGCGCTCACTACAGCTTCTCCATATCTACTGCTGGGAGGGGTCCCTCAGTTGCATCATTAGGTGGACCCACCCCCTTAGGCTCTACATATATGGGAAAGGGCAGAAAACAAAGAAAGCTAATATCATAATGCAAAATTATGAAAATGATGAACCATTTAATTTTAAACGATAAAACACAGAAAAATTAATAACACAATATGCAACATAATGTTTAAAAGATAACAAAAGAGCTAAAAATAAGAAAATAATAAGACCCTGGCTGTATCTTAACATTCAGTTTAAACAGACTACAATTAGACAGACTTGACTGCCTCCTCTGGGCCATAAAGGGTCACACAGCCCACATTTTTGTATCACTAGTGGTAGTTTATTCATATTTGTAACACCTCAGTTGGCCTTTCGTCTGTATTATTCCCTCCAGAAGGAAATTGACAGATGATATACAATAATCTGAAGGCATAGCAGAGAATTCCTCCAGTAATATGGCTCTGGATCTGAAGTCTGAAGATTCCTGGAGAAGAAAAACAATGTGACATTCTTGGAAAGTCGGCACAATAACACTTTAGATTCAGGGCCTGTTTTTGTAACTCCTGTTTGTTGGTCATTAGGTTAGGTTTCTTTATTTAGTCATGTTTACACAGGAAAACATGAAATTTGCCTTCTCAGTTGCATCTAATAACAAGTAACAGACAGAATGAAATAAAACATACAAATAGAAATAAGAAAGGTTAAGGTAAGGCAGTTAGATAAAACATATCTATACCAAAAAAAAAAAAAAAAGGTAACAGGATATATATCAAAACCTTAAACATTATCTCCGATATTTCTTATTGAAAAGTCGTATGGCACTAGGAAGAAAGGAGTTTCTGGAGTGATTTGTGTGGGTTTTCAAAGCAACTATCCTTCCTGATTTACTGAAGTTTAGTTCTACATGTAATGGATGACTGTCATCAGTTGAGATGATTTCCAGTTTCTTTAGCATTGCCCTCTGACACACACTAGTCAAATCATCTACATCAGCCCCAATAACTTTAGCTGCATACTTCGTAATCTGCTGGAGCTTTTTTGAGTTTTGGTTTGTCAGACTATTAAACCAGGCAATGAAACTGAAAGTGATCACGGACTGGATCATACTACGATAGAAGGACAACATGAGGTCCTTGTCTACTTTAAATAGTTTGAGTTTATGGAGGAGAAATAAGCGCTGGTTGCACTTAGAAAATATTTTTTTTGTATTTGTATTCCAGTTAAGATTGTTATCTAGGTAAGTATTTATATTCATTCACTATTTCTACCTCCTCTCCCAGAACTACAATAGGTGAACATACAGATTTCTGTCTCTTAAAATCAAATATCATTTCTTTGGTCTTTGTTACATTCAGACTGAGAGAGTTTTTATTGCACCAGATTACCATACAGTCCACTTGATTTAGATAGTGGCTTTCATCCTCCCCAGATATGCATCCTATGATCATGGTGTCATCCGCATACTTAATAATGGAGCAGTGGTCATTGTTCTGTCTCAGGTCACTTGTGTACAGAGTAAACATTAATGGTGATAAGACACACCCTTGTGGACTTCCTGTGTTTGAATGAAGAGCTTTTGAAAAAGTGTCCTGAACTTTAACTGTCTGTGAACGATTTAAAAGAAAGTTCTGAATCCATAGTGTGATAAATGGGTTTACATTCATACTGTTTAATTTCCCAATCAGTATATGAGGCTGTATAGTATTGAACGCTGAAGAAAAATCCAAAAATATTGCTCTGACATATGAACCAGGCTGATCAAGAAAGGTATAGATTTGATGTAAGATAACAAGCAGAGCATCTTCCACACTTCTGTTTGCACAATAAGCAAATTGATTGTTGTCTTGAAAAGACTTTGTCACATGTCAGCAACTGGCTGAGATGATGTTGATTTGTACAATGTCGTATTTATTTCTTGGAAAACTATTCTTTTTTTTGGTATCATTGGTTATATTCACTTATTATCGGTCATGTGAGCTTCACAAAAGAAGCACTGTGTTTACTATAATGATGGAAAAAAGAAGTGGAACTCTTGTAGTGCAAAATTTTATCTTTTATTGGTGAAATAAAAATGAGCAAAATGAGAATTAGAAAAACAAAATATTGCCACACACAACTAAATAAATACATAAATAAATAAAAATTAAATAAACAAGAAAACAATACAAATGGTCAAAATGAGCAGCAGTTGTCTTGCTATCCTTCAGTATGTCCTGTGACTGCCACAGCTCAGCACCTTTGGCACTCTTCCTGCAGAAGGGGCTGACCAAGTTGTCGGCTGTTGGTAGGCAGAAGGCTACAATCTTAGGAATTTGCGATTCAGGGTGTATTATTAATATCAAACAAATATAAAATACTATATAGTTTGATATTGGTTACATTTCTAAATAATTTAGACCACTTTTCAGAGATCTGTTTTCACTTTGACATTGAAGAGTTTTTGCCTGTTGATAAATGTCATAAAACCTAAATTTAATTCAGTGTGATTCAATGTTATATAAGAAGAAAATGTGAAATCTTCCAAGGAGCTCAATATTTATAAATGTAAAGGCAGACTTTTGGTGGTTGCCACACAGACTTCTACCATATTCTGACACTTCCAGTGCTTTCAAGTTTCAAAGTACCCTACAGCAACTACAGCAAGGAAGAGATTTCCTACAAGTACTAATAGGTACAGACTAGGAGATGGTTTCAAATTGCTCCTCTGCTGGGACATTTTGTCAAAAACTAAGACTTCTGCTGAATTGAATCATATCAGGGATAAGAAGAAGAGCATGAAAAAATCAACTTGACATTCTAAATGTAAAATCTTGTTATCCAGGACAAAATAGTCTGTTCCTTTGCTAATAAAACACCCAAATAAAGATACCAGTAATGACACGTCTCATTAATCTTCAAACAAAGCCTTCATAAGTTTCTGGAGGAAACCTTTGAATATCAAGGAGACGGAATAACAGATCTGCCCTCTGGGTAACAACCTGACTTACGTAAGTAACACCTGCTAGATAAATCAATCAAAATGAGGGCAATCAATCCAAGACTTACACGAATAAATAAAGTCTAATTACACAAGGAAACAAAAGAGTCTGGGTGCATTTCAGGTTCAAAAGTGACGTGATGATGGGAGAGAAGTCAGCAGTCCCAGTAGACTCTGCCCTGGTGCTGCTCTCTCCTTAGATGTTCAATAGCCTTGTCTTATGCACATGCCCTGGAACAACACACAGAATTTTACAAGTAAGCCAGTGAGCACTTCTGTTTTTCCTTTCTACTGCCCTTATTGTATTCTCTTCCTCACTTTCCAAGTCACTTGGACACCAGGGAGCTGCCTATGTTCTTCTTCCCACTCCCTATTTCTCACAGGCACTGACTCCCCATCAACTAGTGACACCTCAGTTCTGTTCTGGTTCTGGTCTGCCTCCATCTTCTTCACCAACTCATCAGCTTGCCTGTTTATCTCCTTCTGGTGGTCTTAGTGGCTAACTTTAGGACAGGATTCACGTTGAATCTCCAGTTTCTGTACCTTCAAGGCAGCAGAGATGCTCTGGTATGGCCTTTATTGCTCTTAATAAGGTTGACATCCATGCACATGATTGAGTTTACCAACTCCATCAAAATTTGAGTGCCTGCCTCTAACTTGTGCCTCTAAAACACAAGGGGCATAGCATATCCCCGACATCGGCTGCAGGCCAGCCACATTCCTTTTATAGTAAGAATTGGACATGTGGGTAGACAAGGTTGAGCCACAGAAAAAATGGGGGTGGGGGGAGTTACTTAATCAAATAATTGAAAAGACAGCTTGTAATCAATTAAAGAAAAAATAAAGAAAGATTGTGCCTCAAGCCAAGCTGATGGCGCGATTTTCAGGAGCTCAGTCCTCTGTGTTTGTCAGGTTAGCATCTGATGGCACCTTATAGAAACAAGACGTTGTTATATTCGGATGACCGGAAAGGCAGAGTTTCTCAGTGGACCATAGGTTGTCCTCTTGGATGTTTTTACTTGGCTATGGGGGAAAAAAGGGGAAGAGAGTGTTACAGTCAGCGCCCTCTCTCATCCTGGGGTGGTATTACTTACCTCATCGAAGACAGGAAGGTGGTTCTGAGATACATGCATATATATTTATATATCTTATATATAAATGTCTATGTCTGGAAGTGTGTCTGTCTGTCCGGCCCGGAATTGAGAGGTGGAGTCGGGGTACGGGCTTCACCTCTTGGGAAACAGAAATCTTGCTTAGCTGCTAATAACACAAGTGATGTGAGCTCATCGGCAAAATTAATCCTCCTAGTAGAGAGATGCCCAGAGTAGTTCCTTTCAATTACCTGACATCTCTATATTTCAATTTTTTTCTGACGATTTCAATAGTTCCTAGGACCCTGGGCTTTTTACAGCACGGGCTTACACAGCTAGTGTATATATAAATATATATGTATATATACATATTTTTATATATCAAATTATATATAATTATATAAAGATATACAGTATAGAATATAATAATAATAATAATAATATATAATTACATATATATATATATATATACTAGCTGATTACCCAGTGGCTTTGCTCACTGAGTGCAAGGGAAAAAAACTAAAATGTAGTATTCATAAAATAAGTTTGTTAATTACCAATGTTATTTTTGAACAAATAAAGAGCATTTACAATAAATAGAAATTATATAAATATTAATTATTAAGTAGTAAAACATTTTGATAAAAAGAATTTGAAGAAGATATAAGAAGCGTATAAATTATTAAACAGTCAAACATTAAAATTCAAGAAGTAAAGATACACTGAGTACTACGAAGTGGTTTCGGGCAAACTACCTGCTTGACAACCTTACACTATGTGCCTGTGATTTAAGCGAAAAATTATTCTGAGAAATGTGGACGCTGACTTTCCATGCTTAATGGGCAGAAGGTCCAAACCACTCCCAAGTCTAATATTTAACATGAAGAGGTCGGTACATCTTTTTAGATGCAAACCCTCCAATTTCTTAAAAGAATTCATCACAAAAGCAACCTTGAATGTTGGGGGGTTTTAGTGACCCGAATTCATCTTAAGGGACAGTAAGAAGCCGTGCACCGCAATTTACCAAGAGAGTCCTGGTTTGATAGCGCCAATTACACTTATTCGCAAAGATTTCCACTGTCCCAGGAGCCGACGGGGCACTTGAAGTGTGAGAAACAGTGTGAGAAGAGAGGACGCTGCCCGAAACTGTGAAGCTGCTGACCAGGAGGAAAAGCCCGACATTCCGCACCTCCCAGCGTCCACTTTGTTCTTACGACCCCTCCCCGCTGAAGGCGGTCTCGTCTTCACATTGTTTACAGCTTGGTGCAGTTAAAAAGTAGAAAGACGCAAAGCTGTTATCTTCATCTCTCTTACTATCAAGGTGTAGCGCGTTCCTCTTAAGTCGAATGAGGAGCCCAGCACACACAAAAATCTCCTACTCTTAGGAAAATTAATTCCATTAAGTACGGAACCCAACCGAACCTTAGCCCCAATTTGATATCCTCATCTGGAGTTGTCTTTTATGAATTTATACAAAAGAAATAATCACCCCAACAATTCTTTAAACAATCAAAAAAGAATATATTATAAATCAAACAAAACAATAAACACCCTTTAAATCCTTGTCAAATCTATAATAACTACACAAACCCTAATTAATATACCACCCCCTTAAACACTCTATAATATACTCCCCAGAAAACGGCGAAACAGCCAAGAAAGAAAGCAAGCAAGGAAAAGAAACGGAAAATTACCCTATTTACAAACAGCACAAATATATTCGCAGTACTTAAACCTATATTACATCTATATACAAATATAAATTAGACACACACACAATCCCCGCACGTTCCCCAGTCTCTTTTATATTAACTTTGTTTTAAAGTCTAAATTCACACGGCCTGGAAAATCTGCAACGAATCCAGTGATCAAGTCAGATACGTTCCGCTGACTCGTATACTGAATTTAAATGTAAAAGAAGTGATCTCACCGGCCTGGCGACGATTCCTTTGTTGAAGGAAGAAGTCTATCTCACCCAGGTGTCTCGCCGTTAGCGTCCGTCCATGGCCGACGCCCGCACCATAAAAGCAAAGTAAAGCCGCATGCTCCAAAGGTCCTTCTAGGTTAGTCGGCACTCCTTCTCCGTGCACCCAACCGTCCTTATTACGGAGTCTCACTTGCTTTACCGCTGGCTTCTTCTTTACATTCACCTTCCCAGCTCCTTATTTAAAGTCTTTTTTCTTCTTTTCAATATCAGTAAAATAACTCTCACACAAATACTAAGTTCCTATATTATAATATGTTCTGTGGTCATACGTAATTTCCGTTACCTGTGGTCATACGTCATTTCCGTTTCAAACACGAAAAGAATTTTATTTATATAGATATATATATTCAGTACATGTACTGCATATATGAAATATTAAATATATATCATTTATATACATATGTATTTATAAAAATTGTGGAAAAACAATTACAATAGAGTACTTGATTATACTGTTACACTGTATTGCACAGTAAGTACAAGATAATAACACTTAGTTACTCTGTAATTATACAGGTAGTTACATAGTAAGTACAACATAATTAGGGATGCCTAATCTAAAGTGATCCCAATTATTGTATAATAAGAAGTGCCTTAAACACTCAAAAACCTCAAAATCAAAACCTTAAGGTCCATAAAAGTATAAACGATACATAGAATTTCAGAATCCAAGCAGGATTTTGCATGCAGCATTGATGAAACTGGCAGATGATGTCTCTTGCTTTAGTTTGCTCTTTATGGCACATTTGAGTTTTAAATAATGAACCCTTTGCCTGATTACAATTATTCTTTCAGCTGCCCCTCCCAATCCTTAATTTTGTACTGACTGCACATGCTGACAGTAAAATGTATAGTTTAAAGTGGGTAATGGAGTCACAAATATGCTAAAGTCATAAAGAGGATCCATCCATTCATCCATTGTCTTCCGCTTATCCGAGGTCGGGTCGCGGGGGCAGCAGCTTGAGCAGAGATGCCCAGACTTCCCTCTCCCCGGCCACTTCTTCTAGCTCTTCCGGAAGAATCCCGAGGCGTTCCCAGGCCAGCCGGGAGACATAGTCCCTCCAGCGTGTCCTGGGCCTTCCCCGGGGCCTCCTCCCGGTTAGACGTGCCTGGGACACCTCACCAGGGAGGCGTCCAGGAGGCATCCTGATCAGATGCCCGAGCCACCTCATCTGACTCCTCTCGATGCGGAGGAGCAGCGGCTCTACTCTGAGCACCTCCCGGATGACTGAGCTTCTCACCCTATCTTTAAGGGAAAGTCATAAATAGGAAGTGAAATAAATCTTTCAAACAAGCAAAAGTCGAGTAAAATGAAAGGTATTCATAGCCAGAAAAATAAGGAAAAAACTAATTAAGATTTTTCCTTTGAGTTATCCATAAACTTTGGTTGGCCAGGAAGTGTATGGCACTGACCTTTGTATCTTTGACCATTTTGATGTCACATATTATTATCATGCACTTCCTGTTGACCTTACCGAACAACAGCTTGGTAACCAAATCAAACAAAATGCAAAAATGGTACTGACAATGCAAATTAATGATTCTATGAAAAAGGTACATTTCATTTTAAAAGTTGTTTAGAATGTCTGAAAATAAAAATTAAGTGAAACTATTAAATTCCTTGGCATCCCAAACCCCCTTGGCAATTTTAAAAGTCAATGAATGGATATAAAAACATAAAAAAGCATGTCAGATTAGGATCAATTTCCCACGCTATTACTGTTAAGCTAGTGCAAGAGTAAGGAATATTTTTTTTAAATGAGAGAGAAGATTTAATCAAAGACAGAAAAAGTGGTCAAAGCCGCCTGAGGCAAAACCAAAATGAGAATGAAAAGTCTTAGTCAGATATTCAGGCTCAAATCAAGATCAATCCAAAAAAGGAGTTTGGATAAAAGGTTTGTTTAAAATTAAAAAAGCTTGGATGAGGAAGTGGGCAAAATTATCGTTATCGGTGGTCCACGACTTCTGAAGACAACCCCCTCCTTGACTATGTAAAGCAGAGCAGTTCTAATGGCAGGATAACCAAAATGGTGGTGAAAATGGTGCAATATAATTCAAAACAATGGTAAGGTGGCTCTAAGGCTAGGGATCTGAACTGGCAATCGGAAAGCTGCCGTTTCGAATCCTGTAAAATGCCAATAGGGACTCTGCTCTGTTGAGCCCTCGAGCAAGGCCCTTAACCTGCAATTGCTAAGCACTTTGAGTAGTGAGAAAAGCACTATATGAATGCAAAGAATTATTATTATTATAAGCCATTTGTAATCTAGGGATCATTTATATTTACATATTGATTGATGATTTATTGCCTGTATTTTCTGGCTACAGAGTCTGTATCTTTGTTTTTATGTTTCAGCAACTGTATGCATGTGAAGTTCTCCTTGGGATTAATAAAGTTTATCTAATCTAATTTCATTTCATGATAATAGGAAAAGTGTCTTCCTGTCATCTTACACCACCTCCAATCCAATGGGCCAAAAGGAAATAAGCTGCATTATGAAGTTATTGATTACCCTGAGTTCTCCAAGAGCTAGTGAAGTTTGTGCTTAAACATGTAAGTATGGATGAATGGTACATTGTTCTATTAAAGTCAGTGTTTGAGGACACATGAATTGTAATCTGTACACAAGACAATAATGACCCTCTAAATCTATAAATCAGGGAGTCATGATCATTTTGGAGAGAGAAGTGCATGAAGGACTGCCATAGGGACTCTTCTATGTTCATAATGTGGTTTTAATGGCAAAAGGTGAAGCACAATTGATAGAGAAGATACTGAAAAGAAATTCTTGATTTGTATGAAAATGATTTCTCTCTATGGATTAGCAAATACACATAATGACACTGTTGGAAACAATCTTTCTGTATAATGAAATGGCAGAATGATTTAAACAAGTAAGGTGGCGTTCATTTAAAGGGACAAAGAAGGAGAATAGTCATGGGTAGTGAGGACTGCTACCAAACTCAGGCATGCTACTGTAAAATAAGAGGACCAAGAAAACTTGTAAACTGGGACATAACCTTTGACAAAAACAAAATCATACAAGTTACAACATGTATGTATGGCATGACATTAAAGCGTGTTCTGGGACTCAGTTAACTGATTTGAAAGTTGGTTTATATTTTTTAGTTACTTCAAAGAGTCAATTATGACATTGTTGTTTATTAAATATTTTTGCACCAGTGAGTCATGTTCAAAAACAACAGTGATAAATGAAAGCAATTACAGAGTCTTTAGAAAATATTCAGACCCCATCACCTTCTGCATACTTTATGGTGCTCTAGGATTACATTTTAAATTAATAAATTTGTCATTTTTGTTTTCACTCAATAACCTTAAAATACAAAGTGAAAACATGTTTACAGAAAGGTTTTCAACAGCTTTGAGCGTTCTAAGGTAAATCTCGACAAACTTTGCACACTGGGAGTTGGACAGTTTATTCCATGCTTCTTGGCAGATCCTCTCAGGTTCTTTCAGATTGGGATATCTACTCTAATCTCATCTGCAAACTGCCATCTTTGGGTCTCTCTACATATGTTTTATGGCGTTTAAGTGTGGAGATAAAAAAGGGTTTCAGTCACATTTACTAAATGTGTGCCGGAAAAGCATGTGGTGAGAGGATGCATGCTGGTAGTATACCCCCATTAATAATTTCTCAATTACATCTAGAGTGTAATTTCAATTATGATATGTCTCTTTTTGCATTTTTAACACTGAAAATATTTATTTGATTAAAATTTTTTTTTAATAAAAATAATATAAATTAAATAAAATGTGGAAAAACAAAATATACAGTGTAAGGAGAAACACTATATACAAGTGGAGAGAAAACACACAACCATATAATGAAAGGGTTAATGTACTTTGCAAAGTATAGCATCACATTATATGCAATCCCTCACAAAACGTCTAAATGTAACATTCGTCCATATATTGTGTGACAAACTCGACCAAGAGCCATAGCAAGGTTTGGGGCAGCCATCCATATATGATTTCCTGGCTGCAAAATTGAATAAATTGATGTACTGAAGTGTACAGATCAGAGTCCCATAAAGAACTGAGGGGATAGAGGAAAGGTGGCGGCTTTTAAAGGCCAGTATAGGAAGTGACCTGAAAGTGGCCGGAACCGGAAGGGTCTTCATCCATAGGCTTGGGCCCGGAAGAGACATCAGAGGGGTCGGATCCAGAATTGACGTCATCAGGGCCAGGCAGAATGACCCGAGAATGCTCTGTAGAAAAGCAAGAAAACGAGTCCATGCACTGTGCCATCTCCCGGTCTGGTTCAGAATCACTCTCACTCAAGCCCTTTAGCTGCCTTTCATGCGCAGGTGTGTGACAACTAGTATTACAGGTGATTAAGCTGGACATTCCTTGATTTGGACACCTCTAGCTCTGGAGAAGAAGCAATTTAAGGGACTAGCAGACTGTAAGCTGGCTGCCAAGGAATTAATATAAACTTTTTTTGTGTTCTGTTCTATTTTGAAATTTGAATTTCGCTTAAGTAAGTGTGATTTTGAGATTCTGGTTTTGTTTTAACTGCTTGTGTTTTGGATTATGATCTGCCCAATTTGTTTGCTTTTATGTTTGACCTTTCTGATTCCTTCTAGTTATTGTTTTGCTTTTGAAATTTTGTTTGTTTCCTTTATTTGGGTAGGGTTTTTTGCAGTTCCACTTTACCCTAACAATTTTTGTAGCCTTGCATTTTAGGTGTGCAGGCTGCAAGCATGATAGATAGATAGATAGATAGATAGATAGATAGATAGATAGATAGATAGATAGATAGATAGATAGATAGATAGATAGATAGATAGATAGATGAGAAAAAAAGAAGAAAAACTTTTGAGTTGACTAATGAAACGAGTGTCATTGAATCTTAGTAATGACGTAATTTAAATGGACAGTGAAACCAAAAGTGACTTTGGGAATCTGAAAGTGACACTTGCGTCAGTTGCGTATGTGCATTGTGCTGTTCATATTATTATTATTATTATTCATCCATCCATTATCCAACCCACTATATCCTAACTACAGGGTCACGGGGGCCTGCTGGAGCCAATCCCAGCCAACACAAGGTGCAAGGCAGGAAACAAACCCCGGGCAGGGCGCCAACTCACCACAGGGCACACACACCCACACACCAAGCACACACTAGGAACAATTTAGGATCACCAATGCACCTAACCTGCATGTCTTTGGACTGTGGGAGGAAACTGGAGCACCCAGAGGAAACCCACGCAGACATGGGGAGAACATGCAAACTCCATTATTATTATTATTACTAGTCATTTAGCCCATTACAATAATGGGCGCTAGAACAGTAGTGCATAAACATTAGTAGGAACAGTCTATATTAAATGGCAAGGGATTTTGACCTCATTCTTTTTGTTGGTCGTATTTTTCTTTCTTTCAGCCTTTCTTTTGTTGATGTTTACTTGCTGAGATGACCGTTCTTCGTGGGCTGCCGCCGTGTATTGTGTGTCTTTAATTTTCTGGGACAGTAATACTGTCTTGTACGTCCGTAATATACCTTTAATTTTCTCTGGCGGTAATACAGGCGTGCACGTCAGTAATATGCCTTTAATCTCCTCTGACAGTAATATTGGCTTGTATGTGGCTGTAATATGCGTCACTGTATTGTGTACCTTTAATTTCCTCTCGCAGTAATACTGGTTTGTATTTCCGTCAAACGTCTCTAACTTTCTCTGACAGTAATATCGCGCACTTCACCAGAAGACACACACACACACACGGACACCTGGACGCACACTGGGATTTTATTAAAGAGGATTATTATTATTATTATTCATTATTATTGTTAGTATCCTTATTATACTTTCTATACTTCTGACTCTGTACTTTTAGTGTTTTGCACGTTTTACAGTAGAACGATGAGATTTAATAAAAATTTCATTTTTCAAGCCAAAAAATGCAATGGTTTTTACATGTTTTTTTAGAAAAAAAATTTAACGTTAAGGAGGTGAAGTTGTTTACCAAAAATATTGTATGAGCCGTTCAGACATTTTCCTGCAAAAATTTCCAGCCCCCTCCATTTCCAGGGGTTCAAAAGTATGTGAATAAACTAACATAATCATAAATGTTAGGATCATGTTCAATATTTGGTTGAAAATCCTTTCCAGTCAATGACGGCCTGAAGTCTGAACCCAAGGCCACCTCCAAGTGCTTGCTTTTCACCCCACTGATGCTTTGCCAGGCCTTTACTGCAGCTGTCTAGTTGCTGCATGTTTGTTGGACTTTCTGCCATCAGTTTTGTCTTCAGCGAGTGAAATGCAAGTCCAGTTGGGTTGAGGTCAATGATTGACTTGGTCATTGAAGAATCTTCCACTACTTTGCTTTAAAAAGCACTTGGTTTGCTTTAGGAGTATTTTTTGTTTCATTGTCCACCTGCACTGTTGTCATGGTTCAGCCAGCATATTCCCCCTGACTGGTGTTCAAAGTTGTGTTACTTGTTTTTTTCTTGTGTTTTTATTCCATTTATTTGTATTAAGGTTTATTGTGATTATTATGTACATTTTTGGCTGTCAGTTCTAAATGTCTCAAATGGTATTTTTGTCAAACCCCTTAAATTAAAGCTGAAAGTCTACACATAGTGATTGCTGTATTTCAGGTCCATTCTGGTGGTGTACAGAGCCAAAATTATGAAAATTGTGTCGCTGTCCAAATACTTATGGACCTGACTGTATTAAATTAAATGTAAGCAAGACAATGGTAAGGGATTAGGGTAAGGTAGAAAACTTAAGCTGTCCCCACATTTCAAATACAGGTTTTCTTCTTCTATTAGAGTGACCTGTCCATTTGGTCTCCTCAAACACTCTGACTGAAGCACCCAGAACTCCAGCTTTTTCACATTTCTTTCCCACACTTTCTCTCTTTCCCTTCTGCACTTTGGATGCACCACCTTCATGCCAGTTGGATTCCCTTCTTAATATACAGTGCATCCGGAAAGTATTCACAGCGCATCACTTTTTCCACATTTTGTTATGTTACAGCCTTATTCCAAAATGGATTAAATTCATTTTTTTCCTCAGAATTCTACACACAGCACCCCATAATGACAACATGAAAAAAGTTTACTTGAGGTTTTTGCAAATTTATTAAAAAAAAATAAATTGAGAAAGCACATGTACATAAGTATTCACAGCCTTTGCCATGAAGCTCAAAATTGAGCTCAGGTGCATCCTGTTTCCCCTGATCATCCTTGAGATGTTTCTGCAGCTTAATTGGAGTCCACCTGTGGTAAATTCAGTTGATTGGACATGATTTGGAAAGGCACACACCTGTCTATATAAGGTCCCACAGTTGATAGTTCATGTCAGAGCACAAACCAAGCATGAACTCAAAGGAATTGTCTGTAGACCTCCGAGACAGGATTGTCTCGAGGCACAAATCTGGGGAAGGTTACAGAAAAATTTCTGCTGCTTTGAAGGTCCCAATGAGCACAGTGGCCTCCATCATCTGAAGAAGTTCGAAACCACCAGGACTCTTCCTAGAGCTGGCCAGCCATCTAAACTGAGCAATCGGGGGAGAAGGGCCTTAGTCAGGGAGGTGACCAAGAACCCAATGGTAACTCTGTCAGAACTCCAAAAGTCCTCTGTGGAGAGAGGAGAACCTTCCAGAAGGACAACCATCTCTGCAGCAATCCACCAATCAGGCCTGTATGGTAGAGTGGCCAGACGGAAGCCACTCCTTTGTAAAAGGCACATGGCAGCCCACCTGGAGTTTGCCAAAAGGCACCTGAAGGAATCTCAGACCATGAGAAAGAAAATTCTCTGGTCTGATGAGACAAAGATTGAACTCTTTGGTGTGAATGCCAGGCGTCATGTTTGGAGGAAACCTGGCACCATCCCTACAGTGAAGCATGGTGGTGGCAGCATCATGCTGTGGGGATGTTTTTCAGTGGCAGGAACTGTGAGACTAGTCAGGATAAAGGGAAACATGACAGCAGCAATGTACAGAGACATCCTGGATGAAAACCTGCTCCAAAACGCTCTTGACCTCAGACTGGGGCGATGGTTCATCTTTCAGCAGGACAACGACCCTAAGCACACAGCCAAGATATCAAAGGAGTGGCTTCAGGACAACTCTGTGAATGTCCTTGAGTGGCCCAGCCAGAGCCCAGACTTGAATCAGATTGAGCATCTCTGGAGAGATCTTAAAATGGCTGTGCAGCGACGCTTCCCATCCACCCTGATGGAGCTTGAGAGGTGCTGCAAAGAGGAATGGGTGAAACTGGCCAAGGATAGGTGTGCCAAGCTTGTGGCATCATATTCAAAAAGACTTGAGGCTGTAATTGCTGACAAAGGTGCATCGACAAAGTATTGAGCAAAGGCTGTGAATACTTACTGTATGTACATGGGATTTCTCAGTTTTTTTATTTTTAATAAATTTGCAAAAACCTCAAGTAAACTTTTTTCATGTTGTCATTATGGGGTGTTGTGTGCAGAATTCTGAGGAAAAAAATGAATTTAATCCATTTTGAAATAAGGCTGTAACATAACAAAATGTGGAAAAAGTGATGCGCTGTGAATACTTTCCGGATGCACTGTAGTTTCTGTCGGGATCTTTCCATTACCAGGAGAGATTTAATTAAAAAAGTCATACAGATTTGGTGGACATGAGGTTTTCTTAAATGCAAGGACTAAGAAAATTGGCAACCTAAACAAGAGGGATGAGCAAAATGCATAGTCACTAATTAATCGAACAGTTCAAGAACAAAACCTTAAAAACAGCACTAAAGGTGACCTTCACAAGCCAACTACTTCTAATTTACCACAAAGATCACACAAATCCAAAACACATGGTGTGGATCTGTAGTCACCATGATGTTACAAGACATGTCACATGGAGCAATCAAGTACTCCGTTACAGCAATTCAGGGACACAAGTGTTAGCACCTATCCCACCAGTGCTGAGTTCAAGTCAGGACCCAACTTTGATGGAGTGCTAGTCAATAGCAGAACAATAGCTTATTTCAAAGCTGCTAAATTTTGTTTCCCAAATGCTACTTACTAGTAGCTTAAAGAACAGTGTAAATGAGGTCACTTCTGTTCAGGCAGCACCATTGTTAATTAGATTCTTCCTCAAACAGACATAACTGCTTAAGGGTGTTTAAATCTGGCAAGTCAAGAAATGTTACATGCTGCCTGTACATCCTGCTCTCACAATGTTTCCTTTATCTTTTCGTTTCCCTCGTGCTTGCAGTAATAAACATCTGCCCGCTTTATTTCTTCACATAAACTCACAAGGCGGCTGCTCGCCCTTTTCATGCGATTTCAAATCAGTTCTCTGAATCTTGATGTTCGTTTTGGTTTTTCCTCAGTGCCCCAAGGGTTTTGAAGCTAGAAAACACTGCTGCTTGTGACCCTTTAGCAAGCAAGGGAAAAGGAAATTACAAAGTGTGAGCTTCAGTTTGGAAATTTATAGGATCATGGTCAGCGTTAGCATGACACCATGAATGAAGCCTCCTCGAGTACCACAAATTCACAAAGAGGTATTTTGAAAACTCACTTCTATTCAGTCTTATAAGCAAGGCTACCACTTTTAAGTCAAGTATATTATGTACTATTACAAATATGACATGAATAAACCACAGAATTACTGTACATGTAACAAAAATGCAAAACACTATGCCGAACAAAATAATCCAATGCTGCATATGTATGGAAAAATATATGAACAACACAGCAAGGACTACAAAGGAAATGTAGGCAGGAAATGGAACAAGGGTAGTGACAAGTGACAAGAGGGGAATGCAAATGTCACACAGAAATACGCATCCTAGTGTCAGTGACATGGACCCTGCATAAGTAACAGGTAGATAGATAGATAGATAGATAGATAGATAGATAGATAGATAGATAGATAGATATGGTCCTCATGTCTAGTAGCAATGGCCACTTCAGACTCCAAAGGGTAGAAGCAAGCTGAGGTGTCTTATGAAGCCATGAAACCCACCTGAGGAATCATAAACACCTGTGATGGCAATGGCTAGGTAGATAGTGTAAGGGATCAGAGTGACCATGATAAAGAGTTGGGGCAGTCACTACCCTGGTGACCCCTTGTAACTGAAGTTAAACAAAGAAAAACATGCAATAATTGCAGATGTGTCTTTTCAGACACAAGTTCTCAGTTGAACTCATTTCAAGATGGAGAATCATCCCATCTTAAGTCCTTCTGGCAGGTAAATACAGATCCAGGTGGACAGGAACCACAAGTGATGTCAGTGGTGTTATAGCTATCAGTTTTCCAGTCTGCAGAAAGAGAAAGGGAAAAGGCACTGTAAAAACAGACAGACACATAGATACTATCTATCGCTGATTCTTATGCAATCACTCCAGTGATATCATGTGTCACGCACCCCTGGGTGGTTATGGGTAGGATTTCCATAGCAATGCACAACACTATTACTCCAAAATAGATAGATAGATTAATTGATTGGTTGGCCTCAGTATTAATGTTTATTAAATCTTTGGCTGATAAGTCCACGTCTGTCTCCTGAAGACTGTATCTGATCTGTTTATCAGGCATTTCAAGCTTTTTCTTACGATAGTGAGGATTCTTCTGTCATAAGCCGTGGAGGTCTTCCTTGGCGTACCAGTCCCTTTACAATTATGGAGCTCACCAGTATATTATTTCTTCTTAATGATATTCCAGTTGATTTAAGATGTCTGTAGTGGCTTTATTCTTGTTTTTCAGCCTCATAATGACTTCTTTGACTCTCACTGGCACAGCTCTTGTCCTCATGTTGAACAATGGCAGCTACAAGACTCTAAAGGGTGATCAAAATGTATGCAAGTACCCTTAAAATGAAAGACTGAAATATGCACTTTAATCACTTTTTGATTTCTAATTTGAAACTGTCGAGTAGTGTGCTAAATCAAGAAAAACGTGTCTTTCTCCTTTGTCATTAAAATACACATGGCTCAGCTTGCTTTACACAATTTATTTTACCCCAGTATTTTATCACTGTATCATTTGGCATATTATTTGGGAACAGACCAAAACAACAGCACCTCTTTTGTTAAGGGCAGACTTGGTGAATGTGGTTTAATAATAATAATAATAATTCATTACATTTATATAGCGCTTTTCTCAGTACTCAAAGCGCTATCCACACAGGGAGGAACTGGGAAGCAAACCCACAATCTTCCACAGTCTCCTTCTACAGACCTGCTGTGCATTGGAACAGCGCCACATAACAGGTTCAGAGGTTTCTTCTTCTGTACAGTAATCACTAGGACATTTTTTGCTTTATACTTTTTTAGTTTTATACATCAGGGCAAGGGCGGCACGGTGGCGCAGTGGGTAGCGCTGCTGCCTCGCAGTTGGGAGATCTGGGGACCTGGGTTCGATTCCCGAGTCCTCCCTGCGTGGAGTTTGCATGTTCTCCCCGTGTCTGCGTGGGTTTCCTCCGGGCGCTCTGGTTTCCTCCCACAGTCCAAAGACATGCAGGTTAGGTGGATTGGCGATTCTAAATTGGCCCTAGTGTGTGCTTGGTGTGTGGGTGTGTTTGTGTGTGTCCTGCGGTGGGTTGGCACCCTGCCCGGGATTGGTCCCTGCCTTGTGCCCTGTGTTGGCTGGGACTGGCTCCAGCAGACCCCCGTGACCCTGTGTTCGGATTCAGCGGGTTGGAAAATGGTTGGATGGATGGATGGACATCAGGGCAATAGTTTGACGAATGTTAGAGTTTTACTTGCAGCCATTTTCAAGATCTCCCTGACTTTTTACTATCTCATAAATGAAATATAGAGAAAGTTTAGTAATCATGAAAAAATTTGACCTCAAGATTTTGATGAATCTTAACGTTTTAGAGCTCCCTGGATCTGAAAATGCCGGTTTTTTAAAAAAAATTATGTCTGTGTGTGTGTGTGTGTGTGTATGTGTGTGTGTGTAAACACGATAACTCAAAAATGCCACAAGGTATTTGGATGAAATTTGGCATGTGGTTGTTACACCAAGATTGTAGATCTATATTAACTTTTGGGCCAAATCCATTAACCAGAAGTGGTATTTTACCTGAACACATACTCAATTTTTCTTTTTTTCATGCAGCTGCAGAGTCTGATTTATTCAACTTTACTTTTACAATAATTTTTAATATATTTTTAATTTGATTTGATTTGTTGTTGATGGTTCTTTAATGTACATAATATAAACATATAATCATTGTCTTATGGTTTACTCCTCAAATATCCATCTCCATATCCAAGTATACAAGAAAGTCTAGGGGAGAACACTCCCGATTTTTCTTTTGGAACTCCTAAGATCTTGTTTGTTTGTTTGTTTTCTTTCTTTTATGGCTTTGCACAAGAGTTTCCAGTTGTTCCAAAGAACCATTGTTTCTTCTTTGAATTTGTGTGTTTCTGTGTGCTTAATCATTTCTCTGTATTACTTGGGTATATTGAATTGTGTAGGTATCTGGTTTTTGGTTTTGTATATCTTTAACTTTCTTAAACTTACCCCACCCATGTATTTTACCAAGAAGGCAGCTTTCCCCTTTTCTCATTTCTCCAGGTTAATTATAGTGGCTTCATATTTAAGTTTAATTAGTTATTTTAAATCTGGGAAATCTTTATCTCCCCTTTCCTTTACCATCAGTCTTTTTTTTTCTCCCAAAGGTTTGTACAGTGAGCCCCCCAAAAAATAAAAAATCTAATTTAAAATCTTTTTTGTGGCAAATAAGTAGATCTTAAGTATACCATTCTTGGGACTATTACTATTTAAATTAATAAAACTTTAGCTTTAAGAGTCATCTTCTGTAATTTCCAGAAATTTAAAAGTTTTAAAATCTTTTTTTTTTTGGAGTTCTCTTCAGTCCTTTCTTCCTGTTTTCCTTTCCCCAAAGTGGATTCCCAATATTTTAATCCCTTCTTTTTTATGTTTGATCCCAACTTTGGAATTTGTTTCCAATTACTAAACATTCACATTTTTCTATATCTAATGTGGACCCTGAGCTGGTGCTGAAGGAAAATTCATTTCTGCATATGATGGACACATCGTCCATATATGCTACACATTTTGCCTCCTCTCCATTACCCCCTGGTATAAAAGCTCCATTGATGCTCTCTTCGTTTCTTATTTTGTCAGTTAATGGTTTCAAACAGAAGATGAAAATCAAAGCCAACAATGGACCCTCTTAAGATTTGAATTTTTTTGGTTAGGTGCCCATTCACTATTACGCTGCTAGAAATGTTTTTGTAGATTTCTATAATCCACCCTATGATTTTTAATGGTAAGGAAATTTATTTTGTTGCACCTTTCATAGACATTCATGTGTTAGCCGATCAAAGGCTTTTTCCAGGTCCAGGTTTAATAGAGACATTGGCATGTTTCTTTCTTTGCTATAAAGGATAATGTCTCTTATTAAGACCCAGATTATCTGTTATTTTTCTTTTTGGTGTACTAAATATCTGGTCTGAATTTAAGTTCCAGTCACCTCTTTTATTCTGTTTGCTATGACCTACTCTGCATTGTATAGCTCTGGCAGAGCAAAGTGAATGAGCGCCAGTTCTAAATTTTGTGTAGAGTTTTCTCTTTATTTGGGATGAGTGTGATGACCTCTTCTTTTTCAAGTATGTGGGGTGTCTTTCCCTTCAGGTACTTCTTGTAGGATCTCCAGTAGTCCATACTTAATTGTGTTCCAGAAAGTACTGTAGAATTCGGTCAGCAGTCCATCAAGTCCTGGGGTTTTATTTCTCTGGCACTTCTTTAGGGCTTCCTCGATTTCCTCAAGTCTAATCTGTCCCTCCATTTTTCCTTTGGACACTTTTGTTCAATTCCTTCTTAAAACTTGCAGAGTTTTTCGTCGTCATGTTCATTGATTTCTCCTTCTGGCGTAAAAAGCTCTTGAAAATATTGGGCTGTTGCTTTCGTCTTCCCTTCCTCTGTTGTTTTTTATATTGTCATCCTGATCTACAAGTTCTTTTATGTCTTCTTTTCTTCTCTTTTCTTTAATTTTTTCAAAGAAAAATCTTGTATATCTTTTTCCTTCTTTTTCTTTTACTCGGCTTTGAAATTGTATCTTCTCACCTTTTTCCTGGTATATCTTTTTTATGTTCTCTTTTATCCTTTGAATTTCTCGATCCATTTTAATTCCTTTGTTCTTGAGATCATAAATGTTTTCCATTTTCCATTTCTTCTTGCAGTTTTTTGAAGAGCTCGGTTTTGTGTTAATTTCTTTTCCCTGCCTGTTTTCTGTGTTCTTCTTAACTAAGTCTCACCATTCACTAGTTTATTTATAAAAACCTTTTAATATTAACCATTCTTTGTATTTGTTTTCATATTTCATCCTGATTTTGTTGTTGTCTAACAATTTTGTATTTAGCTTCCAATAACCTTTAACCCTTTTTTCCTTTGCATTTTCTTCCACCAGAAGAAGGTTGGACTCATTTTGAAGCTTTGGATGTTATCTTTCCAGCTTGTGAAAATATAATCAATTCTTGATTATTTCTCACCTCTCCAGGGGCCTCATGTATAAGGCTATGCGTAGAACTCACACTATAACATGGCGTAAGCACAAAAGCGGGAATGTGCGTACGCACAGAAAAATCTAGATGCAGGAATCTGTGCGTACACAAACTTTCACGTTCTTCCACTAAATAAATCCCGATCAGCGTGAAAAGTAACGCACGTGCACGCGCCTTCTGTCCTGCCCCAACTCCTCCCAGAATTATGCCTCTTTGAATATGCAAATTGATATAAATAGCCTTCTGTGAAAAGACAATGGGAAAAGCACGTGGGAAAATATAAGAATTTCAGCAAATACCAAGTGGAGGCAAAGGAAAAACGTACTATTTGTTGGTTTAAACAGTGGTATAATCAACAAAAGAAAGTTGATCGAGTGACATAGCGTCGGAGAAACTCGAAAGCTCAAGTTCACAAAGTCGCACAGTGCCCGAAATAAAAAAGAAGTTGTCACATATCAAAGTCGGCATGAAAAGGCAACTCGTAGCGGACTGTTTGAGTGTCATATGAAAGCTTATTAGGGTACAGAGAAAAAAAATAGGCACACAGTGGGGAAAAAAGCATGAAATGTCAACTTTAATCTCGAAATTTCTGCTTTAATCACATAGTTTATTTAGTCATTAAAGTAGAACATCATAAACTTCATCTTAAATCGTTCATTTTACTAGGTTTCTCAAATCCCATCGTAACTAAAGTAGGACGTTAAATGCTTTGTTCTGTATTTGATCTTCTATGTGCTCTATGTGTGTGAATCACTACGTGCTTCCGTTCTTTCTCTTTCTCCGACAGGACACAGAATCCATTACATTTGTGATATTACAGCTCTCTGAATAATTAAAATACTGCGATGTATACGTGATATCTTTTTCATGATGATAGGAATGAAAGCATGTTATTAAACATGGGAACACGGTGGCGCAGTGATTGTTCATATCTCACGCAAGAGGCTTGCTGCGCCATGAGCGACCTTCGATGAAATAATTTATTATAGAAGTACTGTCTCTTTCAAACGTACTAACCTCCAATTCCTGTCCTTACTTTTCTTTCGCCAAATACCCAATTGCCACACAATCAGCTCTGTAATAGACGTTAAGCCATCTGTAAGCTTAGAACACCGATTCTTCAAAACTTTTAAGGAACATTGAAATATCTTCGTAGTACATGTTTAATTATTCTATCCGTCTATCCTTCCAGTGTCGCGTGAGCACCAGCAATAATACAGCGCAACGCAGGAGCTATCCGTGAATTACCTAGCGCTGCGGCACCTTGTCCTCACATGTTTAATTATTAACAATACAGTACTGATTATTTAAATGAAGTTAAAGTTTTATCTGTATACTATAAGCAACATATTTTGCTGCATTTCATCTTAAAATGATATTGTCATCATACGCGCTTTATAAAGTGGCGCAGGTTGTGCAATATTATAACTGTGGTGCAAGTTTACAGTGAGATAATTGTACTTATAAGTACAAACAGTTCTACAAGGAGCACTTGATGGACTGATTGAGTGCGTTTATAGTTCTTGGGATGAAACTGTTTCTGAAACGCGAGGTCCATACAGAAAAGGCTTTGACGCGTTTGCCGTGGCTGAGGTAGTGTGTGCTTGAAACTGTATACCAATAATTCTCTTTCCGATCAGCTGCTGCTGTGATTCCCAACTCAGATACAGTGATATAAATACTCCAAGTGGTGCAGTGAGAGTAATATGGAAAAAGATGATTCACTGTGGCAACCCTTAACGGGAGCAGCTGAAAGAAGAACAAGATGCAGTGAGAGTAACAACGCTAAAGCAGTTATGGTATTTGGAATACTATGGCTATTCCCTGGACCATTATATTGCTACAGGTTAATTACAATCAGATGCATTGCACTAATAAATAATATGCAGTTAATTTCAGTGTATTTATAAAAGAAAGGGTAACCACACAGGAACAGTAGCACTGCTTTGACGCTGGGTGCCGCCAGTCTGCAAAAATGAGCAGAGAAATTGCATACGCCAGGGTATGAGGTACCGTGGAAATGTGCGCGGCTTTACGCCAAGTTTAGGTTTTATACATCGCAATTTGAGCATGGAAACGTTCCTACACAACATTTCTGTGCGTACGCACCGTTTATACATGAGGCCCCAGGTATGCCCTTCTTCTTTTTTCCAGACCTCCTTGAAATTGTCCTTCAAGTTGTGATTTTTCAGAATGTTTTCTTAATATTTTTGAGGACTGATTTGGCCTTCTTTTCCCACTCACATCAATGACATACTTAAAACCCCCAATTGCAATATTTCTCTTATTTTCAGCAAGTACTAAATTTAGTTGTTTGAGGAGTTCACACCTCTCATGAATATCTGTTGGTGCATAAACAGTAGTGACTGTGAAGCTCTCTCCTTGTATTGTGTGAATGTTTGCACTTACTGTATTAGTCTACCTTGTCCTAAGATCTTAGTGCTCTCAATAGACAACTCACTATTCTTAACAATAATTCCAATGTCTGCATTCCAATTTAAGTTTGTGCCAGGGAAAAGAATTTTCCCTTTTTCCCAACCTTCTTCATATTGTCTATGACATTCTGAGAAGGGAATAATGCATTCTTGTAAGCAAATTATGTCTGCTTCTATTGTTCTAAGAAAGCTATAAATTACCTCTTTTCATTCTAAACCAGGGGTGTTCAATTCCGGCCCAGTGGCTGCAGGTTTTCATTCTAACCATCTTCTTTATTAGTGAGTCATTTTTGCTGCTGATTAACTTGTTCTGTCTTAGTTTTAATTGACGTGACTTAGACCCCTCAGTTGTTTCTTTTTCCTTAATGAGTATCCAAACAACAATGAGACACAAATCAAGGTGGTACATGACCTGATAACCTAAAAATAAAGAAAAGTGAAGGTCTCAGTCATGTTGGTCTGCTCAGGTCTATGGAAGCCATACTGGTCACCAAAACATTTTGAAGGTGGTCTTAGAAAAAACAGAAAATCAACAGTCTGCTGTGGCAAAATAAGAGCAGTAACAGGTCATGATATTCAATAACGGCTTTAATTAACAGCAAGTATTGTCTTCTCATTAAGAAATTGGTTGGAGTTTGAAGCTACAATTTAACTGGTCATCTGTTATCTCGTTTCACATCTCATTTCTGTTTGGCTGTCATTTAATGAAGAAAAGAATCAATTCAGAGGACTGAATCTTTAAAAACAGGGCTCTTAATATGAAGAGAAAAGGAGTTAATTAGCAGTGAAAACTGCCCACTGATTAGGAAAAGGGTTAGAATGAAAACCTGTAGCCACTGCACCCCACCAGGACCGGAGTTGGACACCCCTGTACTAAACGTTGTTTACTCTACACTACTCACGCACACGCAGGGATCAGACATCAAGTTAACATTCCTCCTAGCAAAGATAGTCTACCTATAATGCAACGGCAAGTTTTGTCAATGTTGACAGCTGATTGTCGCCCTCTGACCCTGGATGTCGACTTTTGTCGACAACAACCCTCAGGCCTACGTGTTGACAAACGTCAACTTCCGCCCTAAAAGAGTTAACTGATTTATTTTTTCTGTTTTGAACTGAATTGGATTTACTTATGTTATCCATTTTGAATTTAATCTCTTCTAGTGTATTTTTATCCTAATTTGTATGTTCGTTTGTGCACATTATTTGCAAAATATACAATTTTCAGCTATTACCTTCTTACATTGCTCTGGGACTGTACTTAATGAAAAGCACTATGCACAAACAAATGTGATTTTGCTCTAGGTATCTCAACAACAGTGGCACAATATGTCACAGATAACATCATGATAAAGACAAAAAACAAAACATAATAAACATGTATTAAAATGTGGAAAAAAGAAAGCCGGAATAAATCTGTCTATTATATAATAAAACACCAAAGTCTTTGTGTCCAGTTGGTCTTTGTGTCCAGTCTCTCTGACCAATCTAACTGGTCGGTTTGGCTTTGGAAAGAGGAAGTGTGAGTGTGAGACACACAAGGAGGAGAAACAGCATATGGAGGCATACGGAGAGTCCGCTTCCAAGACGTTAAGTATAAAGGCAGACAGGATGTGAGAAAGCCATCTCGAAAATAAGACAGAGAGTGAGCACTTGTGAAGAAACGTTTACACACACACAGAGACGCAAATACTTAGGAAAGTAGATGAAAGTGCCTGTAGGGTAACAGATTGCAAATGTTTTCAAATTTTTTTCAGGTAATATGGCCAGTAGTATATAAACAGTAGTAGAAATGAGAAATGTCATGAACAGCAATAAAGAGGACACACACTGGTATTGTGTCTCTTCCTAAAATCCTTGGGTGCTGCTGGTTTGACTTTGTGTCGAATGATGGTTGCTCACAGAGTACCAAATGAGACACATTTACCTGCATTGTGATGGAACGTCAGTTACGGCACTACTGCCACGTGGTGCGACTCCCTGTGGGTGATCTGGCTCCCAGGATCCTCATTGTGGAGGACCCGAGCGGCTGGACCAGGCCAAGGGGATGCCCACGTAACACCTGGCTGAGGCAGATAGAGGGTCATTTATGGAGGGTGGGACTGGACCACGTGTCTGCCTGGGTAGTTGCCAACCAGGATCCCAAGCTGTTCCGTTGTGTGATGGGTGTGACAACATGCTGTACCAGTGCATGCTCCCCAACCTGACCCTGAACTAACATACCCCACAGGACCTGAGGTACAAACCCATGCAATCAGACCTTCGATCAGACTGCAAGACAGTCAGTGAGAGCCAATGCAACTAGTACTCTTCTATTAGCTTGTTTTATTTTCTACCATTTTTGGGGGTTATAATTTTGGTTCCATATACAGTACCTTCTGTTCCAATGCAATATGAAATGACTTTTATTAATATATGTAAAAAACACCTTGAAATGGGTATGATAAGAATGACTCCCTTGAGTTACATCTTAGTATTGTGGACTGCAGTTATGCTCCGTTAAAGTCATTTCAATTTTGATGACGCTTCTGCACTTAGACTTAAGGTTTAGAATAAATAGTCAATAATCTGTTGTGGACTGGGCTAGCTAATGTAAAATAACTATGCAAATGAATATAGGTTTACGGACATTTGCAGGTTGATAATGAAAATACCCACCATCAGTTGAATATTTGTACTAATGGGTGGCACTGTGGTGCAGTGGCTAGTGCAGCCACCTCACAGATCCAGCATCGTGAGGTTCAAAACCAGATTTGTTGTCTGTGTGGAGTTTACACGTTCGCTTGGGTCTGTGGGAGTATTCTGGTTTTCCTTGCACATCCCCAAAAACATGAATATAAGGCAAATGTCAAATTGACTGCGTGTCCTGTGATGGACGGCTGCCCTTTCCAGGGTTGTTTCCTGCTTTGTGCCCAGAGCTGATGGGATAGGCTGTGTGAAATAAAATAAAGAGATTTAGAAACATTCTGTATGTCAGCCACTAATTCATCTGGTTTGCTATAGTCGAGGATGGCCAGTTACAAAGAATTTGTGAGGTCGCCTCCTGATGCTGACTGAAGAGGTCAGATAAAGTTCACCATACAGCAGAACATAATGACTTTATGAACAACCGAGTGGAACTGAGACAAAACAACCCCTGAGAGCTGTAAGCCAGATTAACGCAGGCCGACACTGGCGGCCCTCAATACCGATGGGTGTTTGGCTCCACACACTGACAAACAACATGGCAAATGTTTTCCTATGGATCAAGATGGTGTGAATTTAGAAAGGGGTGAGGAGAATCTTCTCACTGCTTAGAGGGCGCAGGATGAATAGAAACCCAAAGAAGTGTGCATTGTGCATGCATGCTGGCATGAAGACCTGAGAAGCAGGGTGCAGAACATTCAATTAGTCCAATTGAAGTGATACATGTTACCGTGTCTCATCATTCACCGATGAAAGCAAAAGGAAGAGATTATTTCAGGCTGCTTTGCACCCCAGGAAAAGTACAATGAAGAGTAGCAAAAGCCTCATGCCAGCTATCCTTTACACCTGCCTCATAATTTCTAATTACACTGATGAGCGCCTCTTAACTTTTACATTCCATCTGATAAAAAGTCCAGGGTGCCCGTCTTGCTCCATCAAACCGGAATAACCTTTCTGCTGTGATAATTGCATTGTTCATATTTCTCAAAGAGGGTTTCTATGTCTTATTCTTTTTCTTCACTTTTTTCATTCTATGGTTGTGGATTTTCTATATGCATTATTTATATAGTGTCAAATTCCTTTAAATTTGTATGATGCATGGGAACATTTTGATGGAATGGCAGCTCATCCACTATGGGTTCCTATAATTTGTTACCAGTGCAACTGGAATTAGTCCAAGCTCCCCTAAAACCATCCCATGGATGAAGTGGGCAAATTTTAGAAATAATGTGCATGAATGATCCTCTGCCTCATTTTCTGACAGCCCATCCTTTATTATTAATTTCAGCAGTACTCCTAATTTCACCCAAATTTTTAATTTCTATCTATCTATCTATCTATCTATCTATCTATCTATCTATCTATCTATCTATCTATCTATCTATCTATCTATCTATCTATCTATCTATCTATCTATCTATCTATCTATAATATTTAGGACATAGTCACATTTTTCCTTGATTTAGCCCACTGCTCGACACTTTAAAACTACAAATTACACTTCAGATGTGGTTAAAGTACACATTGGAGACTATCGTTTAAGTGGATTTGCATACATTTCAGTCACACCATGTAGAAAATGATAACACTTTTTTCACATGGTAGCCCCCCCATTTCAGGTCACTATAGTGTTTGGGAAAGTTAGCATCACAGGGTTTTGTGATTCCTCAGGTGGGTTTAATAGCTTCATAAGATACCTCGGCCTGCTTCTACCCTTTGGAGTCTGTAACTGCCATTGTTCAACATGAGGACAAGAGCTGTGCCAATGAAAGGCAAAAAAAGCCATTATGAGGCTGAAAACAAAATAAAACCATTACAGACATCAATAAGACCTTAAGATGACCTAAATCAACGCTCTGGTATATCATTAAAAAGAAAGAACACACTGGTGAGCTCAGTAATCGCAAAGCAACTTGTAGGCCAAGGAAGACCTCCATTGCTGATGACAGAAGAATCCTCACTATGGTAAATGAAAAGCCCCAAACACCAGTCCAACAGATCAGACTCAGTCTTCAGGAGGCAAATGTGGATGTGTCAGAGATGACTATCAGCAGAAGACTTCATGAACAGAAATACAGAGGACACACTGCAAGGTGCAAACCACAAGTTAGCCACTAAAACAGAATGGCCAGATTGCAGTTTGTGAAGAAGGACTTAAAAGAGCCTGCAGAACTCTGGGAAAAGATCTTTTGGCCAGATGAGACAAAGATGAACCTGCTGTATCAGTGTGATGGCAAGAGCAAAGTGTGGAGACAAAAAGGAACTGTCAAACAGACCACCTGCTTGAGCATGGCAGTGGGGGTGTTATGGCTTGGGCATGTATGGCTGCCACAGGTCCTGGCCCACTTCTCTTCATTGATGAAGGAACTGCTGATGTCAGTGGCACAATAAATTGTGAAATGTACAGAAACATCTGATCTGCTCAAGTTCTAGTAAATGCCTCCAAACTCATTGGCTGGAGCTTCATCCTACAACAAGATGATGATCCCAGACACAATGGTAAGGCAGAAGATGAGTTTTCCAAAGCAAAAGAATAGAAAATTCTAGAATGGCCAAGTCAGTCACTTGCTTTAAATTCAGTTGAGCAGACCATCCATATTCTGAAGAGAAAAACATAAGGGCAGAAGCCCCTAAAACAAGCAGGAGATGTAGCTGATTGCATTAGAGGCCTAGCAGAACATCTCCAGGGAAGATCCTCAGCATCTGATGTCATGTCTGTGAATCACATTCTTCAAGGAGCCATTGAATACAAGGGATATGCAATAAGGTACTAAATATGACAACTTTGATAGACCTGCCATTGCTGTGTCCAAAACATTATGGTACCCTGAAATGGGAGGACCCTGTCAAAAAGTGTCATTTCCACATGGTGTGACTGAAATGTATGCAGATACCCATAAATGAAAGTCTGCAATGTGCACTTTAATCACGTCTGAATTGTTTGATTTGTAATTTTAGACTGTGGAGCAGAAAAAATGTCACTTTGTCCCAAATATTATGTTGAGCACTGCATCTGTCTGTCTCTGGCATTGTGTCTCTTGACATTGCTGACTAACCATTCCTGTCCCAACAGAATTCCCATCACGATATTCATATTGCAGCTTTTCAAATGAATGATGAATGTCTTTCTATTACAAATTCAACAATATGAGTACTGGCTTCTTTTGATGACCCCATTTATAAAGACACCTAAGCCGTCTTATTAAAGTGTCCACTCCTAGCCACGTGGTGGGATCAGGTACTGTTAGCAACTGCATATTCACCTAAAATCAACATTTTAATTCCCTGGTTGGTACCTTAAATTTGTTAAACAAGTTTTCAGTTTGTCTTCTATTATTCCTAGAACTAAGAGTTCTCGTGGCAGGCTTGAGTGCAGGCTTGCGCTGATTGGAAGCAGCTGGGAGGGGGCAGATGGTAG
Source organism: Erpetoichthys calabaricus (assembly GCF_900747795.2). NCBI lineage: Eukaryota > Metazoa > Chordata > Cladistia > Polypteriformes > Polypteridae > Erpetoichthys > Erpetoichthys calabaricus. Next base: position 30,961,291 of record NC_041398.2, read on the forward strand.
TTGTCACTCCTGTTGAGTGCTTATTTGGAGCAGGAGTGACCGGGAGAAGGTTGGCTCACTGCAGCGAAGGGGGGACTTGGGAAATGGAAGTCCCAGTGTGAGCGTCCTGGTCGCTGGGGAGCCCAAGTCGTGTTCTGGGTGAGCAGAACCGGAGCCAGGGATCAGAAAGGCCACCAGACCAGAGAAGTGAAGAAGGTAGGGTGTAGGGTGAAGTAGGGTGACTCCCCTGGTGCATAGCCTGGATGGGAGAAGCAGGGGAGTCGCCAGCAAAAAGAAGGCACCTGGCTTTGTTTTAAAAGACTGCTTCCAGCCATTGTTTTAACCTTGTCGTTTTTTAAAGGATTTTTTCTAGTGTGCTTTTAACCTCCACAATTCACCGGTTTTTATGGATTACTTATTTATTAACTTTGATGCACTGCACTTTTATTTGGACACTTTGATTTTTGTTGTTTGTAATTAAAGCACTTTGCACTTTTGCACCATCCCCTTGCTTTGTTGTGCCTCACTGTCCAGCTCATCGGTCACATTACTGACGGTGTCGGTTCAAGGGCTCCCAGAAGCAAGATGGAAGCATGAAGTTGAATCCGCATCGTCACGGGGAGACCCCGGGAACACACCCGGACTTGGCCCGACTCACATACAGTCCCTCACAGAGTCAAAGAAGCAAACGGCATTAAAACAGAAACCAACGAATGTATTGAATAATAATAAATGAAATCTAAATGGAAAAAACAAAAATGATCCCACCCCAGTTCATTTGGCAGTGAATACACAATAAACATGAACTCAGAAACAACAAGCAACTAATAAAAACTACACACAATGAAGTCCATAACAAAGTCCATAGAAAACAGCAACCAACGTAATGAAATGATGGAGACTGAACAATCCAGAAATCAGCTCGCTGTAAGTAAATGTAAAGAACAGTCCTACCGGCATATCCTGATGATGAAGGAAAGTGACTAGATCGGGAGCACTCCTTCTCCGAAGGTCGACGGACAATCTAATTCAGTCCTCACGCAGCAGGCAGATACCAAACATCCCATACACACCAACAGGAGATAATCCAGGACAAGAACAATAATCCCAATGTAGCTCAGGTAGAAATGTGTTTAAATCACTACTTAATGTAAAAATGTAAATGTTGTGTTGTAAACTGTTAATTTTAGTGTAATAGTTCGTTTACGTAGTTATGAAGACTTTTATTTTGATAACCGGAAGTGATAGTAAAAACGGAAGGGTTGTAGGAGAGAAGGTGGAAGAGAAGAAAAAAAGAAGAGAGCGTGACGCCAAGATGGTGTAGCAGAAAGTTTGAGAGATAAATTATCAACCAGATAATTTACCAGGATACGAATTGCTGAGATAGACGAAGAAGTTCGATTAGATATTCGCAGGGTCTATCTGGTGAGGAACGACTTGTTAATTCAACGAGGGGAGTAACAGAGCGAAACTACCAGAGGCAGGAATTAACTCAGCTCAACACGCTAATGGTGGACGTTTGTTTATTTGGATGACGGAGACATTTTTGGATTCACTAAACAGCGGCTACCTGCTAATAGACAAATTGCAGAGAGGTCAGAAGGATTTGTTGGACTGAAAACCACATTGCCAAGTAAGGGACCTTTTTCATTTTATTTTGTTGCTCCTGTTGGAGTGAAAGGACTGAGGAGTTTTTGGTCACAACGCTCCCAAGCCACGAATCAGGCCTGTAATGTTTTGTTTCAAATAGAGAGACAAGACTGAATGTGTTTTATTTTAGTAATAATAGTGTAATATAGTTCCTGATTATTTTCAGTTTATTAGTTGTGTTTGTTGACTTATAATTAAACGGGAAGTTCATTATTGTTTTATAACCCCGTTTCCTGGTGTTTATTATAAGTTTGTGTAAAATAAACTATTGGGTTAGGAACGAATGTTAACAGGTAATTTCTTTTACCATTATTTGTTATTATCTAACCAGTGTATTGATATAATTAATTAATAATGTTTTGTTCAATGTAACCTGAGACATATAATATTAAAGTAAGTAGAATCCTAACAAATCAGACATTAGAGTAAAGAACTCGGGGCCCCTTTCTACACACAGAGTAGACGGGCTACATAAAGGCAACGAACAGGAAGACAAAACAAAAGGGTAACTCCAGACACAAGACAGCTTCCCCTCTCTGTATAACCGGCCTCCTTTTACAACTCACTCTGGCCTTCTTGTCCCCAGCAGCCCCTGCACCGTTAGCAGGCATCCAATCAGAGTCACTGTAGGGCAGCGTTTATCAACCTTTAAGTATTTGCGACCCGAGTTTTCATAACAGTTTTAATTGTGCCCCCCTAAGGTTTTTTTGAAAGGAGCCCACTAATACCAATTTGTTCTTTTTTAATTAATGATATATCATAGATGCATATTTTATTATACCTACTTAACTTTTATCAACATTTATCTAACTGTATATTTATTTTTCTAGTATCAAAATGTAGTTTAAGTTAATTTGTTTTGGTTTCAATTGATGTATTTTTCATATTTTCGATTCTTGTTTTCTTTTTTTCACATCTTCTCGCCCCCCTTTTGTTACTTCGTGCCTCCCTAGGGGGGCCCGCCCCACAGTTTGAGAACTACTGCTGTAGGGACTGCTGGAAGATGAAGTTTTTACTCGACAGGGGCAGTTATAGTGTGCCCCCAGTTTTGCAGTGTGACATACCCAGAGACTCAGTTAGACCCATCTGCAACTCGCTCTGACAAAAATCCAACAGTTCTGATTTTGTGTAAATTTGTAGGGATGGTCTCCATGTATTTGAGAGCTGACAACCAATGAGGCCTGAGCCAGAAGTGAAATCCAAATAACACAGCTATGTGAAATAAGGAAATGTGGCTGTTTTGGTCCTCCCAAAATTGACGAGACGCTCACTTTTTTCTGATGTCTTGTGTTTTATGTACCACCACCAAAAAGAAAGAAAAAACACGGAGATTATGACTATAGTTGCCATACCTGACAAGCATTTGTATAAAAACAGCAAATAATGGGCGCGCTTACGACTTCTGGAAATGTGAAACTGCGCTGGAACAGTGTGTAGAATAGTTTTCTAATTTGTCATCCCCTGTGATATCCAGTTGTGTAATTTGACATCCTAAGACGACGAGCTCAGCAACTGCTGTCATCAAGTTTGATGTCCCCTCTGACTAGACTTTATGCATTGTGACACCGGCGTAATTTACTTAAAGTCAAGAAAAAGAAAATGAGCATCAAATTCTTTGAGTTTCGGAGGGAGTAATATCTGTTATCATTTAAATTCTAGAGGTAAGCAGCGTTTGTTAAACCAACTGTCACACATGACTGTGAGAGGATCTCCTTACGGGCCTTGTAATGAGAGGGAATGTTATCACGATCATTGTCTTCTCCTTCTCTCCCCTTGGCAGTAGGAGAAAGCTCAGTGAGGGCACCTGACTCCGCCCTTTCCAGTGCCCCGCCCATAATCTATCTATCTATCTATCTATCTATCTATCTATCTATCTATCTATCTATCTATCTATCTATCTATCTATCTATCTATCTATCTATCTATTACTTTTGTTTATTTTTCATTTATATTAAATGGGACAATCCAGTTGGTACCCCAACGTTTGATCCAGCAGTCTGTCGTTCCTGCACCTGGCCACACGATATTTAAGGATATGAAATTTTGTACCTTCGTTCCTTCAGTTCCTGCTTTACTATATAAAATGATACCATTAAAGAAAAAACATACTTTCTAGGGTAGCAAACCACACACTGGTGGTGCCGAGTGACTTCACTTCACACACTTTGACCTCTGTGGGCACATCTGGCCATTTTACATCTGATAGGATGCTAGAGCAAAGAATCTCTGCCAAGCTCCCTTTTTATTTCTCTTGCCCCTCCCACCATGTGACTGACGCTTATTGATGGAATTGGCTGGGATCGATACCTGGTCAAATCCTAACAGGTAGTTCCTTATTGGTTCTGAGAAGAGCAATCCAACTGCAGAACGGCAACAGAGAAGATAAACAAAGTGCAAAGAATTGCAGAAAAGCAAGAAACAAAATTTCACTCACAGTATCTCCACTGTACATTTAATGCAGAGTTCCTCTGAAGAAAAAATTGTCCCTATGTCAGTGTGAGTATGAAGGCATAATTCAGTTTGATGGCTGCTGGCAACAAAAGCCCCTTTAACGTCTCTTGGCATATCATAGTAGAATGAACCTGTGGTTAAGGGGGCTCTACAACAACACATAACGGACAAGTTGAGCAGCATTACATTTGCCATCATTTTTTAATCTGCCATCACCTTCTGTGAGTTCTATAATCCAAAGTTTACTTTGAACTTGAGTAAGGTTTCACTATTTGACTAAACATCTTTATCCCAGACAAATTATAAAATCAGAAAACTGTTTTCTTATATTTTTCCAAATTGGGACAGATCTTGAGTGACTTACTTTGGATCATTCAATTAATCTTAGAGTTTCGGTTTAAAGATCACTGCCTTCGCTGATATAAAGGTACTTTAATAATTGTGGAGACACATGTAGGTTTATAGGATCAAAAGCTGTGCTACCTGTCCAACTTGGCTTGAAATCTAAGTAATCCATGTAGACCTCAACATTAATGTTTGCAGTACACCATGCAATGCAAATGTCTCTGTTATATGCCAATTGGTATGAGATTTGTAAAAGAAGTGTTAATGTTTGAGATGCACCATCTGTTGGAATGATAAATGGAATACAAATGTCTCTGTTATATGCCATTTCCAATTGGATTTATAAAATAAGTGTTAATGTTTTGATGCGCCATCTGTTGGAATGACAAATACAATGCAAACATCTCTGTTATGTGCCATTTGGTATGGGATTTGTAAAACAAGTCTTGATATTTGTGTTGCACCATCTGTTGGAATGTCAAATGCAATGCATATGTTATATGCCATTTGTAAAGGTATTCGTAAAAGCAATGGTAATTTATGTGATACGCCATAATAATAAAGAATAAATAACCATAATAATAATAATAATTATTATTATTATTATTACATTTATATAGCACTTTTCTCATTACTCAAAGCACTTAGAGAGAGGGGAACCACTTCAACCACCACCAATGTGTAACTCCCACATGGATGATACAATGGCAGCCATTACTGCTCCAGTATGCTCAAAATTTGTTAGCTATTAGGTGGTGAAGGGGAGAGAGAGAGATAGTCAGTTAGTGTCAGGGAATGATGAGAGGACTCGAATTACTAGGCCATGATAGGGAATTTACCCAGGACATCGGGATAAACCCTACTCTTTTCAAAATATGCCCATTGACCTTCAATAATCACAGAGAGTCAGGATCTCAGATTATTTTTACATCTCACAAAGGACGGCTCCATATTTACAGCACAGTGTCCCCATCACTGAAGTGGAGAATTGGAATCCACACACAGGCCCCATGCTGGCCTCATCAACACTTCTTCCAGCAGCAGCCCAAGCTTTTCCTATTTTGTCTCCCATCCAAGCACTGGCTGTGCCCAAACATGCTTAGCTTCAGGTGGGTGACCTGAAGCACATGGGGTATGGATGCTGGATTTGTTAATGTTCATGATGCACTATTTGTTGGAATGACAAATTCAATGCAAACATCTCTGTTATATGCCATTTGGTATGGGATTTGTAAAAGTAGTATTGATATTTGTGGTGCACCATCTGTTGGAACGACAAATTCAATGCATATGTCTTTGTCGTATGCCATTTGGAATGGTGTTCTTAAAAGCAGTGGTAATGTTTGTGATACGCCATCTACTGGAATGACAGAGACATAGCAATCGAATGGACACATAGACAGACACATCCTCTTTATTAAGGTGGGTTATTATCACACATGATGTGATGTCTGCTTACAGCCTACTGTGCTCATGAATGCAGCAATCGAACTCCACTATCAGGTGGGGGTCCATCTCCACCTCACTAGTTTCCTCCACACAGTTCCTAGTGCAGCTATGTCTTTTTTTGGATCATAGCAGCAATAATTGTGCACAGTAGCACACTTTCTTGCTCACAAGTACATCACAGAAGTCTGAGCAGAACAGCCTCTGATTTATTTCATATTTTTTTTTATTTTTTACAGTATTGCCTAACATTTTATTGGCCCCTTTAATGGATTCTACACTTCGCCTCAAGGACAAGAACATCATGTCAGCACACACTCCTTATATGCTTTCCAGAACTTGTTTCTTTAGTTCATCTTCCTTCAGCTTGAATTTATAATTTATGTTCTTGTAACTTGCATGTACCACCTTGCATATTCATCCATAGAAAATTTCAGAATCTCCCAAATTCTTAGATTGCCTTCAAAGAGCAACTGTTGGAATCTTCTTTTGCTTCTCTTATTTTGGTTCTCAGTCCTGAGCTGCTGTCATCCTCAAACTCATCCATATATATAAGCAGGCTCACACTTTTAAGCTGGATGGCCTGCGTGTTCATCTTCACGTGAAGGAGAATTCAATAAAGGTACAATTATTTTATTATATGGTTTTTGAATAGAATATTAGAGTTTAAAGGAAAATATTGTAGAAGAGGCTGACAGACAGATCAATGATGCTCAAGTAAGGGTGCGTGTTATGGTTCTTATCCAACATCAATTTCACATTTCTGGGTGGCATGGAGGTGCCATGCTTACAGCTGCTTCCTTACAGATCCAGAATCCTGGGTTCCGATCCCATGCCTGTTCTCACCCGTTATTCCAGTTTTCATCTCACATTCCCAGATATGTGTAAAATGGACTCATCTAGATTGTCTCCATTTGAGTGTATGGCTGAGTGGGGACTGACGCCCCTGGTAAGGTTGGTTCCTGTCTTGCCCTCTGTGCTCCCAGAGTAGACTCTGGTCCTCCACAAATCTGAATTGGTTTGAGGATATTATATTATTGCGGTGGGTTGGCACCCTGCCCGGGATTGGTTCCTGCCTTGTGCTCTGTGCCCTGTGTTGGCTGGGATTGGCTCCAGCAGACCCCCGTGACCCTGTGTTCGGATTCAACGGGTTGGATAATGGATGGATGGATGAATGGATGTTATGTTATGTTGGCCTTGCGACAAGAAGTACAACACACAAACATTTTGCAGCAAACTGACTGCTGTGTTAACTGTTAGAAATCCCCTCACATACACACACACAGACACTGTAACTCTTAAGGGATGGGGCAACACTACTTTCCTTTTCGGGGGCTCAATTAAGCAGTTAGCTTACGCCACATGCAGGGCCTGTGAATCGAAGCCAGGTCATCGCTAGGTTGAGGTAACGTTAATTATTTTTCCGCCTGTCGGATCCCATGAAAGCGACGTGAAAATGGCCAGCGTATGAAAGGCAAGAAGGAAGGACAGCAGGCGGGTTCTGTCAAACATATTCAGAGTTTCCTCTGTCGAAAGGCTTATGACCAATAAAGCGTACCCTACACCTGCACTTTGACTGCGCGAGGCTGGGTTCCATGAAATGGACTTCATTAACCCATTCTGGAGCAGATGGTCACTGGAGCCTTGGCCTGTGCTGTTTCAGATCCAAAAGTCCGCAATAAGCAAATTTTTAACCAAAGAGACACATGGATTGAAACCTGGAAATGCATTCTGTTCTCATGCTATGGCAGTACCATAGACATCAAAATTCAGCCGTCAAGGGACAACCACAGCTAAATTTGCTCTTGCCTCTTCCTGGAAATCATGAGATTCCCTTTCTGTTTCCATCTGGATCTGTGTTTTTCAGTTTGACCCTTTTGGAAGTCCCAGCAGCAAGGACCAATGGGGTCTCTGGCTCTTACATTGACAAATGGTCTGACGTGATACAATTAGTTTGGGTATGACATCATCAGGGAAGGAAAGAACTCGAAAGAAATGTTTGGGTGCCCACTAACTTGCAAAGGAAAAAAGAACTAAAGGTGCCTCATAGCACAAAGGGTTAACAAAATAAAGTGTAGCGATTGCCTTCAAAATGATAGGCACTGGAGAGCCGTCCAGTCACAGGGTCAGAGTTCCATAATCTCCTGGAGTGCCTTGCCAAAGGGGCCTGTCAGTTCCCCTCAGAGCTGTGGGTGATAAGAGAGATTCAAGAGTTAGCGGTTATGCCCCCTGGTGTCTTTGAGTGGTGGTGCTCACCTTAGATGAGCCTGGGAGGTGACCCTCTGACATGTATGCCTGGCAATGGATCCCATTCAGTCCTAATCCTTAGCTTTTCTTCTCGTAAAGAAGAATGCTGCAGTGCTCCATTGCTTGTTAGTTCCCATCCACTCCTTTGCTTTCTTTATTATTTTCACTTTTTGAATGTGGCAGAGTTGGGTTGTCTTAAGTGGTGTTCGTGCTGGGCATTGAGCATAGGGTTATTATGTTAACACTTGTTAAAATGGCTTATGTTTCTTCTAAGTGTTAGCTGTTGGATTTCAATAAAGAGTTGATCAAAACAAAATCTAGCCGTCTGTTTATTTCCAAAGTTGATCAATTTCATTCAACACTGAGGGGGCTGGAGCCATTCTTGGTATCACCGTGTGAAAGGTCAGAACTCAGGCATTATGGGACACAAGGCACACTTACTAACACACATTTGGGATGAGAGGAAAGACTTAGAGGAACCCGAGAAAAATCCATGCAGACATCGGTGAGAAAGCTGAAAATCCACAGAGACTGGCTGGGGTGGAATTTTATTCTATTACTCTGGAGCAGCACCAATATTAACAAGGCTCACGTTATTATTACATGAGAGTCATGTAGACTAGACAGAGCTTGTTAAAGTCCAGAGAAACCAAGAGAGAAACATGCACTGTCAGTGTGGGCCGAGGGAACCAACAAGGGTTGGCAGGCCATATTAGTGTAGGGAATCTTCTGAGAGCATCCAATCCCAAGAAGCAATCCAGCAAATCCACGTAGTGCCTGACCTTCACAACAGCAGCAGGGGACAGAAGATCTGTTCTACTTGGTATGTTTGGGACCATGTTGCCCAAAAGACAGCAGGTAGCCTAGAAGCTGGCGTGTACGTCTACCTGCTTAATAGCAGCTTGGACCTCCAAGGTCCTATTGTTTGGGAGCAAAGGGAAGGAGAACATCTTTCTTAACTATTTACTGTAGCAATTCGTGTTCTAAACACGTCGATCTTGTGCTTTCTGACAAGGCAGCCTATTCTGCATACTCTCTGACTTCTGCCTCAAGTAAACATCTCAAGTGATGCAGTAACTGTCATTATTCTTCAATGACATGTTAGGACAGATTTGTTGGCATTTGCTAAATAAATAACAATTATTCAACTCATTTACAAATTCCTGTTTAGATGATCTAGGAACGAGAAATCAGGAAGCCAAGGCAAATGTGAGATGGGCCATATGAATCACAAGAGTTCAAACCCACCTAATAGGGCTAAAACAGTGCTTGAATGAACAACCATGGATGGGAGAAGAAAAGGGAGAAAGAAGAGAGAAGAACTCTGGGATGGTCTGAATACTCTGAGAAGAAAACAGGGCTGTAGGAGATACTTGTACAGGGATGGACTTTAAATTAAAAATAAATATATTATATTGATAAGATCTTAAACCTTTGAGACAGTACATTTTAGATAGATAAAATGTAATGTGAATAAAAGCACATGCTGCATAACTAATTACAACTGTCATTCAAATAGAAACACCACCACGGACATCAATAACAGCCGCGGTAGACGTCTCTGTGGTGAAAACAGAACTCTTAGATTCTTATGGAGGTCAGAAGTCTGAAGTGCTGTGGCAACAAAGAGCAGTGGGATAAACACATCTGGATCTGCTTTCAAAAAAGCATCTAACTCTTCCAGCAACATCCATCCCTTGTGAAGCCATTCTTTCAAGGTCCAGAAAGATCATCAGTAATAAAGTCACCTTAGTCAAAGCCCAGTAAGATAGATAGATAGATAGATAGATAGATAGATAGATAGATAGATAGATAGATAGATAGATAGATAGATAGATAGATAGATAGATAGACTGCCAGCCTGGAGAGCGCTATATAGACCACCATTGACCTGTAGGGTAGGGGATTTAGAGTGGAGGATATTGTACGGTATACTTGCTGTGAACCTCTTTCTATCAATTATTTGTCCAGGGGTTTCAGATATCTGCCCTTTCTGTGGGTTGAGGGAGACTGTATTTCACTGTTTTACGTTTTGTGAAAGATTGGGGGCTTTTTTTTAAATGATAACACAGCTGATTGAGGATCTGGGGGTCTGTTATAATAGGATGGTGTTTGTGTTTGGGGTAAAGAGCTAAAAAAAATAAATTCAAATATTAACCTGGTTAACTTTATTTTAGGACAGGCAAAACTGGGAATATGGAAAACCTGGAAAAGTAAGATTAAGGAAGCAGGTACCACAGATCCCACAGTATTATTTAAAATGACTTGTAAAAGTAGAATAGAAGTAGATCTGAATTTTTATAAATCTACTAGAAATCTTTCACAGTTTAAGGATAAGTGGTGTGTAAATAATGTATTTCGTAATTATGACAATGATGAACTTTACTTTGTATTCTAATTCTAATTTTATTATTAATAGAATATGTATGAGCAGAAATCTATAGAGTATTGTAATAAATGAGTGGAATTGTGGGAATGGAAGGGATGAATGAAGGGGCAAGGGTTTGGGTGGGTATTTATGAAATGAAGAAGGGATGGACTGGGGGCATTTAGAAGTTCAAAATGTGATTTTGTTATATTGTTTTTTTTTTCTGTGGTTAGATTTTGTGTTTTTAATTAATTTCATACTGAATTTAATAAAGTTGATTTAAAAAAATCTATCTATCTATCTATCTATCTATCTATCTATCTATCTATCTATCTATCTATCTATCTATCTATCTATCTATCTATCTATCTATCTATCTATCTATCGCACCTTTAATTTCCATCTATCTATGAATCATATAGTGCCTTTTATTTCTACATATCTATCTATGGCCTTTAATGTATGAATTTAGGTATCTCTTGTATTTATATAGTACCTTTTCATCTATTGTGGACAACAACAACAGCAAAATGTGGATGTGATGAATGATCATTTTTCATCCAGTAAACTAAAGTTTCATAGAAGCCCTGAAGCCTGTTTTGACTTGAATGTTCTATAATAATAATGACAAAATTCAGACTTTACAGGTTATTGAAACTCTTTGAAGTTAATTCAAAACAATAACCAGGAATGTGGAAATCACTACCTCATAAAAAGTTCATGTGAGTCCCTAACAGCATTTACAACACTTCTAGATAAACTTTTAGAACAGCTTATCTGCTAGGTAAACTTGCAGTGTCTCTTATTGCTGCCAATCCTTAGGAGTTCTTCAGGAGCAGATGGCCAGAGCATTAGTAGTCTTGTACTGGTGCGAGTTAGCAGAAGCTAAGAACTGGAACTGCAGTAAGGCACATTTGACCAGATGAAGTAATCAAAAACTGGCATGGTGGCACAGTATTTAACATGGCTGCCTCACAGCTCCAGCACTCTTTGTTCAAAACTCGGCCTAGTATAATATTAAAGAATCAAACATTTGGATTTTATACTCTAGTTATCCATTAATAATGTCCAGAGTTAGCACAATCATTTGTAGAGAATTGTGTTTCCATGTATATTTTTCCAAACTGTTTCTTGCATCAAATGTGGCGCGTTGGCTGGTGACCTTCTTTTGTTGCCGAATATTTTACTGGAAATTCATCACATGGTCAGCTTAGGCAGCCTTTTTCTTCACATGGCGAATGACGTGTTGCGAGCCAGTATGACTTCACAGAACTGTAGTAGCCATGTATACAACTTTCATGTACGCATAGTGGAGGCCAACTCCCCCTCACATTTACACCACTGCCTGATCTGCTTCATATGCATGAAGAAAAAAAAAAGTGCCATACTTTTATTCGAGGGACGCATTTGTTGGCCATTTCAATAACTACCATTGAATATATAACACTGACCCCTGTGCGCTCACCCTCTTGCTGCAGTGCCACATGGCTAATTTCTTATGCCAGCCCAATGCATGCACAATTAGCCATGCACCACTGCTATGAATCAAAACAAACCTTACAAGGGCCCTTTTCCCAGTGAGTCAAAAACACATGAGACCCTGTGAAATAATAATGAAAGATGTATTACTATTTACAAGGTACATCTGTCTTCTTGATGGCAGAAAAATAAAACAGAAAAGCCATGATTTCCAGCATTGGAGGTAGCCAGTCCTTGCCAGTCATCTTTATATCATTTATTTGTAGTTTGTAGCCATTTGTTCTATTTTGTGTCTGGGTATTGTTCTGTCTGCATCTTTTGTTGTTTGAGCATGGTGGCATCGTGGTTAACATTGTGGCCTCACAGCTCAGGTCGCACTTTTGAGCCAGCATAGTTGGTAGACACTTCAATAGTCCTCTGGGACACTTGAAAGACCACTACACCATTATAATTCACTCAAACTAGTTCATTTGCCCCTTCTCCATTGTCTTCAATGCACTTCACCGAGTTCAGCGCAATCCTCTAATGTTTCTGCAATATTACCAAATGCATAAAATTTGTGGAACATCTTATAATGAGCCACAGGAACAACCTTGAACATCACTACTGTGTTATCCTGGCATAATAAAGCACAAAATAGGTAGCAGGCCTCAAAGATCCACACCAAATGCCAGACCTGGTCTTAATTTAGGATTTGGCCCCACTCTAGGCAGCATAACCCCACGTCAAAATGCAGGCTTTTGCCAACACTAACCCCGAAATGGGGTGAAGGCTTATTTAGTTCAGTTTAGTTTCGTTTTGTACAAAATTACAAGTACTTCACAAAAAGGAGACAAGGAAAACCAGGAAACGTTTGAACCAAATTCAAAACCTAATAGTGTTCTTTTATAATCAAATAATTTACAACAAAAGAAAGGATCACAGTCTAGAGACAGTAACTTCAATGAAGCAGAGGTCAACAAGCTGAAAATGAAGCAAAATAACAAACTGTCATCTAAAGACATAATCAGTGGTGAAGCTCCAGGGTAATTGGAGTTTCAATTTTAATACTAGCTGGGGCAGAACTTCAGGTACTTAATCAGGTGGACCCGCCCCCTTCGGCCAACTATACTGAAGATATGGTTAATAAACCAGACTACAACACAAAGACTTAACACAAAATTGAATAAAAAAACAAAAAAAATAAAATAATGAATAACACAACATTACGCCAAAACAAACACATAACATAGAGAATAAAATTTTGAAAGCAAACAAAAGATGATGTAAAAAAGAAGTCAGCACATCCTGCCTGAAGAAGAGGCCTGAGTTGCCTCGAAAGTTTGCATATTCTAATCTGTTCAGTTAGCCAATAAAAGACGTCATTTTGCTTGTCCACTCATTGCATCCATAATGGCTAACACGGTAAAACACTCTACTACTACGAACCAGAAGTTTCATTTACTTCAACCTTTTATCTGGTGACTTCGTAAATTCATAGTCATGAAATCTGTTAAATGATAGATTGGATTCCTTCAGGTTTTTTTCGCACTGTGGCCTCAATTTTCTTGAAATCACAGCATTCCAATATTAGAAAAGATGTGACAAGAACACGCCATTCTGCCTGATAAACTCATCCATTCTATTCTCCTAGATTATCCAAAGTAACATCAAATTGAGATTTGAAGGTCCCTAAAGTCCTACTGTCCACCACAATACTTGATAATTTATTCCACGTGTCTGTGGTTCTTTGAATGAGGAAAAACTTTCTGACTTTTATGTGAAATCTGCCCTCACCAAGCTGCCCTCAACTGTGTCCTCATGTTATTGCTAATTCCTTTCATAATCTATATATATAATTCGCTAAGCCAGAAGACAAGTAGCCAACCATGGAAAGCACGGCGGAAGGGGCATGGATTCACTAAACCGCCGACAAGTAAGACGCCAATGGCGCACGCAGGAAGGAGCCACGCCCACCAACTCTTAGACCATTGGATACGACGAAAAAATCACAGTCACGCCCACCAACTCGGACGCGACGCCTCGAAAAACATGCCGTCATTTCTGTTTGTCTGTGCCACAGTCCACTTGCAGCTCTGAGCCACGTTGACTTTTCATTAGTCAACCTCAGTGGAATCTTGGTTCACACAGAGGCAGCGCCAGAGAGAGACAGAGGCACACACAGGCAGCGCGAGAGAGAGATCTGCGCGCACACACAGGCAGCGACAGAGGCACACACAGAGGCAGCACCAGAGAGACAGAGGCATACACATGCAGCGCGAGAGAGAGAGACGCGCACACACACAGAGGCAACGCCAGAGAGAGAGACAAGCGCACACACAGGCAGCGCGCGAGAGAGAGCCGTGCACACACACAGAGGCAGCGTGAGAGAGAGCCGCACACACACACAGAGGCAGCGCCACAGAGAGACAGAGGCACACACAGGCAGCGCAAGAGAGAGCCGCGCAATCCTTTAAAACTGAAGTTAAAACACAATGAAGGAAGCAGTCTTTAAAAACCAATAAGCCCTGTGCCTCTTTTTCATTAGCGTCTCACCTGCTTCAGGCCCTGCAACAGTCGAGACGCTCTCTCTGCAGCTGACCTTCTCTGTGCCTGACTCCACTATTGTCAGTCGCCTGATTAAAAATGGCCTTTTGAAGGGGAGCTATGGACCCGCTATACCACAGGAACACATTGCCTTCGAGCCTGCTCTTGCTCACTCTAAGGTACCAGCTTTCTCTCTCTCTCTCCTCACTCACTCACACACTGCACAGGGGAGAAATGCCTGAAGCACGAGTCTACACTGAAACCGTTTCAGCCACACTTCAACGCCCCTCGCTACACTGTGAGTGCGATGATTATTTATTTAAAAATGGGCTTTTGAAGGGGAGCTGTGGACCCGCTATACCACAGGATCACCTGTGACATTGCCTTCACATTGTTTTCCTTTTATTTATAATCCTGTTGAGCAGATCAGACACCCATAGCTCCAACTACTTTGCCTGCCCCAGTCGGTTTCATCTCTGTTCAGCAGTGTTTGCCAAACTCGGTCCTGGTGAACACCTGTGGCTGCAGGGTTTTGTTCCAACCAGATTCCTAATCATTAATGCCGGTGAAACTCATCCGGGATAAGTCAGTTTTTCAAACGCAGCCGTGTAGCAGATTAGTCTAGCAAGATGTAATAATCCAAGATGAATGCGCGCCCTCGCGCTGAGTGAAAAGCCAATATATATTGAGTCTACAAAACATCATCAGCAAGTCTTTGATAGGCTGCAACAAAATGATGAAAGAACGGGTGCATTTTTTTCACACAAGCTGAGTGGGTGGGTGTTAGTTAGTTAATTAGCAACTCGAAGGATTTCAAGATATAATATACACAAGAGGTAACACTGCAAAAGTGGCCCAAACCAGAAAAGAGAGCTGGCAAAAAGTGGCTGACAAATTAAACGCGTGTGCATTGTACTTACTGAAAGCAGCGTTACGGATTTTCCAAATGTTCATTTTTTTCCCTCTGCTTAAAAAACATTGAAAAAGCGGCGCAGATTGGTTTGCAGTGTGTAAAATAGTTTGTTTGTCGCGGATAATTTGCTATTCACACAGGGAGGAACCGGGAAGCGAACACACAATCTTCCACTGTCTCCTTACTGCAAAGCAGCCGTACTACTACAGCACCACAAGGCAGTTAAAGAATGCACCGGCCACATGTTCATTTTTTCCCCTGTGCTTAAAAGACATTAACAAACTGTTTCTCAACTGTGACTCCAGAACAACTCAGTATGCGAAAAGCTGCCAGAATCGCAAACAACAATGAAAACTCTACGTGACTCACAGGTAGTGATGGGCCGCTCGATACTCAGGTTTCGACACTGTCGAGCTTTCGAAGCACAGCAGATTTTAATACTTGATCGAATAATGACAACTGTGATTTAAGGATTTCACATTTTCTTTCTCAAATGTGCTTACCTATATCATGGCAAAGTACAGGGATAAACCTTTATTTTCTGTCTACTCCGTTTTAATTAAGACAGACCAAAGAAAACATTTAAGGCTATTAAATGTGATCTCAAGAAAAGATCAGGGTTAATTATAATACTAATAGGAGCGATTATAATGATACAGTGCAAAAGTAAATACTAATTGAAAGAGCCGGGAATGCATGAGGGGAGGCGTCTAATTTTGTTTAACTCTTGGTATCGTATAGTGCATTCTGCCTGTCGGCGTTAGTTATATTTATATTTTTTAGACATCAGACACTAGAAGCTGCTGACGAACCCTTCTCTTCGTTGTCAGTCTGTAGCTACGAAAAAATAAAAGCAATACGACTTTTAACAGACGTCATTGAAGTGTATCATAAGTTTCTGTAACGTTAATGAAAATGGCCAGGAGGTGTCACGAGAGAGGTGAGTGTCAAATGCTTCGAAGCTTCAATACGATTTCCGACACAATTGCTTCAAACGTGTTGATGCTTCGCGAGGCTTCACTCCGCCCATCACTACTCACAGGTTACTGAACGAGAAATCATCAGACTAGCATGATGGATGGGGCGTAATGGGCGTCCTTCCCCTCTCCTCCGGATTTTTCAAATGTTAATTTTTACCCTGTGCTTAAAAATCATTAAAAAAGCGGCCTGATTATGCGGCGTATGGTACGGCATGGGTTGGCTAGTTTTAAATATTTCAATTATGATCCCTCTTAATCTCTACGTGCTTTAACTGATCAGGTTCGGCTCCTTCAGTCTTCATAATCATTCACAATGTGAGACAGATTAGGAACTGGAGATGAGAACTGCTGAGAACAATGAGAGATTACAACTATAAGCACACACAAAAGGGAAAAGTCCTGTCATCCTATACTTGTGGTTGTTCATAAAGAATTATGCAATGTCAATTATTGTCTTGCAATTACAGTAGTCTGGAAATCATTCATATTATATTAAAATACTTTCCAGCCACACACCAATTTTTCTATTTTAAAGTTAGAAATTTTGGCAAAATAAACTTGCCTAACTTAGCTAACCTTTCAGCAACATACACACATTAATATATACTTTACCTAGTAATGTTGAAGATATTAATCACATTTTTATGCTTTATTGTATAATTTCACTGGCCGTATATCCAGACAATGGGACCTCTAAATTAATATTTCACTCAAAGGATGAATAAACTATTCTTAAAATATGATCATCTTGAGGAAAACATGCAACTTAAAGCTGCACAATATCTTTATTTTCTCCAGAGTGGCTGCTGACTGGAGTTTTTGGTTTCCTTTCTGATGTGGCCAACTGGACACAATCCAGTAGATAATAAATGGGCACATAGTGCTGGGCTCCATTTATGCTGGTCAGTTTCAAACTGCTGTGTAAACAAATCAGTGGCTTTATGTGTACTCCTTGTTACACCTTACACTAGAAAAGAGTGACTCAGAAATGAGGATGAGCAGAGAGGAAACATTAACCAATGCCTACATCGAAATCAGAGATCTGTCCTATTCTTCATCACAACTAATTGCTAATGAAGAATTGTTGTAATGAGAAGAGAAGTTAAAGTCATGAACTGAGAATTCATAGCTCTTAAACTACAAACACACACACACCCAAGATTGCTATTTAACCCTTAACTACTCATGAATATTTTTATTTAACATCCTTTTACTTGAACCTACCGGCAGCATCCGCCATAACTCCTCAGCTTGATTCACTACAAGTACCGTATCGCAGTGGTTTCCCTCCAGTGTGCTCCCAGCCGGTTTTATGAGTGGATGCACAGTCGCAAGTTCCATAAAGTGCATTTGGTACACTGTGTGAGTACTTACGTATGGATGACGACAATGAGTGTTCTTCTTCCAATGTCTTTTCAACAACTGAAGTGAAATGTGATCCACGTGCAAATCCTGCAGTGGATGAAAGTGTGACTGGTGACGAATGAGCACTGGAGAAGTGGATCAGTTTTATTTTCAGATAGTCCTATATTGTGTCATACTATTCAGTATTATGGCATTAAATTACATTAAAAACATGCACAATTTAAATTCATTGCAATATTTTATATTACAACGTAATAGCCATTTTAACAATGGTGCATAAAGCACACCACGTGAGTACTTATGAGACATCTGTCAACATACGTAATGACGTGTCCAAAGGCACAGCTTTCATACCATTGCATTGATGACATTATTTACATTATTTCCAGAGATGTGATCAATAGCAATCAATACCGAGTCAAAATGGCGGCAACCCCATGAAAAACAAAATTGCATAAATGAATTTTTTAACACATAAAGCAACTTTCATAATGAAATATAAGTTTAAAAGTATCTCATAAATGACATAATGGGAACAGTCATAAGAAAAAGAAAGTGAAACAAGTGCTCAGTAATTTGTAAAACATAAGAAATCATGGCACCCATTGCATAAAATGTGTATAGTGCTTAATCACATGTACAGTACGTGTGACCTGCGCGTGCACTCAGTGAAGAGTGCTATACAAAAATAAACTGAATCAAATAGAATCATTCAAGATTGAAATTATCTGAAAATTCTCAGGGACAGAATCCCAACAATGAAAGATGCTATCATGCACTGGCCATGTTTGGTCATATGTTTTGGGATTGTTCTACATTTCAGTCTTTTAAGGGAAATATTTGTATATTTGTATGATTATCCTGGGCTCACAATTGATCCTGGCTACATAGCAGCATTATATGGACTAACATTAGATGGAATAAGATTATGCAATAATAGATATGTTGGATACTCCTATGCTACACTGCTCACTTGTTGATGCTTTCTCATTTGGAAAAAAACAGATTAAAGAGTGGTGTAAGGTTTTTGAAAATGTTGACAAGAGTCCATTAATTCAAGGTGTTTTCAAATAGCCTACTGGGCCTCGGCATCTGTTTTGTTATCCTTTGATGTCTTGATATATGGTAAATGATGAATTATTTCATAATGTGCTTGTCATCCCTTTCTCTGTCTCTGAACTGGGTTTTGCAGGAATTTTAAGTGTTTACTCTGGTTTGAAAGAATGTATATTTTCTGGAATCTTGTACTGTGTATTCGATTGAATGGTGTTTTGCTTGTTTTGGAGTGATTATAATCTTAATTAAAGTTAAAGAATTTTTCTGAAGTTTCTGGTTTATTTTTTCTGATTGTCCACAGATCTTAGCTATAAGTTACAGTATATTGGTATACACCACTGCTGGGGGGCTTGGTTTATTTTGGACATGCTCTGCCTCTAGGTATGTCAGAGAACTGGGACTTTGTGAAGTGGGATCTAGTCTGTCGTGGGGAGGCAAAATGGGGGGGGGGGGGGGTGTAGAAAGAGACCAAGTTATTTCTAATCAATCCTTTTAAACTTCACAATTGTAAGAGCAAACATAACAATAGACTTCGTGGCAATAAGTCACGAAAAAAATTGTAAATGAAGATCAAAGAGATCTTAAGTAATAATGTACTATCTTAAATTAAGACTACAAAATGTCAACAAAAATTCTGAAGCAATGACCAGAATTTTGAATCTCC
Source organism: Erpetoichthys calabaricus (assembly GCF_900747795.2). Taxonomy (NCBI): domain Eukaryota; kingdom Metazoa; phylum Chordata; class Cladistia; order Polypteriformes; family Polypteridae; genus Erpetoichthys; species Erpetoichthys calabaricus. The sequence continues at coordinate 30,980,760 of NC_041398.2, forward strand.
ATGACCAAACATTTAACTTTGTGAGCTGGAATGTCAAAGGTCTTAATCAAGAATTAAAGAAAAAGAATGTATTCTTTCACCTAACACGCCTAAACACTAAAATATTATTTTTACCGGAGACCCGCTTATTAAGCAAGGATCTGTTTCACTTGTACAGAGATTGGACTGGCTAAATATTCCATTCTAGCTTTACAAAGAAAACTAGATGTGTGGGAATTCATATACATAGAACAATTTCACTTGTAGTATCAGCTGTAATATCTGATCCTGAAGGGAGATATGTGATTGTCATAGGTAATTTATTTAACTGTAAAGTGATTTTGATAAATATCTATACACCCAATGTGGATGATAGGGACTTCATCCAAAACGTATTTGCATCCATTCCTAATGTGAACACTCGTAAAATTATAATGGCTGGGGACTTTAATTGTGTTTTAAATCCAGACCTAGATAGATCTCCTGCCAAGGGGCAAGGACATTCAACACCGCAAAGACAATTACACAGTTTGCAGCTGATCAGATTCCTGGAGGTTTCTAAACCCAAACTCAAGAGCATATTCCTTCTTTTCACCAGTTCATCACTGTTACTCAAGAATTGATTATTTCTTCATAGATAACAATTTCTTGCCTACAATTAAATCGTGCTAGAAGTTATATTGGGTGTTGCATCTAAATGTGAACAAAATCTGAGTCAATCTCCATCAGGTTTCAGGAAAGAATGTATATGAAACATTTTCTATAATGTTAATATGTTGCAAACTCTTGCTTTAGAGGATGTACACATTACTATTACTAAGAAGGTACATAGTATAGAGGCTGATTTATACTTTTCTGTTGAGTGTATGCTGTTACTATGTGCGTTAAAGCAATTTATACTTCAGAGTCGCATCACACCGCAGGCACATGCCAGAACACTAGTTGGCGGCATTTGTAGCATGCAAGAAAAGCAACAAAAGCAAATTGCCTGGTTACACTTACCTTAACTTGATTTAAACCTCTTAAAATAAAGAAAGCCACCAAAAACACCAAAACATTAGATCGCTACTTTTTAATATTCCAGAATCATCAATTTAATACACCAGAAAAGAACTTTCCAGCATAATGGATGAGTGATAAACAGTGTGTTTTATGGAGAATAAAATATATATAAAATATATATATATATAATATAAATATTCGCTGAGGCTTTCTAGTTGGTTCCATGATTGGTGATATCATTCTTAATAATACAACAATAAAAATTCACAAGGCCTATAAAGCAATGGATTTGTTTTGAGGAAATTTGGTTTGGGCCATTACTTAATTGCCAATTTCTTCACTATGTAAGCCCACATTTGGATATTTGATAACCTATAAACTACCTAGAGATCTATTGAAGTACAACATATAGACAATTCTTGCAATTTGGGCCTCTATCTATAGTCTTGATTTTTATCTTATGTTTTTTAGAAAGACTTTTAAATTATACTTATATGTTAAATCTATACTAATGTAGTGTCATGTGTCACCAGAATCAACTGGGAGAGATTAGATATTAGCTAAACAAATAGGCATGATAGACTGAAAGTTTGTCCAATTTTTTTTGTTCTTATGAGTATTGGCTTGTTGATTTATTACCTTTTATAGAGATAGAGATAGAGAGAGAGAGAGAGGTTAGGAGCATGCACTGATATACTGTGTTGCAGCACCAACCACATGACAAAACACCTGAAGATCCCAGAATAGGACCCGAGTGTAGACATGCGACGGGTGACACCTCAGCACCACACTAGTTCAGACAGAATGGTAGCTGGAGTGCCAATGTTAATTATGTATCTATTAGTTTATCGTGTGATATATCATGTTGTCTTTAAGATGCGGCTTAAGAGGGTCTGACCCCTTGGCACCACAGCTGGGGAGCTACCTGCAGACCCTTAAAAGCCTGCAACTCCTATAGTATTATATTTCAACATTGTAAAGAATAAATAAATAAATAAATTCTCCAGTTCAGCTCATTTTTGGATTCTTGTGAAAATGCTTCTTTATAGATTTTCTGTCATTTGAACCTTCAGGGTTTGAGGTTTAAGATGGTAAACTGATTTTGATGTTGTCTTAGTTTGCTCTTTTAGGCACACCTTTTCACTTTTGCCTTTTATGATTGTTCTTTGGAATCTTTGTTGAATTCATTTTTGAAAAATAAGAAATGCTCTTTTTGTTATTGTGGATAAGTGGTTGTATGGTTTCCCTGCTCCAATTTTTGATTATAAAAGCCTTTTGTTTGGTAACGTTGTATAGGGCGAAAGCTTGTTTCTTGATTTATGGGGTAAGTGCTGGCTTTTAGAGCCATACTAATCATAACAGTTACCTGGGGTCCTTCCTTTCAGTGTGGGGTATAAGTAAAAAACTATTTGAAGGGTGTTTTCTTACTTGTTTTTAAAAAATATACTTCCTAAGTGGAAAACTGATGACGTCTTCCAATTATTCACCAATATCATGTTTAGACAAGCCATCCTTAAGCACCTTTGATTGTTCATTTTTGCCCACTGGAGTTATTGAAATGTTTTCTTTCTGAATATCCTTTCCAAGGATTTCTTCAATTTTTGTGTGGGGGGCGTGGGGGTGGTTCTTGTCTTCTTGGTGAGTCAAGGCTAGGAGGGCTGTCAATAAGCGGGGCCTGTTATAGCCCATTGAAACATTCTTTGTGTGATTTTGGGCTATACATATACTAGACTTGACATTTTTATTAAGAATTAAGTGAAAAGGACTGGCGAGCTTTCTTGGGCTGAATGGCCTGTCCTTGTCTAGATTGTTACTAGACTAGACTTGACATGAAATAAATTGTTGTTCCAGCCAGAGGCTTCAGTAAATGTTTAAAAAATATATAATATACTCACCTATATTTCTTACTAATTACTTAACCAATTCACACCTCTGTTAATAATGGTCAGATAACGGGCCACAGCAGGATTTATCTTCCATGCTCCAAACCTGTGGCCCCGCTGTAAGCCAAGGGGACTGCCATATCAGTCCAGTGGAGAGAGTAATTGGAATAAGACCTCTCCTCCAGTCCTTCTGCGCCAAAGGCGTCCAGCCGGGTAAGCACCCCAGCGGTCTGCCACAACAGATTAATTTCAAAGAAGATATCTTCATTATATTGTTGTTGATTAAGTCAAAGAGATCCATAAATATGAGGTGCTTTCACTCTGGATAGATGCCTTACTGTGAATGCCTCAGTGATGCCTGCAAACATGAGATTTTGCACACATACCTTTATCTACACTTATGTATGTTCTCTGCACATCTCCCTGTCGGTCAAGTAATCACCAATTCACATCCTTACACACATACACACTTGTTCAGTGCTGAATACAGCGTTATTCTTTTATTGCAGTTGTGTTTTGCATTTTTTTGTTAATATTTGAATATATATTTAATGTTAGATACAACTGCGTAAGGCAGTGTGTAATTTATGTAATGTAGCTAAGCTTAGCTTGACAGTTACTGTAACTGATTATCCATCCATCCATCCATTTTTTCAACCCGCACAGGGATCTGCTGGAGCCAATCCCAGCCAACACAGGGCACAAGGCAGGAACCATTCCCGGGCAGGGTGCCAACCCACCGCAGGACACACACAAACACACCCACACACCAAGCACACACTAGGGCCAATTTAGGATCGCCAATCCACCTAACCTGCATGTCTTTGGACTGTGGGAGGAAACCGGAGCGCCCGGAGGAAACCCACGCAGACACGGGGAGAACATGCAAACTCCACGCAGTGAGGACCCAGGAAGCGAACCCGGGTCTCCTAACTGCAAGGCAGCAGCGCTACCACTGTGCCACCGTGCCGCCCATACTGATTATCTAACTAATTAACTAAACTAGCATTATGTTATGTCACTCACATGCGATTAGTAGGGAGCTGAATGGACCAAGTGGAAGTAATTACCTGCCAGGCCAGGGGGTGGCAGGGTGCGGTAAACCTATTTCTGTTGTTGTCTGTGCAGGATAAATAAGGGAACACCTACCTAATTCAACATCAATGACATCACTTCCATTTCTGGTGCCCAGACTGACGTCACTTCCGGTTCTGGCCCTCAATGACATCACTTTCAGTTTTGGCCTTTAAAGGTGCCATCTTGCCCCTACTAGTTCAGATCAGTCTTGGAACTCAACAAGAACACATCTTGGCTTATCACTATATACCCTTTTGCAGACAGAGACAATATACGGGTGGCTGCCCCAAAACCTTTTTTGTGTGTTGAGACTTATTCTTTCACAGCTACTTCCTGTTTCTTTTCTGTAGCTGTTGTTGAGAGCAGTTGAGTAGCCACCATTCAAACAAAATCACTTCAGCACAGCCGTCCTCACAGGAGAACCGTCCAGTGTTCCAGCAGCAGTGCTTGAAAACGAGTACGGTGTGGACAGAGCAGCAATGCAAATGTGCACTCTTGAAATGTAACCTGTAACCATGTAACCATAGCCAACGCCTCCAAAGTTTTGCCTCAGTTAGTTTTTTAGATTTTTTTAGAGGGTGCAGACTCTAGTGGCCAGTGGGGTAGCTAGGATTTTTTTGTATTGTTGCTGTGGCCACCTTTTTTGCCACCCCTTAAATTTGGTGAAGCTCAGCAGAATCGCAACAGGCAGCACCCATAAAAGTCAATAATAAGAAAAATTTACAGAATCTCAAAAACAAGTTAATAAAACTTATTTATGTATTCCTGACTTAGGACTAAATTGGTAATAAACAGACTCCAGTGTGACTGATTGTAAGTGTGCATGTTGTGGTGGACCCGAACGGGGCGTCCTGCTTATGGAAGAACTGGGGGACAGAGTACTTCCAGGACAGTTCCCTTGGTTTCCAACGGGGCAACGGGTCATGAGCAAAGAAGCTCAACCCTGTTGGGGCCCGCTGCCCCCGCCAGGAGGTGGATGGACGTTTGCACTGTGTAAATAAAACCATGCACTGTGTGGACTAAACCTGTGTCCTGCCTGTCTGTGTCGAGGTTAGGGCGGCTGTATGCGCCCGGGCATCACAATTTGATTGTCCCTGCTTTAGACTTGCACATTCTCCTGTTGTTTTTTCTCAACTTTTGCTCAGTACATGTGTCACCATTATTGGGACTCATCAGGTGTATGCACTTTTGTATTCCCTTATGGGGTTTGAACCTTAGACATCAGAGCCTGAGACGAAGCCTCTGACATTGCACTGTGGTGGGTGGTGCTTGATCCCATGACCCTGAGATTAAGTAAGAGTCTCATGCTGTACCATCTGAGGTAGCCATGCTACCGGCAGCAGTGGACTGGAGGCTCTGAAGCTAGGAATCTGTGCCAGCAATCAGAAGTTTTGAATCCCATAAGTGCCAGAAGTGAGTCTACTCCATTGGGCCCTTGAGCAAGGCACTTAACCTGCAATCGCTTTGTCCTGCTTATGACGTTAATCGGAAAGCAGGTCCTCCAATTAACAGGAAAATTTGGGGGTTGGTGGTAGGGTTGGCACTTCAGCCACTGAAAACAAACTGCTGCACTTGGGTCCCAATCAAGTGGTTCATTGTGTGGTGGGTGCAGCAACATGCTATGAGTGCGTGCTCCCAACTATTTATTTTTATTTGCTCAGTATTGTCAGGTTTGAGTACCCTAAGAGGATGAACAGGATTAAGAGAGGTTAAAAATGTATTTTTGGGCCGGGTGTGGAAATGACAGTTTAGGATGCAGCAAGGAAATTTTAGAGGGCCAACCAGGCCATCTATTTTACTGTCCGGAGAGAGCAAAATCAAACAACAATTAATAAAAATAACATTCATTGGCATTTGTCTCTTAAGTGGGAATTTCAAAGAAAGAGAAAAGTTGCAGTTGCTCCAGCGGAGATTTGTCCAGTGGGTTGCTCTGGCCAGTAATAACGCCTTTTTTCAGGATGCCCCAGATCTTATGGTGGCTGGACCAGAAGGAGCAGGGCTAAATTCCTTTACTTGGTGGCACTGTGGGAAAAGAAGGGGATTGCAACGTTAGCAGCAGCTCCCCTTCTCGTAGTGCTGGGTTATTACCCACCTCACCGGAGCCTGCGAGCGTGCGTGACAAAGTACAGTATTATTGATGGCTGTTGTATTTTGGATCCTGGGCTGCATCAAGAGTTAGCACTGCAAATTAGTGCCAAAATAAATAGAATTGTGGAGAAGAAGATTGATACAAATGTAGAAATAACTGATGAATTTCTCAGTCTTATCATTGAGAGGATACGTGTGATAAAGATGAGGACAGGAGGAACCAGTCCAATCTCCACCTACTATCATAATTTTCCACTTTGTTTTATTTTGGAGGTCATTTTGTTTTTTCCATGGCTGTTGCCATTTTGTGTGCCTTCTCAAGAGCATGGCCAAATTTTTGTCTAGTTGCTGGGCAGGCTGCCATCTTCTGACTGATTACTGTGTGACATCATTCCCCAAGGTGGAAATACATTCTTTTTGGATTGTTTATGAAAAGAATTAAAACAGAGCGGCTTGTAAATTTAGCTCTAATTAGGTATATTATAATAATAGTTTGGTTTCGAACTCCTTCTCTGGTGTCTTTTCAACTTTTTTCTTTGTGCTTGGCTTCATTTCCTCATGTTTCTTGGCCTTTCTGCCCATGTAACAGTCTGGATGTTTCCCAACTCCTTTAAAATGGTGGTCTTATTTCCTGGTCTCAAATTCCTTGACCTGTTTGGAACGTATTTATATTCACTCGGCCATGGTACCTACAGGCAGCAAGACCTAAAGATGTCCATGATTTCAGACTGAAGCCTTGAGTTATTGATCTTCAGAGCACCTTGGACAGTAGAGTATAGGTACAGGGATTCCGGGCATTAACAAAGCTAAACAGAAAGAGTCATTACACAAAATAAAGCTGCAGAGAGCACAAGTTGAGAAGTTCACAGGGTCAGCCATATGAGTGAACCTGAAGTGAGCACGTTTACCCATCAGGCCTCAGGGAAAGATTGAGTGACATGTTAATAGTACCCTCATGGTTAAAGGGCGTCACTTTCAGATTATTGATGTATTCAAAATATTGCGGCATAAGGAGGAGCACCCACTCAAATGTTATGTACCTACTATTTCATCACATGCCAGAAAATCCATAGGACACAGCCAGATCAACAACTCAGAAAGTCTTGTAGCCATTTGGGTGGTAATCGTTCAGCCCTAAACGTAGTGACTCACCTCTTTTACAGCTGACGGCTGTAAAAAGGAGCAGCCGAGTGATTGAAATGTGTAAATGTGAGCAAAGCAACAAGAAATCATGATTAGGACACGGGCTCACTCTGTAGTGAGAGCGTGGGTGCCGCATTCACCTCATCCATTAAGCGAACATACAAATTTAGGTTCAAGAATCAACTTGTATCGGGAAAGAATACTCATCTTCAGTTCTCATTGCTGAACTTACCTCATCAGCTTCAGAGGAGTCGACGATATCCCTCTGTGTTGAGCTGTCAATTCGAGAAAAGCAGGTGCTCAAATTGGTGCTGAAGGATCTAGTAATTCATCTGACAAGGTTTTGCTAAAATCTGAAAGATGGCAGATGTCATTCTTCACAGGTTCCAGTCTTCGGGTCAGGAAATGGCACATCTTTTCAGATAATGGAAGACACCAAGAACCTAAAGATAAGAATCTAACATGTTTGTCATTCAGTCAAGCCTATTATCTTAGTCAACACAAATGATGAGCCAGTGTCTACAAGTGTTCTTGCATACAAAGCAGCCAGATACGACCTCCGGAGGTCCATCAAGAAGGCCAAACGGGACTACAGGGACAAAGTGGAGTCAAGCTACCACAGCTCTGACACCAAGCGCCTGTGGAATGGACTGTGCTGCATCACTGACTATAAAAAGAAAAACACATTCAGTGTTCAGCCCACTGCATGTCTTGCAGACGAGCTCAACACTTTCTATGCTCGTTTTGATGCAGCCAACAAAGAACAGGTGCTATATCCTCAAGGGGGCAGTGAGTCTGTCACTCTGATCCTTGAAACGTCTGATGTGAGAAGGTCCTTCAAAAAGGTCAATCCTCGCAAAGCTCCGGGACCAGATGGCATCCCAGGCCGTGCCCTCAGGGCGTGTGCTGACCAGCTAGCAGGTGTGTTCACCAAAATTTTCAATCTCTCCCTGAGGCAGTCAGTGGTCCCCACTTCCTTCAAGGCATCCACCATCATTCCTGTCCCAAAGAAACCGGTGGTCTCCTGTCTGAATGACTATCGCCCGGTTGCACTGACATCGGTCATTATGAAGTGCTTCGAGCAACTAGTCAAAGGTTACATCTGCTCCTCCCTCCCTGACACGCTGGATCCTCTCCAATTTGCTTACAGAGCAAACAGATTGACAGAGGATGCCGTTGCGCTAACAATAAACATTGCCCTCACCCACCTGGAAAGAGGAAATACATATGTAAGAATGCTGTTCATAGATTACAGCTCGGCATTCAACACCATCATCCCCTCAAAACTCGTCTTGAAGCTTGACGACCTTGGGTTGGGGACGACCATCTGCAGATGGATTTTCTCTTTCCTCACAAACAGGTCCCAGGTGGTGAGAGTCGGCAAACACACATCCTCATCACTCATTTTAAACACAGGAGCGCCGCAGGGCTGTGTGCTTAGCCCCCTCTTGTATTCCTTGTTCACCCATGACTGTGTTGCAAAACACGGCACAAACACCATCATCAAGTTTGCAGACGACACAACCATCATAGGCCTTATCACTGACAATGATGAGACGGCCTACAGAGAGGAGGTGCTGGCATTGAGTAATTGGTGCCTAGATAACAACTTGTCTCTTAACGTCAGCAAAACCAAGGAGATGATTGTGGACTATCGAAAACAACAAGCAGAGAACACCAGGCCATCTACATCAGTGGCATAGAAGTTGAAAGGGTCAACAGCTTCAAGTTCCTCGGAGTAAACATCACCAAGGATCTCTCGTGGACCCTTCACATAGACACTGTGGTCAAGAAAGCTCGCCAGCAGCTCTACTTCCTGAGGAGGCTGAGGAAGTTTGGCATGAATGCCAACATCACCTCAAACTTTTACAGGAGTGTGGTCGAGAGTCTGCTAACGGGCTGCATTACCGTCTGGTATGGGAGCTGCTCTGCCAGCAGCCGGAAATCACTACAGAGAGTGGTGAAGGCAGCAGAGCACATCACGGGCAAAAGTCTTCCTGCCATTGAAGACATTTACCTCCATCTGTGCTTGAGTAAGACAAGCAGCATCATAAAGGACCACAGCCATCCAGCACGCCAGCTGTTCTCCTTGTTACCGTCCGGCAGACGATACAGGAGTCTGGCTGCTCGGACTACAAGACTTAAGAACAGCTTTTACCACCAGGCCATTCGACTCCTCAACAGCAACACCTGAACACTTACACACACTTACATTACATCTACATTGCATTACATCTACATTGCACTACTCACACACAAACTGTACCTGCACACACTCTGAATACTGACTGGAACATGCATCTGCACTTTATGGAATATGCATCTGCACTTATAAAATATTATCTGTGCAATAACTGTCATTTGTACTTGCTGCTCATTCAACTCATATTGCTCTATAACTTCTTTTAAAACATACACATTTTATTTTATATGACTTGTCTATTTTTAACTTGTAATCTTTTTTTAAGCTTTATTGGATCTAGGCTGAGTGACTTGTTTTTCTCGTCATACACATTTCATTGTATGTTGACCCTGTGTTAACCTATATATGACAAATAAACCTAAACCTAAACCTAAACCTACAATGGTGCACTGAGAGTAAACGATTCTGTATAAAGAGGTCATCTGTTAAGGTAACAGCTAATGCACTGTGAGTCTTTCACACCACTCAGCAATAACTGGTAAGTGCGTCATCCAAGATAACAGATGATACAATGAATATTGAGGTCATATTCAATACATTTTTACTTTTTTTTTTGTTTTGCACCCTTCCTCACCATAACCTATCATCTATGGAGGATGAGCGAAAGCTTTAGATTCGTCAAAAAATTCATTCTCCAGATTTCAGCAGATCTCAATGTTTTTGGGTCCCCTGATACCGAAAACTTTGATATCTCGATGGTGTGTGTGTCTTTGTGTCACAGTTTCTATGACAGTGTAGAGCTAAAACAGCTGGACAGAAAAATACCAAACCTGAAACTTAAGCCTTTTATGAGGTGACGATGTGCTGATTAGTTTTTGACCCAAATCGTGCAAGAGAAAGAGACACTCTATAGGAACCATCAGATACCATAATTCTGCAATTAATTATGAATTCTTCTTGTCAATTGCTATTGTAATGACCTATTTTATGATCACAAAGATCAGCATCAGAGCTGTAAATAATAATCAAAATGTTATGGAATAGTTCGGGTAACTTGGTTCCTTGGGCGCAAAGCCTACTGACACTCACATCCGAAATTATGAAGCTACTACTACTGTGTAGTATGCTCAACTTAGCGCTTTTGTTTGAGTATTTGTATTTGAATACCCTGACTCTGTTACTAATGTATGATTGGCCTTGCTATTAAAATAGGCATGCATTCTCATGTGTACGAGTGATATTATCTACAAATAGGGTACCCAATGAATCTTTAGTAGGCAGACATTTCAACTTCAAAAGGTCGGATGAGCAAAAAAGCACACCCATATGAGAGTTATGCCTACCAAAGATAAGACTACTACAGATATCTCTCATCATCTCAAACAATTCAGTTTGAAGAAGGCAGGATTAAACCTGTACTGCACATTCTAACATCATGTGTCTCCAAACACCTTCCTGTCATCATTAGCAGGTTCATTTTCTCATTGTGTAAATTAGAACATTAGAACAATTTAGACATGATCAGGCCATTCAGCCCAACAAAGTTCAATAGTTCTTTCCACTTAATTCTTTGAAAATAACATCAAGTTGAATTTTGAAATTTCCTAAAGTCTTACTGTCTACCACACTACTTGGTAGCTTATTGCAAGTGTCTGTGGTTCTCTTTGTGAAGAAGAACTGCCCAATGTTTGTGCAAAATGTGTCCTTAAGTTTCCAGCTATGCCCCCATGTTCTCAATGAACTCATTTTAAAGTCACAATCTCAATCCACTGCACTAATTCCCTTTATAATTTTAAACACTTCAGTCATGTCTCCACTTCTTCTTCTTTTTTTTAAACTGAAAAGGCTCAGTTGTTTTAATCTTTCCTCATAATTCAACCCCTATAGCCCTGGAATCAGCCTAGTTGCTCTTCTCTGGACCTTTTCTAGCACTGCTATGTCCTTTTTGTAGCCTGGAGACCAAACCAAACACAGTACTCCAGATGAGGCCTCACCAGTGTGTTATAAAGTTGGAGCAAAACCTCTTTGGACTTATACTCCACACACCGTGCTATATAACCTGACATTTTGTTAGCCTTCTTAATGGCTTCTGAACCCTTTCAGACAGTTGACACTGTCGAGCCCATTTTGACTCCTAAATCGTTCTCATAAGGTGTACTTTGGATTTTCCCATTGTCTATTCAAACCTAACATTTTTACTTCCTATGTGTAATACTTTACATTTACTGACATTAAATGTCATCTGACACAAATCTGCCCAAGCCTGTATGCTATCCAAGTCCTTCTGTAATGATTCAGTGGAATCAAGATTATCTCCCAATCCACCTATCTTGGTATCATCTGCAAACTTAACCAGCTTGTTACTTATATTCCTATCCAAATCATATATATATATATATATATATATATATAAATAAATAAATAAATATGTAGGGCGGCACGGTGGTGCAGTGGGTAGCGCTGCTGCCTCACAGTTGGGAGATCTGGGGACCCGGGTTCACTTCCTGGGTCCTCCCTTTGTGGAGTTTGCATGTTCTCCCCGTGTCTGCGTGGGTTTCCTCCGGGCGCTCCGGTTTCCTCCCACTGTCCAAAGACATGCAGGTTAGGTGGATTGGCGATTCTAAATTGGCCCTAGTGTGTGCTTGGTGTGTGGGTGTGTTTGTGTGTGTCCTGCGGTGGGTTGGTACACTGCCCGGGATTGGTTCCTGCCTTGTGCCCTGTGTTGGCTGGGATTGGCTCCAGCAGACCCCCGTGACCCTGTGTTTGGATTCAGCGGGTTGGATAATGGATGGATGGATATACTATATATATATATAGTAACAGTAGGGGGCGCTATTGCTCTTTTGAACCCTCAGGTACCACGCCAAACACCAGGTAAAAGTCCAAGACTCTTTATTTTTATTATAATAATGTGCACCAAGCACCCTCCACTACACACTACTCATAAACACTATACAATACTTCTCAACAATACTCAATACCAATCCTCCTCACCCAGACACTTAGCCACCCTTCCTCCCAGCTCAGCTCAGCATCTGGGCTTTCCCAAAGTCCTTTTACATCCCCTGACCCGGAAGTGGTTCCAACCCTGCAGTCCATGATTCATTATCACTTCCGGGTCAGGTTAAAAGTCCTTTTATTCATCCCGGAAGCACGTCATTCCTTCTGGTCATGTGATCAGGACATACTTCTGGGTTATAGGGCACGTAGCATTCCGTAAGCCTCCCTACAGCGGCTCCTGGTGGTCCCCATGGTATCCAGCAGGGCTGTTTATAAAAACTACATGGTCCATGAGGCCCTGCTGGAATTCGGGGAGCCTCCATACTACTGGGAGGGCTCCACCTGGCGGTTTGGAGGTGTGGGCGGAAATATATGGCAGACCATTCCTCACAATATATATATATATATTTATATATATATATATATATATATATATATAATATATATCAGTAATAGCAGTGGCCCTAGCTGCTGGACACCACTATTAACGTCAGCCAATTCTGATTTGGTTCCTCGTACCATCACCCTCTGCTTCCTGTGTCTGAGTCAATTCTGCACCCATTTACAAACATCACCCTGAACTCCCACTTTGTTTAGTTTGTACCTTACAAAAAGACTGAAAGATATCGGATGAAGGACATGCAGTCCATCAGTATAGTTGAAAAAACAGGACTTCAGTGGCTGCTTAAAATGATGGATCCTAAATGTAAGTTGGTCAGCCATAATTTTTTTTTATGTTAGATAGATAGATAGATAGATAGATAGATAGATAGATAGATAGATAGATAGATAGATAGATAGATAGATAGATAGATAGATAGATAGATAGATAGATGATACTTTATTAATCCCAAGGGGAAATTCACATGTTGAAGTATTACCAAAGTTATATGCTGAGGTTTGAGAAAAATATCGATTACCACCACAGATTTGTGGTCTAGCAAAACCTGTGAGCCTTACTGTACAGAAAACTGGGGGTTATACTGTGAGTGTCTACAAGCAAGATACTTTCTGGAAGATCATACTGGCAAGATCATTGGAGAAGACCTTCAAAATACATCTGTGACCTGGAATTTAAAAGAAAACAGACAAGTGTACTCTACCATGGAAAACAGCGGCCATGTAGTCAAAGCAGTGAAATTAAATAACGGACAAGGCTGCTGTGTTTTGGACATGTCATTGGTGAGTAGGCTGTATCATGTTTTATTCACGACTGAGTTTTATTTCATTTTGATTATTGTACTCCATAGTATGTGAAACAATATCTAAAGCAGAGAGACCGAGAGACTGTAAGTTGTGACACAATACCAAACAAATATACTTTAAAATGTAATTTGAGCATGTGTTTATGTTTGTGTGTGACAGAGAAATAGTGATGAGTTCCACATTTACCAATACCAAAATATTTATTTGCTATGTAATTAATAAATCATTGGTGTGTTGTGCCTGTGCATGTATCTGCTGCTCACAGAGAGAAATACTTATGTGACAAATAAAAGTTTTGTCCGTTCTGACATAATCCTGAGTTTAAATTAAACTTATATTACAGTACTTTGGAGAAAATAAAATAAATATATATTGTATATAGTCACACAACCAAAAAATATCAAAGTACATTTATAAGCACTATGGAGGAGCCCAGTATTTCAGTATACTGTTCAACCTGAGCCTCAGTGATGATTTCTGGAGGAGCCAGGTCATTGTCAAGATACTGAGGGTCCTCTGTGTAATGCAGTGCCTAGTAAGTAGGTCAGCAAATCATCAAAAACTGGAGCAACAATGATGGTGACACATGGTGCACATCAAATACGTCTGACCATCTTTGGATCTACATGCAAAAAAAAATCAAACAGTCTGACCATCTTTGGATTTATATGAAGTAAAAATCAAATATGTCTGACCATCTTTGGATCAACTTGTAATAAAAATCAAGTATGTCTGAGCATCTTTGGATTTACATAAAATAAAAATCAAATATGTCTGACCATCTCTGGATCTACATGTAATAAAAATCCTTCCACCTTCTGTAATGTCCATTCTTCCAGATTTAGATGTGATTATTACTATGGCATGATGAAAGTGCTAAGGTCCTCAAGATATTATTTAAATATCTACCGATTACAGAAGGCAACAAAAAATTGTTTTTGGTAATCACCAGAGGCCACAATACACTTTTCTAAATCAATTCTCCAAGCTGATTTCAGATCCGCTTTCAGTCTTTCCAGTCACGTCAACTTTCTGAGTTATGAGTAATGTTAGTTTACAGTGTACTTGCATGTAGTTTTTACAAAAATCTAAGCACCAATGAAGTAAATGTTTCAGTATCTTGTGCGAAGTCAAATAAGCACACATTGTGGCATAGATATACTGAAGGGTGTCATTTAGCTACCACTGTTTCTTCAAAAACAGTAGGATTTTCTTGTGCACACTGTGTCTGGATTGTCGAGGTACAGCATCCAGCAGTAGTCAGCCATCATGCTCTCATACCAGAAACCTTGGCAGCGACGCTCTATTAACTGAATGTCCCGGTGAAAATGTTTTCCTTGCTCGTCACTGACCATTTCAAGATTTTCGGGAAAGAACTCTAGATGTGAGTGCAAGAAGTGTATTTTCAATGGCATGTGGCAGCCCAGCTTCTGGTATGAATCAAGTAGATTCTGAACTCCTTGCTTGTATGCAGGAGACTTATGGTGACCCAGAAAGACTTCACAGAGCCACTTGAATGCCTTCCAAGCTTCTAGTTCAGTCTAGAAGTATCATCCTGCAAATTGGACTTGATCTGTGGACCTATAAATATCCATTCCTACGGATGACAAGATTTATCCTGGTCACCAAGTGGACAGCCGAAGTATATCTTCTTAAGATTTGCAAGAATTGGGAGATGTTGTGCTTTTGTCACGAATGAACCACACAACATAACAGAAATTGTCTTCATAATTAATACAATTTCTAGGCATGATAACAACTGATATCAATCACAGTTAATGGCATCTGTAGCATAAAAATACAGACAACTGCCATTAAATTTTGTAATACGCTTAGGCTAATTATAACAAATATGCAATATATAATTAGCTGCAGCACAAAAACTAGACAATAAATGCAGACTTGAAATCAGCATGAAAAACACCACAAAACTCATATAAAATTTCCTCTGATGAAAATTACCTGCTGTCCAGTGTTATTGTTGACTGGTCATCAATGACTGACCCTGCACACTGACCTCCAAAGGTTATGCAAAAAAAAAATTTCCCTTTGGGAAGTAATAAAGCATATCAAACCAAATCAGAAAAAATCATAAGGAATGGCCTGTGAGACTGAAATGTTAAAAAAAATCCACCATGTACAGTAGTGCACAGTTCAGTAGTCATTAAATATTAACCATAATTTGTCAATCGAGAGGAAGAGGATTTCAGGATATCATGGAAGGTCATCTGCATACTGTAATTCCCAGCCCTGTGGTCTTCAAAAGTTGTGTAAAGTCTAAAACATGTAGAGGAAAGGTCGACTTTGGTATATTATAGATGGTTTGCCATATATTCTAAAGTTCGATCTACTGCTCATCAACACAATATGACAGGCTGGAGGAGCTAAGGTTCTCAAGATGTTACAGAGAGTCCATCATTTACTTTGTTGTTCAGACCACGGATTATCAGATATACTCACCAATTTGTGTGGCTAGTATAGAATTCTAATTAACATTTTAATCAACACATGACAATTTAATACAAGTATATACTTATGTGAAGTTCAAGCAATGAATTATTAAACATAAGAATAAGAATTGAATGTAACTAAAGGGTTAACTAGATGTTGTTTTAAGCCTAGGCATGTGAGGATGTTGCCTCATCTTAGAGGAGCCACCAAGATAGTTGCTAAGAGTTCAATAGAGTAGATGAGTAACAAACACCCCTCTAGAAAGTGGGAATAAACTAATGGGAAAGTCCAAACACCCCTCCTATGAAGTAGTGCTAAAATCAATAGAATAGTATGCCGATAACTGCTGCAGTTACCCCAATCCTTAAAAAATCTGACCTGGATCCTTCCTTTCTCTCCAGTTACAGGCCTATCTCTAATCTCCCTTTTTTGGCTAAGGTGATGGAACGCGTGGTTGCTACACAACTCCATGCTTTTCTTCTAGATAGTACACTCTATGACCCTTTTCAGTCTGGCTTTCGTATACAGCACAGCACTGAGACAGCTCTTCTCCGTGTAGTCAATGATCTTCTCCAGTCTGCAGATTGCGGTTCCCTTAATATTCTCCTCCTTCTTGACTTAAATGCAACATTTGACACTGTTAACCATGAAGTCCTCCTGTCACGTCTCTCTGCTGTAGGCATCTCTGGCTTACAATGGTTCACATCATATCTTTCTAATAGGCAACAGTTTGTCACACTCGGCCGATATAAATCCTTCACCTCACCTGTGTCTCGTGGTGTTCCTCAGGGTTCAATCCTTGGGCCATTACTTTTTCTACTTTATATCCTTCCTTTGGGTCAGATTATTCGCAGACATGGCCTTAACCTTCCATTGTTATGCAGACGATATACGGTTATATCTTAGTACAGACTTCCCTACAGATTCACCTCCCAGCACACTCACGGAATGCATCACTGATCTTAAGCTATGGATGGAAAATAACTTTTTCAAACTTAATGCCAATAAAACTGAAGTGTTACTGGTAGGTCCAAAATCCCAACTTTCTAAGGCATCCAATTTCTCTATTTCTGTTTATGGTACACTTGTCAAATCTGCTCCTGTTGTCAGAAATCTTGGTGTTTTGTTTGAGTCATCACTTAACTTTGAGCTATACATTACGTCTCTTTCCAAAATTTCATTCTATCATCTCCGTAACATTGCCCCCCTCCGTCCATTTCTGTCATTGTCTGATGCTCAAACTCTGGTTCATTGTTTCATAATGTCTCGTATTGATAACTGTAATTCCCTCTATGTTGGCCTCCCTGCAAAATCTATACAGAAGCTACAGTACTGTGCATGTTAAAATGACTCAGAGTCTGAGAGCCTGTGGACACCAAGATGGCAATAATGTCCTTGAAAGTTTACCATCTATTCCAACATCAAGCATACTGATCATCAGATACGACAATACGATTGAAGGTTAACCATTCTCATAGTAACCAGTACATTGATCACTTAATATGATTACCTTCCCTGAGATTAGAGGAGCCAAGTTTGTCAAATGTGAAAATAAGTCCAACATTTATTCTAATGTTCTTTCCACTGGTCCGCAACTTTGACCAGCAATCTGTGAGACTGAAAAAGTCAAGGACCTCAGGATAATGTTAAAGTCTTCTATGTAATGAAGTCATCAAAAATTATCCATAGTCTAAAAGACTGGAGTAGCAAAGGTTAACATGAAAATTTCACAATGTATTGTAGTGCACAGTCCACCCATCGTCAAATAGGACCAACAATCTGTGAGAGTAGTGGAGCCCTTGAGATATTATGAAGGATACTTCATATATTATAATTTTGAGTTATCTGGTCATATAAAAAATTCCATGTCCTGTTTGATATGATGAACATTTCAGGGTATTATGGTAGATCTTCCACATTCTGTAATGATGAGTTCTACTATCAAAATGGATTCTCAGTTGTAACAAGAATGAGTCTCCAGACATTATAAAGGTTTGGGGCAACCACCCGTATATTATATCCCAGTTGCAAAAGTTTGAAATAATTGAACAGTCCAAAACAGAACTGAATATTTGGAGGTAAGATGGCGGTTTTAAGGGATGGGGAAGGAGATGATGTCATCTATGCCGGAACTGGAAGTGATATGATCAGAAGTGCCGGGGGCCAGAAGTGATGTCATCGGAGGTGCCGGAAGCTGGTGAGATTTCCTGGGAATGGTCTGCAAGAACCTGAGAGAGACAGTCAGCACACTCTGCCACCCCCTGGTCTGGTGTAGTATTGCATTTACTCAGGCCCTTTAGCTGTCTTCTACTCGCACGTGTGTGACACAGTCTGAATATTATTTGGGCCAGACTTCAAAAATGTTATGGTAAGTCAAACACTGAGCAGAAGATCCAAGTTCCTAAAATAGTTAAATGATGCAAATGAGTTAAATGCAGTATGTTATACTTTTGTCAGCCCTGCAAGTTGTAGGACTAAAAGGGATTGTGTGAATTTTCCTATTTTCCAAAGAGTGACAGTTAATATGTTCCTTCTATAACCGAAGATTTGGAAAATCCATTATCATCTGAAGGAGGGCAACAAGCCAAAAAGTTCAGTGTCATGTTAGTTGAAGAACTATGAAAAATACCATTGTGGCCACCATCATTTCATATGCCCTATCATATGCATTAAATGAAATGGTCTACAAGGAAAGAGGGAAAAGTGAGCCTTTGGAAAGTGATGGTGATCAACTGTGGAATGTGGCTAGTGATGAGTGAAAAGGCAAGTTTTGATTTGCATAGTTTCTCAAAACAGACACTGAAATTTGTTTTGTTAGCAATTTTACAATTGCAAAATGCAAAAATCACTAAAAAAAGTTCTTTGTAGGTTTTAAAGGCTTTTGGGATAGAAAACAAGGACTATTGCTGCCTAACGCCTCATCCACAATTCTGTGTTGACTAGTGTTCTTTTCTGCTACAGCAGAATGCTGGCAATTTGTCACACACCCGTAAAATCAGTTCTGTTTATGTCCCTCATTCACTTCACCAGTGAGGAGTGCAGTGTATTTATTTTAAATATGTCATGATGTGTATTTTCCATGTGAAGGCACGCTAAGCTGTACCATTGTGCACGTTACATTTTTCTCAGAAAAGTCTCACTGTATGGCAGGGCACCATTACGTAGCAGCTGCCCTTTCCTCTTCCTTAATTCCTGCAGAAAATGTTGAAGATATCCAAGCGGCATGGAGCTTCAAGTTTCTTTTCTTTCTATAAGACAGTCATCATAATTGGCAAAGTAGGCATCAAACTACCAGAACACATCTGGCAGATCAACAAGATGTCTCCATGTGACAGGAATTGAATTTGGTGAATTTTTTTATTTTTTAGCAGTGATCTTTATTTAAATGCTAAGTGACAGGCAGACACATGAAGAATTCATACACATAAACATTTCCAGACAGGAAAAAAAATGTCAATGGCTCAAATTTCTCCAGGTGCAAAATGCAATTTGTTTCAATAAATGTTTTCCAAAGTAAAAAAATTAACTTTTTGTGTAAATCTTTATGCTCATCACTGAATGCAACCTGTGAGGGACCATCAAAGCATCACCTGAGAAATATGGCGGAGTAAGTGGAGGGGGCCTAATTCACGCCAATACGTTCTTTGAAAGAAAGTGAGCGAAACAAAAGGGAAAAATTAACCAACAGAAACCGAGAACTGACTTTGACATTCAATTAGCTGTGTGGCCAAATAAAAGTCATTGTCACGCTTATCTACGGCTTATCAGCACTTGGATTGGTTGACCACTGGAAATGAAGGTAAATGTGACATTATGTACAGCAGCGTTTCTCAATCTTTAAGTATTTGTGACCCGAGTTTTCATAACAGTTTTAATCGCGCCCCCCTAACGTTTTTTGAAAGGAACCCACTAATACCAATTTGTTCTTTTTTAATTAATGATATATCATAGATGCATATTTTATTACACCTACTTAACTTTTATCGACATTTATCTAACTCTATATTTATTTTTCTAGTATCAGAATGTAGTTTAAGTTAATTTGTTTTGGTTTCAATAGATGTATTTTTCATATTTTTGATTCTTGTTTTCTTTTTTCACATCTTCACGCCCCCCTTTTTTGTTACTTCCCCCCACAGTTTGAGAACCGCTGATGTACTGTGTGAAATAATCAAAAAAGGTTTGGGGCAGCCACCCATATACTTGAGCTTTGGTAGCAAAAGAGCAAATTAAGACACACAGATTTGCGTCCAAAACAGAACTGATTACCTGAAGATAGTTGCCGGTGTTTTGAGGTCGGTCAGGGGAAGTGGCATCATTGAGACAGGAACCTGAAGTGACGTCATCGAGACAGGAGCCGGAAGTGATGTCATCTAGACAGGAACCGGACGTGATGTTGTCGTACCCCGACAGGATTTCCTGTGTTGGGCCTCTAGAGATAATAGAGAGAGGATTAATGCACTCTGCCACCCCTGGCCTGGCATGAAATTACCTTCTTTCAAGCTCTTTAGCTGCCTTCCATGCACAAATTGACGGTTGTAACCACCTGGTGAGCACAGTATGAACGAATCTAGCAATGAATGAATCAATCCATGTGGTATTTCTTGTTCTATCAGTAGTCAATTGTAAGAACATACATAAAGCATACACCACTGTAAAAATGTAGTGGTGCAAAAGGGAATGAGTACAGGGAGTGGGCCTAGAGTGTTTAAATGGTAAGGCTGGTGCATCTTTTCTATCATGTCACAGAGACACAGCACTTCCTATCTAGTGAGTCTGAAATGCCCGCGGCACCTTGGCACTGACACTGCTTTTAAAACAGTGAATGCAAAGCTTTCCTTTTGTTTGCAGTTGAAATTAATCTTATATACACACTCACTCATTATCATCTGGCAGACTTTAAAAGGCTAATTTCTCCCGTTACCTGACATCAAGTCACTTCAACTTTTCATTTCAACTTCAGTTGCAGCCTCATTACCTCCCAATTAAACTGCCAGAGGTACGCATAGAAAAAACATTTAGGGAGCTGCAGATGGCTGAACACCCAGGGTGAAGAAGGACTGACACTTTCCTCCCCCCAGGACATCCTGAGGTGGAAGTTTTAGAAAACCCCAAATCCCAGGGATTAGCTGGAAACAGCTTACTGATATATGTTAAGTTACATCATCACTGAAGTAGTGCTCTTTGAATGGCTGCAGTGACAAGAATGATGAGAACTTTGTCGACCTGATCTTTTCCTCTTGGTCATCAAAGTCTTCTAGTAGCCTGAAGAAAAGGCAAAGTCACAGTTGAAACGGGAATTAGCACCTAAAAATATGAGGTCATTATTTTCTTCCAAAAGAGGTGGCTTGCATGCTGAAGGTTATGGACATGTCTGCCCAATTATAGGGGGTCTGTTTACCAGTGAGGGAAGGGGTGACCGCCACAACAACAACTTATTTCTTGTATAACCCAAAATCACTCAAGGAATGCTGCAATGGGCTTTAACCTGTCCTGTTTTTGACAGTCCCCCAGCCTTAATAATAATAATTCTTTGCATTTATATAGCGCTTTTCTCACTACTCAAAGCGCTCAGCAATTGCAGGTTAAGGGTCTTGCTCAAGGACCCAACAGAGCAGAGTCCCTGTTGGCATTGACGAGATTCGAACCGGCAACCTTCCGATTGCCAGTGCAGATCCCCAGCCTCGACAAGAAAAATCTCCCAATGAAAAAGACCCTTGTTGAAAAATTTGGGAAAGTCTATTCAGAGGGAGACCCCCTTCCAGGTAGGTTGGGCATGCAATGGGTGTCCAAAAATGTAGTAAACACAATACACAAAACAGAGCACAAGTAATCGTCTTCACAGAGCTAGATGGCTAATCTATCGTTGGCACCTCAGAAATACAACTCAGCAGTACAAACTGCAAGATGAAGAGGCTGACCACTTTGACCACTTTTATCAGACAGTGTTGGTTAAACAGTCACTAAATCCTCGGATGAAGCTTACTAATTACAGGCCAACTTTCTTTGTCATCCTTGATCAAGGCAATTTGGTGGATGGGCAAAAAGAATGAGAGATTAAAGAAAAGGCACATACATATTTTTAAACATAACAAAAATGCAGTAAACATATTCACTAAGTGACAAATGAACAGAATTATATTAACAGAAATAATAAAAATGAATAATTTAAAATGAAAAATGAACATAAAGACAAGGAAAAGAAATATAAGCCAGAGAAGGACCCCTTGGCAAAACCTAATAATTTGTTATGGGAAGCTATAAAAGAAGTGGTAATGTTTGTAATGTGCCATCTGTTGGAGTGAAAAATGCAGTGCATGTTATTACTAGGGCGGCACGGTGGCGCAGTGGGTAGCGCTGATGCCTCGCAGTTAGGAGACCTCCGTGCGTGGAGTTTGCATGTTCTCCCCATGTCTGCGTGGGTTTCCTCCGGGTACTCTAGTTTCCTCCCACAGTCCAAAGACATGCAGGTTAGGTGCATTGGCGATCCTAAATTGTCCCTAGTGTGTGCTTGGTGTGTGGGTGTGTGTGTGTGCCCTGCGGTGGGCTGGTGCCCCACCTGGGGTTTGTTTCCTGCCTTGCGCCCTGTGTTGGCTGGGATTGGCTCCAGCAGACCCCCGTGACCCTGTAGTTAGGATATAGTGGGTTGGATAATGGATGGATGAATGGATGGATGTTATTACTGTATATGTTTGAGAGGCACCATCTGTTGGAATGACAAATGCAATGTGTTTCATTACTGCAAATGTTTGTGATGTGCCATCTGTTGGAATGACAAATGCAATACATCTTTTGCTACATGCATTATAAAATACCTGCGGTGGGTTGGCACCCTGCCCTGGATTGGTTCCTGCCTTGTGCCCTGTGTTGGCTGGGATTGGCTCCAGGAGACCCCCGTGACCCTGTGTTCGGATTCAGCGGATAATGGATGGATGGATGGATTATAAAATACATTCCAGTAGAAGTGGCACTGCAAACACTAGTGGTGAATAAACTGAGGTCTATGTTGATTATGTAGATTTCAACCCATCTTAGACGGGTAGCACAGCTAGTACTGTATATGTGTAAAACCTAACATGCTTTGGTCAATGTAAAAAGGTAATTTGAAGCAGTGTCTGGTTTTCCTAACATAATCAAAGCACTTTACTGCATTCATAATACAATAAGGTCACCTAATGAGAATGGAGGTGCTATTATTAACCGTGAATAGTGGTATTTGACTTATATATCCTCTTTAATAAAATCCCTGTGTGCGTCCAGGTGTCCATGTGTGTGTGTCTTCTGGTGAAGTGCACATGCGCGGGGCACGGTGCGATACGCGATATTACTGTCAAAGAAAGTTAGAGGCGTTTTACGGAAATACAAACCAGTATTACTACGAGAGGAAATTAAAGGTACACAATACAGTGACTCATATTACAGCCACATACAAGCCAATATTATTGTCAGAGAAAATTAAAGGCATATTACCGACGCACACGCCTGTATTACCACCAGAGAAAATTAAAGGTATATTATGGACGTACAAGCCAGCGGACGTACAAGACAGTATTACTGTCACAGAAAATTAAAGACACACAATACACGGCGGCAGCCCACGAAGAACGGTCAGCTCAGCAAGTAAACATCAACAAAAGAAAGGCTGAAAGAAAGAAAAATACGACCAACAAAAAGAATGAGGTCAAAGTCCCTTGCCATTTAATATAGACTGTTCCTACTAATGTTTATGCACTACTGTTCTAGCGCCCATTATTGTAACGGGCTAAATGACTAGTATTATATATTTGACTTAACACATAAATCATCTGTGATGCCATGATGAGCCTGACAAATGCTGTGTCTCGGTGCCCTGAGTCTACCTCTGATTCATTTATTTTGAGACAAAGTAGCTTTGGCAGATGTGATGGTAATGTACATGGTGGCTGGCTTGTTTGTACGGTGACTGACTGAACCCACAGTCTGTTATATGGCCTGTAGTATTCATTGTGCCAGGTGATAGTGACTACCCATTCAGGCGCTGGAGCCATACGCCTTTTCCTGATGCTTTGCTTCAAAGCTGAGGGCTCCATCGTTGCAAGTCACGCTGTCTCAGTACATCAGAAGGGAGGCTGCTCTACCAGCCAGTGAAGATCTGCAGCATCGTGATTGCATATGTATGAGCTTCATTAGCATGCTCCATATATGGCTGTTTCAGGGTGGCAACGAGACGGCATTTGTGGTGCGTTCACATCCACACACTCACAATGTTTATAAAGGGAAAAATCTGTAAGAATGTGCTTATGCCAGGTTGTATAAATCAGATTTTTTTTTGGTGTACTTTTTTGCCGTACATTTATTTTCATCCTCAAACCCACACAAGTTTTTATAAATGAGACCCCTAGAGAGGACTGTAGCGAAAGATTAAAAGTGTGCCACTGTGATCTCTGAGTTTTATTTCACATTATATCATTTTACTTAAGACTAGTGGGTAGCTGAGGCCATGAATTGACACAGCTGAAGCATTTAAGCCGCCTTAAGTAAGCTGACAGGGAGACGGTGAAACAGAGACAAGAACAGACAAATGGAGCAGAGCAGGTTTACCCCTATTTTTGTGACGGTCAACTTATGGGCAGCAATTACTGTGTGCAATTTAAAATTGGACTGGGTTAGCACAAATAATTGAAAACCATGTTTGGAAATTGCATGTTCTTATTTTGGAACTAAAGACCAAGAGAAAAGTGTAATAAAACTCTGGCAACTGCACCTATGGATGGATGGAAGACATCACTCCTCCTGTACCTACGATAAATGCCTACTGCACTCTCGAAGTGGCCAGGCCCAGCTGCGGGAACCCCATAACTGCATCCTTCAAGAATATTATTATTGTGAGGGCAGAGAATATTAAAAGAAGCTAAATGTATCCTTTCTATTGTGTTGTTTTTTTTCTTTCTTAGAAGTACTGCTGTACCACTACAGAAGGATATACCGTATATATTCACGTATAAGTCGGGTCTCGAAACTCAAAAAATCGATCATAAAATCAGACCCCGATTTGTATGCCCATTCAAAAATGCGACACTTACATTTTTTTTATTTTTTAACAAATTCTTGCCTCCTCCAGTCTCACATCATCTTCTCAGACGTATCGAATTTTGTTGCAGCAGCGCAGTTACCAATTTCTTTTGCTACTTCAATGACTTTTAATTTAAAACCAGCTTCATAATTTCTTCTGATCGAACGCTCCATCGTAGATAAAGGATGCTCTTACGATAAAAGCGTATGAGAGTGTGAGGTACAAAAAACACAAAACAGTGCAAATGTCGCTTCAGAATAGTTCGGGTATTACCGTGTGGTCATGTAGGCACAATACATAGAAACAAAAGGGCAGTGTGCTCCGTGGTTACTGTCTCAGGTGGGCGTCAGCATATCATAATTTCTTGGACCAATAGTTTGAGTTTTTGCATTCGACTTATATAACTGACATTATAAAATACTGGAAATTATACGGTAAAATCAAGTCCGAACTTAAACACGAGTATATACAGTAATATTTTAATTTGTAATATAAATTCAATGCCCTCCATAATGTTTGGGACAAAGACACATTTTTACTTGATATACCCCTTTCCTCTAGGGTTTTAAATTACAAGTCAAACAATTCAGATGTGATTAAAGTGCACATTACAGACTTTAATTTAAGGGGATTTGCACAAATTTCGGTCATATCATGTAGAAATGACAACACTTTTTTATGCAGTCCCTTCATTTCAGGGCACCATAATGTTTGAGACAATTGGCGTCAAAGGTGTTTGTGATCACTCAGGTGGGTTTCATGGCTTCATAAGATTCCTCGGCTTTGGAGTCTGTAGCTGCCATTGTTCAACATGAAGACAAGAGCTGTGCCAATGAAAGTCAAAGAAGCCATTAAGAGGCTGAAAAACAAAAACAAAAAACAATTAGAGTCATCCTTAAAACCTTTGGACTACCTAAATGAACTGTCTGGAATATCATTAAGAAGAAACACAGCACTGAAGAGCTCAGTAATCGCAAAGGGACTGGTAGGCCAAGGAAAACCTCCATTGCTGATGACAGAGGAATCCTCGCTGACAGATCAGACGCAGTCTTTAGGAGGCAGATGTGGTTGTGTCTAGAGACGACTATCAGCAGAAGAGTTCATGAACAGAAATACAGAGGACTCACTGCAAGGTGCAAACCACAAGTTAGCCACAAAATCAGGATTGGTAGTTTGAGAAAAAGTACTTTAAAGAGCTTTCAATATTCTGGGAAAAGTTCTTGTGGACAGATGAGACAAAGATGCATCAGTGTGATGGTAAGAGCAAAGTGAGGAGATGAAAAGGAGCTGCCCGAGATCCAAAACAGACCAAATGAACACCTGAACATGACTAGGAGCACACGCTGATACAGCGCATTGCAGCACCCACCACATGCCAAGTGTAGCCATGCAACAGGTGACACCTCAGCACCACGCTAGTTCAGATGGAATGGAATCACTGTGAGTTTTTTTTGCAGTGGCTGGAGTGCCAATTCTGCCACCAACCCCCAAGTTTCCCCTGCAGGTTGGAGGGCTTACTTGCAGGGCTGGAGGCATATTAACGCCATACCCAGGACAGAGCAATTGCAGGTTAACCTCACCTGTTAAACATGGAGGCTTATTATGGCTTAGGCATGTATGGCTACCACAGGTCCTGGCACACTTCTCTTCATTGATGATGGAATGGATGATGGCAGTGGCACAGTGAATTCTGAGGTGTACGGAAACATCTGCTGTGCTCAAGTTCCAGTAAAAGCCTCCAAACTCACTGGACAACACTTCATCCTAACAAAGATGATGATCCCAGACATACTGCTGAGGCAGACAAAGTTTGCTGGAGGAGGAGTGGAGACAAAGAGAGAGATAAATGTGAAAGACAAAATGGTGTGTGCCTCATTTATTCTTGCTTGTGCTGTACTGTGCTGTGTGTGGGAAACAAAGGAAAGAGTTTTCCAGAAGTCAAGTCAAGTTGGGAAGCATGCATTGGTGCAGTGTGTTGCCGCACCCACTACACGACGAAATAACTCGAGATCCTGGTTTGCAACCCCCCAGGCAGACAAGCGGTCCAGTCCCACTATCTGTCGCAGCCAGTTGTTACGTGGGTGACCCCTTGGCCTGGTCCAGCCACTTGGGTCCCCAACAATGAGGATCTTATGAGCTGGATCACCCATGGGGAAACGCACCACATAACCGTAGTGCAGTAACTGACGCTCCGTCACAAAGCAGGTAATGTGCCTCATTCGGGACTCCATCAGCAACCACTTGTTCGACACAAAGTCAAACCAATGGTACCCAAGGATTCTCCAAAGAGACACAGTACCAAAGGAGTGCAGTCTTCGTCTCAGGTCACTGGATAGCGTCCATGTCTCGCAACCATATAGTAAGAAAGGAAGCACCAGGGCTGTAAAGACTTGGACCTTCGTTCTTTTATATTAATATCAGGAGCGCCACACACCCGTTTCCAGCAACCTCATGACCCCCCCATGCTCTCCCAATCCGTCTACTGACTTCATAGGAAGAATCACCAGAGACATGAATGTCACTGGCGAAGTAAGTACAGTGATCCCTCCTCCATCGCGGGGGTTGCGTTCCAGAGCCCCCCACGAAAAGTGAAAATCTGTATGTTTATATGGTTATTTTTATATTGTCATGCTTGGGTCACAGATTTGCACAGAAACACAGGAGGTTGTAGAGAGACAGGAACTTTATTCAAACACTGCAAACAAACATTTGTCTCTTTTTCAAAAGTTTAAACGTGCTCCATGACAAGACTGAGATGACAGTTCCGTCTTACAGTTAAAAGAATGCAAACATATCTTCCTCTTCAAAGGAGTGCGCATCAGGAGCAGAGAATGCCAGAGAGAGAGAGAGAGAAAAGCAAACAATCAAAAACCGATAGGTGCTGTTTGGGCTTTTAAGTATGTGAAGCACCATGCGGGAAGCATATCGCTTGACAAAGCATCTGCAAGTTAGCCCAGCAAGGAAGGGAGCAATGTGAAGGTAGTCTCACAGGTGGCGCAGTGGTAGTGCTGCTGCTTTGCAGTAAGCAGACTGTGGAAGATTGTGGGTTCGCTTCCCGGTTCCTCCCTGTGTGGATAGCGCTTTCAGTACTGAGAAAAGCGCTATATAAATGTAATGAATTATTATTATTATCATTTTTTAGACAAGCGTCCATATCCTCTAGGGGTGCGAACAGCCCCCCTGGTCACACCCCCTCCGTCAAGAGCAGAGAATGTTAGATCAAGAGAGACAGAGAGAAAAGCGAACAATCAAAAATCAATAGGTGCTGTTCGGGCTTTTAAGTATGTGAAGCACCGTGCGGGAAGCATATCGCGCAAAAAAGCAACCACAAGTAAGCCCAGCAAGGAAGGGAGCAATGTGAAGGTAGCCTTTCAGTGTTTTTTGATGAGCGTCCGTATCCTCTAGGGGTGCGAACAGCCCCCCTGCTCATAATATATTTGAGGAGTTTTATTTAATAGGTAATACGTTCTCTGATTGGGTAGCTTCTCAGCCATCTGCCAATAGCGTCCCTTGTATGAAATCAACTGGGCAAATCAACTGAGGAAGTATGTACCAGAAATTAAAAGACCCATTGTTCACTGAAACCCACGAACCAGCAAAAAATCCGTGATATATATTTAAATATGCTTACATATAAAATCCGCGATAGAGTGAAGCCGCGAAAGTCGAAGCGCGATATAGCGAGGGATTACTGTAAACCTCTCAACAAGGTCAACACTTTCTCCGCAAACAGACACACTGCTGATGGCTGTGCCCAAGAGGTCATTAAAGGCCTAGATCTTGGTTTTTATCCAGGACACTCGCAAGCCCAGACACTCAGTCTCTCGAGCGCCCCAATCAAAGCCTCCATTGACTCCGCGAAGATCACAGCATCGTCATTCCACAGTGCAATAAAAATATTGAGCATTGCTGAACGTGTGTCTGCATCTGCTTGTGTCGGGTTTGGGGAACTGGAGCGCCCCCTGCAGGCCACAGCTTCTTACTCTTGCTGAATAGTGGCATACCTGTTGATGCATTCATCTTTTAACGACAAAAGAAATTTGATAAACGAGAGGTGACCATTCAGTCCCATTTGTTTAGCTAATAGCTAAGCTTCCCCAATAACTCATCCAGATTCTTCTTAAATGTTGTCAACACCATGTCTCAGTAGTTTCTTCCAGATTCCCACAACTCTTTGCATAAAGAAATGCTTCTTAAATGAATTTCCCCTTAATTTCCACTGATGTCCTTGAGTCCATGATTCACCCTTAAACCATAAGAATGTTTTTGGATCGAATTTATCAATGCCTTTGAAGATTTTAATTACTGTGATGAGATCCCCATGCAGTCTCCTCTGCTCAGACTAAACAGGTTTAATTCTTTAAGTCTGTCACAGTAGGCCATGTCCTTTATTCCCATGATGCACTTGGTTGTTCTCCTCTGCACAGCTTCAAGTGCTGTTATGTCTTTCTTATACCGTGGCGACCAAAACTGCACACAATACTCCAAATGTGGTCTTAAGTTGATTAATTAAGGAGCAGATCCAAGTTTTGTGTCATATGACCCCACATTTCTGTCTTTCAGTCTTAATTTTGGGTCTATGAGCACAGCTATCAAGAGAATAGGTTCCGTAATCTGTTTATACATTTTGTTTTGCCTGCAACCTTCCAGCAGGCATTATTCTACTTAAGATGTTGTGGAACGAGCCCTGGACACAGACAGGTAGACATCGTATTAAGCACCACCACACGTTTATTTTACAACTAATATTTACAATAATAAATGCACACAACCCACAAACTCTCCCACAGTCCAGGCCTGTTTGACTCTGCCTCTTTTCAGGTCCGCCTCCACTCCTCTCCTCCTTGCTCTGTCCTGCTACACTCCCGACTCCAGCCATCAAATGGAGGGAGGCTGCCCCTTTTATAACCACCCGGATGTGCTCCAAGTGCCTCCCAACAATCTTCCGCCAACACTCCCCAGTGTGGTGGAAGTGCTGGCTGCGTACCCAGAAACACTCTGGGTGTCCCATGTCTTTTTTCCCCCAGCACTTCCGCCACACCCAGCCAGGGCTCCAAAGGTATCAGGACGCTCCCTGGCGGTGACCACGGGCCCCTATGGGATTCAGCTTCAAAGCTCTGTACCCGTGGTCCCTAAAGCCACCAGGGCGGTTGCCCCCTCATGGTTTGGAGAAGGCGTAAGCTCTCCACCAGTCCTCTTGGGCATCCCAGCTGGGTACCACCCCCAGCCACGTGCCACAATGTATAGCATATGTCATGCATGCATGTCAGAGGGTCACCATCTGGGCTTGTCAGAGGTAAGCACTACCATACTTGGAGAACAAAGGGTGTGATTGTTGACTGTCTTGTCTCTTTTTCTATTCACGGGTCTGAGAAGATGCCCAATGAGGGCAACAGGCCAAGCCACTTCTGGTCCACAAGCTATAACATCAGGGCAATCCTGGAAGGAGGTGTCTCATTTTAGAGATGAACAATCCACCAGACAAAGCGCTGACCCAGTAGCCCGACTGCTCTTTAGATCATTTTTACTCCAGCTGATGGCTCGCTGCACTTTCTGTTCATTATAGTGCCATCGTGAGCCTGCTGTATTGTTTATTTTATAATTTCAGTATACGGGGCGGCCCGGTTGGCACCCCTAAATTGAATGTGTACTCTTGCATTCCTCACATTAAATGACACAAATGAAGAGTCAGAAGACCCCCTCTTAGGAATCAAGAACTGATGATGTTGTGACCTTGGAGTTTATTTGGAATTTTTGATAGTTTCTAATTGGCCTCTAAAAATGAAACTTCTTTCTACAAGTTTAATAGGTCAACATGGAGTGTTCATCCAAGTCTGTGGATGCAGCCCAAGCCTAGCATCATTGTAAAACAACCTCTGGTGTTCTATCTCTATTCTGCTCCTTGACTAAGATGTATGTCCAATGTTTTGCTCTCTTCATCGTTTTTTGATTTTAACATTATTGCTTTGGTTCTCTACGTGTGATGTTTGTTTCATATCTTAGGCTACGCTGTGAAATCTTGCATTATCAGATTTGACGTTGACTATTTATTTCTTGCGATCTAACTTCGGACTCTCTATTTAAAATGACTTGTACACTTGAGGCTCGCTCACACACTTACCCTCACATGCACAGAACCCTTTTAGAATCCTTAACCTAAACTGCACATTTCTGGGAAGAAACAAGAAAAAATACCAAAAAATGATGAGAAGATGCAAACTCCATGTGGACAGTAGCTGGACAGTAGGTTTGATCTTCAATGCCGCAGTATTAACCACAGTGCCACCATGGCACCATAGAGTTGAAGCCATCTACTTTGGCTAAAGACTTTCAAAGTCCATGTTTACCTCACATCCTCTGTGTCAAGTCAATCAGTGTATCTACTTTATTTCCGTAAGTGCTAATATTACAATAATTGCTTAGAGGTTGATTGATTTCAGCTTTTATTTACTGGGTATTTGGTGGTCTTGTCTTTTACTTGCTTAACTTGAATCAAGCGCTTAGGTTAGCCTTACACAATCTTCTTACAATACAGTATTGGTTTTCACAAAGTTTGCTGCTTCAGTGTTTTTAGATCTTTTTGTCAGATGTTTCTATGGTATACGGAAGTAGAATTACAAGCACTTCATAAGTTTCAAAGGCTTTTATTGACAATTTCATTAAGTTTATGGGCAGTGTCAATATTTGCAGTGTTGGCCCTTCTTTTTCAAGACCTCTGCAATTCGCACTCGCATGCTGTCAGTCAACTTCTGGGCCAAATCCTGGCTGATGGCAGCCCATTCTTGCAAAATCAATGCTGGGACTTTGTCAGAATTGGTGGATTTTTGTTTGTCCACCCACCTCTTGAGGATTGACAAGTTCTAGATTGGGTTAAGGTCTAGGGAGTTTCTTGGCAATGGACCCAAAATTTTTGATGTTTGGTTCCCTGCGCCACATAGTTATCACTTTTGCCTTATGGCATGGTGTGCCATCATGCTGGAAAAGGCATTGTTCATCACCAAACTGTTCTTGGATGGTTGGGAGAAGTTGCTCTTGGAAAGGCCAGATATCCACATGACCATCATCATTTAATTCTTAGGACTGATTGAGATCATTTATGTTAGGTAGAATGCCCAGTGAGGTGGTCTCTTGGCCTTGGAACCCCTGCAGATTTTGTTTCTTTTTCTGTCCTCCTGGTCATCTCACCTTATTTTATTCTTTGTTACTTAATTTTGCCAAATCTTACTTTTGTTTCATGTAAACTTTTCTTTCTTCATCTGGTAAAGCACTTTGAGCTACATCATTTGTATTAAAATGTGTTACATACATAAAAAAAAAGAATTACTTGAGGAAAAGCTCTACATGTAGTATACTCTAAATAAATAAAATCAATAACTGAAAGCCATAATAGAAGAGAAGCCAGCACAGCAACACTCAAGGTGCTAAAGTGTCTCTTCAGAACGATGCCATAGGGGAACCATTTTTGGTTTGCAGAAGACCCATCCACATGAGGGTTCCAGAAAGAACCTTCACTTATTTAGATCTGCAAGCTGCTTTATACAGTAAATAACTATGCATAGACGGTAACAGATTTGTGAAATCCCATTTGGCTCCTGATTTTAAAAGGACTCTCGCTGCAAACACTTCAGGTGTCATGCACATGTGAGTAGGAGGACGTTGTATGGACCAAGCAAAGGTAATTCCATGCCAGGCCAGGGGGTGGCGGGGTGCACTCAACCTTCTCCTGTTATCTCTGCAGACCAGCCGTGGGAAAACCTGCCTGACTCAATGTTGATGATGTCACTTCCGGTTCCAGTCACCCAGGACGGCATCACGTCCGGCACCCAGCATGATGTCACTTCCGGTTCTGGCACCCAGAAGAATGTCACTTCCGGTTCTGACGCACAGACTGACATCAGAAGAACATCATTTCCAGTTCTCCATATGTCACTTCCGGTTTCTACACATCACTTCCGGTTTGATCCTTTAAAGCCGCCATCTTTGCAAACCTTTAGCAGTTTAATTCTGGATTCTAACGGAGAAACATCTCTTGTTCAAAATCAACCCATTGCAGCCAGGGACAATATAAGGGTGGCTGCTCCAAATCTTTTCAAGTATGTGGAGTCTGATCATTTTACAAAGCTTTCTTAATCTGTTAATGTCCTGCTACTGTAGGTAGCCTACCATGCATTGAAGATTTCAGTTTTTTCACACATATTAGGAGGCTTTTCAAAGCACAAAGGACCAACTTCTTATGCAAAGAACCCTTCCAAGAGTGATATGGTGTTTTGTGAAGCAACCACACAATCCAGTAAAGCACCATTATGTTTGAGTGTAATTGATAAGTGGCACCATATGACCTGTCATATTTTTTCTTTTCTTCATGTGGATACAAATTTATGAAATTCCAAAAACAAAAAATAATGTTTGGGCCTCATTGTTAAGACTGTTGCCCCCATGACTAGGCTTTAAATAAGTGGTGTAAAATGGATGGACTAGACATCAGGCCCTTCCACTGCCAAATTCTGATGACAACAGGAACATTGAGTCTGTGTGGATCAAACACATGTTGTCTATTTATTGTGATGGATTCCTTTTGAAAAGTGGAAGCTGCTCCTAAAGATTCAGGAAGCATGCTGCGTGGTGAATCAAAGTAAACGTGATGGGGCAGCCCACAACCACCGAGCTGAGGAATGCCTCCCATAGCACATTCCTTAATAGGACATGCCGTTCTTCCCCAGAGACTTGGGTCCTGTCCAGATTGCACGGTCACCAGGGCTATATAATAGGATTTGCAATCCCGGCTGTAAAACAGTTTCCAGGCGATCTCAGCTAATGAACCCAGACATGCCATTGTAGTCCATGGGGGAAGTGAACTGCACAGTCGCTCTTTGTTAAGGGCCTCAATTATGGAACCGACTCAGGGTGGGGTATGAGGTTAGCAGCGGTTGCAGTGATAGTGGGATGCTCTCTCCCTTTCACCTCTTCCATATTTGACCCATTAAATTGGGGCGTACTTTCATTTGGGATGACCTTTCATGCCAGGCAGGAGTCAGTCTGCCGAGCACTTGAACCTTCTCCTGCATCACGTAGTCAGAAAGGGGAGAAAGGAAAGTTGACAGTATGTGATAAGAAACTTCCCAAATGTGGTGTGAAATAAGCTAAAACAGAGTTGAATAGTTTCTGAATAGTTAACTGTACCAAAGTGATTTAATAAAAAAATGTGAATTGTGAAAGGAACGTTAAAAAATAATGAATTAGCGATTCTTGATCACTTACTTAATAATTCATTCATTAGCACATCCCTGTTAATTTAGTTATGAATGGGAAGTGTTACACAACAGTAAGGTCATTCTTATTCAATCACTTCATCTGTTCATTGTTGGACCCCCTCATAATCATTACAGGGTCACAGTGAGTTAGAAGAATGCAAGGAGAAATGGGATCAGATAACTGCGGACAGGACACCAGTTCACCTCAGAGAGCACTCATGTGCACCTACATCAGATCTCTTAATAAATATAAATGACAATCTTTGGTATACAAGGACATGTAAGCTACAAGTTTAATTCCAGAAAGGTTGGCGCAGTATGGAAAATGCTGACAAAACCAAACCTGGAGTGATCTGTAAATTTACTTTAACTTGTATTCATACCAAGATATTTCATGTCTTATCTCGTCAACTGCATGTTTATTTTTAAAAGATTGTGA
Source organism: Erpetoichthys calabaricus (assembly GCF_900747795.2). Classification (NCBI taxonomy): domain Eukaryota; kingdom Metazoa; phylum Chordata; class Cladistia; order Polypteriformes; family Polypteridae; genus Erpetoichthys; species Erpetoichthys calabaricus. The sequence continues at coordinate 31,015,474 of NC_041398.2, forward strand.
AGCCAGCCCCGATGTAGACAGGCAGGACACCAATTTGCCACACACAAAAGGTTTATTTACAGAATACAGTTCACAAACCACAGGGCATAACACAATCCTTTCTTGCTGCCAGTCCTTCTGCCTCCACTCCTTCTCGGGCTTTGTCCTCTTCCTCCTGACTCTGGCCGATGAATGGTGGGGACTGGCCCCCTTTTATAGGGCACCCAGAAGGACTCCAGGTACCCATCGAGCTTCTTCCAGCCACACTTCCACCATATCCAAATAGGGCCCTGAAAATGTCCATGCCCCCCCTGGTGGTGAATACGTGTCCCAGCAGGCTTGAGCTCCCATGCTCTTGACCCACTGGAAACCAAACGGGCTGCCCTCTGAGGGGAGAAACTGTCCAGAAAATACTCTCTCCCCAAGTCCTTCCATACTCTGGGCGTCCCGGCTGGGCAAGGGCTCTGGCCCTCCGTCACAAGATATATAAGTTTATTCTGAAATCGATGCCTGCAACGCAGCTCAAAGAAGTTGAGACAGAGGTAGTTTAAGACAAATAAGGATGTGACAAGTTGAAATAATAATATGATGTAAAGCAGGTGAGGCAATTGTGTCCTAGTAGATAAAGAGCCTCCACAAAAGGCCTAGTCCTGCAAGAGCAACGATGGGTCAAAGATGTCAATTGTGCCCACAGATTGAAAACAAAATTCACCAAAGACAAATCAGTAGGATTTGGGGCATGTTACCGAATATAGTACATAGAATAATTCAAGAATTCAAGAAATCCGGTCAAATCTTGGTGTGTAAGGCCAGGGAGATACTTTATGCTACACAATGCTTGAGCTTGAGGATGCTGATGCTATGCATGCAGCGTATTGTAAGTAAATCTGGAGGATTCCACCAGGTGGCAGTGCGAGAAATCATCACGGTGAGAAAACAACGTACGTTTTTTTAATGTGTTGTGAGTCGAGAGAAGAACGATGATAAAAGTAAAAGTTATTCGCATTATGATGCTGTTGCAAAAGTGCAAAAAAAAAATAATAATAACGGCAACAGCAACGCAGAAACAGTATGTGATACCTTAAAATGTATCTCTTCATTACGACGGGGAATATGCGACGCTTGTATTGCCTGTGCGAGAAATGGATGAAGAAAAGTACCATGAAGACATCTGCATGTCAGCAGTTGACTCTGATGATTTGCTTCAACGCATCAGACCATTCATCAAACATCGAAGCATGCAGATTGATCCTGTTGCCATGACATGTTGATAGTAAACAACGATGCTGACGTCACGTACCAAAACTTGTACACACATGCCAGCCATATTTTTGCTGGTACCATGACTTGCGCATGCATCGCTTTAATTGCCAAGGTTATGCCCGGAGGACGCGTCAAAAGAATGCTAGGAATGTGTGGCAGCCATGATGTGTGCGCGTACGCATCCTGAGCGTGAAGTATAAACCTAAAAGGCCTAAAACCGCTTATGAATGCGTATGATCTTCAGTCCCTCAGATTTCTTAAAAACCATCATGCGTCTGTAATGGATATCATGACATGGGCTTGGGAATACTTTGGTAAACCTGCGTCAGGCAACAGCATTCGCAGCTGCATCCACAGATGCCAGTTGAGGCTTTACTAAGCCAAGCTGTACCTCAACACTGTCTAGAAGCACCATCAACCTCTCTGAGTTTGGTCTCATCTGAGACAGAAAGTACCACAGTAGAATTGTGTTTTGTGGTGCAGTGAGTCAACAGTTCAAATAGCTTTTGGGAAAAAACAGCCATCATGTTCTCCGGGTTAAAGAGGGAAAGGACCATCCAAGATGTTATCGGCATCACATCCAAAAGCCAGCATCTGTAATGGTATGAAGGTGTGTCAGTGCCCATGGCATCTAATCCAAGATGGTGCATGCCAGAAGTGGCGTCGTTAGAGGAGAGCTATTAGTCTTCGGGTCTACAGATGGAAAGAAAAAAGAGAGCATTATCACACAGTGCCATCCCCTGGATTGGTGGAGAATTACCATCACCTGAGCCCTTAAAAAAATAACTTTCTACAGTATAATGTTGTCCAAGTAGTACTTCAGAGGGTGTGTGTAGTAACGCAGTCTGTCCTCACTCTAGCAGTAAACTATCAGTTGTTCCCTGAAGAAGACCCATTTGTAATATTCTGAAATGTGATGTTTTTTCAGCTTATGCTAACCTAAACTTTTGACCGGTATGATATATATATATTGTGGTAGTTCTGCCTTGACACAGACAGACACTCAGACTCACAAGTTCCAAAAGCTCACTTTTATTTCTTTTCTTTGCCTTTTCACAGCACTGTGCACCAATCACCAACAACCCTATTGCTCAGTCTTTTCTTTCTCTCTGTTCTTCTGCTGCCTCCACTCCTCTCCTTACAAGCTCTGTCCTCCACCTCTTGACTCCTGCTCCCTGAATGGAGTGAGGTGGCCTCTTTTATATGGCACCCGGAAGTGCTGCATTGAGACCCAGATCTTCTTCTGGCAGCACTTCTGGGTGTGGTGGATGTGCTGAAGTCCAAAGCTGTCCAAGCACCCCCTGTCAGTGGCCCCGATACCAGAGGGACTGCCCTCTCGTGTTCCAGGGGAGGTACTGCTGTAAACATGTTCTCTCCCCAAGTCCTTCGATCAGAAGGGCATCCAGCCCCTGGCCATCCGCCACAATATATATAAGAGAAAGACATCTCTCTCTCTATATATATATATATATAACATCAAATGTCTGTCTGTCCAGTGGCACAGTGGGTAGCGCTGCTGCCTCGCAGTTGGGAGATCTGGGGACCCGGGTTTGCTTCCCGGGTCCTCCCTGAGTGGAGTTTACATGTTCTCCCCGTGTCTGCATGGGTTTCCTCCGGGCGCTCCGGTTTCCTCCCATAGTCCAAAGACATGCAGGTTAGGTGGATTGGCGATTCTACATTGGCCCTAGTGTGTGCTTGGTGTGTGGGTGTGTTTGTGTGTGTCCTGCGGTGGGTTGGCACCCTGCCCAGGATTGGTTCCCTGCCTTGTGCCCTGTGTTGGCTGGGATTGGCTCCAGCAGACCCCCGTGACCCTGTGTTCGGATTCAGTGGGTTGGAAAATGGATGGATGTCTGTCTGTCTGTCTGTCCTCTTTTCACAAGAGAACTATTTAACAGATTTAGATCGGGTTTTTTTCTATAATTTGCATAAACATTCCAGTTGATTTTGCAACTTCTCTCATTGCCCTCTCTCAGTACCATAGTTCGCTTGCAGGAGTGATTTATTCACGCTAATCTGAGGCAGAGGCTGTGGGCCGAGGAGGAAAGGAAGCATGACGTCAGGAGTAGGGAACTGGGCAGGGCCCTCCTCACTGTCCTGTTTCACTTCTACACGGGCAAAGCTACGGGGGACGACTAGTATGTTGTACATAAGTGGATCTTCTGGATCTATGCAAGAAGTGAGGTCAGGTGTCTTCTGTGATTTGTCCCATGGAGCTGTGGATAGAAAAGAAGATGAAGTTAGCGACAGTGCCCACACTTTCTTGGAGTGAAACTTCTTATCTCTCAGGAGCCTAAGCACATGTGAGCGTCACAATTTATAATATTAAATATGAACTGTAGACTGAATTTAAGGAAACAGATAGATAGATAGATAGATAGATAGATAGATAGATAGATAGATAGATAGATAGATAGATAGATAGATAGATAGATAGATAGATAGATAGATAGATAGATAGATAGATAGATAGACTATTACTATAATTTAAATTAAACCCTTACAAAAGGATACAATTATAAGTAAAATAAAAATAATGTAACAAGACTTGAAAAGGAAAAAAAAAAAATCAAATTAAAACAGCACAAAAATAATAAATTCAAATAATCAATAAATAATAACTCAAAGAAAATGACAAGATATATAAAAATAAATAAAATGTAAATAAATAATAAATTGCACAGGTATATGTAGAATCATTTTTTATTCAAAATAATTTAGAGTCGGTAAAATCTAATTCTGAATAAAATTTCAATGAAATTAGTCACATTAAAATGGATGAATAAGTAAATATATGCCTTCCCCTGAGCTGCTAGTTTGAGGTTTTGTTATGGTACATAGACATTAGGATAATAATAATTAATAATAATAATTCATTACATTTATATAGCGCTTTTCTCAGTACTCAAAGTGCTATCCACACAGGGAGGAACCGGGAAGCAAACCCACAACCTTCCACAGTCTCCTTACTGCAAAGCAGTAGCAGTAGCACTACCACTGCACCACCTGTGATGATTGAAAAGAAAACTTATTCAGGTAATACATTAAATGCACACTTGCAAGCACATTTGTCATTTGCATTGTATATTGTCTCTTTCACAGTGTACACCTCCTCGGGTTTACAATTTCAGATATAACTGTAAGGCACTACATCTATCTATCTATCTATCTATCTATCTATCTATCTATCTATCTATCTATCTATCTATCTATCTATCTATCTATCTATCTATCTATCTATCTATCTAGCTTGAACAAGGTACCTCCAAATGGCACAGTCTGAGAAGCAGCCCTTATGGGAGCGTCAGGCAAGAAAACTTGAGACACGCAAGGATACTGAAGAAAGACTTAGAAGAAACATTGACAATGCATGTAAGGCAAGAGATTTAAAAAACTTAAAGTTCATTCTCATACCTGTCTATTTAATAGATAGCCAATGAACAGGCACTATAAATGTTTAAGGTGAAGCTACCATTATGAAAAAGAGTATCTATCCTAAATTTTTCCTTCCAAAACATTGCTTGCCTACACACAATTAACTTTATATATTGTCTACTCCATGTCCCCTTCAGGGAGTTTCTTAAAGCATCGTTACATTCTGCTTTACAGGAAATACACACTAAAATATTTATGCTCATGGTGTGGTCCTCATCTCTTCAGGTAAACAAGATGGTCCGGTTTTTGCTCACAGGACAGGGTGGAGTTGTTCTTAAGGTGGTGCCCTCAGCCTCTCAGGACCCTGTCAGTCAGCACAAAAGTGAAACAGAACATAATATTTTAGTGGAAACTACTGCTTGCAAGCCTCAGGCAGCTTGTGTCAGCACGATGTGGTTGAGCAACCTGCCTGTGACCCACAGGAATTAGGGGGTGGTGGTGGCTGTCTCACCTTTCCCAACCTTAGAAAAACAAGATCATGAGATTTAATTTCTTTCCATGTCTCCAGTGTTGATTTTCCAGTGCATACTCAGGGGTCACCCTTGGACACAGTTTTCAGTTAAATTTAGCATGAGAATAAAAGTATTAAACAGTCTAGCCACAGCTGATTCCTTAATGACTCTAAGCTTTTGCTTTTCTTTGAGTTTTCTATACTTTTAAAATATTCAGTGCTTAAACTTGCTGTATTTTAGTATTCTCTCTCTCTCTCTCTCTCTCTCTCTCTCTATATATATATATATATATATATATATATATATTCACGGCATTCAAAGTCTGTGTCACAATCTGATTGTATGGGTGGTTACCTACCAGGTAACGCTTGTGGTTGGCCAGCAATCTGCTAACATCCGCCACGGTGATTGTGACACAGACTACGAATGCCGTGAATGTAATTACCCCGATCTACATGCTATCAAATAAACGAACCACACGCCGTGGCGCAACGTTAGGGGCATCGCCTCTGGCGCTGACGTCCGAGGTTTGATTCCCGAAAGGGAGTGCAGTGTAGTGTGTACGCCTGATGAGCCCAGAACGAGGGCGAAACACGTGTCGCGTACTCTTTGCATTTATTTGACAGTAAACTATTTCAACCATATATATATATATATATATATATATATATATTATAAATACCACACAGGCTGGATGGGCATCCTGTCCAGAGAAGGGGATGGCTCCTTACCCAAACGGGAGCATCCCAACCAAGACTAAAGAAGGAGGCAGACCCGGAAGTGACAGCTGGAAGAGATGGACAGATATTGCTGGGGACTTTTTATTCCCCCAGAACAGGAGATGGCAGCAGCACTCCATATTAGCACCCATTTGGGAACCAGTAGGGAATGCTGGGAGATGTAGTCCAGCAATACAGCCCTCCTGTGGACCATGGGTGCCACAAGTGGATGGTGTCGGGAGATACGCTCCCTAAAATGGGATGTCCTGGGTACTTAATAAAAGGGTCTGCACCCCCTTGTCCAGGTGAGTCGGAGCTGGAAGGATGTAGGGCAACACACAACTGGAGGAGGGCAGTGCGGTGGTAAGAAGAAGAGAGGTATTGTGAGGAGAGAAAACCTATGTATTGTGTGCTTGTGATACTTTGTGGAGGTGAATTAAATAAACCTTCCATTTTTGAACCCAAGACTCTTGGTGTGATCATGTTTAAAAGTTTGGGGCTTGCTTACACCCCTGTTTACATCAATATATATATATATATATATATATATATATATATATAGACAGATACACTGCATACATATACAGTATATACCTGATAGGTAACCATCCTAATAATCAGATTGCGATTCAGACCTATGAATGTAATACTCTGATACTCACCCTGTCAAGTAAGAAAACCAGCTGCTGTGGCACAACGCCCGAGGCTGAATCCCCATAACGGAAGCAAAGGTGCATACACCTGATGAGCCCCAATTTGGGTGAAATATGTATTGTGTACTCTTTGTATTATTTGGCTGGTACTGTACGAGAACGTCTGAATGTCTGAACATTCCAGTTGATTTAGCGACCTGTCTCATCATGCTAAGAATCATAATTTGCTTGCAGTACTGATTTATTTGTGTGCAAGAGTCCGAGAGTCAGGGCGGGGCCCTCTTCATTCACGTGCCAGCCTCGGAGTGTACCTTACAACCGGTTAGCCAGTGAACAATAGAACTATTTACAGGATTTAGATTGGGTTTTTTTCTATAATTTGCTTGAACATTCTGGTTGATTTTGCGACTTATCTCATCGCACTAAGTATCATAGTTCACTTGTGGTACCGATTTATTCGTGTGAATCTGAGAGAGATGCAGCGGGCCGAGGGAAGGGGGGTGGGGCCCTCCTCACTCGTGCGCCAACCTCGGGGCGTATCTTACATCCGCTTAGCTAGCAAACGAGAGAACTATTTAACGGATTTACGTTGGGCTTTTTTCTAGAATTTGCTTGAACAATCTGGTTGATTTTGCGACTTCTGTCATCGCGCTAAGAATCATAGTTTGCTTGCAGGAGCAATATATTCGCACTAATCCGAGACAGAGGCTGTGGGTCAAGGGGAGAGGGATCCATGACTTCAGGAGTAGGGAGCAGGGCAGGGCCCTCCTCACTGTCCTGTTTCACTTCTTCGCGGGGATGGCTAGTATTTATATAGAGAGAGTAAAACACTTAAGCTGGATACGATTCTTTCAGTGACTGATTTATGGAGAAAAAAGGGTGTTACACAGTCACTATCATAGATTCTACTTCTACCTAAGAAAGGAAGAAAGGTAAACTCTAACCTTGAAGAAGAAAACTGCTTTGCCTCCTTCTCCTCACCTTGCTAACCTGGACAATATAAAAGGGACCCACTACCAGGAATCAGCTATCAGATATACAATAAACCATTGGCTGAAGAGGAAATGTGTCAGACTCAAAGTCTTACTCAACCTGTTTTCCCTTTAAAGAATGATTGACAAGTTAAATGGGATTTCCTTCTGTATCCTCATGCATATAAACATATATATTGTCACACACGTGCGCATGGGAGGCAGCTAAAGGGCTTGAGTGAAGGCAGTTCTGAGACATGCCGGTATGTGGCAGAGTGCACTGACTCTTTTTCTCCCTTTCTTGTAGACCATTCCCGGGAGATTCTATCTGTCTCTCTTGACGTCACTTCCAGGACTGAGCCAATGGAAGGAGACCTTACTGGCTCCAGCCCCTGTGATGTCACGTCAGGGCTCGAACCAATGGCTGAAGAACATGGGCCCGATCCTTATGACCTCACTTCCTGTCTTCCCCTTTAAAAGCCTGCCCCTTTTCCCTATTTCCTCAGTCTTGTCTTGGACTCTGTTGTGAGCACATCAGTGCTGTTTTCAAAAGAACGCAATTTTGCAGCCAGGAGAACAAATTATACGGGTGGCTGCCCCAAACTTTTATCTGATTATGCCTTGTTTTTGTGACAATATATATATTGTAAGAGAAATTCAAGACCGCAACAAAAATTTGGGATACTACCCTGGTAACCCTGTATAATTTAATGGCTGGAAAACACAGAAAACACACACCAATTGAAGAGACATCTACATATCTACACAGACACAAGTTCATAACAGAACTGATTCAATAGGGTTGATAAGTCCTTCTGGAAGGAAGAGGCGGATCCAGGTGGACTGACCCCAGTGTGATGTCACTGGTGTTACAGTCTCCAATCTTCCAGTCTGCAAAGGGAGAAAGAGAAAAGTAAATAGGACACTGTGCCAACCCCTAGAGCGGTGGGGAATTACAATCATTAGAGCCGTTAAACTCATGACAATATACACAGACACAGACACACACACACTGCGTATTAGGCAAGTCAGTATCATAACTTGATCATTATTTTGATTAATGTACATTTTCCATCGCTAAACCACATAAACCTGAATGCTATTGGATGCAATCATTTTCAGGTAGTATGTAATTGTTTAATGATGGAGGGTGTTGCTTAAGGAGATCTACACCTTATATCGCGGTGTGCCTAATTATTAGGCAGCTTCATTACCTAAGGTAAAATGGGGCAACTAAAGGTCTAACTAACACTGTAAAATGACTTTCAGACAGATGCAACGCTCTTGAAATTGCTGAACTATTGAGGCATGACCACCTGAAAGTCAAAGTTTTGTTGTGAACAGTCAGCAGGGTTGCAAAAATAATGTGTGGAGAAGAAAAAGTGTTACGAAACTACAAAAGACTTGAGAAAAATCAAACATGAAGCTGTCAGGAGCCCATCAGTCTCCAGTGCCATGATTTCAGAGGTGTCCAGAAGTACAAGGAGCCAAGTGCTCTAAGACTAAGACTAAGTTAAGAAGGCAGAATAACAGATTCACAAGTTGAGCATCAAGATTGGGCCAACAAATACCTTAAGACTGATTTTTGAAAAGTTTTATGGACAGATGGAATGAAAATGACTCTTGATGGATGGTGAGATCTTTAATGGAAACAGGGAAACAGTTTGAGTCAGGCATCAACAAGCTGGAGGAGAACTACCGGTGTGGGCTAGTATCATTAAAGAGTGAGCTAGTGGACCTTTTCAGGTTGAAGATGGATTGAAAATCACCTGCCACACCTACTGCCAATTTCTGGAAGTTACTTTCTTCAAGCGGTGGTATGGGAAGAAATCAGCAAGAAGGCCAAGCTCTTTATGCAGGACAGTGCTCCACTGCATGCTTCCAAGTACTCCACTGCTTGGCTGGCCAGCAAAGGCCTCCAAGATGACCCTCTTCCTCACCTGACTTAAGTCCTTTTCAGAACTTGTGGGTCCCTTTTAAATGTAAGATTTTCAGTAAGGGAAGAGAAGACATCTGTTTGGGAGGCTATACTTGCCGTTTCAGTGAAAGTTCATAGTGAACAAATTAAGAAACTGACAGACTGAATGGCAGTTATTGAAAAGAAGGGTGGCCACATTGACCAATAAATACATTTTTGAAATTCCATGTCATTTTATGTTACTTATTTGTTACATCTGAGGGAATAATAATTTGTAATTTAGTTGCCTAATAATTTCCATCTACTGATAGTTACCTCATAATTTCACACACATTTTTCCCTTGGGAAAGACAAAGCTCACTTTTCTTTTGTTAGATATTCAAGCTTGATGTAAGACACCATTTTGGATTGCTTGCCAGTGTTGTATTTGTTCAACAGTACAATTAAATCCTGAGGAATTCCATTTGCCTGTTAATTTTACATGCACGGCACAGAGTAATCAAAGAGTAGTCAAAGGACGGCAGGGGGCACTCCAGCTCCCCAAACACCCAACACAAACAGGCTTGGACCCAAGTTAAAGGCAAAAGAGTTTTTATTCATGGGAAACTCTTCTCTGTAGGTGTTTCCCACACCACAAGCACAAGTAGAGCAATAAGCTCTGTCTTATACTCTCTCTGTCTCAAGGGCACTGCCTCCTCTACTCCTTCTCGCAAGCTTCGTCCACCTTCATCCTAACTCTGGCTCCTGGAGCTAAGGCAGCCAGCCTCTTTTATGTAGCACTGGTGTCCCAGAAGTGGGAGCCCAGGTGAAGTAGGGTTTCTCAGTCCCTGCAGCACCTTCCCAGCAGCACCCACGGAACCTAACAGGACACTAAGTCCCATGGTGCCCTCTGGAAATCTGGGGCACCACTGCAACCCAGGGTGGACTGACACCTAATGGTTTGTGGGGAGGCAGTGCCCTACAGAAACTGCCTTCTCCCATCCTTCCACTTCGTGGGCATCCTGGCCGGATGAGGATGCCAGCCGTCACTCTCAGCAGACATTACAAAGGAATCCCACCCTTATTGTCCTAGCAATCAATGGATCTTTGTAGATGATGAAAGGTGTTGCAGGTATTATGGCCTATTCCACACTCCATTAGTTTTCCTGTCGTGTTATTCCTCTGGGCCTCTGATGACAGCAATCCTGTAACCATTATGACTAAGGTTGTACCACATGGCCTGGCATTATGAAGATCAGTTAATTAAAACAAAATAAAATAAAAAGGTAGTTTAGATCTGCTGCATAAATGTCCTAAGATTACCAAATTTACTGACCTGCAATTCATGTTTAACTCTCAAGCTGCTTTTCATACAGAGAGGATAACTGCTGCTGAACACAGTGGCCACATGCTTACTGCTGTTAGAACACTCTGAAGATCTGGGGGAACTTCCATTACTATGAAGTTGAAAGTAAGAGAACCATGTTCAGGGATGTTTTGCTGACCATTCAGTTCTTGTAAGGAGGTCCTATAGCTTTGTCACATAGCCAGTAAAGTCCTATTCTTTCTTCTTACACACACTCTTTTTTCTCTGTGGTCATTTGTGGGAATGGTAGAAAGCTTTGAGTCTTCTTTAGATGAGCACATGGAGTGTGGCTACAACACTGAGGGTTCTCCTTCCCTGAGAAGATGACTGACACCACACTAAGACATCCATAGTCCAAGTCTTTGGTGGTCCCATTCAAATACCTTTTCCATAATGAAGCTGGTGGTTCCATTCAAATACTTTTCCCATAATGAAGCCCTGCTGACCACTCCGATGACAATACCCATTGCATAAATAGTGTGATTTGTCCAAAGGGGGTTGATGGGACGTGAGTTTGGATAGTAGCATGTATGCTAGGATAAATGGAGAGGTTTGTACTCTATCTTTGCAGGTTGGGTGGAGTTTCTTTCATTCCCCACACACAAATTCTATTTGCTGGAAAAAGGAAGATGAATTTCCACTTGTTCCATAAAGTAAGGTAGCTATGCCCTATTAAGTTAACTTTATAATGTACTCTCCTCTTTTGTGTGCCTCAGCTCTGATAAATACCATCCAGAGAAGAGCGACTAGGCTGATTCCAGGGCTACAGGGGTTGAATTATGAGGAAATATTAAAATAGCCTATACAGTTTAAACAAAAGAAGAAGAAGAGGTTGCATAAAATGAAGTGTTTAAAATCATGAAGGGAATTAGTCCAGTGGATTGAGCTTGCGATTTTAAAATGTGTTCTTCAAGAACATGGAAACACAGTTGGAAACATCTTAAGGGTACATTTTGCACAAACATTAGGAAGTTTTTCTTTACAGAAAGAATAATAGACACTTGGAATAAGCTACCAAGTAGTATGGTAGACAATAAGACATTGGGGACTTTCAAAACTCGACTTGGTTTTTTTGGAAAAAATAAGTGAATAGGACTGGCAAGCTTTGTTGGGCTGAATGGCCTGTTCTCGTGTAGATTGTTCTAATGTTCATTGTGGCCTGTTTTCTGCTTACTATTACTAGCCTACCTACATGATGTCCCTGAACCTCCAGGCACCAAATGTCCTGTGCTGCCCACCTTCATTCCTGGCTCACATCGTGAGGCCACATCCACAAATGAAGAGTTTCTCAGAAGAGGGGAGCTGACGTCCTCAGCTAGGATTTTTTATTTTTTTTTTAAACAGTCGATCAGTGGAACGCCAAATCCTGGGAGCAGCCAGCTCTCCTGTAGGAGCCGGAAATTGAGGGGTGACACTGTGAAATTATGCACTATGAACACCGTCATTTGCCATTTGGCTGAAAGCCCCCGGGATTTGCTAATACCAGAGTGCGGCAGCCCAGGTGGCTTCCAGGGGAATCTACTGCACTTCCTCCTGCTAGATAAGGCCCCTCATTATGCCACAGGCAGTGTTTAGTTGGGATTCATTTTTTAATCCTGTCAGTTGAGCTCCCGATGCCCCTTTGTGTGCTGCCGTTCCTGAGTAGCACATTTATGTATTTGTCTCCCTGTTTGGCTGGGGGAGGTGGGGTATTGGCATTGGGGTGGGATCTGCACTCCCATGATCAGGATTATGTTAAATTTATAAGGTGTTTTTGAATGATTTATAGACTGAACTGGATCAGGCTGGTTTAAAATTGGATGGACGGCTCCAGTAAGGCTTGGTCGGCCTTCCCTGTTATACTAGTCCACTAGGGTTCACAAGGCCTACATGCTACTGCACCAATGAGCTCAAGATTTTTGTAGCCTCAGCTATAGGACAAAAAAAGTTATGATTTTTAACAAAAATGGTTTATCCTGACAAAGTGAGTCTCTAATTCTAAATAAGTCAGATGGGAGCAGTTTGTCACTGACCTTAATAGGTAAACCTTGATCTTCAGATGGGTTTATCAGTTATCACTGGACATTCTCCATCAAGTGATAATGGAAGAAGGCCAGCGCCCCTTTGATAAGTCAGCAGACAGAGAGAAAGACACAAAAGAAAGGTTAAAATTAATGAAGAATTGAGCAAAGGAAAGCAGTTAACCCTGATCCTCCAACCTCAACCTTGATTTTACCAAAGACTCGATCTTTGGAGAAATTGCTTTATGTTTTTCTGTGGTGTTATCCATCTTGTGAACCATAACCCACAAATGGACGTGGGTTGGATTCTGTCTTATGTCCAATAGGGCCAGAATAGTTTTTGGCTCTCTGGAACTGATTTAAATAAATAAGAGAACAATAGTTCATTACTTTATAGAGTATAAGCTGATTCAATTATGTGTCTCCCAGTTTGGCTTGGGGAGGTGGAGTGTTGGGATTTTGGGTGATATCTGCACTCTCATTATCAGACTTATGTTAAATATATATTGTACATTTTAATTTTTTATAGTCTTAACTGGATCAAACTGGTTAACTGATGGATGGATGGATGGATGGCTCCAAGTGATGATCATCCACTAAGGTTCATGAAGTCTATGTGCTGCTGCACCAATGACTTCAACACTTTTACAGCTGCTGCATAGGAGAAAAAAACTATAATTTTCAACAGAAATTATTTTTCATGACAAAGTGACAAGGTTGTAATTCTAATAGATGATGACAGTAGTTGTCCACAAGAGCCATTTGACCTACCAAATGGGGCACGGCAGTGTACTGGTGAAGCTGGCCCTAAATCACTCTTCCAAACTCGGCTGGCAGGGTTTGTCCACCACAGTTCAACCTGACTACCAGCACCTTTACCTTCATTCATATCCCAGAATTTGAGGCAGCCAAGCTATATGAGTACTGGGCTTGGGCATTTGTCTGAACCCTTGCAGAAAATTTCAGTCTGCTTGAAAAATGGCTTGGACGATGTGCTTGGCTTACGCATTAGTCATGCCAGAAAAGCCATAGCTGCTTGGTCTCTTAGTATCTTGGTAAAAAAATAGTTAGATCCATCCAGGGATAAAAGTTTATCAGTTATCCTTGGATATTCTCCATCAAATTGTAATCAGAAGATGGCCATTTGTTGAGAAGGAAGGAAGAAAGGAGGGAAGAAAGAAAATTAGTGAAGAATGGGGTAAAAGCAGTTACCCCTATCCCTCAACCCCAAACATGATTATAGAGAGAACTTGTTTTATGCATTTCTGTGGTGTTATCCATCTTGTGAACCCTCGCCTACAAATGGGATTTTGCCTCCATCTCTTTGAGGGTTTTGGTAGGCCATTGAAAGCCTTGGTTGCAGGGTAAATTAAAAATACATTTATTTGTTGTTCTGCGTGTGAGGCAGTGATACAGAGATCAGCAATGATGCTTTACAACTCTAGGGTTCTGTTTTCAAATTACCTCTGTGGAGTTTGCATGTTCTCCTTGCATTTATATACAAGGTTTTCTGAGGTAATGAGATTTTCTTCCTCATCCTGTAGATGTACATGACAGGTTCAGTGACATCACTAGACTGGCTCCTTCCAGGTTTGAGTGAATTTGTCCACTAGTTTGACTAGTGATAAAATGACTGCTCATCTTGAAATGGTTCTTACTCCATGTTTGATGTAATTGAAGTTTTAGGATGGACTATAACCCTTAATTATCACAGTTGGGTCCTATCTTTTGTTTAATGGTACCCCCATAGTTTTTGGATCACAGCAAATGATTCAAAGAAATAATGAAAAGATAGCTTACTAATCTATAACATGTAAGGGGTTGCCCAGGAATTCATAAGCAGAAGAGAAAATCCACCATTGAAGTCAATAGTCTGTCAGTGTGGCCAAAGAAAGGCCTCCAGGAGTGACGTGTCCTATAGAAACAAGTAATTCCCCAAAGGTACAAAGTACTTACAGTCCAGGTTGTCAGAAGACTCAAAGGTCCAACCAGAAACCACTGAAGATCCTCCAAACCAATACCTTCGGCAGACAATGGAAAGCCCATAGATGGCAAGGATGAGTAGCCCCTTCTGAAGGAAGGGAGACACTGTCATGAGACATTGAAATCACTATTCAAGCTTGGAGGAGTTCCCAGTAGGAGTAACTTGTCCAGATACTTACTCAGCTAGCTCACTTTCTTATTTATACCTTTTCTGAGAACACCTATACCACTGGGAGATTGCAGAGAGCTCACGCAACAGGAAGGTACACTCAGCTGGACATTTTGGGCCCCACTTGACTTTACCTGCATGTCAGATTGAGGAGATTGTTCCTCCCCCAATCTATGCGACTCTTCAATTCCACCCGGGGGTGTAAACGTTAACATTTAACATTATACAAAGTTATTGTCTGTTTTTCACCTGCATTATTATCATTCTTTAATTTAATATTATTTATTGTATCAGTATGCTGCTGCTGGAGAATGTGAATTTCCCATTGGGATTAATAAAGTATCTATCTATCTATCTATCTATCTATCTATCTATCTATCTATCTATCTATCTATCTATCTATCTATCTATCTATCTATCTATCTATCTATCTATCTGTCTGTCTGTCTGTCTGTCTGTCTGTCTGTCTGTCTGTCTGTCTGTCTGTCTGTCTGTCTGTCTATCTATCTATCTATCTATCTATTTCATGTATGAGAAAACTTGAATACTTGTACTGTAGGTGGGTCAGAGGCAAGGAGCCAGGACTTTAGATCTGAAGACTGTCCACCACCTCACTGTGCGACCAAAAGAGCTCACTTAACCAGTTAAAATAACGTATGCAGCATGTTGCTAACAAATTAGTCAATTTGAGTAAGGATGTCTACCAAATATATGTCAATTATAACCACGCTGAGGGAGACTGAAGTAGAAAGCCACACTAATTACTATGCCATCCCCCACGATGATCATCCTTCCACCCTGTATACTTGAAGTTTGGCTGAAAAAAAAGGCAAAATTGAATAATAGGTTTTAACAGAATCAAGTCCAAAACAGAACTGAGATAACAGGAGGAATAGGGCAGTTTTTAAAGCTGGCCAGGGGAAATGACGTCATCTGGGGAGGAACTGGAAGTGAAGTCATCTGGAGAGGAACCAGAAGTGACATCATCTGGCCCAGAACCGGAAGTGATGTCATTGAGCCTAGGAGGAACTTCCCTTGGCTGGTCTGCAGGGACAAAAGAGGAAGGATCAGTGCACTCTGCCATCCCAGGTCTGGCATAGAATTGCCTTCTTCCGAGCCCTTTAGCTGCCTCCCATGCACGCGTGTGTGACACTAGATTGTCCAAAATAACTTTCAGTTGAGATATGAAGAACCCTAAAGGATTACTTACCACCACACAACTTAGAAATTGATTCCATGTATCTGTAGTTCTTTGAGTGAAAAACAGCTTTCTAACATTTGTGTAATATCTGCCCTTCACACGTTTCCCATCATGTTCCTGTGTACTTATTCAAGAGTTTATTTTAAAGTAGCAACTGGATTTCACTGAGCTAATTCATTTCAGAACTTAAACACTTCAGTCATATCACCTCTTAATCTCAATCTGCTTAATTTAATAGGTTCAACACCTTCAGTTTCTCCTCACAGAACCTCTCCTCCTCATACCTCTTAGTCCTGAAATGAACCTACTTACTCTATTTTTAAGTTCTCTCCAGAGATCCTTTCTTTCTATAATAGTTCTCCAGGTGAGGCTTCACTAGTGTGTTATATATAAATTAAGCATAACCTCATTTGATTTCTACTTCATGTGTTATGCTATAGAAAGTGATATCCTATTAGCCTGCCTGTCCCGATGAAGTGATGAGTCCACCAAGACTCTTAGGTCCTTCTCATAAGGGGTACTTTCATGTTTCAGACCTCCCATTGTGTATTGAAATATAGTACGTTTACATAATCCTTTACATTTTCTTAATACTTAATTTCATCTGCCACACATCTAACCAAGCCTTTATGGGCAGTCTAAGTCCATTTATAACAAGGTAACTAGTTCTACATGTTCTGCCCTTCCACCTAGTTACCTAGGTATCATCCACAGACTTAACTAGTTTTTTGATAATATTCTGGTAAAGATCATTTATGTATATTAAAGCAGCGGCTCCATCTATTTTAACATCACCAGATTATGAAGAAGTTCCCCTTACCATAACCCATTGCTTCAATTGTTTGAGCCATATATATATATATATATTGTGTACACCAAGGAGCAGTCCAGCTCCCCAAACACACAACACAAACAGGCACGGACACAATTTAAAAGCACCCCTGTCCTTCAACCTCAACCTGGTCCTTCACTATATATATATATATATATATATATATATATATATATATATATATATATATATATATATATATATATATATATATATATATATATATTGAGATATGTGGCTGGCCTTTCATCCTGGCCAATACCCCCAGGCCGCTAGGTGGAGCCCTTCCTGCAGCATGGAGGTGCCCCGAATGCCAGCAGGGAATACTGGACAATGTAGTTTTTATTCTCAGCCCTGTTGGATACCTTGGGGCCCACTAGAGGACGCTGCAGGGAGGCACAGAGACTATTTGCCTTACGCCCAGTAAGTACGTCAGAGACACGTGGACAAAGGGAACGATGTGCTTCCT
Source organism: Erpetoichthys calabaricus (assembly GCF_900747795.2). NCBI lineage: Eukaryota > Metazoa > Chordata > Cladistia > Polypteriformes > Polypteridae > Erpetoichthys > Erpetoichthys calabaricus. Next base: position 31,032,860 of record NC_041398.2, read on the forward strand.
GGGTGAAGAAAAGAAGGATTTTTATCTGACTCGGAAGTGTTCCAGGTCACATGGACAGAGAGGGTGAAACGCTTCCGGGTAAAGGACTATAAAATGGACAGTGAAACACCAGAGCGTTGAGCTGAGCTGGGTGGAAGGGTGGCAATGCTTCTGGGAGTGTGGAGGATTGTGATTAGAGTATTGTTTATTGATTAATGATTGTATTGATTTATTATATGAGTACTGAGTAGTGTAGGTGCTTTGTGCACTTTAATATTGTCCAAATAAATAATTATTGGACTTTTACCTGGTGTCTGAAGAGTGGTCAGAGGGTTCAAGGGGTCGAGAGGACCTCAAACTGTCACAATATATATATATATATATATATATATATATATATATATATATATATACAGTGGTGTGAAAAACTATTTGCCCCCTTCCTGATTTCTTATTCTTTTGCATGTTTGTCACACAAAATGTTTCTGATCATCAAACACATTTAACCATTAGTCAAATATAACACAAGTAAACACAAAATGCAGTTTTTAAATGATGGTTTTTATTATTTAGGGAGAAAAAAAATCCAAAGCTACATGGCCCTGTGTGAAAAAGTAATTGCCCCCTTGTTAAAAAATAACCTAACTGTGGTGTATCACACTTGAGTTCAATTTCCGTTGCCACCCCCAGGCCTGATTACTGCCACACCTGTTTCAATCAAGAAATCACTTAAATAGGAGCTGCCTGACACAGAGAAGTAGACCAAAAGCACCTCAAAAGCTAGACATCATGCCAAGATCCAAAGAAATTCAGGAACAAATGAGAACAGAAGTAATTGAGATCTATCAGTCTGGTAAAGGTTATAAAGCCATTTCTAAAGCTTTGGGACTCCAGCGAACCACAGTGAGAGCCATTATCCACAAATGGCAAAAACATGGAACAGTGGTGAACCTTCCCAGGAGTGGCCGGTCGACCAAAATTACCCCAAGAGCGCAGAGACGACTCATCCGAGAGGTCACAAAAGACCCCAGGACAACGTCTAAAGAACTGCAGGCCTCACTTGCCTCAATTAAGGTCAGTGTTCACGACTCCACCATAAGAAAGAGACTGGGCAAAAACGGCCTGCATGGCAGATTTCCAAGACGCAAACCACTGTTAAGCAAAAAGAACATTAGGGCTCGTCTCAATTTTGCTAAGAAACATCTCAATGATTGCCAAGACTTTTGGGAAAATACCTTGTGGACTGATGAGTCAAAAGTTGAACTTTTTGGAAGGCAAATGTCCCGTTACATCTGGCGTAAAAGGAACACAGCATTTCAGAAAAAGAACATCATACCAACAGTAAAATATGGTGGTGGTAGTGTGATGGTCTGGGGTTGTTTTGCTGCTTCAGGACCTGGAAGGCTTGCTGTGATAGATGGAACCATGAATTCTACTGTCTACCAAAACATCCTGAAGGAGAATGTCCGGCCATCTGTTCGTCAACTCAAGCTGAAGCGATCTTGGGTGCTGCAACAGGACAATGACCCAAAACACACCAGCAAATCCACCTCTGAATGGCTGAAGAAAAACAAACTGAAGACTTTGAAGTGGCCTAGTCAAAGTCCTGACCTGAATCCAATTGAGATGCTATGGCATGACCTTAAAAAGGCGGTTCATGCTAGAAAACCCTCAAATAAAGCTGAATTACAACAATTTTGCAAAGATGAGTGGGCCAAAATTCCTCCAGAGTGCTGTAAAAGACTCATTGCAAGTTATCGCAAACGCTTGATTGCAGTTATTGCTGCTAAGGGTGGCCCAACCAGTTATTAGGTACAGGGGGCAATTACTTTTTCACACAGGGCCATGTAGGTTTGGATTTTTTTTTCTCCCTAAATAATAAAAACCACCATTTACAAACTGCATTTTGTGTTTACTTGTGTTATATTTGACTAATGGTTAAATGTGTTTGATGATCAGAAACATTTTGTGTGACAAACATGCAAAAGAATAAGAAATCAGGAAGGGGGCAAATAGTTTTTCACACCACTGTATATATATATATATATATATATATATATACACACACAGAAAATTTTGGGTCGAGATGTGACCACCTCGGAGTGACACTTTGAAATCCCGCAAGACTACTTGCATGTCATGCCCTTCTTACAATTTCTCAAAGACACTTTAACATCCCAGGAGACAAGAAAGCAAGACAAAAGGACAGCTGCTGTACAGGCTTTTAAATGATCGTCGCACAGCGCGACATGCAGATCATGCAGCTTGGTAGCAGCAGTTGCAAGCCAGCATCTGATTCGTCCGCATCTCCTTAGCGTGCATTCAGCACCCCCCTTCACAAAGCAAGCGGCAGAGATGCGAAATGGCAAGCGTGAAACGCGTCCCCAGAGAGAGGGGTTAGGGGGTGGGCGAGCGAACTGAGTATAGAGGGCAAAACCCCCTAGTATATATGTAAATATATATATATATATATATATATATATATATATATATATACAGTATATATATATATATATATATATATATATATATATATATATATATATATATGAATATATATATTGTGGTGCCCGGCGGGCATCCATGCCCGGCCGGGACGCCTAGGAAGAGTGGAGGAGGGCTTGTGCCTCCTCCAGGACACGAGGGGGCGTCCTCCCTGGTGGCTTTGGGGACCACGGGTACGGAGCTTGGAAGCTCAACCCTGTAGGGGCCCGTGGTCACCACCAGGGGGTGTCCCAATGCCTTGGGAGTGTTGGCCCTCAGTACTTCCACCACACCGGGAAGTACTGGGGGGAAGAGACTTAAGGGCACTCGGTGGACTTCTGGCTTCACCTTGGGAGCTTCCGCCACACAGGGGTGTGGCTACGGAGGCCCTGACGATGCATCTGGAGCCCATCCGGGGCACGTAAAAGGGGCCGCCTCCCTCCAGTCAGGGCGAGAGTCGGGAGGAAGAAGACGAAGCGGGTTGGAGAGGAGTGGAGGCGGACCAAAAGAATTTGAAAGGCATTGTGTTGTGGCCAAGGACTTGAAAGGGTGATTGATGCTTCAGCACTGGGTTAGTGCACAAGTATTGTAAATATAATGTTTAATAAACGTGTGGTGGACTTTAATACGGTGTCCGTCTGTCTGTGTCCGGGCAGCATATCACAATATATAATATAGTAAAATAACACACATGACAAAGTGAAAGGTTTGGGGATCCACCCTGTATACCTGAACAAAGGTTGGTTAGGTAGGTCTTTACAGACATGTGCTCAAAACAGAACTGAGTGAAAAAAGGAAAATGGCTGCTATATATAGCTGGTAGATGGGAAGTGATGTAACAGGAGGATGGAATTCTGGGAACTGGAAATGTCATCAGAAATAGGTGGGATCGTGAGGACCAAAAGAGGAAGGAATTTTAGTTGTCTTCTGAGGACCAGTAGTGGCTTTACGATGAGGGTTCGTTGGTTGGTCTGCAGGGAAAGAGGAGAAAGAGTTAGAGGGCAGCACCAACTCCTGGTCTGGCGGGGACATACTGTACATGTATTTGAGCCCATTATCTCCCAAGTGCAAATATATATAGTGTAAGTGGGACATTGAGAGGAAGGAATCACCCATAAGTGATTGGTTTAGCTGGAAACTCTTTTGGGCTCTTTATTGAAATAAACAAGTGAACTCTCACAATGTTGTAACCCTGGGAGATGTCAGTCCCTTCAGCACTGATGATGCAGCCACAAAACATGCTAATGGAACAAAACAAATGCTCTGAATGTTAAGGCTTTGAGAGATGCCTGTTCCTACAGATCTGGAATTACACCCCCAAAGCACAACAGTAGAGCATAGAAGACCTCCTCACTTGTTCTAGTCGGAGGCTCTTCCAGCACCTGACAACTCAGGGCTGCCCCATCAATATTAAGTCATACTGTATATGAAAAAAACAAAAAAAAACTCTGAATGACTGCTCCGGATGATTACATGAAGTCCCAATTCTGCAGCTGGCAATAATGAGTATACATATAAATGCACAAAAATGCATAATAATGCATATGTACTGTATACAGTAAAACCACACTATAAACAGATCCCATTCCTGTGGACTTCCTTATCTGGTATTATAAAAGAATAACACTTTTTGCAACATCCGTGGTCTAGCCATGCCTATTCCCAGATAAGGTCATTATTGCAGGCTACAGTATGGTGTCGGGAGGGATGTTGGAGATGACGTTTGCACAGCAAAAAAAAAAATTCTCAAAAGCATATTGCAAATAAGCAACATGTGCCCTCAGATGTCCGGTTCTGCACATGCATCATATTGAATGGATCAACAGGTGTCTGTTGGGTGTCAGCAAACTTGGGTAAGCCATTGAACTTCATTCATGTTGGGGACCAGAGCTTCCAAATGTCACCACAAATGAGAAATTCCTAGTGAGTGCAGGTCATAAATTCGAACATATACACTGCATGTTGTTACTACTGATTGGATGGTTTAGTGATGTCCTTGGAACAGCCATACTGCAGACACTCATGGCCTGTGGTGGAGCACCTGGAAGATGAAGAGACTTGACTAAAGAAGAAGTAAAAGTGGCAACAAGATTTCTGATTGAGAAATATTGGGAGGATCATTACCAAGTCTCAAGGGGTGAGTCTGCCCTAGTCCATCCCCCTAACTCCATTTTTCCTATAGGACCAATGCTTCAGTATCCACATTTGGTTATCTGCAGGGTTTTTCAGGAAAGTAACCTCCACAGATTAACAAGAAGTATACAGTATATATTGCTAAAGACATGCACTTAGATGACAACTTCAGGGCTCCAGCCAGTCAGGCATTTACATTCTAGTTCAAGGGGAGGCGCTGTTGATAACATAATCTTCATTTACATCATCAGTTCAGAGGATCCTGGGCAGAAGATGAGTGACCTCACTTCCACATCTGTCAAGTAAGCCCCGCCCCTTCTGGGAGACCTTTGTAAAAAGTCAAAGACCACCAGATGAGGACATTCATTTGGGATCCGTGACTGATTAAGACAGAGCACCAACTCAGAAGTGGCATATCTTTTATGAACCCTTGTTAACAGCAATTGCAACCTTATTATGACACATTTTTTCATTACAGCTACAGTATTTCCCATTGTTAAACAGGATTTACTAGGGTCACACCCCAATTGTTACTGCTAACTGTTTTACCTTATCTAACAGTACAAATACACTAATAAAGGCACAAATTAGGGCAAAGTAGAATCACCAGTCAACCTAACCAGCATGTCTCTAAGATGTTAGATGGAAATCAGAGTAGCAGATGAGAATCCAGCATAAGTATGAGGAAAATATGGACACTGAACAAGGATAGTTACTGAGCTGAGAGCTGAACCCAGGTTGTTAGAGGTGGGAGCAGAAACATGCTTCATGACAATAATACTACTGTCATTAGTACCTCTCTTACATGTACCTGTTGATCGGATTGTTTTCTGCTTCACTTTCTATCTATCTATCTATCTATCTATCTATCTATCTATCTATCTATCTATCTATCTATCTATCTATCTATCTATCTATCTATCTATCTATCTATCTATCTATCTATCTATCTATCTATCTATCTATCTATCTATCTATCTATCTATCATATAGTGCCCTACAGTTCTGTCTATAATATAGCACCTTACAATTCTATCTATCTATCTATCTATCTATCTATCTATCTATCTATCTATCTATCTATCTATCTATCTATCTATCTATCTATCTATCTATCTATCTATCTATCTATCTATCTATCTATCATATAGTGCCCTACAGTTCTGTCTATAATATAGCACCTTACAATTCTATCTATCTATCTATCTATCTATCTATCTATCTATCTATCTATCTATCTATCTATCTATCTATCTATCTATCTATCTATCTATCTATCTATCTATCTATCTATCATATAGTGCCCTACAGTTCTGTCTATAATATAGCACCTTAAAGTTCTATCTATCTATCTATCTATCTATCTATCTATCTATCTATCTATCTATCTATCTATCTATCTATCTATCTATCTATCTATCTATCTATCTATCTATCTATCTATCTATCATATAGTGCCCTACAGTTCTGTCTATAATATAGCACCTTACAATTCTATCTATCTATCTATCTATCTATCTATCTATCTATCTATCTATCTATCTATCTATCTATCTATCTATCTATCTATCTATCTATCTATCATATAGTGCCCTACAGTTCTGTCTATAATATAGCACCTTACAATTCTATCTATCTATCTATCTATCTATCTATCTATCTATCTATCTATCTATCTATCTATCTATCTATCTATCTATCTATCATATAGTGCCCTACAGTTCTGTCTATAATATAGCACCTTACAGTTCTATCTATCTATCTATCTATCTATCTATCTATCTATCTATCTATCTATCTATCTATCTATCTATCTATCTATCTATCTATCTATCTATCTATCTATCTATCTATTATATAGTGCCTTTCCTATCTATCTATCTATCTATCTATCTATCTATCTATCTATCTATCTATCTATCTATCTATCTATCTATCTATCTATCTATCTATCTATCTATCTATCTATCTATCTATTTGCTTATTTTCATTACACACTAATTTCAGTTCCTGTTTACATTGGCATATGCAGATGCCTACCAGCAGAATATACAGTATGTGAAATGTATGTGAATATACCGAGTTGCAAATATTATAGTGTGATTCTTATCATAATCAGGTTTTTGTATTCCTTGTATTGCAAGAGAAAAAACAAAATTAGGAAGCTTTGGTTTCTTTCTGATGTTGTTGCAAATGCCATCAAGATAACAATCTTCACTCCCTTGGTGGCTCTTTTGACTTTCATTATGAAGGCAGACTACATTCACTATTCTTTCTTTCTTTCTTTCTTTCTTTCTTTCTTTCTTTCTTTCTTTCTTTCTTTCTTTCTTTCTTTCTTTCTTTCTTTTTCATAACTCTTGTTAAGCAGAATTTTGGCCAGTAAACAAACTTAAAGTGCCATGTTCATCCCAATTCACGCTTACTATTGCTTTATTCAATAATGAATGTTGTTATCATTTTATTTTTTTAACTAAAACATAAGAAGCCATTGATGAGGCAGGGGTGAACGGGGTAAGAGACTGCCTGGCACTGAGCCTTGCCCGAGCCCAGGCACATAGACAAGCCGCATTGTGTCAGTGTGGTGCAGCAGGAGCGCAAGCAGCCAGCCCTGCAGGGGACCACACAAGCAGCCGCGCAGGAATGTGGCGTCTCACATCGTCCATCAGGCGGCGAACGACACACTGAGCGACGCCAGCCGAGAGCCGGTGTGAAGGTGATTTGTTTTGCTCTCGGTGGTATCTTATCTAACAGATCTTGCAGCGTTTCAAATTTTGATGAGCACTACTGGATGGCCGGACTTAGGGTGATCTGGGAGCGTTCGTCCAGCTCTTTGTGACAGTCAGACCGCTATACTGTATTACAGTATTGAGCAGCCAAACTTAAGGGGATATGCGCCCTGCCCAGCTCTTTCACCCTGTCCAGTGCACCATCTTGCCATATAACACGTGTGTGTGTGCGTGTGTGTGTGTCTGTGTTATATGTGCCATGTATCCTGGTATGAGGCTTTCACTTTCAGTGAAACGGCACGAAGCGCCGTGGCTTCCGTGCGTGTGTGGGTGAGAGCGCGCGCGTGTGTTGGCGGAGCACGCACTTTTGCTTCTTATAAATTTTGGCAGCCATGAATCATAGGCATACAGCCATCTTCAGCGGCTGCCAGGCTCTTCCATTAATGTCTGCTGAACATATTTAATAAAAGCAGACGAGAACCACCCAGACCCCCCAGCTTTTCCACCTGTTGCTCGCTCTCGTTTCAACTTGTCTCTCTTGGCAGCCGGGAACACCTTCAAGCATTCCCCGTCAGAGCTGGTATTTACTTGATGAAGTGACTAATATGCAATTAGTTCAAATGATAGAATTATTTCTCTGTTTTTAACCTAATTTGCTAAGAAAAACATAGTCAGCTGATAGTATATCAAAACAACCAATCAATGAATCACACTTAACAAATGGGTAGTGGTTAGCTGGGCTACCGGGATTCAGAGTCATCCTTTCATCCATCTGTCTTCTCTAACTGGCTTATCCATGGCAGGGTCTTGGGGCAGACTGAACCAACAGTCAGCAGGCGCCAGGTAAAAACTGCACTTCGACAGGACTCTAGTCCATTGCAGGGAACACATACACATTTTGTCTCAGTCCCAAATGGTCTGTGTGGAGTTTGTATGTTCTCCCTATGTCTGCATGGCATTGTGGGCAAACCAAGCAAATTTGCCATGAAAAACTACTGTTTTGGAGGGTCAACTTCCAGGTCAGGGTCCTATAAGCTTTTGCTATAATTTAGCCATGACTGAATGTATTAGTTTCAAAGTCAGATGACCAATTCACTTTGTCATCACTATTGCTTGATTCAACTAATTAATCCATTTCAGTTTTGTTCTAAACCTGGCGTTACAGCTTTTTGTTTACATGCCATTGTGTGTTTCGGTTGAAGGCTCCAACATGAATATGGATGAGTTACTATAGAATGGCAAAATGTGTAGAAATATTAATAATTTCTGTGCAGCATAATGTTACTTTATCCACTAGATGGCAGCAGAATACTGTTCCAAGAGTTATTTGGGCTTAACGCTGTACATTGGAGCATAAGCGCTTATCCCAAGAGACATTCGGGGCTAACCATTCTTACATAGAATGAGGTGCCTGGGGTTAACGTCAAAGAGTCTTTAAATGTCTTTGGGATGAGGAAATAAAACCTTCTGCGAATACAGAGAGATCGTGGAAAGACTACACAGAAACTCAGATCGAACCACGTTTTTAGGCCTGGTCTTTGGGAGCTGTGATGTGGCAGTGCCACCCTTTTTGCCAGTAGCACTATCACAATAGGTATATTGTAGTAAAGCTGTCCCTTAAACAGTAATAATAAAACTACAGCCCAGAGTATAGAGCACTTTTCACACTGAGTAGTAATGTTCATCACTTGAAGACCACAATGCAAAACTAGAATAAAACAAAATGCATTTGCAATGAAGTGGACATTTCAACAACTGACTACTCTTGCTTCCAAGGCTAATTAAAATGGGGTTTCCACAATGGAACTCCAATCCCTTATCTTGTGATTGTCTTTTCTATTTACAAAAAATGATCACTTACTATCAATACGGTGCACTCTAAAGTCTTTACTAATCCCAAACTGAATGTAAATGAGATGAAAGTACAGTAAAACCTCGATTCACTGTCAGTCTCTGTTAACTCTGTTAAAGAAAAAGAAACTACGCACGCCAGCGCCTACCTATTACTGTCCTAGTACTACCGTGCGGTACGCTGTGAGGTCTGCACATTGGAACAACTCCACCTTGTGCTTGCGCGTAGTGTTCTTCCCCAGCACCACGTTGTCATCCAACATTTTGAAATCACTGTGTCGATCACGGACCTTCAGTTTTAACAGCATTTTGTCACTTCTGTCTTTTGTTATAATTAATGTACTATACATTGTTCTGCCCGATAAACGTTAAGTGGGTGGTGCTGGAATTGTCACAAAAAATTGAAATTTATAAACATTTCTGAAATGCGTACAGATACACAGACTCACAAGCTCCAAAACACACGTTTTAATGTCTTCTTCTCACAGTACAGTGCACCAATGCCCACAATACTCATATCAGTGGTTTACTTTGTTTCTTCTCTCTTCTTATTCTCTTGCCGCCTCCACTCCTCTCTTCGCAAGCTCCGTCCTCTGGCTCCCTGAGTGGAGTGAGGTGGTCCCTTTTATAATCCACCCAGCTGTGCTCCCTGATAATCTTCCTGCAGCACTTCCGCCACACCAGGAATTGTTGATGTCTCCTGGAAAATCTGGGCGCCCCCTGGCGGTGGCCATGGGCCCCAACAGGGTTGAGCTTCTAATCTCCGATCCAGTGGTCCCCATGCAAACCACGGCAGCCACCCTCTCATGCCCCAGGAGAGGTATTGTCCCTCTTCCAGTCCTTCCAGGCGTTCCGGCTGTGCAGACTCCCCAACCGTCTGCCACACAGTATTGCTTCAATTTATGGAGTAGGAAGAGCAACAGTGAACGAAATGAAGCGTGTCAAAAATGGAAACCACTGACAGTCATGTTATTCTCTATTAATGTCCATTGTAAAAGACCAGGCCCCAGGCACAGACAGACAGACACCGTATGTCTTAAAACACGCTTCTTTATTTTATCTTCAGCCGTGGGGCACGCCTTCCCCGTGTCCCACTGGCCCAACACAGTCCCACAAGCACTTAAATGGCACTTAAATTACACACAACTAACCACACTTCTTCTCAGCACCACCACTCCTCCTCAGGCTTCGTTCTCCTTCCTCCCAACTCTGGCTCCCTGAGTGGTGGTGGCTGGCCCTTTTTATATCCCACCCGGAAGCGGTCCAGGTGCTTGGACACCTGGTCCTAATTGCCCTTCCGGGTGGGGCTGAAGGTATGACCAGCCAGGCTGCTGACTCCACGCAGCTCCCCCTGGCGGCCATCCGAGCCCCCAACCAGGCTGTGGAGGACTCCATCTCCCATGGAGCCATGCGCTGGTCTGGGGTATCATTGGCTGCCAGGGAGGCTGCCACCAAGCGTCCCGGGGGAGGTATTGAACAGTCCATGGCTGCTCCCCCGGAACAGATGTAGCAGAGGCGTCCCTGCCGGGCATGGGATGCGGCTGTCCTTTACACCATCCATTCATTATTCAACCCGTTATATCCTAACTACAGGGTCACGGGGGTCTGCTGGAGCCAATCCCAGCCAACACGGGGCGCAAGGCAGGAAACAAACCCCTGGCAGGGTGCCAGCCCACCGCAGTCTATTAATGTCAATGTATTAATGTTGATGTTCTTCCGTACTGTAATTTTCTTTTTAAATTCAGTTATATTTTGTTTTGTTGATGTATTGTGACGTGCAGGCAGCTGGTGATCCGCTGTGCGGCAGCAGAAAGGGTGGAATGAATGTTGTAAGTGATGGGCTGGGGTGAAGGGCTTCTGTTCTGTAAAGGGTGGAGACGAGTGACAGGAGATGTTAGGAGAAAAGGGAAGGTGCGGCCGAAGGAAGTTTTGACGACATACTGACTCTCTTGTCTCCTGCAAAATTCCCAAACCTTTCCCCATAAATGGCATTTCTGAAGTCTCCAAAGTTGTGGACATCTAAAGAAGATGCAGTATATTGGAGCTGAAGGGTGAATAGAGAAGAATGGTCCACCCATGTGATGTCATTCTCCTCACTTTGACAAAACTCTATCCTCCGTCAGGTAAAACTGCTGTTTTCTCTCTGCCTTTGACGACATGCTGACTCTCTTGTCTCCTGCAAAATCCCCAAACCCTTTCCCATGGAAGGCATTTGTGAAGGCTCCAAAGTTGTGGAAGTGTAGGGAAGCTAGATTTGAGTTGTAGGGTGGATGGGAAAGAATGGGCCTCCTATTTGGTGACATGTTATTAACTTTGACAAAACTCTATCTTCCCTCTGGCAAAACCACTTTTGTCACCTTGTGGTGAGAGGTCTGTGTCACAGTGCAGTTTTAAAATAAATAATCGCATCCCGGGAAGTGTGTGTCCCCCAGCGTGCTTTATATATACGGTGCTTGGCAGATCGCACATTCCTGTGTTAAAGCGAACCGATCGGTCAGATGTCTCATTCCCACCTTGGAGGTAGCAGAGTATCACACCTACGCCCAATCAGGCCATATAAAAAGAAGACTGCATAGCAGTGAAGGGGACAAACAGAAAGAATAAGAAGTAGAGAGATAGGGAGAAAGAAGGCAGGATCGGGAAAAGGGAGCCAGTGTGTGAGAATGGAGACAGGCAGCAGGGAGAAGCGTGTGGCCGCCACTCAACAGGGGACTGGGAGTCACTCCCGCCAAGAGCAAGTTGGGGATCAGGAGTGACCTCCACAAGGGCTCCCTTGTAAGGCCGAGGAATTAATGAACACCACAATTACCAAACCACGTGAAATGAATCATTTATCTTCATGCTTAACAAAAAACTCGTCTCACCACAAACTGCAAATCTGTATCAATCAACAAATAACACATTTTAAACAGAAAAGAGAACCTCCATACACCATGAACACAGTGACTCGGATTTCTGTCTTAATTATCGGCCGCTTCTAAAAAGCGAGGCAGGTAAACTGCCTTCACTTTGCAAATGGTTGTCAGCCTCTTGCTTACGTGTCCCCATGCTTTATGTCTGAGGTAGGAGCAGGGCCGGATTTTCCTATAGGCTAACTAGGCTTCAGCCTAGGGCCTCAAGATCAAGAGGGGCCTACATTCAAATTGTTAGCAAAATTTTATTATCTCTCATGTAATTTACAAACTTAAAAATGGAAGGTGAAAGGGCCTCATAAGTGGAATAGCCTAGGGCCTCTTTTCATATAAATCCGGCCCTGGGTAGGAGACATGAAAAAGGAGAACGTTTTCTTCAGAAGTTTGAGGATGCTGTTTTGTAAAGGTGTCCTGACGTTTTGTGATTGCTTTCTGCGTTTAAAGGCACCTCATCGCGTGACCAACAGTGCAAATGCTAAAAACTGGTTTGTTCTGCAGTGCTTCAGGAAAAAAGTAGACATTTCACATCAATTGCAGAATACGCTACAATTTGTATTCATTTCACCTGAATAATAGAAAGTGTTGCAATTTTATTGATGCAGTGCCTATAAAATGATTCCCTCCTTTGCGCCTTTTATTGCCATATAACATTGAATCACGATGGATTAAACTGGAATATTTTGACATGGATCAACAGAAACAGACTATTTAATGTTAAAGTGGAAATAGAACTCCGCAAAGTGGTCTAAATTAATAACAGATATGAAACGAATAATAATTGATTGCATAAGTATTCAACCCCGTAGGTGTGCCTCTGGCAGCCATGATTCCAAATGTCGGGTTTGATATATGAACTGGTCTGTGTATTTGAATAACAGTTCACAATCTTGAAAGTTTCTGCTTATTGCTCTTCATTATTGAGTACCGAGTTCTGCTTCAGGATGGCGCAGTGGGTAGCACTGCTGCCTCGCAGTTGGGAGACCTGGGGACCTGGGTTCGCTTTCCGGGTCCTCCCTGCGTGGAGTTTGCATGTTCTCCCCGTGTCTGCGTGGGTTTCCTCCGGGCGCTCCGGTTTCCTCCCACAGTCCAAAGACATGCTGGTTAGGTGGATTGGCGATTCTAAATTGGTCTTTGTGTGTGTCCTGCGGTGAGTTGGCACCCTGCCCGGGATTGGTTCGTGCCCTGTGTTGGCTGGGATTGGCTCCAGCAGACCCCTGTGTTCAGATTCAGTGGGTTGAACGATGGATGGATGGATGGAGTTCTGCTTCAGATTACTACTTGTCACGTGTTTCGCTGTCTGGACTCATCCTGGCTTTCACCCTGGCACAGAATGCTGCCACATGTGAGGCTCCCACATACCTAATTCATCCATCCATTTTCCATCCATCCATCCATTTTCCAACCCGCTGAATCCGAACACAGGGTCACGGGGGTCTGCTGGAGCCAATCCTAGCCAACACAGGGCACAAGGCAGGGAACCAATCCTGGGCAGGGTGCCAACCCACTGCAGGACACACACAAACACACCCACACACCAAGCACACACTAGGGCCAATTTAGAACTGCCAATCCACCTAACCTGCATGTCTTTGGACTGTGGGAGGAAACCGGAGCGCCCGGAGGAAACCCACACAGACACGGGGAGAACATGCAAACTCCACGCAGGGAGGACCCGGGAAGCGAACCCAGGTCTCCTTACTGCGAGGCAGCAGCGCTACCACTGTGCCACCATGCTGCCCCACATACCTAATTTTATTTATTTATTTTTTTGTGATACTTTACAGGGAAAGGAAGGGCCTGTCTGTCACACGGCAAGTACACCAGCACACATGGCCAGCTCACAGCCCAAGAGGTAAGCCGGCGAGCACATTTCAGGACTCATGAAGGAGGAGGCCAGGTAACGCTGGCAGACGCTTTCTATGCTGACGTTTAGTCTGTGCTTATCTGATGATGAAATGCCCTCCGGGCTTTGCTAACTTAATTTATTCTGCTGTTTTTGGTAACGTTAAACATTTCCTAACATCATCAAGGTCGCAGTTGGTGCAGTGTTTTTTATTTTTTTTTTCCTAGTTTTTTTTAGGCAAGGTTAAATACTGGTCTGTATAACAAAACTCCCAGGGAGCAATTAAACTTGACAGCAATTTGGCCGGCTCTCTCCACAGGGTGGGATGAGGAAAGCACTGGCAGGGGATCAGCACGGCGCCTTTGAAGTTCTGACGGCCAATTAAGCTTTCCTGTCTCTAAATGGAGGGCTTCTTTCCTCTTTCCAGTTTTCTGTCTTTTTAAAGAAGCTGTCAGAGACACATCAGAGGGTGCCTTCTCTGCTCAAATGCACCTCTAAACACCTAAGACCGATAGGATGACAGCTGAAACTTGAAACAGCTCTCTAAAGTGAGTTAAAAGGACAGCATGTGAGACAGGCTTTTCGGCCTTGCCAAGGCGCAGAGCTGTGGTGGGCAGAGAAAGGCCTACCTTTGTTTTTGTTTTTTTTTTAGAAATATGCTGTTCATTTAAATATCACTAAAATATGACTGTATGTTAAGTCAAAGAAGGGAGACACATGCTGGAAACACTGCCACCCAGCATCCTCCCTGGTATTGCACCCTCTCAAGGTCACTGGCATGTCAAGGATTGTGTTGAGGAAGAAAAACCTCCTGATGCATTTCCATGGTTCCACACACGGAAGCATTTTTGTTATTTAAATTGTCATCACTTTCATCAATAGTGTTAATTATGCACAGTTTCCACAACATCAGTTGAGTCTCAGGATCGCAAGATGAGGGGCTTCTTTCATACGTCGCTTGGTTTGTCTCTGAACCTTAGTAGTGTGGTCGTATATGGGAGAAGTAATATCATGCAACTCCCATTTGGACGTCTTTAAGATGAGTTTATGGAGCCATGCATAAGAGAAGTGCGCCAATAAAGGGACCCCCAAGGTGGCAACTGCTGGCACTGAAGTACAAACTGGTCTGGGGTGGAAGGCAGAGAAAAAGCTGGGGGAGAGAGTCGTGGCAATGGTATGGCATACAATCTTCAAAAGAAGGCATGCAGAGTCTCAGGAAGGCAGCAGAATCCGTGATGCACACACAAACTCAAATCAAATGAAATGAGCGCTCAATGATGGGCTACCATACTTTTATAACAGTTCTTATCCATCCATCCATTTTCCAATCCACTGAATCCGAACACAGGGTCACAGGGGTCTGCTGGAGCCAATCCCAGCCAACACAGGGCACAAGGCAGGAACCAATCCCGGGCAGGGTGCCAACCCACTGCAGACAGTTCTTATCTCCCAACACATTTGTCTCTGTCATCCATTCACCTCTATTGTGCCTCCAACAGGTTCCACCAATATTTCCCAGCTCACTGGGTGTAGCACCATTCCTTTTATATCATATACACTTGACAAGACCTACTCCCGCCTACTACCAGTTCAGTGGTTGCCACCAATATCTCCAACCTCAAGTTCACATTTCTCAACTGGGAGAAAGAAATTCGTTTTCTTCACCATTTTGGGTATACCTGACCTTTGGCTTATGATATATTGGTGGTTTTCCCAGCACACAAAAAAATATACAGGTGTAAGCCTCTTCCAGTTTACCCCTTACGGTGCTCGTACTTAATAAAGTATAATACGCATCTCTCTATGTGCTCATGATTCTTTTTGAATACATATTAATCAACAGTAGTATAAATATATCCCTCTATAATAGGTAAGTCGTACATGAGACAGAAGGCATTGGTGGGTATGGTGGCAACAGGGAGAGTAAGCCTTGAGATCTTCCCAAAAATCCAGGTGGGCAAAGGAAAAAAATTCTGGAGCAAGTATAGGCAGGTGTGGAAGAAGTAAGAGCTAGAAGGATGGGGGGTAGGCTCAAGCAGCAAGGAACATGGAAAATGTTGGTGAGTGCATTGTGTAGAGGAGTCACCAGGCTGACTTCTACTGAGTCTGTTCCCTGGTTCAAGCTGTATATGACACCTACATAGTCCAGGTATTATTTATATCTGGGAGAAGAATTTCACACATGCCCTCAATTGCACTTTGAGAGGATCCTTGAAACTCCTTCCGAGCAGTTGTCCAAAAGCCCTTGGAGAAAGGTGCCATCATGAGCAGGTGCTAAAGGCAGTTGTGGATCATGTTACCACAGCTATCAATGCCACTAAACATGCCATCCTGCAAGGAAAATTACCAAGGCCGGCCAAAGCCTAGAACAAGACTCTTAAACACAGCTGGCAGCTGAGAGTGGACCTGGGCAAGTAGCTTAGGTTCCCATAAAACATCATGCTTACAGCATGATCACTTTATAGAGGCCACCAAACAAAGGATCATGGTAGAACTCACACTGTTCTGATAAGAGTGATTGGAGGAAGTCACAGAAAGGAAATGTTGGAGGATCTTGGAGGCAAGGGTGGCAAACACAACGTGAGCCCAATCTGTGGGCTCTGGGGGATTTGCAGGGCGGTCGAATCAGCTACTGAGAGGACCAGCAGGTCAGATCAGTGGTCAGTTGCTACTGGGATACAAGTTGGTCCTGGCTGAGTCACCTGATGAAAAAGCCAAAACACCCACAGATTGACTCCAGGTAACATCACTGAAGCTGCACCCCAGCAGGATATGTTTCACAACAGGATTACTCTTAGAATAAGCATTATTAGTATAAACATTAACAGCAGTAGTAGTCACATTAATGAAGATGACAATTGTGGCATTAGAAATTAGGATTACAGGTAGTAATAGTTATAGAGTAGCGTTAGCATTAGCCCTAGTGTTAGTGTCAGTATCAGCGTAAACACAACAGTATAAGTATTATTAGTATTAATGCAAGGTTTTAGATTAGATTAGATTAGATTAGATATACTTTATTAATCCCATATTTAGATGACTACACCAGTAATAACATAAACACAAAGATGCATACTCACAGGACAGATAATTTAATCAATTAATAGATCGCTAAATACATAATAAATAATAAATGTGTGTTGTGCAGAAATAGCAAATTATAGAGTATAAGTATGCAATCTCAGATGTCAGAAACAAGCATTAAATTTACCTAATAGCAGTGGACGGAAAATTCCCCCAGAGTGCCTCCAGGAGACAATGGAGGGGATTTTTCAATTTTCCCATTGTGCTCTTTACCACAACAGCTTTCAGTGTGTCCAGGATTTGCACTGTGGTGGAGTTGGCTTTCCTGATAAATTTGATCAGGCATTGTGCATCTTTTGAACTCAAGTTGCTTTCCCAGGAAACCACACACCACACAGGCTACTACGGATGGGTAGAACATTTCCAACAGCTTGCTGTACACATCAAAAGACCTGAGTCCCCACTGGAAGTCCAATCTGCTCTGGTCCTTGTTGTTCAGTGCTACTGTGCTGTAAGATCTATCCAGTTTGTGGTTTATGTGAAACCCCAGGTACTTGTAGCTCCGCCCCGCGAACGGTGACTCGTCAAAGTTACTCCTTGGCACACCAAAAGTCCATGAACAAATTTGTTATGTTGCTAATGTTGAGCTGCACCACAAGAAAAAGTCCTCAACAAGTCTCCTATGTTCCGACTCGTCTCCATTATTAATACAGCCTATGATTAGAACATTAGAACAATTTTGTTGAGAGCAGGCCTTTCAGCCCAACACAGCTCTCAATCCTATTCACCTAAATTCTCCAAAATAACATGAGTTGATATTTTACCAGGAAGTGTACCACACGTCTTAATAACTTATTGCATATATCCATTCTTCTTTGTATGAAGAAAAGCTTTCCAACAGTAACAGATTTTATCTGTACCCAAGTGTTCTAGCTGAAGAACTCATTTTAAAATAACCAGTTAGATTTTCTATTCATAGCTTTGAACCCTTCTTTCATGTCACTTCATTTCTTGAACTCTGTTTGCTTAAACATAAATGAGTGGCCACTGGTACCCAATTCATATATGGTGTTTAAATTCCCCCAGTGTCCACTATTTAACTAGAACAAATGTATAGGATGAGCTTCATTCATGATGGAGGAGTACCTTGAGAGTACCTGTAAATGGCAAGCAAGCACTGGCATTACACTGGAAGTCCATTGTTTAGAAGGTGAACAGGAAGGGAGACAGAACAGTTTTGTGAGGTGCTCCAGTGTTACACATCACCATTTCTGACACACAGCCTCTCAATCTCACAAACTGCTGCCTGTTGGTCAGGTAGGCCATGATCCACAAGATTTTGGGGGCATCAAGAGTGAAAGACTTTTTCCCCAGTTGATGAGGCTGAATGGTGTTAAAAGCACTGGAAAAGTCAAAAAACATAATCCTGACTTTAGTCCATGGGAGAGTAGGCTACTACTAGAGTACTAGTATCATTCTGGTATATTAATAAGGATTAGTAATAGTGGCAGAGTTAACATTAGTAACATTAATATTAGGATCAATCTTAGTATTATTATTAGCCATGGTATTGGTGTTCTTATGAGTACTAGTATTAGCATTACTACAATTTATGTTATTATCAATAATAGTAGTAATATTAAAATTAATGAAGATAACATCTGCATTAGATAGATAGATAGATAGATAGATAGATAGATAGATAGATAGATAGATAGATAGATAGATAGATAGATAGATAGATAGATAGATAGATAGATAGATAGATATGGTCCTCATGTCTAGCAATGGCCACTTCAGACTCCAAAGGGTAGAAGCAAGCTGAGGTGTCTTATGAAGCCATGAAACCCACCTGAGGAATCATAAACACCTGTGATGGCAATGGCTAGATAAATAGTGTAAGGGATCAGAGAGACCATGATAAAGAGTTGGGGCAGTCACTACCCTGGTGACCCCTTGTAACTCAAGTTAAACAAAGAAAAACATGCAATAATTGCAGATGTGTCTTTTCAGACACAAGTTCTGTGCATCCGGAAACTGTTCACAGCGCATCACTTTTTCCACATTTTGTTATGTTACAGCCTTAAAAATTCATTTTTTTCCTCAGAATTCTACACACAACACCCCATAATGACAATGTGAAAAAACATTACCGTACTTGAGGTTTTTGCAAATTTATTAAAAATAAAAAACTCGAGAAAGCACATGTACATAAGTATTCACAGCCTTTGCTACGAAGCTCAAAATTGAGCTCAGGTGCATCCTGTTTCCCTTGATCATCCTTGAGATGTTTCTGCAGCTTCATGGGAGTCCACCTGTGGTAAATTCAGTTGACTGGACATGATTTGGAAAGACACACACTTGTCTATATAAGGTCCCACAGTTGACAGTTCATGTCAGAGCACAAACCAAGCATGAAGTCAAAGGAATTGTCTGTAGACCTCCGAGACAGGATTGTCTCGAGGCACAAATCTGGGGAAGGTTACAGAAAAATTTCTGCTGCTTTGAAGGTCCAAATGAGCACAGTGGCCTCCATCATCCGTAAGTGGAAGAAGTTCGAAACCACCAGGACTCTTCCTAGAGCTGGCCTGCCATCTAAACTGAGCGATCGGGGGAGAAGGGCCTTAGTCAGGGAGGTGACCAACAACCCGATGGCCACTCTGTCAGAGCTCCAGAGGTCCTCTGTGGAGAGAGGAGAACCTTCTAGAAGGACAACCATCTCTGCAGCAATCCACCAATCAGGCCTGTATGGTACAGTGGCCAGACGGAAGCCACTCCTTAGTAAAAGGCACATGGCAGCCCGCCTGGAGTTTGCCAAAAGGCACCTGAAGGACTCTCAGACCATGAGAAAGAAAATTCTCTGGTCTGATGAGACAAAGATTGAACTCTTTGGTGTGAATGCCAGGCATCACGTTTGGAGGAAACCAGGCACTGCTCATCACCAGGCCAATACCATCCTTACAGTGAAGCATGGTGTTGGCAGTATCATGCTGTGGGGATGTTTTCAGTGGCAGGAACTGGGAGACTAGTCAGGATAAAGGGAAAGATGACTGCAGCAATGTACAGAGACATCCTGGATGAAAACCTTCTCCAGAACGCTCTTGACCTCAGACTGGGGCGACAGTTCATCTTTCAGCAGGACAACGACCCTAAGCACACAGCCAAGATATCAAAGGAGTGGCTTCAGGACAACTCTGTGAATGTCCTTGAGTGGCCCAGCCAGAGCCCAGACTTGAATCCGATTGAACATCTCTGGAGAGATCTTAAAATGGTTGTGCAGCGACGCTTCCCATCCAACCTGATGGAGCTTGAGAGGTGCTGCAAAGAGGAATGGGCGAAACTGGCCAAGGATAGGTATGCCAAGCTTGTGGCATCATATTCAACAAGACTTGAGGCTGTAATTGCTGCCAAGGGTGCATCAACAAAGTATTGAGCAAAGGCTGTGAATACTTATGTACATGGGATTTCTCAGTTTTTTTTATTTTTAATACATTTGCAAAAACCTCAAGTAAACTTTTTTCACGTTGTCATTATGGGGTGTTGTGTGTAGAATTCTGAGGAAAAAAATGAATTTAATCCATTTTGGAATAAGGCTGTAACATAACAAAATGTGCAAAAAGTGATGCGCTGTGAATACTTTCCGGATGCACTGTATATAGATAGATTGATATTTTATTAAATCCTAAGGGGAAATTCACATACTCCGGCAGCAGCATACTGATAAAAAACAATATTAATTAAAGAGTTAGGTATAACAGGTATAACAGTCAATAACTTTGTATAATGTTAACGTTTAACAGAAAAGGTGGAATTGAAGAGTTGCATAGTGTGGGGGAGGAACGATATCATAGAATTGATATTAATAGTGATTCAAGTGCACTGCTATGTCAAAAAAAGTGAGATGAGGCAAATTCTAGACAGGCTGAGAATGGCGGGACTGGCTTGTGAAGACATTAAGGGGGCCTCAGTCCCTGTTTACTATAAAAAGTGCACTCATACCACAATAGCACTGAGGCTGTCCATATTGTTTTTACTTTCTCGTATGCGAAGTATAGGGAAAGTATTGGAATCCACCAAAAATTCTATTTTGAGATTTTGATGAATCTCGATGTTTTAGACCTCCCTGAGTCTGATAATACAATTTTTGGAATTATGTCTGTGTGTCTGTATGTAAACACGATAACCTGACTACGCTTTCACTTAGGTTAACCAAATTTCGCATACAAGTATTAGGTACAAAATGTAGATTTCTGTCAACTTGGGCTATTTCCGTTAACCAGAAGATGGTACTTTACCTTTTATTCATGCAGCTACAGGGTCCGATTTATTCAACTTTACTTTTATAATAATTGTTCAATATATTATTAATTTGATTTGTTGTTGATGACTTTTTAATGTAAATAAAATAAAAATACAATCATTGTCTAGCGGTTTACTCCTCAAAATTCCAACCCCATATCTAAATATACGAGAACGTCTATTTATCCATTTATCCAGTTCAGGGGGTTTTCATTCATGGCCTGCTCAATCTTGTCAGCTTTGCATTCATTTTAAGAAGTGGCTTATCTTTTTTTTTTTAAGTATAAAAATAATTAATTCATTCATTCGTTAAAATATGAAACAATACTAGAATAAAGCTTTATCATATTCAAAGAAATAGAACAAAGCATTTGCAGGTGTACTAGAAGACCCAAAGGACATCATTGGAAGTGACCAGTGGCCCCCATCAAAGAACAATGGCTTCAGCTTTTTAGGAAACCTTTGCATGCATTGCTTACATTATAGGCCTATATAGTGAAACTCCACAATGAAAGAAATACCTAGTAATTATTCAGTTCGAAAGAAGATGAGTAGTGAAATTAAGGCTAAAGTAATTAAATTAAGCAAAAAATACGTGTGTACATGGGGGACAGTTTAAGGGCTCAGATAGTTGTAATTCCCTGCTGGAAATGTAGAGGGCGCTGTCGACTGATGCCTTTTCTCGTCCTCTCTCTGCAGACTAGGATATTGATGACTATGACATCACTGTCGTCACTTCTGGTGTCCACCTGCCTGCGACCTGCATCTTCCTACCATTAGACAAAACTACCAGAAGCTCCGCCATCTTGAGCAGTCTATTTCGGAGTCTCATGTCTACATGAGGTTTTTGTTTTCTTCATGATGTGTCAATTCACACGTTTTCTTTACAATATATGAGGTTTGCCTTTGGGTGCTCCAAAGAATTTTAATCCTCTTGTCTCTTTTAGTTACTATGAATAAAGCTTAGAATAATAGTTACTATGAATAAAGCTTAGAATAAAAATAGTAGGGCGGCACGGTGGCGCAGTGGGTAGCGCTGCTGCCTCGCAGTTGGGAGACCTGGGGACCCGGGTTTGCTTCCTGGGTCCTCCCTGCGTGGAGTTTGCATGTTCTCCCCGTGTCTGCGTGGGTTTCCTCCCACAGTCCAAAGACATGCAGGTTAGGTGGATTGGTGATTCTAAATTGGCCCTAGTGTGTGCTTGGTGTGTGGGTGTGTTTGTGTGTGTCCTGCGGTGGGTTGGCACCCTGCCCGGGATTGGTTCCTGCCTTGTGCCCTGTGTTGGCTGGGATTGGCTCCAGCAGACCCCTGTGACTCTGTGTTCGGATTCAGCGGGTTGGAAAATGGATGGATGAATGGGATGGATAAAAATAGTAAATATACTCTATTCAAGTTAACATCAAATGTGAAACCACATAGTGAAATCTATCCTATAAACCCAGAAGTTAATCTCTCAGCATTTGCTTGATTGTTTTATATTTTATAGCCCTTTGTCATTTCTTTATAAATGACTTTCTTGCTTGAGGTGAATGCTATATAATAAGCACCTGTGGTCACAAAAACAAATGGAGGCAGAAAATGGTCTGGGGTTGGCCACCCCCATATTCTGAAAGTTTAGCATAAAAGAAACGCATCTTTATAAAATGGAGTCCACAACTGAACTGACTAACAGAAGGAAGGCTGATCTATTTATATGTGGCAGACAGGAAGTGATGGGAGTTCAGGGACTGGAACCGGAAGTGAGATCATCAGGAGGAGGGCTCTGGGAGGTGGAAGTGATGTCATCTGGAGGCAGTGACCTTACTGGGAGGGTTGTTTGGTTGGTCTTCAGGGGTAGAAAGTGAGCGAGGAATAGATGACAGCGCCAACCCCTGGCTCAGCTGAGAAACAACATTGTTTGAACCTGTAAACTATCTCCCATGCGTGCATTTATCCATTTATTTTCTACATTTACATTTTCCACAACAGAATTATAGAAAGTTCACAAAAGAATCAGGTTCAGCAGGTGTGATCATACCATGTAACCAGGAGAAAAGAACAAAAATTGGGAGATCTAACAAAACTGTTAATAAGACCAAATCGAAACTCAAAAACTGAAGTAGACAAAAGCTACTAGAAAAGAAGGACACAAATATGATTAACAGAAGGGTGTTTTGAATCTGCAAACTCATCATGTCGTCACCAAAGGTTATGAACTCTGAGGACACACTTCTAACAACGAGGAGCATTTCCCAAACAAAGGGGGCGACACCAAAATGGCAATGAAAAACAACCTAAAAAAATGATCAACACTTAAAGTGATGTCAATTTCAAAATTGGGGGCTAAAAAATTCTCAAAATGAAGAGAAGATGAAGTGGAAGCAAAACACAAAAAATTTAAATAAAGATCCTATTTGTAACAAACTGAGACTGCAGCCCCCTACATACAGCATTCACAATCCCACAATTCCTATCCACATTTGCAAATACTGGACAAATTAGCGCAACTAACATTGTAGGGAAAACGTGCAGGCTACACTGAAATCAAACACAAGTCCCAAGAACTGTAAAAAACATAGAAAACATGCCATTCCAAACATCAATATATCTAATTTAGGATTCCATATATTACAAATATTTCAAATATTACAAGGCAATAATCAGTCCTTCACAGGGCCCACCCATGCTTACACTAACAGCAGAAATTGGAAAATCTGCCGCATGTCAGGTGTTATGTGGGCATCCCCTTGGTTGGTCCAGCTGCTCAGGTACTCAACAATGAGCCGGTTCACCCTTGAGGAATCGTAGTGCCGTAACTTATGCTCCCTCACAATGCAGGTCATTTGAGACTCCATGAGCAACACAATGTCAAACCAGTGGTACCCAAGGATTCTGCAAAGAGTCACAGTACCAAAGGAGTCCAGTCTTCGTCTCAGGTCACTGGATAGCGTCCATGTCTCACAACCATATAGTAAGACAGGAAGCACCAGGACTCTAAAGACCTTCATCCTTTTGCAAAGGCACCTCACACTCCTTGTCAGCACCCTCACGATCCTCCATGCTCTCCCAATCCATCTACTGACTTCATAGAAAGAGTCACCAGAGACACGAATGTCACTGCCGAGGTAAGTAAACCCCTCGATGAGGTCGACACTCTCCCCAAAGACGGACACACACTGCTAATGGCCGTGCCCAAGAGGTCATTAAAGGCCTGGATGTTGGTTTTTATCCAGGACACTCACAAGCAATGTTCCCTCTAAGGAGTAGCATATAGTGAGCAAAAAACATTGTTTATGAGCGACATTTTGTTTAAGCCAAAAATTTATGAGCACCAACTCCGACGGTCGGAGTGAGCGATGGTGCAATAAGTACGAGCGATGCCGTCGGAATGAGCGATCGTGCGGGAAGTATGAGCGACGCTCTGAATTCGTGTGAGCGATTGCTCACGCGTTCAGCTTAGAGGGAACATTGCTCACAAGCCCAGACACCCTCGCTCACTCTCTCAAGAGCCCCAATAAACTAAAACAAAAATACTTTAAATAATGAAATAATACACTTTTAATACTTAAAAATGGTTTTGCATCCCATACATTACTAAGAGGTAAAAAATAAAATGTGCCACCTTGAAAAATCAAAGGGGCTGGGACTTTCACAATTAATTGAGCTATGTACGTTCATATGTAATTTGTGTTACATTTTCGGGTGGCTTTTAGAGCTGCCAGCGGTCTGTCAATAGACATCCCCACCCTCCAGTTTGACAGTTTGGAAAGATTTACTACACTGAAATAAACTCACCTCCCGGGAAGCCAGCCTGACAGTAAGTGGTAGGGACCCCTGCCATGCCCTTGGGGCAAACCTCCCTGACAGGTCCCTGGAGAAGCTGCATGCAAACAGCCCATCTGTCACTGGCAAAGAGATGAATGAACACAAGCAGGAGTGAGCACAGGTGGAACAGGGAGGTACCGGGTTTCCTTGGCAAGGCTTGGGATTCAGTTAGGTGTGCAAGCAAAAACATGCTTAAAAGAGGAACTGACAGACATAATGTGCATTGCTCCAGAATTGTGTAAACTAGTCTGGCCTTTGGTTGCATTGGCACTGCTCTGAGAAATACATCATGTTTTCCCTATGGAATGGTGGCCTACATAATGTTTAAGGTCAATCGTGCATTTGTGGTGGTTGGTAGGGGACATCAGAAACTTGGTCAGACAAAACGTTTTCATATAGGGAGATACTATAATTCTATATTTTCTATAACCCAACAGGAAAGATGACAAGGAACCCATAGAGTAGATCCTTTCAAATCACCTGGACTAGTATAATGGACCGATAGGTGAATCCGCAGGATGCAAGCTGAAAGACATTAAGCCAAACAGCCATTTCATTCTATCTTATCTTCATTCTCTCTGAGGATAGGGATCTGCACTGGCAATCAGAAGGTTGCTGGTTCGAATCCCGTAAATGCCAGAATCCTGTAAATGCCTTTAGCAAGGCCCTTAACCAATTGCTCTGTCCTGGGTATGACGTTAATCGCCATCCAGCCCTACAAGCAGGTCCTCCAACTTGCAGGGTTGGCACTCCAGACACTGTAAAAAACCTCACACTGTTCCAGTGGGGTGCTAAGACATCACCCATTGCATGGCGGCACTCAGGGACAAATCATGGTGGCTCATCATGTGGTGAGTGCGGCAATGTGCTGAAGTTGGTACTTACTCCTAGCCCTTTTTATCTAACTTACCTTCATTCTATTTAAATACTGCAGTTCAACTTAGGCAAATTGAAATGGAGATCATGCAAAACTTGGTGACAGGCTAGATGAGACCAGATTTAAGAACAAAGGGCTATTGTAAATTCTTTCTTGTCAGATCTTTTCCTAAAATAATAATAAAAGAACTTTCTCTATCTAGTGAAATCCTAGACAACACTAACACGGATACATTTAAAAAGCATCTCTTATTAGAGGTGAGCTGCATATTAAGCAACAATTATTTCTATAGCACATTTTCATACAAAGAATGTAGCTAAAGTTACTTTACAGAATTTCAAAGGAAAAAGTGCTACACAAGAAAGATAAATTAGAAACAGGAAAGAATAAGAATTAATAAATGAGATACCAAAAAATAGAAATGAGTAAATCAACATGCACTTACATAACAAGTAATAGATAAAGAAGACTCTTTACTTAGAGTTTGTTTTAATCCTCTATTAATAAGTCCATGCTGTGGTCAGATGACTGGAGAGGACATCCAAGGGCATGATTATGGAGAAACAAAATCTGGTGGTTCCAAGGCTAAAAGCGCACCCTGCACCAACTAGGCATTCTGCCTAACGTAAATGTGCTTAAGAAGATCCTTATTGTCATCTAAGCTTTGTCCAAGAAGATTCAATGTAGTAGGTCTCATTCACCATTGGAGTATCCATTTTCATTCCAAGGCAGTACTTTGATCAGGTAGTGGTGGGAATGGTTTTGGTGGTGCAAAAACAAAAAAACAGAAAAAGAATCAGGGTTCTTTTCAAAATCATCTTCCATAACATATATATCCAGTATATATAACAATCGCAGTCTCCTAGCACTGTAGCAGTTCGCCGTAAAAGTGAATCCAAAAAGATCGTGGACATGCTATAAGCGCCTGCCGTCGATGGGTGATACAAGGAACAAGGAACATTATAAATGCACAGGGCACAGTATCACTATTACTGCCTGACTGCTGTGTCTGTGTATAGGAGAGTGGCAAATCCCGCTTCAATAAATAACTGCGCTGTTGCTGTTTCAAGCTGAAGCTGGTGTTGCTAAAGTACTGAGACTCAGTTTCGTGTTTTGGGGTGCAAGATTGGGACTCGCACATCTCAGCACACACGCGCACACACACAGTCACAATGCTGTAGTAAACAGTATACGCTCGTACGGATGTTGGCTATATGAGTGAGGCATGCCGACTCAGACGGAGAATAGGAGACGATTGCCCACAATCCTGCAGCGAGAGAGAGAGAGAACCACCATCAGCTCAGTTGTAATCACATGACGCTCAGCAGACAAAGCATATACATACTACTCGTATTGCAAGACCTCGCTCGTTTATCAAGTTAAAATTTATTAAAAAATTTAGCTCGTCTTGCAAAACACTCATAAACCAAGTCACTCGCAAACCGAGGTTCCACTGTATATATATATATATATATATTCATTGCATTCGTAGTCTGAGTCTTGACGACCTCAATTGTGTGGGTGGTTACCTAACAGGTAACGCTTGTGGTTGGTCTGCCATTTGGCAAACATCCGCCATGGTGCCCTCTTTCAGTTGCGAGAAGCAGATCATGGAATGTTGCATAGTTTACTGTCAAATAAAGCAAAGAGTACGAGCAGTAGAGTGTGTATGCCCGATGAGCCCAAATGAGGGCGAAACACGTGTCATGTACTCTTTGCTTTATTTGGCAGTAAACTATGCAATATATATATATATATTTTTTTTTTTGAGATGGAACCACTGGAGGCAGCCGTTAGACACACGCAGCAGCAGCTCACAACAACATCACCCCCTCCCTTAGGGTGGAGGAACACGAGGTGAGACGCTCGTTCCAGGCTGTCAGTCCTAGGAAGGCAGCAGGTCCTGACGGTGTCCCTGGATGTGTGTTGAGGAGCTGTGCAGAGCAGCTGGTTGTGGTCTTTATAAAGATCTTTAACCTGTCACTGTCCCAGGCCTCAGTTCCTCCCTGTCTGAAATCCTCCATCTTACTCTCTTTACCAAAAAAATCACCCATAACACTGGTCAACAAGCATTTTGCTACTGGGATTCTTTCACTTGTACTTCAACAAATTTCACTTGCTGACTCCAAATCTGAAAACCGTTTTCATCCAGCACGTTCCGTTTTTTAGTTATGATGTTCCAGGTCTTGGACAACTAGGGTGACTGGACAGTAAAGGCAATGTGTTTCAGCATTTAAGAAATAAGTTTGGTCTCAAGAAAAGTGAAGCCAAAATTAAGGAAGGTGTTTTTGTTGGCCCTGAAATCCATGAACTGATGCTTGATGATGAGTTCAAAAAGAAACTGAAGCCAACTGAATCAGCACCCTCATTTGTGCAGGTTGTCCAGAATTTTCTTGACAAGCACAGAGCAGAGAATTATACTGAGCTTGTGGAGAATATGCTGAAAGCATATTAGCTTACGGGAGCCAGAATGTCACTGAAGACACATTTTTTACACCACCACCAAATCTAAGTGATGTCAGAGATAAGCATGGGGAAAGATTTCATCAAGATATAAAGGTGATGAAAAACTGGTATCGGGGAAAATTCACTTCAAGCATGATGGGGGACTACTGTTGGTTCTTGCAAAGAGAGACGGATGTGCAGTACAAGCGCAAAAGTGAGTGCCTTTAATTTTGAGGTAAATTGACATAAATATGCTTTAACGTGTCTCTGGTATCATCTTCTTGTTTGTTTTCAGAATAAACACATCAAAGCAATTTTGGTGGGACAGAGTCCAAACTCCAGATACCATGTTGATATATTATATTGATATTGAAAACTGTAAAAATGTCAATGATGTGTATTTCAAAACCTGACGTGCTAGCTTAATTCCGATTTCATATATGAAATCAGTGTAAAACTTAATAAAGAGATGCTCTGAAGTTCCCAGAAGCAAACAAAAAATATTTTTTTGTAGACCAGTGAACCTGTCTGAATGACTATGGGCCAGTAACGCTCACCCCGGTGTTGATGAATTGTTTTTAGAGACTGGTCCGGAGTCATATCATGTCCTTCATCCCTCCCACCTTTGATGCACACCAATATGCTTACAGGGCTAACAGGTCTACTGAGGACGCTGGTGCTGCTGCTCTCCATGCTACCCTGTCCGATCTGGAGAACCAGGGGAGCTACGCACGTCTGCTCTTAATTGTTTTTAGCTCTGCTTTTAACACCATCCTCCCTCATAGATTGGTGTGCAAGCTGCTAGCCCTGGGACTCCTGTATTCCACCTGTATATGGATTAAAGACTTCCTGACAGACCGCACACAAAGGGTTAGGGTGGGCCCTCACATCTCCTCGGCCATCTGCATCAGCACCACCTCTCCTCAGGGCTGTGTGCTGAGCCCCCTGCTCTTCACGCTGTACACACATGACTGCGCCCCCGCCCATCACAGCAACACCATCATCAAATCTGCAGACGACACCACTGTGGTGGGGCTCATCTCTGGGGAGGATGAATCTGCCTACAGGGATGAAGTGGAGCGACAACAACCTGCTCCTGAACACAATTAAGACCAAGGAGCTCATTGTGGACTTCAGGAAAAATGAAATGGACATCAAACCACTCGACATCGGAGGGGACTGTGTGGAGAGGGTGTCAGACTTCCACTTCCTGGGAGTCCACATTATGGAAGACCTGTCCTGGGGTGTGAACACAGCTGAGCCGGCAGAGAAGGCTCAGCAGAGACTTTATTTCCTGAGAGTCCTCAGGAAAAATAATATCCCCCAAAAACTGCTGGTGTCCTTCTATCACTGCTCTATTGAGAGTATCCTGTGCTACTGCCTCTGCGTGGGGCTTTCCTGCCACGTGAAAAAGTTTGCTGACAACACTACAACACTGCTATCATGGGCTTCATCAGGAGTGGGCTGGAGGAGGAGTATAGGGACCTAATCAAGGACTTTCTTAAATGGTACGACTCAAACCACCTGCACCTGAACACCAGCAAAACCAAGGAGCTGGTGGTGGATTTTAGGAGACCCAGGCCCCTCCTGGACCCCGTGATCATCAGAGGTGACTGTGTGCAGAGGGTGCAGACTTATAAATACCTGGGAGTGCAGCTGGATGATAAATTGGACTGAACTGCCAATACTGATGCTCTGTGCAAGAGAGGACAGAGCCGACTATACTTCCTTAGAAGGCTGGCATCCTTCAACATCTGCAATAAGATGCTGCAGATGTTCTATCAGACGGTTGTGGCAAGTGCCCTCTTCTACGCGGTGGTGTGTTGGGGAGGCAGCATAAAGTGAGGAAGGCAGGCTCTATTGTAGGTATGGAGCTGGACAGTTTGACATCTGTGGCAGAGTGACAGGCATTGAGCAGGCTCCTGTCAATCATGGAGAATCCACTGCATCCACTAAACAGGATCATCTCCAGACAGAAGAGCAGCTTCAGCGACAGACTGCTTTCAATGTCCTGCTCCACTGACAGACTGAGGAGATCGTTCCTCCCCCAAACTATGCGACTCTTCAATTCTACCCGGTGGGGTAAACGTTAACATTATACAAAGTTATTGTCTGTCTGTATACCTGCATTGTTATCACTCTTTAATTTAATATTGTTCTTTATCAGTATTCTTCTGCTGGAGTATGTGAATTTCCCCTTGGGATTAATAAAGTATCTATCTATCTATCTATCTATCTATCTATCTATCTATCTATCTATCTATCTATCTATCTATCTATCTATCTATCTATCTATCTATCTATCTATCTATCTATCTATCTATCTATCTATCTATCTATCTATCTATCTATCTATCTATCTATCTATCTATCTGTCTGTCTACTTCAGCGGATCGTAAAGACTGCCCAGCAGATCATGGGCTGCCCTTTACCCTCTCTGGATGAACTGCACAGCTCTCGCTGCCTCAGGAAAGCAGAAAACATCTTAAAAGACTACTCACACCCCGCTCATGACATGTTCCAACTGTTGCCATCAGACAAAACATAGAGGAGCATCAAAATAAAGACCCTGTTGCTATTAGGGCACTGACTGCCACCTAATCACCTTCAATGCAGCAGTGCAATAGATGACATCTTGTGCAATAGTGTCCATGTGCAATTATGGTCTTATGTTGAATCTTTGTGTTCTACCTTATTTCTTCTTATCCTTTTGTAATCATATTTATTTATATTTTGACACCACAGGGACTGTACCTAATTTCATCATATTTGTTACAATGACAATAAAGATATTCCGATTCAAACAGAGGCTGTTATGGAAAAGTGATACAAACATAATGAAAAAGAATGGCAGTCCCCCAAAAAAGACCCACAGAGTAGACAAGGACCTTCAATGGCCTCCATAAAGATAGACCTCACCTAGGGCCACCCAACCTTTTACTCAACAGGCAGTAGTCAGCCTCAGGTTAAAAAAATACTTGAAATGTAAATATTGCACAAAAATACCCTTCAAAGGAGAGGGTAAAAGGTAAACCCTCTAGCCTGAGAGACAAATTAATCTAAAACCAAACCAAAAAGAATCCCAAAAATAAGACAACGCAGAAAAAGGCAAACGTGAGGGGAAAGGGTTTGCCTTCCAAGTCCTATGCGTCACTCGCTCGCTTGTTATTGTTTCGCTGCCTTCTCAGTTGTGTAATGAATGTTTTCTTCAGCGCTCTTTGGGGCTCTTCCTTGTTTTCTACGTACTGTGTTCACAGTCAGTTCACGTGATTACGTGGGAGGCGTGATGACGCGATACACAACTCCGCCTCCCACGGCCATTGAGCTGCAGTCTATTACAGTATATAGACAAAAAAGAGGTTCCAGTTATGACCATTATGCGTAGAATTTCAAAATGAAACCTGCCTAACCTTTGTAAGTAAGCTGTAAGGAATGAGCCTGCCAAATTTCAGCCTTCCACCTACACAGGAAGTTGGAGAATTAGTGATGAGTCAGTCAGTCAGTCAGTCAGTCAGTGAGTGAGTGAGTGAGTGAGTGAGTCAGTCACGGCTTTGCCTTTTATTAGTATAGATTTTTTATGATATAACCTAACGTTTTATTTGCCTTTTTAATTACTGCAGATACAAGGGTTAAGGAAATAAAGAAACTGCACTAACAATAAACTGAAACAACTCAATCATACATTAGATTGCTGTAATTTTTTGATATTTTCAGGAATGACTCATTGTAGACTGGCTGTTTACACTTTTTGTTTCTTAGGTGCTTTCCAAAGATAAAAATAAATAATCAGAAAATCAATCAGAAGAAGATTTTGTGGTCATGTAGTCCCGATAAGCATTATAATAATACAAGTGCAGATAGCACAGTAGTTGGGAAAAACTACAAGTCTAAGTTCTGTTGACGACGTGACAGTCGAGACAAACCTATTTAAAATATGACTTTTCATTTATATGATCTCAAGAAAATCAAAAAATGAGTTATGGATGCATCCTTGACTGTCACATCCACTTTGAGGCTTTCTTCAGATGTTCTTTGTTTTCCCCATGCATTCATCACTTTGGGTAAGAAATACTTTGCAATTGCATCATAAAAAATATGGCGGAAAATCACTTGGTGAAAATAGTGTATAGCACTTGGCAGACAATCCATGTTATGTTCAATAGGAAAGATGTATGCATTTTTGCAGTTTAATAGTGCATGACAGTCATTTGGAAATGCTAGAGTATTTGGAAAATGTTTAAAATAAAAAGGACATTTTCTGATTAATCCATAGTAGTGTAAAAAATAGTATGTCTCTTTTGCCATTGTTATCTATAAGTTTTAGCTGTTAGGGATAGTGGATGAAAGCAGGATGTGTTGCCCTCCTGGAACTTCATGGCCTTGATGCTCTGGAGAATCAATCAATCAATCAATCAATCAATCAATCAATCAATCAATCAATCAATGCAGCATAGCATAATATCAATCAAATAAAATAGGAAGATTATAGCCAACAATATCTTTGATGATCCGGTTTCCCTTTAACTTGCTTCTTGTGCCATTATCTGACTTAGTGATGCTCATTCAGTTAATTCATGACCATGGCTCTTTGGATTTTAAAACTCTTCATTATTGAGAACTTTACAACTCTATTAGTTGACTTTACTCTACTGTCCTGTAAAATGGTACACTCCCCTCACCATTCCAGTATACATCATGAGGTAGTAGTAGTGTAGTCTTAGCCTAAAAGAAGTAGGTTTAAAAAGTTTTCCTACAAAAATTTTGCTACATAAAATGAAGAATGTTTCATCAGAGTGAATGGGTAGTCCTTCTTCCCATCACTATCCCAGGAAACTTCTTCTCCATTTATAAACCTGATTGTTCAAATTGAGCTAGTTCAAATGGATTATTGGAAACACCTACTTGGAAATTAAATCAATATTAAATGAAAAATGACCAGGTTGGGTATATATATATATAGTTAGGTCCATAAATATTTGGACAGAGACAACTTTTTTCTAATTTTGGTTCTGTACATTACCACAATGAATTTTAAATGTAACAACTCAGATGCAGTTGAAGTGCAGACTTTCAGCTTTAATTCAGTGGGGTGAACAAAACGATTGCATAAAAATGTGAGGCAACTAAAGCATTTTTTTAACACAATCCCTTCATTTCAGGGGCTCAAAAGTAATTGGACAAATTAAATAACTGGAAATAAAATGTTCATTTCTAATACTTGGTTGAAAACCCTTTGCTGGCAATGACAGCCTGAAGTCTTGAACTCATGGACATCACCAGATGCTGGGTTTCCTCCTTTTTAATGCTCTGCCAGGCCTTTACTGCAGCGGCTTTCAGTTGCTGTTTGTTTGTGGACCTTTCTGTCTGAAGTTTAGTCTTCAACAAGTGAAATGCATGCTCAATTGGGTTAAGATCAGGTGACTGACTTGGCCATTCAAGAATTTTACACTTCTTTGCTTTAATAAACTCCTGGGTTGCTTTGGCTGTATGTTTTGGGTCATTGTCCATCTATATCATGAAATGCTGCCCAATCAATTTGAATGCATTTAGCTGGATTTGAGCAGACAGTATGTCTCTGAACACCTCAGAATTCATTCGGCTGCTTCTGTCCTGTGTCACATCATCAATAAACACTAGTGTCCCAGTGCCACTAGCAGCCATGCACGTACAAGCCATCACACTGCCTCCACCGTGTTTTATAGATAATGTGGTATGCTTTGGATAATGAGCTGTTCCATGCCTTCTCCATACTTTTTTCTTGCCATCATTCTGGTAGATGTTGATCTTGGTTTCATCTGTCCAAAGAATGTTTTTCCAGAACTGTGCTGGCTTTTTTAGATGTTCTTTAGCAAAGTCCAATCTAGCCTTTCTATTCTTGAGGCTTATGAGTGGCTTGCACCTTGCAGTGCACCCTCTGTATTTACTTTCATGCAGTCTTCTCTTTATGGTAGACTTGGATATCGATACGCCTACCCCCTGGAGAGTGTTGTTCACTTGGTTGGCTGTTGTGAAGGGGTTTCTCTTCACCATGGAAATGATTCTGCGATCATCCACCACTGTTGTCTTCCGTGGACGTCCAGGTCTTTTTGCGTTACTGAGTTCATAAGTGCTTGCTTTCTTTCTCAGGATGTACCAAACTGTAGATTTTGCCACTCGTAATATTTTATCAATTTCTCGGATGGGTTTTTTCTGTTTTTGCAGCTTAAGGATGGCTTCTTTCACTTGCATGGAGAGCTCCTGTTGTCTGTTCACAGCAAAATCTTCCACATGCAAGCACCACACCTCAAATCAAATCCAGGCCTTTTATCTGCTTAATTGATAATGACATAACGACGGACTTGCCCACACCTGCCCATGAAATAGCCTTTGAGTCAATTGTCCAATTACTTTTAAGCCCCTGAACTGAAGGGATTGTGTTAAAAAAATGCTTTAGTTGCCTCACATTTTTATGCAATCGTTTTGTTCACCCCAGTGAATTAAAACTGAAAGTCAGCACTTCAACTGCATCTGAGTTGTTTCATTTAAAATTCATTGTCAGAACCAAAATTAGAAAAAAGTTGTCTCTGTCCAAATACTTATGGACCTAACTGTATATATATATATTACTGAAACTCAAATAAAGTATTTGGACTACATTTTATATATCAGATGTCGATCTAATTGTCTTGTCACTGCCTAGCAATCTATCCAGGCCAAGGCTTTGAAACTAGAGAATACAGGTATATTTGAGTGTTTTAGCTTACACTCCCTCAGCACAGTTGATGACCTAAACAAGTTTTAAATAGATTTCCCTCCTTCCATTGACATCATCTTCCAATGACAAGTCTCCTCATACCATCCATTCTGCATCAACAACACCTGCCACTTAAGCTGGTATGGCAAGTGATGAGACCACCTCTAACCATCAGTATGGGCTGTCCATACCATATGACCACATGAGGAGACAACTGTGAAGGCTACCTCCAGAAAAAGCTGCTTTCCTCAAGTACTTAAGGCCTGTGCTGACCACATTTGTGGCATCTTCTGTCACCGGTTTAGTCTCTCACTAAGACTGCAGAAAGTGGCACTGCTCTGGAAAATGTCCTGTATTGTTCCACTTCCAGAAATAGTCTGGTTCTGAACTACATGAGTCTTCCTGTGAAAGACTGCTAAGACCTATTGCACTTTGTTTATTAGACAAACACTGGAGTGTAAAATCCAATTATCCATCTGCTCCAGAATGCTTGCCTTCATCTGGATAAAGCTGACAACAACCTCACCAAAGTCAGTATTCAGGGAATGGACGTGGAGGTGGTGCATTGCTACAAGTACTTGGAGGTCCACATCAGTGACAGGCTGGACAGGTCTAGTAACGCAGGGGAACTATAGAAGAAAGGGTAGAGCAGGAGGCTCTCTTTTCTTAGAAGACTGTTTTCCTTTAATATGAGTAGTGGCATCCTCTGCATATCCTACAACCCTATGATAGCCTGTGGTGTGCTTGGCCAATTCCTGTACTGCAAGAGAGGCCCACCAAATCAATAAGCTGGCAGGCTCAGTGATGCGAGGTAATAGGGGAGGAAAGAACGAAGTGAAAACTAAGTGCCATCATGAGCGATGCTGGACGTCCTTACCGTGGCACACTAACACTGAGGACTTTCAGCCAATGAATTATTCAGCAGAAGTGTGTCAAGAGATGCTACAAGGACTCCTTTACACGAACACCAATGTTCCTGCATGATGACTCACTGGGACTGCTAACTTCTCATTAGCTAAGTCAGAAGTTTTTCTTCTTTTTAGTAATTGTGGTGTGTATTTGCTGCAGGGTTAATGATGTTTGTTATATTTCCATATGCCTTGAGATTCTGTAAAAATCTAAATTTTCCAAACAAAGTGCACTCTATCTATCAATCGAATCAATAAGTTAATTAAAAGGGTATGCTCAGTTACGGGATGCAGTCTGGACCCCCGGAGGTCGTAGTGAATTAGAGAATTAAAACAAAAATGAGTGCCATTATGAACAATTTGTTCAGCGGAAATGCATCAAGAAATGCTACAGGGGCTCCTTTATACCAACAGCAATACATCTGCATTATGAATCACTGGGACTGGAACAGGCAAGTTAGAGGTTTCCTTTCTTTTCGTTATTCTGGCGTATATCAGAGAAGGGATTGTTTTTGTTGTAATATAATAAAATTATGTATATAATTTCTAATTTATTTATTGAGCTTCGGTAAAAATTCAAATTTCTCCTTGGTAATAAATAAAGTTCTATCTATCTATCTATCTATCTATCTATCTATCTATCTATCTATCTATCTATCTATCTATCTATCTATCTATCTATCTGTCTGTCTGTCTGTCTGTCTGTCTGTCTGTCTGTCTGTCTGTCTGTCTGTCTGTCTGTCTGTCTGTCTATTAATCATATAGTGCCTTACTATCCTGACTTCAATAATCTCTCTTGGCTAACAAAGACTACTTAAGTAACAGTGGGAAAGAGCCCTGTCCTGCAGTGTGCTCTCATATCAAGTGACGGCTCTTTCTGGGAACCGTGGAGTATATACCTCGGAGACCAGAAGGTGCAGTGTCAGTTGTCCTCACTGGACATCTCCTCAACACTGTGGAGGGAATTGAAAAAGAGGATAATTTTAGTGCCAGCAACCCTTCTGGACTCAGGGTGGTAGTACGTTCCTCATAAGAGCCTGGAGGATGATCTACTAACACATATTTGTAACACTATCTATCTATCTATCTATCTATCTATCTATCTATCTATCTATCTATCTATCTATCTATCTATCTATCTATCTATCTATCTATCTATCTATCTATCTATCTATCTATCTATCTATCTATCTATCTATCTATCTATCTATCTATCTATCTATCTATCTATCTATCTATCTATCTATCTATCTATCTATCTATCTATCTATCTAAATCAAAGACCACTTTCTAATGTTCCTTTCACGATAATAGATGTAACCCCCTACTAGATATCTACCACTCTACTTTAGATGGTGGATCTCAAATGCAAATCTACACATCTCTTACGCTTCAGCACATCCCACTTCTGCTGCTCCTACTGCTGACTGACGTCAAGCATGTTGGGCTCACGGTTTGGTTCCCTGCAACAGCTTTGAAGCGGGGCTTGCCTCGGCCTGCTGCTGGCCACTTTGAAGCAGTAAATGACACCTCCCCTGAACTTTGAAGTGTGTAACCGATCTGAGAAAGGGAAATGTCTGCTTGGGTCGTGCATCACCAAGTTGCAGCTATTTGGACAGATTCATTCTGTGTTCCTCCTCTGGCTGTCATGGGAAAGTAAGAAAGCACAATTATTGGCCTGCCTGTGGTTGATAGCATATACATGGCAGACCGTTTGGCGCTATGCAGGGTGTGCATGAACTGCTGGAAATTGAGAAGGGTACTCTACTGCTCTCTGTGTGTTCACTTAAAACAATTGAGTGCCACGTTGCATTTGCCTGGGCATCAAGACAAAGTCGGCTAGATCCATATGAAAGTGGTAGAAAAAACAAGCAAAATGATACAAACAAGCACATAATTTTATTAAAAGAAACATAAGGTCTTCCAGATGGGCTTAAAGAGGAGAAGGACAGACAAACTGTGATTGCCTTTACTTCACTATTGGCACATAGACTTATCAGGCTCATGTCCGTCCCTTATTGAATGACCTCCTTTACACAGTTATATATTCTGTCACAGAAGGAATTGAGGCAGAGTGTTAATGTGAAAGAATCAGAAGAGATAAACCTGTAGGTCTAAACTGATGTGTCATCACACCTAATCAAATTACCAGAAATCAAAGTTGCAAGAAAACAAAGCCCTAAGTTATTATAAGAAGACTGAAAAACAAAATGTTCTCACTAACAAATATTGTTATGCAAAACTTGGATAACCAGGAAGTCGTCTTTGAGCTGACCTTTCTAACCCATGAAATCACAGGTCACAACCTCTGGTTGTCTTACATTGCAACGTGGGTAGGAATGGTACACAAATGAAAATGACAGTGCCCACCTAAAACAAAATGGTGTCATGCAAGTCTTTAACTAAATCTGTAATCAAAAGAAGATTCAGCAACCTTCACAACTCTTAAATCTACCAAAATGTCAGAGGCAACTTGAAAAATAGATCTGTAAAAAAAACGTTAAATGAAATCAAATCATAGCAATGTCACACATGTGCACACATGGAGGACTTTCAAGGGTCGGGTAAGGTAAGCAGTGGCGATATGGGATGAGAGGGAAACTGCCAACTAACCACATCATCGCTCCGTCAACGGTCCCATAAGGCCGCAGCAGACAACACCTGAACACGCCTCCCCAACCTCCAAAGCCCCGCCCCTTTCCAGACTTGGGTGAATATAAGCAACAGCCCAACAGATATTGGGGTCTACTATTAACATGACAGAGTGAGTGTAGCGGGACCTCTCTAGCCCCAAAATGCTTTTGTTTTGACTCTTAACAGCATTGGTCAATGTGTTTTGTGCAAATCATTTCAATGAGGATTACAGGGTTGGTACCCCAACATTTGAACCCATGCTTATCTATCACTTGACAAATGCAGTAGATCTCATGGTAGTTTAGATCCTACTGAAATGTTACAATATTTCATAACCCACTCTTCTCCTTGCAACCATTCAACATTTAAGGAACTGATACAGCAATAAAATGTGCTGTTTAATTTCATAACAGATAGTGCCAAACAAGTTTAATTTCAGATGCCTTTCATCTTCTGTGAAGTTGTTGTAAGAGCCAAGCCAGCAGTCGAGATATAAACAGACCTGTTGGGTTTCTCCTCGACATCTGGGTAGGAGAGCCTGCCATCCGTTCTGCTTGTTCTTTTTATTTCCTGTCCCACCCCCCTAATACTTTTATCCCCAGACTTTTTAATATTTTTTAAGATATAAAATAATCTTCTCGATTGTTTGCTGTTTGATCATTTTCATGTTCCTCCTTTCCTACGTTTAAAATTCCACATTGCCTAAAATCATTATAACATCTCGGTTAGTTAAGAACATTAACAGTGAATCCAGGTCTGCTTATTTTACAGAATGTATTTTACAGAATATTACAGAAACAAAACCATAATAATCATGATATAGAACAACACATAAACATATATTATTTGAAAGAGTCTTACCAGGATGATTGTAAAATGTGATATTACCCAAGAATGGCACGGTTACCTGGGCTCCTTAACGTGTGATAGCCATTCACCAGTCAGGTCCCCACAACAACAATATTTAATTCTTTAACACATTTTCATGCAAAGTAATTCAAAGTGCGTTACATGATGACTAAGCAAAAGTTGCAAGAAAAACAGGTAATAATGTGAATGAATAAATACCAAAAAATAGCAAATAAGAAAATAAGACACACAGTGTTGGGAAACATTACATTTAAAAGTTACTTAGTTACCTTACTCGTTACTTACAAAAAAGTTCAAATATGTTATAGAGTTACTTATTATAAAATGTAATGCATTATAGTGCATTAATTTTATTTTAATTTTTCTTCTTTTGTATGAACAACAGTACACTTCACTGACCAGCATTTGTAATTAATCCTAAACCAGCGGTTCTCAAACTGTGGGGTGCGAATGTTGCCATATGTGGCGTAATTTTGCTATTCCTAGGAAAATTTTAAACTTGTAGCGGTGTATCAGCAGCAAAAAATATAGGAATAAATGTTATTAGGGTTTCAAAAAAACGTTAGGGGGCCGCGATTAAAACTGTTTTGAAAACTCGGGTCGCAAATACTTAAAGGTTGAGAAACGCTGTCCTAAGCCCATATATGAACCTTTTCGGAACAGACCAGAAACACAGCCAAAACAGGATAATTTTCTTGTATTTTATAAATACATTTAGTCCTTAATGTGTTGTGTAGTAAATAACATCCATCCACTTTTACATCCCATCTTTATACAACCCATGAACACCTGCAGTATGAACACTAGCCTCTGCACCACCAGATCACACTGTATCGTTATGTCTTGTGAAGGGTGGACATCCTGGCCAGCATCCAAATGGAATGGGGCAAAGATGCCAATGCCAGAGTGGGTACACTGGCATCCCTGCTGGGATGGACTGGGATGACAATATAATAGAAGGACAGGGGAAGAAACCCAGCAGGACGATGGGCTTCCCTGATATAATATAAATGTGATGACTCAGGCGCCACCGCAAGTGGCAGCCTTTCCAGCAGCTCTTGTGAATTTCCCCTTGGGATTAATAAAGTATCTATCTATCTATCTATCTATCTATCTATCTATCTATCTATCTATCTATCTATCTATCTATCTATCTATCTGTCTGTCTGTCTGTCTGTCTGTCTGTCTGTCTGTCTGTCTGTCTGTCTGTCTGTCTGTCTGTCTGTCTGTCTGTCTGTCTAATAGGAGACAACTCCCTAAGGCAAAGTTATCGGTGTGGTTCCCCAGAAGAGCCTTGTCAGGTTCCATGGGGGCTGCCATGGGTGCTGCAGGAATTCTTCATCCCTGCTTTGTGGGACTTCCATGTGACCCGGAAGTACTTCCATCGGCCTATGCCCTAGCACCTGAATTACTTCCAGGTTCTAGATAAAAGAAGACGCTCAACCACATCCAGGTGAGTTAGAGTCAGGGAGCCTGGGACGAGTAGAGAAGGAGAATAGAAGGAGAAAAGCAAGACAATTGTGTTTATTTCACTATTAGAACCTCTGTAGAAAGTATTTGTGTAAATAAATCAAGTTATATTTAAGTGGGACTTGTTCTGTGAGGTTGTGTCTGGGGTTGGGCAATCTCTGAAGCCCACTGCTGTTCACAATCTATAACAATTAGTGGGATGATACTTTATTTATAGCTTTCTGTTACCAGATTGCATGCAGCACTCCCTTCTGCTATCACATTTGTGTCTTGCCTTACACTCAGTGCTTCTGCAACAATCACTCACTCCCTGTGACCCTAAACTGGTGGGAATAAGCTTTGGCAGTAGCACAGTACCTTAATTCTGACTATGTAACATGTATTGCTTTAAACCTGTTACACCCCCCCCCCCCAACTGTAAATAACACAGACATACAAGTAATGGACAAACTAGAGTCCTTATTTATAGATTTGATTTTTAGGCCTCTAAAGATAAGCCCAGCGCTATGGTCAGATGACCAAGAAGAACAGATAAAATGAAAAATTGCAGGGTCAAGATGCTGGAGAAAAATGCAAAATCTACAGGGGCTCCAAGGCCAAAAGACCATCCAGTCTCTACTGGGCATTCCACCTGACATAAATATATTGAAGTCAATCCTTATTGCTTTTCAAGGTTTGTCCTAGAAGATTTAATGCAGCGGGTCTCATCGAGCATCAGAGGTGGCCTCACAGTGCTTTGATCAGGTGATGGTGGCATAAAATGCAACCTCAATAAACAAACAAACAAACAGCTAAATAAATAAAATGGAAATGAAAGCAGAGAAAAACTGTGGAGGTTAATAGTAATTGTAAATCCATTAAGTATGTGATATTTGCATACATACAGTATATAATCTAGTAGAAGTACAACTAAAATGTAGCTATAATAAAACAAAATTGAAAAAGTGGGATTTTGGGAGTTTTTGTTTTAAATGCTCTACTTGACTTATCTGTTTTGGTAAAGAATTCAAAGTTTTTGTTGTATTAACGCCAAATGCCACCACACTACTTCTTCTATACTTATACCAGTAACGGCGCACTGCACGATAACATGCAGTGAATACACTTGACTTATAGTTTTCATCCTCTTTCTCTGTACATTTAGCATTTGTTTGCTCAGAGGTTGATGCGCTTGCTGCTTCCTGAGCAGCTCTTCTTTTCTTCACCCTAGCAGCCCGCTTCTTCTCTTCTTTTGTCGGCATCTTTTTGCATTACAACTGATTTAGTCAGTGTTTGTGTTGAAATTACTTAGTTCGTTTTTCTTCATTTTTCACTTAAACTGGCACTTAAGGCTTTAATCTGCCTCAAGAATGATTTAAGATATGAAGAGGTAGGGGAAGTGACGGCGAAGGTGGTAGGGATGAGAAGGATGCCTTGCTAGCCACTGCCGAGAGCTGATTCTACAATAAAATAAGATAAAAATAAAAAGAGTAACAAAAATCACCACGAAAGCAGATAGGAGACATCACATAGTACATGTGTACCAAATTTCAGGTCAATCGGTCAAACGGTTTGCAAGCTACAGGTGATTTAAAATCCTGGACAGACAAACGGACAGCCACGGTAACGTATTATATAAGAAGATACTTAGACTGTTATACTATTAGAGGATCAAAGGTTACTACTTGGAACACAGGGTGATAGGCACCCCCAAACATATAGCAAGGCTTTTTCTACCATTAGCAGTATTTTAAAGTCAGTTCTAAAGCACACAGGTAACCAGGCTTGTGATGCTATAGCTGGTGTGGATGCTGAAGTTGAGAACAACAGAAGGCAAAGCACCAATTTAAAATAAAAAGCAATTTCTTTATTCTTTGTGAGAGGGGGCAGGCTGCCCGCCTGCCAGCTCAAGTTGCTACTGACAAGTCAGATCAGACAACCTGCCCAAAGCAGGAAGTTTTTCTCTTTTTATAAACAGTCTTTATTCTTAAACAAAAAGAGGAAATATGGCAGTTCATTTTGAGGTCACATAGAGTTTGCAAGTAGCATAAGATGACACATTAGATCAATACAGGAGAAGTACACAGTAGTCTTTAGATAAGAGGAACTGTCTGCATATCCAAAATTCCAGGTTCCCTATTCAACTTAGGCCATGCAATTCAGCTATGACTAGTTTTACAGCGACAGCACTTTGCAAAACATGTATTTCCCTATTCTTCTGCACCATTAGGGTTACAATACTTCAACGGCTATGTGGCAGTTACAATCTTTTTTCAGCTTATAAAAAAATGAAATCCATTATAAAAAGATTAATGTTATACTGTCGGTTAATGCACAGCACATAATAATTGATTATACAATATCAAAAGCTACCTTAAAAGTTAGTTTAGTACATTTGTCTTACAAGAATACACTCTTGTCCTGCGGTGGGTTGGCACCCTGCCCGGGATTGGTTCCTGCCTTGTGCCCTGTGTTGGCTGGGATTGGCTCCAGCAGACCCCCGTGACCCTGTGTTCAGATTCAGAGGGTTGGAAAATGGATGGATGGATGGATAGAACACACTCTTACAGCTTAGCGTCTGTATTGGGTTACATTTTGTTCGATTGGCTTAACACATTCTTATTTAATACATAAGTGTCACACTTCTTATAGTTCTATTAGCATCATACTTTTATTATTTTGACAGACTGAAGCACCTTAATTCTAAATATTCTTTCATACTGGCGAGATTTGCTCAGATTTGGTTTTTGCTTTTTAAGATTATTGCTTCTGTATTCTGAACTAATTGTAACCGATTGATGTCTTTCTTAGGTCGACCAATAAGGAGTGTATTCCAGTAATGTAACTGACTAAAATCAGCATCTTGAAATGTTTAAGTGGTCTTACTTTTGCAGTGTTTCTTAAATGAAAAACTGTTGCCCTGGTGATATGGTTAGTGAATAAAATCTTAGGTCAGAGTCCATGATAACATTAATAATTCTTTTCTTTAGCCTGGAGTTTTTTTGCTAAGGGATCAAGTTTTTTTTTTTTTTTTTGTAAGATCTTCACAATTTTCATTTTTGCAAACAACTAAGATTTATCTTTTTACCTTGTTTAGCGGGAGGAAATTACT
The DNA here is from genome assembly GCF_900747795.2 of Erpetoichthys calabaricus. Taxonomy (NCBI): domain Eukaryota; kingdom Metazoa; phylum Chordata; class Cladistia; order Polypteriformes; family Polypteridae; genus Erpetoichthys; species Erpetoichthys calabaricus. The sequence continues at coordinate 31,076,941 of NC_041398.2, forward strand.
ACTCATCCATTCACAAATATTAGTATGATATCACAGACCAGAGGACCCAGAGCTACAGGATCATCAGGTGCTATAGATAGATAAAGCTGTGTATCATCTGCATAGCTTGGTATTTCACCTCATGTTTCAATATTTTCTGACCTAATGGGAGCGAGTAGGCTAAAAATAACAGTGGGCCCAGAATATATACCTGTGGAACGCCATATATACTGTCAAGGATCCCTGAACTACAATTATCACAACTAACAAAGACTTTTCTACCTGTAAAATAAGACTGAAACCAGCTGAAGACCCTACCGGAGAGTCTCACCCATTGTCTAATTTATAACCATTCTGTGGTCTATGGTGTCAAATGGTGCACTCAGGTCTGAGAGAACAATAACAGATAAGTTTCCTGTCTGCATTAACCCAGAAATCATTAACTAATATAACCAATGCAGTTTCTCTACTATGATTTGTTCTAAGGCATAATTGAATAGAATGCTTATTCAAGTAATCATCTAATTGATGAAAATCTGGCTTTTCTATAATTTAAGTTAAAAAAGCAAGTTTAAAATTGTCAAAGACAGAAGAGCTGAGATTTAACTACCGCAGCCATCAGACAATCCCCCTTATCTAATGATGAGAGATTAAGGAAATTTGTTTTCATGATCCAAACAGTTCCTGTATAATGGAGGTTCTGGGCCAGTTGTGTTGGATTCCCACCTCACAACATCAATTGTAACTCTTATGTAAAATATGTGATGCACAAAGGTCATAGGTTAAACCGTTCATGCAGCAGTACAATGGAGAACAAGGTGTTGTTAGTTCTTCTGCTTTATGTTATCACAAATGCATTTATTGCTATTTCAGAGAATCAATTTAAGGAATTAGTTGACATGGATTAAAAAACAAAGTAAAACTTGAGCGCAACAGAGAAGACGACTTTTACATCAGATTACAGAGATTCAGGATTCCAAGGCAGAAATAAGACTCAAGTAAAAATAAAAAGGTAACATTAACATTATTCGTTAAATGTACATAAATTAATTCTGAAATTAAATTCAGATTTAAAAATTGATGATGTCAGTGCTTGTGGTCAACCAATCTGCACAATTCATCACCTGAGCCCCACCTAAAGACCCAGGCCTAAAGTCATTGAGTTCACTGGATCTCAGTTTCTTGGGTGTTCTTCCACAGTGTGGGGACCCCCTCCAGTCACAGGTTCAGTTGAAGAAGTGCTGAAGGGGTTCTGCCAGTTCAGCAGCACAGGCCCTTTGAAGTCTTGGAGACATATTATGTGGGCCAGCTGTCTTCCTAGGATGGTCTATATGTGAAAATCTTGTGTTATAATGGGTATTTAAATCAGGCTGCATTAGAACATAATCACTGTAGGTCTTAGAAGCTTTTAAGTAATTGCCATGAACCACACAAGCATAGAGAGTCAGAGTTGGTTTTAAAGTTACAGTTCAAATTGTTAGTCCAGTTACACTGTGCATGCTCAGCAGAAGCAGACGCCACTGCAAGGCTTTGTTCTTTTTGAGAAGATGAGTGATGTGTTGTTTTCCATCAGCACAGACTCTCATACATGAACTCCAAGATGAGAATTTGCCCTTTTCAAAGGTGATGTTGGTGGAACTCCAGCATTCTACCACCTAAAGGAGCTCAGCACAGCAACATCTTAAGATGGCACATGGATCTGAAGTGCCAACTCCAAACCTACAGTACATACTGTAGCATATAACAAAAGTTGGTCCTAGCTTGGATCCGTTTTTATCTCTTGTGTTTCATCAGTGAAAAAGCTGTGAAAACTCTGTTCAGAGGTGTTTTTTTTATTATTATTTAGAATTTGAGTACAGTTGAACAATACAGAAGCTCTTCTTTCACGATTCCTCCATTGTTTTGGATAAGCAAAGGGACGTCTACACTTTGACCGCACCTCTCAGAAAAAAAAAAAATTAAAAATACAGAAGTGTGGAAAGAGTTTATTCCATGACAGAAGAAGTGGACAAATATTTGAGACGTACATGGGTGAGATTTAGATTTGTGATGTTTACCTCTGTGGAAGTTGTTTTTCTTTTTTTGGTATTGTCTTCAATATTTTTTTGATTTCGTAGTATTTTTAATCATCTGCTTGTTTTCTGGCAATTGGTTCTTACTCTCCTGACTATTCCTGATCTTGAATTTGCTTCATGAACAATAAAGCATATTGTCACTTGAATTCTGGTTCCTAACCATTACTTCAATATGGCAATTGGCAAACCTACCAATTGCATGAAGCCCTGCCTCTGTCACTAGATAGGATGGGATTGTTTTCAATGTGGTGGTCTTCCCATCTCCACCGACCTGGCTACCTCTCACACATTTTGGGGATGGCACTATTGGAGTTCTCCAGTTCAAATGACTTCTAAACAGCTATATTGGTTCTAGTTGACATCCACTCAAAGCAATGCCATGCTACCTGCCATTCTAGTGGAAGTTTGTATAAAGAGTGATTGGCACAGGTGAGAAGAAAAGAGTGCCATGGCATTGAGGCAGTGAGTTCTGAGATTCCAGGCTTTTCCTGCGTACTTCACTAAACACACGATGACCAGCCCTCCAAATCTTTCTCTGAGCTCTTACCCTAAGGCATTCCCAGTACACTTCTGGGGTCATGTATCCCTGAATTTAGGTACAAGGTGGCACTCAGTTTGCCAAGGACTGTGGCATTTCAGCACTGTGTAGGAATCTTATATTGTGCTGTGGATTCATGCGTGTAAACACACACTCAACACCAGGTGGCTTGTCAATAATTAAACATTAACTTAAATGCTAATCATAATTAGCAATACTAATGTTATTGTCATCTTTATGAACACTAGCATTAACACTAATGCTAACTACAATACTAATATTGATGCTAATAATATAATCAGTAACAATATTACTAATAATATTACTAATATTAATAATACTAACCTATTTACAAATGCTATAATTATTAGACAAATACTAATAGTAAAAAGACACATTAATGATAATCCTAATTATGGATGCTAACATTGTTATAGCATTGTTATATTTTTAAACTCACTTGACCCATTCTGGAGGACCAGGGTTCAGCCAGCAAGGAGGAATGTGGACAAACCACCAGAATGGGGGGAGTGGAGGTTTAACTGTCCATGAGATGCGTGTATGCTTGGAAAACTGTAGAATTTCAGTGGCAAAGATCTGAAACCTTCTGTCAAATGGAAAGGAGAATCACCAGAATTCAATAACCAAAATACGTCATTAAAACATAAATGCTAAACCATTAATGAAACGTTTTGATTTATTCCTGGAATCACACCTGCTATGGCTGTTTGAGGATTGATTCTGTAGTCTCAGGCGCTGCACTGAAAGACTGAAATACAAAAGAGGGCTTAAACAACTACAGCAGGAATATCTAATACCTCGGCTCTCATCTGAGGACTCTCAGGCCTTTAGCTAGGCCAACATCACAGGCAACAACTGACGAAAATATGAACACATAACTCCAGTTCTGAAATCCTTACACTGGCTCCCAGTGGCAGATGGCAGATTTTATGGCAGATTTTAAAATCTTCCATTTAAATTAACATATGAAACCTTAAATGGCCAAGTTCCGGCTTACTTATTTGAACTTATCATGACTTACAAACCAGAGCACACATTAAGATCTCAAGATGCCGGTCTGCTTATGATTCCAAAGATTAATAAAATAACAGTAGGAGGTCGAGCTTTTAGTTACAGGGCCCCGAAACTGTGGAATGATCTGCCTGCTACTATAAGAGATACCCCTTCAGTCTCAGTTTTCAAATCCCGGCTGAAGACTCACTACTTCAGTTTAGCACACCCTGACTAGAGCTGCTGATTAACTGTACAGACTGCATCTCTGTTGTTAGTCATTAGCACTGAAATATAAGTAATATGATAGTTAGAATTTCTTACTAACCCTCACCTGCTCTGGCAATCTTCTTGGTACTTAAATGTGGCACTTGGCACCACTGCCCTACTGCCAAATTGTTTGCCTGCCTAAGGAAAAGTCATCTCTGATGGATGATTGCAGGAATCATTGGGTAGAAGGGACCTTTTATCAGATTTGACGGCACAGCAATGACTTAGCTGTGGAATGGCCATTGGGGGTTTGGCAACTTGATGGCTGAGGTCTCCAGGACTCTGAATAAATCTGAATCGTATTATGTGATATCATCTGCTCTTGAATTTTGCTCTGTATTTGTACTATTACTATTATACCATTGTATTGTTTTCCTGAGGTGTCAATGATAGATTGGCCATCTAGACCTGTGAAGAGGAACGCTTGTGTTCTGTTCTGTGTATTGTATTGTATTGTATTTACCCCATTTTTCTCACACCCAATGCACGCCCAACCTACCTGGAAAGGGATCTCTCTCTGAATTGCCTTTCCCAAGATTTATTCCATTTTTTTCCCCTACAAGGTTTTTTTTTGGGGGGGAGTTTTTTTCTTGTTTTATTAGGGAGTCAAGGCTGGGGACCAGTCAAAAAAAACAAAAATGGTAAAGACAATTGCAACATTCCTTGTGTGATTTTTAGGCTATACAAGAAATAAATGGTTCTTCTTGTTGTTGCCAAGACTGGAGAACCCGTCCTCTTGGGCTCAAATTAAGAGAACAGGAAATGTAACAAATGCAAACAACAAAAACAGAAGATAAAGGGAAAAGTGCAAAATAGCAAATATATAAGAAAACAGAAAATAAAAAGAATACAGTACAGCAAAATGCATATTCAGTGACTAAAATCACAAACAAATTTTTGAATAAATTAAAAGAAACAAAAGAAGAGTGACATGTGCCCAGTACCTTAGCTGTTTGAACACTAGATGTACCACTGCATTTTGAATCATCTCAGATCATCTGATACGGCAACATTTCTCAATCTTTAAGTATTAGCGACCCGAGTTTTCATAACAGTTTTAATCGCCCCCCCTCCCTAACGTTTTTTTGAAAGGAGCCCACTAATACCAATTTGTTCTTTTTTAATTAATGATATATCATAGATTCATATTTTATTATAACTACTTAACTTTTATCGACATTTATCTAACTCTATATTTATTTTTCTAGTATCAGAATGTAGTTTAAGTTAATTTGTTTTGGTTTCAATAGATGTCTTTTTCATATTTTTGATTCTTGTTTTCTTTTTTTCACATCTTCACACCCCCCACCCTTTTTGTTACTTTGCACCTCCCTAGGGGTGCCCACCCCACAGATTGAGAACCACTGTGATACAGTGTGATCTTGTGGATATTGTATGGAGTAAATCTACAAGACTGACAGAGCATAGCAACATGGCCAGTGAAGGACAGCTTGTCATCAATCATCACCCTAAAGTTGCATACTGACTTGGTGGGTGTTAGCGATAGTGAACTGAGCTGAACAGAGATGGGATGTTGGAGAGACGAATGAGCTGGGATAACAAGTTTTACACAGTGACATACTTACACAAAGTAAATGCATAGCAACATATCTAACAGTGTGCATGAACATCTAATAGTTTCAAATAGTGCACATTTTTTGTATACTGTATATACCTGCGTATAAGTTGGGTTTTGAAACCCAAAAAATCAGTCATAAAATCAGACCCCAACTTATACGCCTGTTCAAAAATACGACACTTAATTTTTTTTTACATCTTCTTGCCTCCTTCAGTCTCGCAAAAGTTTCTCAGACACATCGAATTTTGTTGCAGCAGCACAGTTACCAATTCTTTTCGCCACTTCAACGACTTTTAATTTAAAACCAGTTTCATATTTTCTTCTAATTGAACGCTCCATATAGATAAGGGATGCTTTTAAGATTTAAGTGTATAAGGGTGTGCGATACAAAAAACACAAAACAACGCAAACGTCGATTCAGAATAGTTTGGGTATTACAGTGTGGTCATGTAGGCACAATACATAGAAAAAAAAGGCTGTGTGTTCCGTGGTTAATTTCTCAGGTGGGCGTTAGCATATCATAATCTCTTGGACCAATAGTGAGTTTGCCGCATTTGTCTTATACGACCTGTGGTGTTATGGGTCCACAGCTCTCCCAGCAAAGGCCAACAGTTTTATTTAAATAAATAAACACCGCACTCGCGGATTAGGAGGGGACATGGTGGCTGTAGCGAGCCGCAGGGTGGTCTGCAGTGTGGGCGTTTCTCACCTAAGTGGACAGGAGAGAGACTGCCCACATCCGTGATTGTTCCTGTGGCTAATGGGCTGCAGCTGCCATGTCCTCTCTGCATATATAGAGAAGCCCGAGACGGTTAGAGGAGAGTAAAAGAAAAGAAAGGAAAGAAAGAAAGACGGAGATTATAGAAGAAAGCAGGAAGCAAGAGACTGAGAAAGAGTGCGCCGGTGTGAGTGAGTGAGCGAGCATGAACAGGCTCGCAGCAGCTGAATAGGCAACCTGGGTGTTAGGCCGCGTAGTAGTTGTTGTCGCTCCCACAGAGTTGTATGAAGGACGGGAGTGACTGGAAGGTGGATGATTCTCCACGGATGGACTTAGGAACGTGGTATCCTCCACGTGAGAGCCTTGGCCATTGGAAGGATTTCCCAGGTCATTGTCAGGGTGAGCCGACCGGAGCCAAGGATCAGAAAGGCGACTGACAGTAGCAGTAGCAGAAGTAGATAGAAGGTCAGCTGCAATGAGAGCGACTCTCCTGTAGAGCAGCCCAGATGGGAGTAGCAGGGGAGCCGCCATGGTAAAGGAAGTCACCGGGCTTTGTAGTTTTAAAGGATTGCTTCTTGTTGGATTTTTAATCTTGTTATTATTAGAAGATGTTTCTATTTATTGATTTTAACCTCCACGTTTCATTTTATGGATTATTTATTTATTTGATGAAGACTTTGAAGCACTGCACTTGATTTCATCTTTGACTGCACTTTAGACACCTGTTTTGATTTGTCTTTTAATAAAAGCATTTTGCACTTTTGAACCATCCCCTTGCTCAATTGTTATTGCCTCACTGTCTAGCTCATCGGTGACATTACCAACGGTGTTGGGTTCAAGGGCTCCCTAACAGCCGATGGGAGTACGGAGCTGAACCCGCATCGTCACACGACCGACATTATAAAATACCAGAAATTATACGGTAAAACCAAGCCCTGACGTATTCACAGGAGAACTTAAATTCAAGTATTATAGTGGATTCAGAAAGCATTCAGACCTCCTCATGTTCTGCACACTTTATTGTGTTGTAGATTGAATTTTAAACAGATACATTTGCTACTTCTGCCCATAAATCTACAATTCATAACCCATGATGACAGAGTGAAAACTTTTTCAGAAATGTTTGCAAATTTATTAAAAATCAAATCCTGAAATCTCTCATTTGTATAAGTACCCTGTGAACACAACTTGCATGCTATGCATACTTTTTCTTTTATAAATTGAATTTCATTTATGTGCTTGTTTTTTTTTTTGTATTATATTTTTGTCATGTGTTCTAAGAAGTCAAGCAAGTATGAATTTCATTGTACTTTGTGAATATTGCAGGAAGCCTGGTTTGACATCCTTGCACATTAATTGCACATTAACAATTTAAGCATCAGGCTTTCATACTTTCAGATTTGATCTTGTGTATGTTTTGATTTTGACTGCAACTTTTTTGCCTTTTGGTTTGTACTTTGACACCTGATTATTAGAAAGTCTTTTCAATATTTGAATTTCCCCTAGCTTTTTTTTAAGCTCCATAAATAAACCCAGTTTTAGTTTCCGGGTACATTTATAGTCTTTTGGGCACATCTTCGTGAGCACACAAAGGCAATGAGCTTGTAGAAGGAGGGCTCTTGTTCGGTCCTTAAATGTGTTAGATTAAACAAATCCAATTTTATTTGTCACAAACAAAGTATACGTGCAGTACAAAATGTCGTGAAGTGCTTAGTTGCTCAACTCTAATGACTGTGCCTTTAAAATGAATATAAATGGACACTAACAGCAATACACAACTTTATAAATATCAAAAATAGTTTAAATATGTGATTAATAACAAATAATAACTAAAAATACAGTAAATAACGTAATGTAAGAGAGCTAACAACAGGGCATCATGTAGTTCTAGACACTTTCCCTCTTCAGCATGCTGATGGACTGTGGCCAGAAGCTCCTCCTCCTCCTCAGTGTCTCTCAAGTGGTCCTTAGACAGTGGTAGCGTTTACATGACCACGGCACAGAGAACAGTGTGTTCTTGGGATGGCTGGAATCATTGCTCATTTTCTTTTCCCTCGTCCGCCATCACTTGGTGTTGAAGTCAGGGAGTGCACACTCGATGATGCAGTTCACTGTCTGCAGAACACTGTAGTCCTTACTCCGTGCTCTTCCCAAACCAGGCAGTAATACTTCCTTTCAGAATACTTTCAGTGGTGGATATTAAAAAGTTCTTTGATAACTGGGAGAACATCCTCTAATCCCTGGGGTTGGCTATGATGTTGTTGTTTCTTCTTCACCAAGGTGTTGATGTGCCTGGAGCAGGCCAGGGCCTATAACAAAGTTATCTGAAACTGTCCATCCTCGCTACTTGAAGTTCACAATCAACTCATTTGTTGTGCTGATATTCAGAAGCAGTCCTAGCACCAGTGAAACAGACTCGCCACTTCATTCAGGTAAGCCTGCTCATTGTTGGCAGAGATCAGGACCACCATAGCTGTGTTATCAGCAAACCTGACAATGACAATTAGCCCATTCTCTGTAATTTTTTTCTGGATTTAACACAATTTTCTTTTTATTTATTTATTTATTTATTTATTTATTTATTTATTTATTTATTATTTCCTAGGGTGGCACAGTTGTGCATGCAGTAAGGAGACCAGGGTTCACATTGTGGGTCTTCCCTGAGTGTTCTCCCTGTGTCTGCATGGGTTTTCTCCCATCATGCAAAGACATGGATGTTAGAAGACTTGGCCCTAGTGTGTGTGTGCGTGTGTGTGTGTGTGTGTTCGCTCTACGATGGTGTGGCACCCTATTAGGTGTTTGTTCCTGCCTTGCACCCTTTGATTACCAGGAAAGGCTCCAGAACCCCCCACAACCCTCATCTGGATTGAGCTAATTAGAAAATTACATGTACTTTTTTTTCTGGTGTTTTGAAACCTGTAGAGTTTGGTTTCAATTTCATTTTTGATTTCTGTTTCGATATGAGATTTGTTATTTTATTTTATAACCATATTTATATTTACTATGATGCTATATTATTTTTTTCTGTTTTGTCATAATGTGTTTGTTGCTAAGGACGCCCTCTCAGATGTTGTGTGACTCAGTGTCTCAGTATTTGTGATTAACTCTTAAAATCTTTTATGAGTGTCTTTTATTATTATTTATTTTTTGCTTTTTTATATTTTAACAAATTTGTGTCTCAGTTCTCTGAGAATTTTTCTTTTGGTTGACGTTGTGGCCTGCCGGGGGCACTCAGCTCCCCAACACCTGACACAGACAGATGCAGACACAAGTTCAGCACAGCACACAAGTTTATTCAGCTGTGGCAAACGCTTACTTTTCTTTTCCCACAATACAGCCAATGAAGCACAGTTTTTAAAGCACAATAACAGAGCACTTTGTCTCTCTGTCTTCTTCAGTTCACCATCACTCCTCCCTCAGCAAGCTTCATCCCACTTCCTCCCAACTGGAATGAAGGCAGCAGGCTTCTTTTATGCTTCACCCAGGAATTCTTTGGTGGCCCGTTAGCGTGGTGTCCATGTTCTCAACCAAGTTTGTCGATAATCCCTGTGTTAGAGTGCGACAATTAACTTCCTGGCTTCAGAACTTTACTTTTGTTTTTTGGTATCATGATTTTTGGCTATTGATTTAAAATTTTCTGCTTTTTGACTTGTTCCTTGACTACATTTCATCTCCTGATCCTTAACACTCAAAAAGTTTACTGCCTCATTCTCCGTCAGTTCAAGAACATATAGAAGTTGAAACTAAACATCAAAACCTTGCACTGGGCCTACTTGAATCCAAAACTAGCTACACTAATGAAAGTTGGACAGAGTTGCGGAAAATGCAAACCGTGACCATCATGTTTAAGTATTGTCATGATGTCATCTGTATAACGGGAGTGATCGTGTGACAGCAGCAGGCGATGTCATGTAAATAACAAAAATTAGACAAAATATCCTTTGTGAAAAGCTATCAAAGTAAGAAATAAACCATAGAAACAGAATCCTTACCTGAAAAAAATAAATAAATCAAATATGCAAAATTACACTTATAAGAACATTTTAATTTGACAGGGTCAATGGGTTCCAAATGCTCTCTGCCAGTACTTTACGACAGAAAATGGGAGGATTCTTCATAAGGCATTGTCCCACCACAGTAACTTTGTTTTCATGAACCATAACTTGAGAAAGATGCAATATAAATAAAATGTATCATTATTATTATTACGATAATCGTACATTGAAAAAAAAAATAATAATGATAATGATAATAATAATACAAAGTTTCCGCAATTTTTAAACTATATTTATTGAGAATTTCAAAAACAAATGACATCACTTTTCTACATAGTCACCTTTGTTTGCAATGCAACTTTCCCAGCGTTGTACCAACTTTTTACTGCCTAATCACTGCTCCTCCTGCCTTCACCGTTTCCAATGAAAATATGAAAGTGTGGAAACTTTTTTGAACATTTCTTGTATTATTATTATTATTATTATTATTATTATTATTATTATCATTATTATTATTATTATTATTATTTTTTTTTTTTTTCAATATACGATGTAGACCATGGGCCACTCGTGGTCCCTGGCTACTTTCGTATATTGCATTAAGTGTGGTGCAATTGATTCGAAGCAATCATGACTTCACAGGGGAGATTATTGCTTCGTTGTATTTCAATTCAAAGTGCGGCACTCCATCTTCACTAAAAACTCTCCAAAGTCCAAAACTACTAAGAGAATTGTAAAATGGTGCCAGTGCTTGTGGTCAACCAATCAGCGCAATTCCTCACCCAAGCCTCACCCAGGATAGTTCCTTGTTAAACAGAAACTACATACCCTGGAGTCAGTGGCGTAGGAAGGCGGGTGCGGTGGGTGCGGCCCGCACCAGGTACCAGCTCTGAGGGGGTGACAAAAAATTGCCGGTTTTGTATTAATGCGCCTTTTTGTTACATAAAATAACATGTCAAATAATTTACATGGGCTTTAACAATCCCTAATTGCAGCAAATTGCGGGTGAACGATGTGATGCTGTAATGATTTAGTATTATTGTGTGGTGCGTGGTGGGGGGCAGGGGGGGTGTTCTGTCTCTTTTCTTTTGAACTGTGCTGGTGCTCAAGTAAACAAACAACTGGTCCTGTGACTCATTGTCTCATCCCTGCCACAAATATATCATCGCCCCATGTCGTTCTGTGCAACAAGATGATATTTTTAACCCGAACATCATAATAATATAGTCGGCGCAAAACATTTTCGACAGTGGTGTGGGTAGGTATTGTCCGCTCTAGAACCAACAGGTTTACTTTAGGATCGTTCTACGAGCGAACGGACAATATCTCCCTCCCCATCCCACTATCTTAAGGCCCCTATATATACGAGCTGGGACACACGACGAAATCATGTGTCACAATTCTGGTTAATTGGCGATTTGGCATAATATTTTTTTACAGAAATTCCACGCCTAAGAAGATTTCTAAAAGCCTCCAAAGTTCCAAAAGAAGAGTCTCTTGGTTGGACTTCCTTAAGATTCTTAGAGTTTGTGGTTGAATATGAACTTTTAGACTCTGTTCCTAATCTCACTTTAGCATTAAGATCTTTCTTAACTTTATGTGTTTCTGTTGCATCATGTGAGAGGAGTTTTTCGAAACTCAAACTAATTAAGAATTATCTCAGATCCACTATGAACCAAACACGACTCTCTAGCTGAGCCATTTTGTCAGTTGAAAATAGTGTAGCTGAAGGTATCGATTTTGATGACGCAATTTCAAAATTTGCAGAACAAAAAGTTAGAAAGAAGAGATTCTAAGTATCATGTTAAAGTACAGTTCGTTGGCCTAGAGAACAAAACTTGTAAACAATTGAGTTTTCATTAAATTGTATTATAATAATAATAATAAAGTTATGCACTAGGTGCTATCGCTATGAAAAAAGGTTTCTTACATTGTACATTAAACTGACTTATTAATAAAAAGGTATTTTACTTTTTTTTTATTCATAAAAAAATGTTTACAAAATAATTAACATTATGCCCTCTTTACTTAACCAATGTCACACCAATTGAATAAAAAAATTTCTTTCTCAATAAATGGGGGTGACAAGTTTAAACTCGGCACCGGGTGCCACCAGACCTTGCTACGCCACTGCCTGAAGTAGGAGAGAAAACAAAGTACCAGGAAGTACAAATGATGTGAGTTCTAGTGGAGGGAATGCTACAAAAGTTCCTAAATTTATATAAAGTCCTTGGTTCCTGAAAAAAGTTCTTGCAGTAGGAAACTGAATGAAAAGTAAAAATTGTGTATGTTGGGTTTTGACTTTATTATTCCCTGAGAAGTGGTCACCTGATCACTTGACCTATACCAGTTAAGGGCATTCCCAATTCTCATCCAATATACACAATATGTATTTAAAGCAGCTTCTGACTAAGTATGTTCAACAGATAGGTCTTGTAAGAGCCAATATTAGAAGGTTAAAGCTTTAAGCTAAACCCATGCTAGTGTTTGCTTAATTTGAATAGAATACAAATTTCTTTCATAGCTATATATTATGGTATAGCCTTTCATCCCCTGTAAGTTAATATTAGTTTATGAATGGCATAGGCATATAGTTTTCTGACCGATTAGAAATGGTTTGATTGTATAAACCAACTTAAAGAAATGAAACAAGATATATCTCTCTATATAAATTCCAATGTCTGTCTGTCTGTATGTCCACTTCTCACGAGAGAACTACTTAACGGATTTAGATAATTTTTTTTCTTTAAGTTGCTTGAACATTCCAGTTGATTTTGCAACTTCTCTCATTGCGCTAAGAATCATAATTTGCTTGCAGGAGCGATTTATTCGCGTTAATGACAGAATGCATGTGTGTAAATGAGAGGGAGGTCAGTGGAATGGTGAGCATGCAGGGAGTAGAGCTGGCGAAGGTGGATGAGTTTAAATACATGGGATCAACACTACAGAGTAATGGGGATTGTGGAAGAGAAGTGAAAAATAGAGTGCAGGCAGGGTGGAATGGGTGGAGAAGAGCGTCAGGAGCGATTTGTGACAGACGGGTATCAGCAAGAGTGAAAGGGAAGGTCTACAGGACGGTAGTGAGACCAGCTATGTTAAATGGGTTGGAGACGATGGCACTGACCAGAAAGCAGGAGACAGAGCTGGAGGTAGCAGAGTTAAAGATGCTAAGATTTGCATTGGGTGTGACGAGGATGGATAGGATTATAAATGAGGACATTAGAGGGTCAGCTCAAGTTGGACGGTTGGGAGACAAAGTCAGAGAGATGAGATTGTGCTGGTTTGGACATGTGCAGAGGAGAGATGCTGGGTATATTGGGAGAAGGATGTTGAAGATAGAGCTGCCATGTAAGAGGAAAAGAGGAAGGCCTAAGAGAAGGTTTATGGATGTGGTGAGAGAGGACATGCAGGTGATGGGTGTGAGAGAACAAGATGCAGAGGACAGAAAGATATGGAAGAAGATGATCTGCTGTGGCAACCGAAGAAGAATCTGAGACAGAGGCTGCAGGCAGAGGGGAGGGGGAAGCATGATGTCAGGAGTGGGTGCTCCTCACGCGCCAGCCTCCGTTCGAGTCGCTCTACATGTCGCCATGGGGGATGGCTAGTATTCTATAAAAGAACTTTTCTTAAAACAAGAATATTTCTTTACTTTGCAATATCTATCCATCCATCCATCCATTTTCCAACCCGCTGAATCCAAACACAGGGTCACAGGGGTCTGCTGGAGCCAATCCCAACCAACACAGGGCACAAGGCAGGAACCAATCCTGGGCAGGGTGCCAACCCACCGCACTTTGCAATACCTATTCTTTCTCTATTTTAGTGTGAGCTGTTTTACTGTGAACTTTCACTAAAGCTTTTAAAAACAAAGATATTTGGCCTGTGGAATCAATTCAACGTGTCGCACTATTGCTAGAATCCCATGAAGCAAACTTAAAGCTGCAGATCTTTGGTCATTTTGGGTAAACACGGCTACATCTTATCGTCAGAAAACTGTATGCCTGTCTTCGACAGCCACACCTACACATTCAGAACTTGGTGGAATTTTTCAAAGGCCTTGAGAGCTCAAAATTTAAACAGGCAAGAAAGAGCAATCAACAACAGAGGCGGACATTCAGAGTTTCAGCCAAGATATGTGTCAGTTAATGCGTTGGCAAACTGAGAGTCAGAAGGCACCTCACATTTCTCCCGTGTATTTGAACAGGGAATGCACACATTCAGCCATTTTGACTATAACAATTATCACAAGTATTGGACTCATACAGGAAACAAATTTATAGCACAGACCAGTGGACAAATTTATTTTATATTATCATTATTAGTTTTTTTTACTTTTCATGAGCCTCCCCTGACCGCACGTCCCTGCAGTGGTCCTCCAGGACCGACTTTGAGAACCCTTGTCATAGATAACAAGCTTTAAGCAGGCCGAGTGGCAAGTAAAATATCATGATAGCCCATTAGAGGGCACCAAAAGGCCTCTTCTCCTTCCTAGTTGTCACGCAAGATTTTAGTATTCAATCCACCATTATCTTTATTAGGTCCAACACAAGTTCTATTTCTAGAATGGCTTGGACAACCACACCAATTATGACCAATCCCCCCAAAAAAGTGAGCACCTTTTTTGCATGTAGACCACTTTGGCACAAGTTTGAATAGACATTTGGGTTTCTTCTAATACCTGAAGCTGTGTCACTTCGAATGTTGTTATGGACGATCTGACCCACGGCTGATGACCTAGTGCAGCCCCTTACACCAAAGGCTTCCAGATACAAGCCGTCAACAAATTCAACTGGCACTGTGCTGGAGGCGTACCTCAGTACAAAGCACTTATTAATGCCCAATTTAAATAAAATATAGACGTCTTCCCTGCGTGGATGAGCCAATAGATCCTACTCAGAGCTGTAGCATGTCACCAAACAGCCACCTGTTGCCCCCAGGGGATCCCTGCTTTAAAATATGCATGCAGCAATATGGAAATGATGTTAATAGTCGAAACTGGCAAAAGATATATGTACTATTAAAGTGCTTAATTTGATATTGCGTCCTTCCCAACAATAGAGGCATTGTGTGGCCTCCTCCTACTGCTCTTTGATTTTTTTATAGCTTAATAATAGTATGTATCTCTTGAATGATGGCTGGCAGGCGTACTGTACTTATTACAGCTGAAAGCAGACATTGCTCCAGACACAATAACTTTGATGTCTACCTTGTGTCACATTTCCAGCCAGGAGTTGCTAGCAGAGGGCGAGTAGAGATTAGCAGTGGAGAAATGAAGAGAAGAAAGAAAATAAATAAGTGGATTTCAAAAAAAAAAAAAAAATGGGTGGAGGACACTTAGTCAGTTGCAACATACTGAACCAGCTCTTCATTTTTTATGCGATGATAAAAACTCTGCGTTCTACACTGGAGCAAAGCGTGGGGGTCATCCACCTGTCAGCAAGGAAAGTGGTGGGACTGGGAGCTTTAATGGCAGGAAGTGAGAGGCTTTAGGACTGGTCACCTCTCTTCAGATGAACATACGGGCCTGAGAAGAGCAAGGAGCTGTTAGGCACCTGGAGGGGAAGCAGGTGTTTGTCTTCGTCTACCCTGCCGGCTTTTGTACAAAACACTGAAATGATAAATATTTCAATAACTTTCTTACAAGTACTTAAAATAATCTGCTTCAACTTCAAAAAAAAAAAAAATACACGCAAGCAAGTGTGACACCCGCAGAAAATCATTTTGTTGGGGAATACCAGCTTGACCAAAACAGCTGCAGCTTTGGAAGCAAAACATCTCAACAGGATTCCTGGCCTTCCGATAAACATGTAGAAGCAGTCTTTAACTTTCAGCATGTTGGCAGCAAAAAAGAAAAAAATATCTAAACGATTCAGAGGAATAACTTGTCTCAGCAAGAGGGAGTGGGAGGAAAAGGAGATGACGCAAATCAAGTGCCGTCGCTCATTTGTTTCTCAATCAGGGCAGAAGTCCAGTACCCTCATCATGGAAAAGAAAGAGGGAGGAATTGGGAGAGAGAGATGACAACATCCTCGGGAGAAAGTCAGTCAGCAATGGAGGGCGCTGTAACAATCTAGGCTTTGAACACCGAGTCCAGTTACGGCACTCGGAACTGTACACCTGAGGAGGCGTACACTGAGAAAGAGACGAAATACGATGGAAACGTCAAATGTGCATCTCCATTTACTGCTTGAATAAATTTTGTTTTCAGTCATCCTAATGTCTATTTACCAAAAGAAAACCTCAAACCAACAGCTCATAGCAAGGCCTATGTTTATTTATTGAACCATTTTAAAGTCACTCACTTCATTTACATTTTTAAATTAGAATTTGATTTAATCGACTTTAAATTATTTTAAATTAAAAATGATTCTATATTACTATACCTGTGTAACTTGTTATATATTTACATTTTATTTATTTTATATGTATTGTCACTTTCTTTGAGCTAATTATTTGTTTATTGATTATTTCAATTTATTGTTTTTGTGCTGTTTAAATTGACTGACTATAACTGTATCCTTTTGTAATTGTTTAATTTAAATTACAGTTATTCTTTATTATTGCATAGTTTGTGTCATTGTAATTTCTCTAGTGTTTTCTTATTTATAAATGAAAATCATTATATTTGGTTATCTATCTATCTATCTATCTATCTATCTATCTATCTATCTATCTATCTATCTATCTATCTATCTATCTATGTACTTTTTGGTTTCTTTCATGAATTTTTCGGTTTTCTATTATTTTTATTTCATTGTTTTTATTTTTAACGCTGTGTTTATTTTATATTTTTTTACATTATAATTATACAGTATATGTTGCTTTCTTTTATTCTGCTTTAACAGTTTTTAACCACTATTGCAACAACAACAGTAATAATAATAATGATAATAATAAGAGAAGTCAGTCAATCATTTTGTATCCCGCTTAGTCCAGACCAGTGTCATGGAGGGCGCTGCAGCTTATCCCAGCTAACATAAGGAGTTTGGCAGGAGTAAACCCTAGACAGTGTGCCAGTCCATTGCAAATAATAATAATAATAATAATAATAATAATAATAATAATAATAATAATAATAATAATAATTTTATTGCCCATTTAATACATAACTGTTTTTTTTTTTTTTATTTTAGTATAATCATTTCTATTTGCATTTATTTGCTTAGCAGATGCTTTAATCCAAAGTGACTTACAAAAGGTCCTCATTAATGCTTGTAATTGTAGCAGTCAGGTCAGTTCAAATTGCTCTCTCATGGTCAGCGTGCTACAAACTAATTAGAAGTACATTCCAATATCACACAAAAAAGAACCCCCCCACCAATTGGTATATGCAGTACATACAGTACAGTATACAAGTATTCCTTTTCTATATACTGTGACATTTATATTTATATCTGCACTGTTTATCAGTATTTGGATATAACTGAGGGAGAAAACTTACAGTATATAGGTAAATGTGAAAGAGTACAGTAAAAGATAGCTCCACTTGCAAAATCTTGGTAAAAAATGCAAACTTCTGCATTTCTTCCAAATGTAAATATCATACTGCCACATTTCTGAACGCAAAGAAAAGAAGAAGAAATGAAACAATGAGACCAGTGAGATGCAGGAGTGAGCTGCTGATTTGTGTAGCAGGCTGGAATGACAACCTATAGCCAGAGGCGAATGCCAGGACTGCACCTGAGAACTTCTCGGCTAGACGAGGACAAGTGCAGTGTTCTCTCTGTTCTTCTTTCACTGGCATTTCAACTCCATTCAGTCAAATAAATCGCTCCTACAAAAAAAAAAAAAAACTTGGCGGGCTGCAAACATTGGCAAATATGGTCATCATCTGAGTGGAGGAAGCATGTTTTCCCTGTGGTTGTTTTTTGTTTTCTCCATATTTTAGGTTTTCTTTCCTCACCTCAAAATTGTCAATATTAGGCTGATTGTAGGTTTAGTATGAAGATCGACTCAAACTCCTCAAAGGTGAAACAGCTAATTATACTCACAATCTCACAGTTAAAGTTTAGATTCTCAAATGCACTGAAACCAAAACAAGGATGCTGGAGAACCAGGGGTCTGTCTCGGCAACACTGGCTCCTGCAGTGAAAGGCCATCAGCTTATCGCAGGGGGCTGAAATATGCAGTGAGTTGAAATTAAAAAGAAAATGAATACATTACATCTGCTTCTTGTTCCAAAACCTGCCACCCCTAATTGACCTGATAATGAAGAAGAAGAAGAAGAAGAAGAAGAAGAAGAAGAAGAAGAAGAAGAAGAAGAAGAAGAAGAAGAATGATAATGATGATTTAACTAGCAGATGGAGGTCCATGGACCATTCAAATGTAGTTGTCAAAAAGCTTCCTGAGTGTATCTAATGCCCCCATTATTAGGGGAACCACAGTAATCTTGACATTCCATGTCCAGCTTATCTCGATTTTCAAATCCTTTTGCTAACTGAGCTTCTCTGTCTCTTGCAGCAAGAACTTCTCATCATCTGAAATTGTAACCATCAGCAGACTTGACCTTTTTTTCTTCATTTTGTGCATCACTGTATTGGGAGGGTTGGCTAGTAAGGTCTGATCAGTAAAGATCACCGGCAGCATTTTCTCAGGAATACGCCGTCTTTCTCATGGCCCTGGAAATAGAAGTGTCAGTGTGCCAAATTTACCATATGTGGAATTAAACCCTAATCGCGGCTCTGTGCAAAAAGAAGCCTCATTAACTAACATTGCACTTTTTAACTCGAGGTCTCTTAATGGCAAAGCATTGGTGCTGTCAGAACTCGTCACTGACACCAAACTTGATATTCTGTGTTTAACGGAGACTTGGCAAAAACCAAACGAATTTGCGTCTCTCACAGAGGCGACACCTCCCGGATTCACTTTCCACACAGAGCCTCGCAGCTCAAGACAAGGCGGCGGGCTTGCAGTAATTATCAGAGCTGACTTAAACATTAAGCGAATCCCGATTGACTGTCCATTGTCTTTTGAGTGCCTGGCTTTTAAACTAATAACGAAATCAGGTCCTGTCTCACTCATTGTTCTTTATTGTCCCCCAAAATACAATGCATCCTTCTTATCCGATCTGATTGAACTTTTGACCCACCTAAGCTCTTACTCTCAGAGAATTATCCTTCTTGGTGATTTCAACATCCATATTGACATCCCCACATCTAAACTGAGGAATGAATTCCTATCCTTACTGGACTGTTTTGACTTGACACAACATGTTGATTTTCCAACCCACTCTGGCGGTCATATACTAGATCTGATCTGCACTTCTGGACTATCTTTTGCCAACATTTACAGCACTGATTTGGGACTCTCTGACCATAAAGCAGTATTTTTCACTGTTTCACTGCCTTTCCCTCCTCTTACCTGTAAACGACAAATTTCTTACAGAAACCTTAAAAATATCTGTCCCTCTATCCATTCTGGGTCCTTTTCTGATCTTTTACTGTCTGCACCTATTCCATCAACATTAGATAGTCTTGTTGACCACTATAACTCAGCCCTTCATTCAGTATTAGATAAAACAGCTCCTTTAAAACATAAGGAGGTTTCCTTTAAATGTTCAGCTCCTTGGTATAACTCAGAATTGCGATCTATGAAAGCAGCTGGCCGACGCCTTGAGAGAATGTCACGTAAGACTGGCCTCACCGTGCACATCCAGGCTTTCTCTGACCACCAAAGAGCTTACAGAGAAGCACTAACCGCTGCCAAGAACACCCATTATGGCAGAATAATAGAAAGTGGCCATGATAACCCAAGGGTTTTGATCTCTGTAGTTAATAAACTACTTCAACCCGCATCTGGTCCATCTACCTCTTCTACTGAAGTCTGTGAGGAATTCCTCCACTTTTTCTGTAACAAAATTAATGATCTAAATAATTCAACTAACATAAATACATCATCTGTTTATATCTCTCCCTGTTTTCCCACTCCATCCAGCTCCTTCTCTAAGTTCTCACCAGTCACATCTGCGTTTGTTAATAACCTGCTTTGTAAGATGAGGTAGACTACTTGTGTACTGGACCCCATCCCCACCACACTACTTAAATCCTGCCTTCATGCCATAATCCCGACTGTTACAACAATAATAAACTCATCCCTTGACACTGGCTCTGTGCCGCTCACTTTTAAAATTGCTTCTGTAACCCCAATGTTAAAAAAGTCTGGCCTTGATGCTGACAATCTTAACAATTTCCGGCCTATTTCCCACTTACCTTTCCTGTCAAAAGTTCTTGAGCGTGTTGTAGCTTCCCAACTCACCAATTACCTAACCTCTAATAATTTGATGGAACCCTTTCAGTCTGGTTTCAGGGCGCGGCACAGCTGTGAAACTGCTCTGCTACGGGTAACCAATGATTTGCTTATGGCAGCAGACTCTGGACAAACCAGCATATTAATTCTGTTAGACCTCAGTGCAGCATTTGACACTCAGGTAAGACATGACATTCTACTGTCCAGAATGGAGAACATGCTGGGTATCTCTGGCACTGTCCTCCAATGGTTCAAGTCCTATCTGACTGATAGGCAAGAGTTTGTTAGTCTTGGCAACAGCAGGTCCAACTCTGTGCCAGTCACACAAGGAGTCCCTCAGGGCTCTGTCCTCGGTCCACTTCTCTTCTGTATTTATATGCTTCCCCTTGGCCATATTATCCGTGGCTATGGACTGGGTTATCATTTTATGCAGATGATACTCAACTCTACTTCAATATTAAAAGTGGAACTTCATCAGAGCTTTCTCAGCTCACAACCTGCCTTAGTGAAATTAAAACCTGGATGGAGCAGAACTCTTTAAAATTAAATTGCAATAAAACTGAACTCCTGCAAATTTGGACTAAAATGCAACTTAATAAAATGAGCTCCTTCCCAGTCCATCTTGGTGGTGATCTCATCAGACCTGCCTCTACTGTAAAAAATCTTGGTGTCATTTTTGATTCCTCCCTTTCTTATTCCACCCACATAAATCACATTAAGAAACTTTCTTACTTTCACCTCCGTAACATATCCCATGTTCACTCCTTCCTCTCCTTTTCTAACGCTGAGAAACTTGTCCATGTTTTTATCACATCCCGCATTGATTATTGTAATTCCCTACTGGCAGGTGCCCCTTCCGATCTTATATCACAGCTCCAGCTTATTCAAAACTCTGCTGCAAGAGTCCTTACTCGAACCAGCAGCAGCGAGCACATCACACCCATCCTGCTCCGTCTCCACTGGCTCCCTGTGTCCTACAGAATCGAATATAAAGTCCTACTAATAACCTACAAAGCCTTAAATAACCTCGCGCCAAACTACATCAGTGACCTTCTCCATCACTATGTGCCTGTCCGCCCACTAAGGTCCTCTGATTCTGGCCATCTTGTTGTGCCCCTCACTAATCTACACTCCATGGGTGACAGGGCCTTCAGCTGTATAGCGCCCAGACTCTGGAATGACCTACCGAAATTAATCAGGTCAGCTGACTCCATGAATTCTTTTAAAAAACAACTCAAAACTCATCTGTTCAGGAAGGCTTTTAGCTCTACTTGACTTTATTACCTTTCTCTCAGTTTACGTCTCTGTCAAGATGTTCATGTAACCTGTGTGTGTGTGTGCGATACCATCAATTATGTTGTCTGTTTCTTTTTTTTTTTCAGAATTCACTGTCTTAATCTTCTTTATTTATTTATCTAGTTTGTACAATGCTATATACTGTATACACTACCGTTCTTTATTATATTCTGTAAGTGCCTTGAGCATGGGAAAGGCGCTATATAAATAAAATGTATTATTATTATTATTATTATTACAGGCACGTCCCTCATGATGGTGGTGGTGTGGCTCACACAGACTGCCTGGTCTGGGATGTGCTCGTAATACCAGTCAGGCACTTGGACCCCTAAATGCTGGCACCTGACCCAATGGATGTGACTGGCCATCTTGTTTGTCTATAGGTTTAAGCACCTTGCACATGGGAAAGGTACTTTATAAATAAAATGAATTATTATTATTATTATTAAGTAATTAGATGTTTCAAGCATCTTTCATCTGCCTCATGTGCTCCTCTGCTTTGCTGCATTTGCTGATTTAGGGGATTCTCCCGGTGGTCCCTGGTGATGAGTGCCTGCCTGGTCATGGGCTGTGCTAATCAAACTCTCTTTTCCTCCTTTGAGACCAGAACTGCTGTGCAGCCATGCGATTGTTATTAAAAATAACAATTCTGTAATATCACTTTATTGGGTTTTGTGGTACCCGGTAGAACTTCCTTATTCCAGAAAGGATTATTTGCTTATGAAACTGGATCTTTTAGGCTTTGAAAAGGTTAACAATATGTGGACAAGACTGAAATCTTTAAAGTATTGTAGGCTATCTAGCAGGCCACGACAGATCAAGAAAACCTGAAGTTAGCCTTTAGTGATTACAATACAGCAAGGGTCCATTAAAAATTAGTAGCCCATTGGTATTTGTGTATTCATTTATTCAGGATTATTCATGTAATCTGTTACAGATTTAAACAAATAAACATTCATTCTGAAACCTTCATATAAATGGTGATTTTAAGGACCAAAAATTGTTCCCTTATGGGAATGGCTCAAAATGACCACTTTGACACCTCTCATTTTTTAAGAGTGCATGCCATGGACGCTTCTTTGTCGACTGTGTAGAGGTCGATCTCAGAAGAAAGGGTGCTGCTCTTCAGCGGTTCAATTTCTCTTGCTCAATGGAGGACTTGAGGTGGTTCTTCTAAATCTACTTCAAGCACATCTTCATGGTAGTCTTGGATCGTTCTTGGTGGACAGCTTGGCTTTGCATGACATCTTGGTCCTCCACTAATAATAATAATAACAATAATAATAATAGATTCTAATGGACAGGACCCGAGTTATGATGTGTTACTCATGTATTAATTTAGCTATTGAAACAAAATTAATACAGAGCATACCTTGATAGATGTGTAAATGATCCAATCACATTCGGTGTTGAAAATGGTGCACCTTCTTTTGGCAAACAAAAATCGACATGACACTCCATTTTGGCCATTTTGGTAGGGGTGTTGGCAGCAATTTCCTGTTCAATATTTTGCCGTCATTGTTCCAGTGTACGAGGCTTGTTCTTCTACACTTTTCATTTCAGAGCTCCCCAAAAGGAAGAAATCCGGAGGTGACAGGTCCGGGGAACGAGATGGCCATTGTCCCTTTGAAATGACGATTCCATTTGTGCCACGCTGCGAGGTGACCTGTGATCTTGCTGGAAATAAACTTCACTGATTTGACTGTCATGTAATTCATTCACAAATAAGTCACACATGTTCAGCTGCACATCAGCATTGACGATGGTGGTGAAAAAAATGGGGCCTATTAGGCGCAACTGAGATACTGAACACCACACGGCAAACTTAGCGTCATGGAGTGGCTGCTGGTGAATTGCAAACGGATTACTGCTTCCTCATATTCATGTCTTTTGCGAATTTACATATCCCGACAATACTACTACTACTACTACTACTAATAATAATAATAATTATAATAATAACAATAATAATAATAATAATAATAATTATTATTATTATTATTATTATATTGTTGTTATTGAATGAGGTGAGTGACCAGCGCTACGTCCCGTTTTTTGTAGGCCTTAGCTTTATTTTCTCACAGTTTTAATACTTTGAACTTAATGTTTACTTGACATTTCCCAGTGGGGCGCTCTGTATCTCTTGAATCCAATTTTCTGTGACCTCAGCATTTTTCTTGCCATGCTACAGTCACCGTGTTAAAATGAGTAACTGAGTAAGGCGTGAGTGTTACAATAACAGTTGTGAATGAATGAAAGCTCTTTACGTTACGTTCCGATCGCACGCCTTGAAGATTTTTAAATTGTGCGCCCTTACATCAGGGCGTCCCGGGATGATGCAGCAATAGGAAACGTGGATTATAGACGATTGTGATGGATTGGAAGGATTACTAAATTTAAGCAACCTGCATAAAATCAAAATATTGCTGCGTTTTCATCAGCAGCGTTGGTTTTGGCTCTCGATCTCCTGTAGCGTCGGTTTTTCTGGAACATCACTGTTAAATAAGACTGCGTACAGACTTTTAGCGGAGTTTGAGAATGTGGAAGCGGTTTGGCACGTCGGACCTCTCAGTTTAAAACTACAGACAATCAGGCCACCAAACCCAAAAGATCTCAGCAAGCGGTAAAGCGGCGGTCTTGTACGGCCAAACAAATGATGGAGTAGTTATATACGTCACATATGCTTCACAAAACCTTGGCAATGGAAGAATTTGAAAATGTTCGGAAAGTAATGTCTCCTATTTTTTGTCTTTTAGTTTCTGCTTCATTTCTGTGTACATATATGTGAGGAAGCATAGCAGTAAATACAGTAGCGCAGCTTCTTCACAGATCCAGTGCCTTGAGTTTGATTCCAGAGCCCGGTCTGAGAGGATTTTGCACGTTCTCCCCACACCAGCCTGTCATTTCCCGACTCCCACACCCCGCTTATGAGGTGAAATGTCAGTTTTTAACTCGTGAGTGCACCCTGCGGAATGGCGCTCTGTCCAGGGGGAATCCCGTCCTGCGTTGCCTTAAATTGCATTGATCAGTTAGTCGATGAATCCATTACGTTTAAATCTGTGATGTGGACTTACTGTAATAATAACAACAACAACATGTATTTATATACTGCGGTGGGTTGGCACCCTGCCCGGGATTGGTTCCTGCCTTGTGCCCTGTGTTGGCTGGGATTGGCTCCAGCAGACCCCCGTGACCCTGTGTTCGGATTCAGCGGGTTGGATAATGGATGGATGGATGTATTTATATAGCACATTTTTATACAAATAATGTAGCTCAAAGTGCTTTACATGATGAAGAAAGAGAAAAAAAGACAAAGTAAGAATTAAAATAAGAGAACACTAATTAACATAGAATAAGAGTAAGTTCAGATGGCCAGGGAGGACAGAAAAAAACAAACAAAAAAAAAAAACTCCAGACGGCTGGAGAAAAAAATAAAATCTGCAGGGGTTCCAGGCCACGAGACCACCCAGCACCCTCTAGGCATTCTACCTAACATCAATGACCTCAATCAGTCCTCATTGTATTCAGGGTTCTCATGGAAGAACTTGATGATGACGGTCATGTGGACTCCTGGCCTTTAATCCATCAATGTAGGAACATCATGATGCTTTGATCAGGTGGTGATGGCGCAGATCGCCACCACAGAAAACCGGGAAAAGACCAGAAAAGAGAGTAGGGGTTAGTACGGATTTTGGAGCTACCATGAATCGTAATGAATATATAGAGCATCAGGATTAAACTAAAACGAAGCTATGAGAAAGCCATGTTAAAATAATGTGTTTTTATCAGTTTTTTAAAGTGCTCCACTGTATTAGCCTGGCGAATTCCTACTGGCAGGCTATTCCAGATTTTAGGTGCATAACAGCAGAAGGCCGCCTCACCACTTCTTTTAAGTTTAGCTCTAGGAATTCTAAGCAGACACTCATTTGAAGATCTAAGGTTACGATTTGGAGTGTAAGGTGTCAGACATTCCGAAATATAAGATGGAGCGAGATTATTTAAGGCTTTATAAACCATAAGCAGTATTTAAAATTTCAATTCTAAGTAACAGGTAACCAGTGTAGTGACATCAAAACTGGGGTGATGTGCTCGGATTTTCTTCTCCTAGTTAAGATTCCAGCAGCTGCATTCTGCACTCGTTGCAATCGATTGATGTCTTTTTTTGGGTAGTCCTGAGAGGAGTGCGTTACAGTAATCTAGTCGACTGAAAACAAAAGCGTGAACTAATTTTTAATTCTAATAAAAACTAAACCTCTCTGTCACTATTTACTTGAAACGTAGAAGGTCTAGTCCCATCATCATGTCGGGCCAACTCTTTTTTTTTTCCTAAATGCGTACCCGGTGTCCAGAACTCAGTCGTATGAAGTTCAAGCGATGCGGGAGAAATTGGAAACCGCGAAGCAGCGCCTCGCAAGCCAAAAGCCAAATGGGATTTCAAAGGAAGCAGATTCGCTTTCAAGGCAGCTGGAAAGCATGCATTCACCTGCAAGACTGGGGGTCCTACCTACATGGATGTTGAGGCATGCCGGGACATCATGTGCAGCTCAACAGGGTTTCTTATTTCATTGTTCTATCCATTAAGGATACAGGTGCAGAAGAAGAAAGAAAAAGGGGCCCTATATGCGGCTGCAGACAGCCATGAATCGACACACTGTGCATTGTAGCCCGGGCGACATAATTGCTGTTTATTATGCTGCCAAAATGTAAGAATCCAAGCAACCTTTTGTTACAGAATGAAAATAATAATAATAAAAAAAAACTACAGTTGATGTGTTTTAAAACCTAGGGTGGTCTATCTTCAGCTCCGCTGTGAAAAGGTGCACGTTGCTGCCTGGCAGTTACCATTTAATGTATATAGCAACTTGCCTGGTGAAAAAAGCCACAGATTATACAGCTCAGCTGAAATCTTCTCGTGCATATTTTCTTCATTTGCCAATTAGCCATTCATCTCATCTCATAGATAGATAGATAGATAGATAGATAGATAGATAGATAGATAGATAGATAGATAGATAGATAGATAGATAGATAGATAGATAGATAGATAGATAGATACTTTATTAATCCCAGGGGGAAATTCAAAAAATTCAAAAATCTTAATTCAATCCAGAGTCACGTGGGGGACCAGCCCAGGTCATGGCGCTATAAATCCGGGACCACCCACGCGTACACTCGCTGAAACAGGTAATATTCGCCAGGTCATGTGAGAGTGACAAGCATATAATAATAATAATAATAATAATAATAATAATAATAATAATAATAATAATAATAATAATAATAATAATAATAATAATAATAATAATAATAATAATCAGTCTGGGCGGCACGGTGGCGCAGTGGGTAGCGCTGCTGCCTCGCAGTTGGGAGATCTGGGGACCTGGGTTCGCTTCCCGGGTCCTCCCTGCGTGGAGTTTGCATGTTCTCCCCTGTGTCTGCGTGGGTTTCCTCTGGGTGCTCCGGTTTCCTCCCACAGTCCAAAGACATGCAGGTTAGGTGGATTGGCGATTCTAAATTGGCCCTAGTGTGTGCTTGGTGTGTTTGTGTGTGTCCTGCGGTGGGTTGGCACCCTGCCCAGGATTGGTTCCTGCCTTGTGCCCTGTGTTGGCTGGGATTGGCTCCAGCAGACCCCCGTGACCCTGTGTTCGGATTCAGCGGGTTGGAAAATGGATGGATGGATGGATGGATAATCAGTCTTTTAGTTGATTGGAGAATCGGGGTAGATTTCTCCTGACCTTCCACGACAGGCTCTGAGTTCCTTTAAGACTAGAATTAAAATAAAATTGCAGCAAATGAACAAATGAATGAGTAAACAGCAGTAATATTTTAATAGCCTCACACATAGATTTATAAACTCTGGGGCAGTTACATTTTCACATGTAGACCAAACCGGTTTAAACCAGTCAAGAATGTCGGAGAGCATATCACAAAACGATTTATTAAGCACACATGAACGATGCAATATTTCAAAATAAAAGTGTGCGACCAACACTTTTAAAAATACATTTACCAAAGTGGTTCTTCAGAGCGATGCCATAGGACCACCGGTTTTCGTCCCAAAAAGAACCATCGACATGAAGGTTTCATAAAGAAACTGACTCTATAAATAACAATGAATGAATATGAATATGAAAATGAATGAAACAATAAATATAATAACATCTCGTCATTTTTGATGTCGCTCACTCTAGACCAGGGTCGCGGGGGGTGCTGGAGCCTATCTCAGCCAGCATATAAGGTAGGAACAAACACCTGACAGACCACCACAGGGTATATATGATAACGGATTTGTGAAATACCAATGGGTTTATGAATTTTAAAGGACTCTGGCCGCATACTATAACGCAGGGAATATTTATTATTTCTTCATCTGTCAGTATCCGAGATAGACAAAATTTCTACATATTAGGAACCTTTTCAAAGCTCAAAGGACTCCTTCCAAAATAAAAGGGTTCTTTGACAAGCAATGGATCTATGAAAAACCGTAAAACCCACTGAGGTTCCATTAAAGAATCAATGTTTTTAAGAGCTGCGGTGGGCTGGCGCCCTGCCCGGGGTTTGTTTCCTGCCTTGCGCCCTGTGTTGGCTGGGATTGGCTCCAGCAGACCCCCGTGACTCTGTAGTTAGGACATAGCGGGTTGGATAATGAATGGATGGATGGATGTTTTTAAGAGTGAATACTGAACAAACAAAAAAAAATTGACTTTGAAATTGAACATTTTGTAAACACGACAATTGGTCAGACTGCCGTCACGTTCTTTACTTAACAAACACGGCGTTATAAAGGAAGATGCCGGTTTTTGTCGAGTTGCATTAAAGTCGATTCAAACAATATATTTAAGTGTTTTGAAACTCATTTTGTATAACCTAAATTACACCTGCGATTTTTCCTTGTAATCGACTCATTTTCGAGCAGCACGATAAACCGCTCTTAGTCTGTGTAGCGCTTGCACGTTCTCTCGGTGTGTGTGTGTGTTTGTGTGTAAATTTTCGATGAGCACTCGGGTTTACTTCCACCTCTTCCAATCTGCAGTTGTGGCCAAGTAAGAGGGATACTGAAAGGAATCGCATATTTGGATATAATTCATATTTATTTCAAATCTCTTAACATTACCTCCAGTGTTTGACAGATCTAGACTCCATTGTGAGATGCGTATGAAGAAGGTAATCTGGAAGCTAAAGATAACTTTGCATGAGCTTATTTAAAGTTTTGAGTTCATAAAAGTCTGACGCATTTCATATAATAGTTTTAAGAGATGTTTCAAAAATTAACCTTTTTTTTGTTTTTCACCGCGGTTTATCAAGTGCGCGATCCACAGGGTTGCTGTCCCGGGAAGTGGGTGCTGAAGAGAACGAGAAAGGTCGCCGCTTTCTCTACAGGACAGGAGGAGCAGATGCAGAGTACGCGTGTCTCGGAGTGAGCAGCATCCCGGAAGACACGAAGGTTTAGAGTCCGCTCTGCCCGACTCAGGGTCACTAAGTTGTCCACATATAAGAGAAGACTCGAAGAGAAATGACAAATTAATAAAATCATGTAAATGTCCTCCTCGATGCGTCGGGTCCTTGTCTGATAATAACTAAAAATGTGTCATGAATACTAGTCTGTCTGTGGTATAAACTGAGAAAGGCGATGTGTTACAAGTGGAACTTACTATTAGTCTGATAACAACACGATGAAGGTGTCGAACATCTAGAAATGTTCATTGGTTAATTCATTCGTTCTTTTCTTTCCTATTTATTTATTTATTTATTTCTCTGTTTGTTTATTAATTTATGTAAAATACTTATGTATCATTCCGTTGGTTTCTAGTATTTCTGATATTAGGTTTCATGATGTGAGCTGAGTTTTTGTTTTAATTTAAAAGTACTTGACGAAGAGAAAGGGACACTGAAAAAATATATATCATGATTATTGACTCATTTTATACAAAAACATGAGTATCTGCTATTTATTTATTTGCTTGTTGATTTTTAAAGGAGCTGTGTCAAATGGACAGTAACTCTGAGATGTGCACGTGCGAGTGTCTACCTCACAACATCTTTTGTTGCGGCTGTCCATTTGTATTCTTGTATTTCATGAGGGTCACTCGTTTATGTTCCCCCCCCCATGCACATTTCTCTTTTGTATGTATAGCCGTGCCCTTCCCACGCTGCTTGTGTTCAAATGCGCGCCCGACCGCACACGTCTGTTTGCACACGAGCCTCTGTTACTCGTGTCCTGACGCTTCAGGTGTGGATCTGTGCACGTGTCCATCACGCACACCTCTCCGTGTCTCTGGCGCGCGTGCCGTTCGGAAGAGTGGCGCTTTAATCGGTTAGATTGAGATTTATTTCAGTAATAGGAAGAATGTACATTTTGTCGAGAAACACAAAAATATGTCGTTCACTATATTCAGTATATATTATCGTATATCATAAATTATATTAAACATAAATATTTGTAAAATATTTATCCCGTTGGGTGGTAAAGATTAAGGATTTGTGGAAATTGTTAATTTTTTGTGTGCACTGTTTTCATATCATCATTCGTTTCTTCTTTTTCTGTTTTGTATGGCTGGAATTTAGCCTGGGCATGTATTATTATTATTATTATTATTATTATTATTATTATTATTATTATTGATGTAGCTGTTAGTGCTATTATTCTTTCAAAGAACATTTTAGATGTTTTATCTTTTTTTTAAACACAGAATTCTCGAAATATTATTATTTTGTTCTTTAAGACCTTCTACCTATTGTTTAAACGTAATGAAATAAATACACCTGAGAAAAGTGAATGAACAATAAATTAGTACACAAATAAACGAATGTGTGAGAGTTTACCTTGTTTACTAAACTTTAAAAGAGTTCGGCGGCTGTATTAGTATCTGTATGCTTCTATATCAAAATAAGCGTTGGTATTGGCAAAATATAGCGTCAATTTATGTTTCCAAATCTGAGATCCCCAAGGGAATAAAATTGTAAGTACTCGAAAAACACGCCAGTGTTCATCTATACTTTCCTTGATAAAATGTTTTTATTTCTCTTACTTATTAGCAAAGAATGCGGAGAGAATATTTGCTGTAAAAACACCCAGCTGTTTAAAAAGTCATTAGGAACTTTTTGACATTTTATTGCACCGAAAACAGTTTTAAACATTTTTTTAAAAACGGAAAAAAATATATTCAGTCTTGAGAACCATGTAAACATATTAAAAACATTTTGAGACACTGAAGAGATTTGCGCTAACAAGGAAATTCAACGATTCTCGAGTAGATGAAAATAAAAAATTATCTCAGATATGTACACTATTTAAAGTAAAAGTGCCGAGTGGTTATTCAGAGCGATGCCATGGGGGAACCAGTTTCACTTCCCAAAAGACTCACCCTGAAGGTTCCAAAAAGAACCTTTATTTATTGAAATCTGTATCAGGGACCATAAAATAGGCATAAATAGATTATAACATTTGTGAAATGCCAGTAAGTTCCTACTTTTAAAAAGACTCGTTCTGCATAACACAGGCACAGTTCAGGTTTTCGTCATTTTTCCTACTATACATTGAAAATGGCTGTTTTCTGCCCATTAGAACTCTTTTTTAAAATGCCAAACAACCAATTTCATAAGTAAAGAAACCTTACAAGAATGAAATGGTTCTTTATCAAGGAAAAGTTCTACAGGGAACCACAAAACTCAGTGAAGTGCAACCGTTCCTTTAAGGGTAAATTAAGTTTCAGTTTAGAATTTGGAAAAATCGCATAAAATGACATTATTATTATTATTATTATTATTATTATTATTATTGTTATTATTATTATTGTTAAGCAACTCTTCTACTTTCTGAACTTGTTTTGTTCAAAGTTAGGTTTGCCGGTCTCATCGAACTCCTTTCCAGCTCCATACAAAAAAAAAAAAAAAAAAAAAGACACACACAGTGTCCTCACGAAGGGCTTAACAGACTGAGAAAGTGGAAGTACGGATTATTATTATTATTATTATTGTTGTTTTTTTTTTCTTTCTTAAAATTACAATGATAACAGATTAATGAAATAGCAATGCGTCGCTGATTTTCAGATTTTAAGAGAAAGACAGCTTGGGTGTCTTGGTTTGTTAGTATCCTGTCAGGTATAGCCTACAACCATCCATCCCTCCATAATCCAACCCGCTATATCCTAACTACAGGGTCACGGGGGTCTGCTGGAGCCAATCCCAGCCAACACAGGGAGCAAGGCAGGAAACAATCCCCGGGCAGGGCGCCAGCCCACCACGGGTATAGCCTACAAAAATGAAAAACATTTCTAAATGTTAGAAACCTTTAAAATGCCTAGGAACCTAATTTCATATGCAAAGAGCTCGTCCCAAAATGAAATGGTTCTTTGTGAAGGAAAAGTTCTAAAGGCCAGGGAAGCACACAACCCAGTAAAGTGCCGTTTTAGAAGCAGTGCTTTTAGAAGTGTCAGACCTGTTGTTATATCTTGTTACGTTTTGCTAAAGGCGCAGACATAGATAGATAGATAGATAGATAGATAGATAGATAGATAGATAGATAGATAGATAGATAGATAGATAGATAGATAGATAGATAGATAGATAGATAGATAGATAGATATTTTAAAGTAAATCATATATGAAGGCATTTAACTTTTCGGTGGGTGATTTAAATCATGCAATTAACAGAAGGGTCAGATTTTGAGAGTTGGTTAACTCGGAACTCTTCTTTAACTGATAGATGTTCCATTTCTTAATTAAACTCGTTTGTCACTGTCCAATTAGTATCAGTTGCTTTGTGAAATCCGTTTTGTTAGAAATGTTCCAATGCTCTTCTGGCGCTCTCTAGCGACGTTTCTTTTCAATTTAGTTTGCGAAGCCGGTGTTAGGCGGTTTTGCGCCTTCATTTTGATTCATAAAGATTTTATTGACGTGACATTGGGAAACCTAGTGTTACAAAACCACAATCTCTCTCTCTCTCTCACACACACACTCACACGCTGAACGATTTGAGACTCGTAAAACTGACGCACTCGACTTGCCTGCTGCTGTAATCCGTAAGCGTTCTTTTATTTTTGCCTAACCCTTTCGCTCCCAGTGTTTTTTTCTTCAAACTTCCCCTCACCCGACCCCAAAACACATGGATTGTTCTAAGCTCTCTCATGTTTTGATTCGGTTTGTTCCTATCTTGTATTTTTTACTTGTCAAAAAGCACACTAATAACATTAACCGAAACAAGTGATTTAGTTTAAACTAATTGCGGAGTACAGGCAGCTTTTAATTAAACCTGCTGTGTATAAATAAAAATAAGAAAGAAAGAAAGAAAGAAAGAAAGAAAGAAAGAAAGAAAGAAAGAAAGAAAGAAAGAAAGAAAGAAAGAATCGGTCAGGGGAAAGAAAATCTGTTAGAACAATCATATCTTTTTCTGCTTGCCTTTCACTTTTCATTTAGTTATTTATATTCGGTCTCAGTATGAATACCACTGTGTCTTTAAAGACATACCAAAATAAAACAGTCTCTCTCTCTCTAAAGCGAATCGCCATCCCCATTTTGGTGTCATCGCCCCTTTCAAGCGCTCCTCCCTATAGAGGCTTCACTTCAAAGCCAAGGGTGTGCGCTGAACCCGCAAGTGACGCAAACGACTACCGTCATTTGTTACAATCTTCAGCCAGAACAAAATCCCTTCATCCAGTGTTTTTGGAGCCATCTTTTATAATTAAATCTCTTCCAATAAAACAGAGAACCTTCTCAGATCCCTTCTAACTTTATTGAATTCATGGGGGATCACCATCGTGCACAAGGACTCCTTTGCCGCTTTGACTGCAGTGACACGCGCACGTTCTCGCGGGGCCAGTTTGGAACGCGAATTCACCGATCACACAAGCCTTGCAGGGCAGGATAACGCCTGCAAACCCCAGACAGCGTTTCTCAACCCTTAAGTATTTGCGACCCGAGTTTTCATAACAGTTTTAATCGCGCCCCCTAACGTTTTTTTAAACCCTAATAAAAATTATTCCTATATTTTTTGCTGCCGATACACAGTTGAAAATTTTCCTACGAACAGCGAAATTACGCCACATATGCCGCAGGAGAAAATGCAGCGTTCGAATCTGAGATACTAGATTTGTGACACTGATGCATTAACCACTGTGCCAACCTGCCTCTCTTCAGACTTCGAGAACAAAACTTCATAACTTGTGTTAATGTATTTCTTTAAGGGCTACTCCATCCAGAAATAATATTTTATATGTTGCTTACCTCATGTATTTTGTAGTGATGACTGAGAAAAAAAAATAATCTTATGTTTTCATGGTTATAAAAAAAACGATACTATACTCTTGTCACATAATCCACGTCAGTTACCCAGTGGTTTGTATTCAAAACGCAGGCATTTTTTGTTAAAATATTGTTAGAGAAACACTTCACTGCACATCATGAACAGGAAATGCAAGTCACATGAGACTTTTTCAACTGAAGATGACAGTCCTCATGACCAGTGAATGAAGATGAGAGGAGGGTCTTCAATTCGAAAACGTATTTGCATTTCTCGATTGTGATGTTTGCAGATTATTCCCTCACAAGCATATTTGGGATTCATTTTCCCAAGTGTGAATGAGATTTATTTATTTATTTATTTTGTATTTATGTCTGCGGTGGGTTGACACCCTGCCTGAGATTGGTTCCTGCCTTGTGCCCTGTGTTGGCTGGGATTGGCTCCAGCAGACCCCCGTGACCCTGTGTTCGGATTCAGCAGGTTGGAAAATGTATGTATGTATGTATGTATGTATGTATGTATGTATGTATGTATGTATGTATGTATGTATGTATGTATGTATGTATAATGAACTTTTTCTAAACATTTAAATAAGCAAAAAGCGTTAAAGCAGAATGAGGAAAGAGTAAAGTTTTAAGGTAGAGCACAGAAAAACGCAACATAGCAGAACTTAATTAAATGTTGGGTATGATGGAAAAATTGCTTTGAACCTACAGCAGGCAAGGCTCCAGGGGGGGTATTTATGGGGGCTAAGCCCCCCCCCACCCATAAATTACATGTCAAGCCCTAATCTCCCAATCCCCCACCTGTGCTGTCTGTTATACTGTTACATGTTGGATTGTTTGGACTTGATCACACCATCCATACCCCCTCAGTATTTTACATGCCCCTTTAACCATTTTGGTCTCTACTGTAAGAAAAGAAATGGCAGCTTAGGGAATTTCTGAATTTTATACAAGAACAATCATCATCATCATCACTTATTTTTAGGCAGGCATGTGGTGTAATAGCTAAGGCTCTGGACTTCACGACCTGTGACTGTGGGTTCAAGTCCCACCTCTGTCATTGTGTGACCATGAGCAGGTCACTTCACCTGCCTGTCTTCCAATTTGAAAAGGAAATATAATCAATTGTAAGTCACCTTAGATAAAGGCGTCAGATAAATATGTAAAATATAATAAGTGAGAAATTTTTGAGTATTTTTATTTCCTTAAAAATACAATTTTCCATAGCTGTTATCATCTGAAGCCCAGAACGCTTATTCAAAATTAGAGCTAATAAAAATTTTTCTGCACTCTACCATGGCACAAAAGAGGCTGACAGATGTAGCCATATTAGCAAAAGTGCATGAAATAAGTAATATGATCAACTTCAATGATATATCAGACTTTTTTTTTTTTTTGCCAGAGGAAAAAAGTGAAGAGTTTAATTATAATAATGAATTAAACTGTGCAGCATTGTTGTGGTTTTGTTTTTATAGCTAGTAATTGGATGGTGTGAAATACAAATTTAAACCTGTTATTTAGTAATTAGGTTTTCATTAGTGTTTTTATTTTTTCAGAATTGGCTACCATTATTAAGCAATTTAGTAAAAATCAATCACCTGATGAAGTTGTCGCTATGCATTGTAATGCTGATAGATAAATAAAAAAAAAAATGTTAAGAATCGTATATATAAGGGGCGGAGGACAAATTTGTGCTTTGCCTTGGACAGCTGTATTTAGTTCTCAGGCACTGTGTGTGTGTGTGTGTGTGTGCGCACACGCGTGTGTGTGTATGTGTGTGTGTGCGTGCATGTGTGCGTGCGTGTGTGTGTGCGTGTGTGTGTGTGCATGTGTGCGTGCGTGTGTGTGTGCGTGTGTGTGTGTGCATGTGTGCGTGCGTGTGTGTGTGCGTGTGTGTGTGTGCGTGTGTGTGTGCGTGTGTTATGCATGCTGATATTTCTTTTAGTTTGTGATTTGCTAAGAATCCATTACAGCTTTAAATCTGCACTCAGTGAAGAATACTACACAAAATAAAAATTGTGAATTTCCCCTTGGGATTAATAAACTATCTATCTATCTATCTATCTATCTATCTATCTATCTATCTATCTATCTATCTATCTATCTATCTATCTATCTATCTATCTATCTATCTATCTATCTATCTATCTGTCTGTCTGTCTGTCTGTCTGTCTGTCTGTCTATCTATCTATCTATCTATCTATCTATCTATCTATCTATCTATCAAAATGACCCCCCTTGACAATTGAAGCCATGGTCTTGCTGCCAGAGCAGTAGCCTTTCAATGCCCACTCAAGCACAGAACAGACCAGTGCAGTACCAGTTAATCTACACATGAAGGACTATTGAAACTGCGACGTCCTGAGTTTTGCACAATGTGCCAGGATCGGTGATTAAACCCATAGTTTTAAGCTTTACTCATCCCTAGAATGCTTAAATCTGTCTGGATAAAATTCTGAAAAGCTAATATGAAAGCCTGGCTCAGGAGGTTGGCAGTTTCAACACCACACACATCTGAATGGCACTGTAGTTAATCCACGCTCCTCCAGAACACCGCCAAGTCCTTGTCAAACGAGGAAGTGCCTAAGAATACGTGGATGCTGCTGTCACACTCCAGGATGTAAACACTGCTTAAGTTATGATTAAAAATGGCAAAACCATAAAAATAATTACTACTCACACCTGCCGTGCCTCGCCCTTTTATTCTTCTCGTGCTCCTTAAGTGCAGCTTTGCTAGACAGACTCGTTCCCAGAGATCTTGGATCCGAAATTACTGCTCTGTCTGCCTAATTATGACATGTGTGGAGGGACTTGATGAAAGGTTTGATGGTCCATGCCACTCCTTAAATTGGGGGGGGGGGGGGGTCTTACACTAGTTGTTCGTTAGAGCCCCTTTAAAGGTGAAGACCAAGTGCCTTGAATGTTGCAAAGGCACTATATAAATATAATATATTATTATTATTATTATTATTATTATTATTATTATTATTATTATTATTATTATTATTATTATTATCAAAAAGCTCAATGCCCCATAACTATACATGAATGCTGACCAGGACACACAGGGCCACACAAATCCAGGAGTGGGACTGATGCAGCCAACTTGAGGTCTGATTTATCTAACCTAACATCCTCAGACCTTCTTAATCCAGTTCAGGGTTGAGTTTAGCCACGACAGGTGTAAGGCAGAATCAAACCAAGAATGAGGATGAGAAGCCCCTTGTCATACATTAGTGGCACACAGCCTTGGTGTGAAAGAAAGAACTGAAGTACTGTTATTATTATGTCTGGCCCTGCTAACTTCAATTTGACATGCGCAAAGTTATAATTTTCACATACTTCAGTATACAATAATTCAGTGGTTCCCAAACTTGGTACTGGGGACCACCTGTGGCTGCAGGTTTTTATTCCAACCAGTTAGCTGGTCTTTTTTTTTTTCTTCTCTTATTCTGTAGTCATAAAAGCACATCAGTATCATTTTCATATTATAAGACATTTAGAAATATTTCTATTTTTTTACTATAGCTTTAAATTTTTAACTCTTTTTTGGTAATTTTCCTATTATTTTTTGTCTGCTTCTGTGTTGTCTGCTCCCTTCATTGTATACTAATAGTGACAATTTTAAAAACAAGCAAAGTAAATACCTGGGCGAACAACACTAAATGATGAAAGGCTGCAACTGCTTCAGCGTCAGATCCACTAATAGGTCAATAATGTAGAGGCAGAATGGAGATCAGGAAGAGCATAAAAAAGTAAAAACATATTGTCACGCACGAGGACATGGGATGGGAGGAAGCTAAAGGGCTCAAAAGAAGGTAATTCCATGCCAGGCCAGGGGGTAGCAGGATACACTAATCCATCCATCCATCCATTATCCAACCCGCTATATCCTAACTACAGGGTCAAGGAGGTCTGCTGGAGCCGATGATACACTAATCTTTTCTCTTTAATCCTTGCAGACCAAAAACAGGAAATTCTGCCTGGAACTGAGGAGTCCACTGCCTGTTTTGGGCCCGATGATGTCATTTCCAATTCAGACGACATCACTTCCTGTTCCGGGCCCGATGATGTCATTTCCGACTCAGACGACATCATTTCCGGCTCTGGGCCCGATAATGTTACTTGTGGATCTGAGTTCGATTACGTCACTTCCCCTGACTGACCTTAAAAACCGCCATAATCTTCCTGTTTGTCAGTTCTGTGTTGGACTCTTGTCTGTAAAGACTGTCAATTACTATTTTTGCCATTTTGTCAGTATAGGGGGAGGCTGCCCCAATCCTTTTTGTGCTGTCAAGGTCTTTCATTTCACTATATCTATATATAAATAAAAGCCAAATACCACTGGCTCACTCATCATGAAATCTCCCAAACCATGTGGACTTGGGACTTGAAATTTGGAATGTAAGTTACCCTTGGCCCATAGGTGCTCACTAAGAAATGGTTTTAAAAATTTCACAATCCAAACACAAAATTTCTTATAGTTTTTTAGACCCGTTTATATGTTTGTCCGCTTTGCAAAATCTCAACATCAGGGGCCTCATGTACGCAATGTTGCGTAAGAACGTTTCAACATTCAAATCGCGATGTATAAAACCTACACTTGGCGTAAAGCCATGCACTTTTTTCATGGTACCTCATACCCTGTCGTACGCAAGTTCTCCATTAGGTTTTGCAGACTGGCGGCACCCAGCGTCAAAGCAGTGCTACTGTTTCTGTGTGGTTACCCTTTCTTAGATCCACATCCATGACGGCGGCTCAAGTGCTCCTTGTAGAACTGTTTGTACTTGCAAGTTACCGTGAGGTAATTGTACTTATGATACAGTTATAATATTGCACAACCTGAGCCACTTTATAAAGCGTGTATTTACATATGATGACGATATCATTTTTAAGATGAAATGCAGCAAAATATGTTGACTATATTATACAGATAAAACTTTAACTTCACAGTGCCGTAGCACTAGCGAGCTTGAACTTTGTTCCTTCCTCGCACTGTTTTCATGCTGTGGCTGGCGCGACACTGGAAGGATAGATGGATAGAATAATTAAACATTATGAAGATATTTCAATGTTCCTTTAAAGTTTTGAAGAATCGGCGTTCTAAGCTTACAGATGGCTTAACGTCTGTTACAGAGCTGATTGTGTGGCGATTGGGTATTTGGAGAAAGAAAAGTAAGGACAGGAATTGGAGGTTAGTACGTTTGAAAAAGACAGTACTGCTACAGTAAAGTATTTCATTGAAGGTCACGCATGGTGCAGCAAGCATCTTGCTGTAAGACATGAACAATCACTGCGCCACCGTGTTCCCATGTTTAATAACATGCATTAACTCATATCATCATGAAAAAGATATCACGTATACTTCTCAGTATTTTAATTACTCAGAGAGCTGTAATATTATGAACGTAATGGATTCTGTGTCCTGTCGGAGGAAGAGCACGAAGTGATTCAGGCACATGGAGCACATATAAGATCAAATACAAAACAAAGCATTTAACCTGTTACTTTAGTTACGATGGGATTTCAGAAACTAGTAAATTAAACGATTTTAAGATGAAGTTTATGATGTTCTACTTTAATGACAAAATAAACTATGTGATTAAAGTGGACATTTCGAGATTAAAGTTGACATTTCGTGCTTTTTTCACACTGTGTGCCTTTTTTTTCACTGTACCCTAATAAGCATTCATATGACACTCGACTCGCTTTTTCACGCCGACTTTGATGTGTGACAACTTTTTTATTTCGGGGCACTGTGCGACTTTGTGAACTTGAGCTTTCGAGTTTCTCCGACACGCTATGTCACTTGATCAACTTCCTTTTGTTGCTTATATAACTGTTTAAACCAACAAATAGTACATTTTTTTTTTCCTCCATTTGGTATTCGCTGAAATTCTTCTATTTTTCCTCGTACTTTTGCCATTGCCTTTTCACAGAATGCTGGGCTTAAGGGCTATTTATATTGATTTGCATATTTAAAGAGGCGTAATTCTGGGAGGAGTTGGGGCGGGACAGCAGGCCCGTGCACAAGCGTTACTTTTCATGCTGACTGGGATTTATGTAGCTGAATAAAGCGGAAGTTGGCGAACACACAGATTCCTGCATCTGGATTTTTCTGTGTGTAAGCACATTTCAGCTTTTGTGCTTACGTCATGTTATAGTGCGAGCTCTACGCATGGCGTTATGCATGAGGCCCCAGGTCTTTGGACGATTACAATACTTTCCCTATATTTCGTATATGAGAAAGTAAAAAGAATATGAATAGATGGCATCAGATTTGTGAATGTTCAGGTGTTCTAGAATTTTAAAAAGACTCCCGCTGCTTACAATACCACAGACTATGTTGAAGTTTTCTTAATCTGTTAGTGTCCTCCTAGATAACCCACCATACATTAAAGATTTCAGGTTTCTTTTATACATATTAGGAAGTTTTTCAAAACGCAAAGAACAAACTATCCCATGCAAAGAACCCTTCCCAGAATGAAATGGTGCTTTGTCAAGCAATGGCTCTGTGAGGAACCACACGACTCAGTAAAGAACCATACAATGCTATTAAAGAACCAGGAGTGCAAGGTGAAAGCAGAAAAAGCCCTCCACGGGACATGTGGGGGTCATGTGCCCCAGCAGTAAGCATAGGTGGTACAGAACTTCTGAACAAAGGGAGAGAGAAATGAGAGGCAAGAGTGCAGATGCAGCTACACCACCTCTCCATTGGAAAGTGCATGATTCCAGAAGATTATATATGGTGCAGTATTGTCAGACAGAGTTCTCATGGCTGTATAAGGTTATTCGAAGATTTGAGGGTACAGAGACACCAAGAACCACAAGAGGGGATTCCCGAGAGCAAAGAAAGGCTGACCTAAGCTAGTCAAGTTACAGTATGAAGTGTTTTAATCTTCGGTGATGGAAGTTAAAGAAAGCTCCTTCACAATGAGGGCCTTGTTGATCTTTGAGTTGGGAAAATTGTGTTTGACAAGTGTTAAACTGGTGAGAAGAAGAGAGAACTGAATAAGAGATAAGGAACATAATGGACAGGAGTCTTTGGAGCACAGCTTGCATGCAATGCAAAGACCTGGGGCCTCATGTATAACGCCGTGCTTAGAACTCACACTATAACATGGCGTAAGCACAAAAGCAGGAATGTGCGTACGCACAGAAAAATCCAGATGCAGGAATCTGTGCGCACGCAAACTTTCATGTTCTTCCACTACATAAATCCCGATCAGCGTGAAAAGTAACGCACGTGCAAGCGCCTTCTGTCCCGCCCCAACTCCTCCCAGAATTATGCCTCTTTGAATATGCAAATCGATATAAATAGCCTTCTGTGAAAAGACAATGGGAAAAGCACAGGGGAAAATATAAGAATTTCAGCGAATACCAAGTAGAGGCAAAGGAAAAACGTACTATTTGTTGGTTTAAACAGTGGTATAATCAACAAAAGGAAGCTGATCGAGTGACATAGTGTTGGAGAAACTCAAAAGCTCAAGCTCACAAAGTCGCACAGTGCCCGAAATAAAAAAGAAGTTGTCACATATCAAAGTCGGCGTGAAAAGGCGAGTCGTAGCGGACCGTCTGAGTGTCATTTAAAAGCTTATTAGGGTACAGAGAAAAAAAATAGGCACACAGTGGGAAAAAAGCACGAAATGTCAACTTTAATCTCGAAATTTCCGCTTTAATCACGTAGTTTATTTTGTCATTAAAGTAGAACATCATAAACTTCATCTTAAAATCATTTATTTTACTAGTTTCTCAAGTAGCACGTTAAATGCTTTGTTCTGTATTTGATCTTCTATGTGCTCTATGTGTGTGAATCACTACGTGCTTCCGTTCTTTCTCTTTCTCCGACAGGACACAGAATCCATTGCATTCGTGATATTACAGCTCTCTGAATAATTAAAATACTGAGATGTATACGTGATATCTTTTTCATGATGATAGGAATGAAAGCATGTTATTAAACATGGGAACACGGTGGCACAGTGATTGTTCATATCTCACGCAAGAGGCTTGCTGCGCCATGTGCGACCTTCGATGAAATAATTTATTACAGAAGTACTGTCTCTTTCAAACGTACTAACCTCCAATTCCTGTCCATACTTTTCTTTCTCCAAATACCCAATCGCCACACAATCAGCTCTGTAATAGACGTGAAGCCATCTGTAAGCTTAGAACGCCGATTCTTCAGAACTTTTAAGGAACATTGAAATATCTTCGTAGTACATATTTAATTATTCTATCCGTCTATCCTTCTAGTATCGCGTCAGCACCAGCAATAATACAGTGCAAGGCAGGAGCTATCCGTGAACTAGCTAGTGCTGCGGCACCATGTCCTCACATGTTTAATTATTAACAATACAGATTATTTAAATAAAGTTCAAGTTTTATCTGTATACTATAAGCAACATATTTTGCTGCATTTCATCTTAAAAATGATGTTGTCATCATACGCACTTTATAAAGTGGCGCAGGTTGTGCAATATTATAACTGTAGTGCAGGTTTACAGTGGGGTACTGGTAATTGTACTTATAAGTACAAACAGTTCTACAAGGAGCACTTGATGGACTGATTTAGTGCGTTTATAGTTCTTGGGATGAAAACTGTTTCTGAAACGCAAGGTCCGTACAGAAAAGGCTTTGACGCGTTTTGCCGTTGTTGAGGTAGTGTGTGCTTGAAACTGTATACCGATAATTCCCCAGTCAAATACAGTGATATACATACTCCGAGTGGTGCA
Source organism: Erpetoichthys calabaricus (assembly GCF_900747795.2). Lineage (NCBI taxonomy): Eukaryota > Metazoa > Chordata > Cladistia > Polypteriformes > Polypteridae > Erpetoichthys > Erpetoichthys calabaricus. Next base: position 31,119,625 of record NC_041398.2, read on the forward strand.
GTGAGAGTAATATGGAAAAAGATGATCTGCTGTGGCAACCCTTAACGGGAGCAGCTGAAAGAAGAAGAAATTGCAGTGAGCGTAACAACGCTAAAGCAGTTATGGTATTTGGAATACTATGGCTATTCCCTGGACCATTATTAATTACAATTAGATGCATTACACTAATGAACAATATGCAGTTAATTTTAGTGTATTTATAAAGCAGCATCAGGAATGTGGGTCTAAGAAAGAAAGGGTGACCACACAGGAACAGTAGCACTGCTTTGACGCTGGGTGCCGCCAGTCTGCAAAACCGAGCGGAGAAATTGTGTACGCCAGGGTATGAGTTACCGTGGAAATGTGCGTGGCTTTACGCCAAGTTTAGGTTTTATACATCGCGATTTGAGCGTAGAAACGTTCGTACGCAACATTTCTGTGCGTATGCACCGTTTATACATGAGGCCCCTGATAACTGACATTTTTTCTAAAATTGAGTTTTTTTAGTTTTTGAAGTTACTAGGTCTTTCCTGATGTTATAAGGTAGTGGTGATGGTGAAATATGTCTTTATTACATGAAATATGTGTCATAGCTACACACTGCAAGACAAAAACCTAGCAGCTCCACTGACAAATGAGTGTCTACCAATGAAAATATCAGACTACAAGCATGTGATTTAAATGCTGTGACTGTGTGATTTAAATGGCAGGTGTTTCTGATTCATGAAAAAACAGTATTGTGTATGTGAAGCTCAGGACAGATTTGCCATAAAACTTGAAAGATGTGACATACTAGGTTTTCCCATAGTTGGTGAGACAGTGTTTGGGTAGAAGTCGTAGTGTGGCACCGGGTACTTGTTGTAGTGTCCACGGCTATTAAAACCCATTTTTCATAAAATCCTCAGACATAACATCCTCAGACCTTGGCAACATTAGGCACAAAGCAGGCATTAACCTTAGCTTTTCCATTGTAGCCTTTTGTTTGGCCTTGCAATTTTCTTAATAAAAGCATTTTATTTGATATTGAAGCCTCCTTGGGATCATCATTCAGGTTTGGGATCGCTGCCGTTTGTTCACAGCATGGAGTTACTCCACTTTATCACATTGGGAAATATCACTTTTCTCCATTCATTCATTCATTCATTCATTCATTCATTCATTCACTTTTATAGCATTATGTAATCTTTAAGTAAATTGCCTAGTTACATTACTGTTTTCTTATTTTTCCTATTAATTTTTTTTTCTTTTTTATAATTGGCTCAAAACAGGCCAGCAAACTTCCTCTTCTCATTTCTACATGTGCTTAAACCAGCAAATTATTCAACAAAGCTCATTTGAGCTCATTTGCCATCACTATTTCATAATAGAATACAGATACATTATGATAATAATGTATTATTATTATGATTCCATTTTATTTCCTTTAAAATGTAAAAATAAATCTACTTATTAATCACTTACTGTACATGCCATATAATATCCATAGTTTGCCATACTGCTTCCAATCTATTTCTTCAATTCCGGGCCCACCTGCTCTGAGAAAATCTTTTCAACTGTAGATAAAAAGAATAAAAGCTCTGGCTTATTAAGCTGATAGATTTTCATATGAGTGCCTGACTCCTGTGGGACCACACAAGCTTGTGGGCTCACTGTGCACCTGTGTGGTCTGACAGAAAATGAATGGCTCAGACAATTCTCTTACAGAATGAGCAACGTGTCAGATGTCACCTGAACGCAGCATCACGTTTAACCCTTGAGAATGTTTGATGATGGCTTGCTGGTGGCCCTGTATCCTCAAGCAGGAAATCACCTTCTAGTAATGCAAAAAATGTAGCAAAACTTAACATTCTCAAACCCACCTGTTCCAATTTAGGATAGTTAGGGGCTTGGAAATATAATATAACATGAATTAAAATATCCAGATTGTTCAACACTACAGAATTACCTTATGTAGCGTCATTAAGGATTTATAACACAAATTCTTCCAGGCATAAAGTTTTCTCCGGGTTTTTCCAGAAGGCTTCATTCAGTAGCTGGTAGCATAATTTATCAAGAGGTATGGAAATAGGTGTAAGAGTTACAATATGTTGACTCTGTGGCTAGGGTTCTGCTCTCGTATCTGAAACATTGCCAGTTCAAATCCTATTACTTCTGGAAGGGATCCTACTCTGCTGGGCCCTTGAGCAGGGCCCTTAATCTGAAAATTGCTCTATACAATGGCTAACACTGCACTCTGACCCTCAAAGGTCTTGTGGAAAGTCAGTAGTTTCTCCTTTGGGATTAATAAAAGTATATCAAATCAGGTAAGTTGATTTGTTTTCTCTTACATAATATGAAGTTTTATAAAAAACTACTACACCTACTGCTATCTTTGATACTACGTTTAAATGTATAAATATAACTTCACAAATAAAACAAAAGCCATATACCAGATAATGTAATTCCACAGAAATAACTAAGATTTAGCTAACTGGAGACAATATACAGGTCCAGTGTTCAGGATTGTGTAGCAGCCTGTTAAGGGTTGAGTTCTGCTTTATGCCAGATGCTTCCACAGAAAGCTTTAGCATGCTGTGACTCTATAATGTAAAACAAGCAGCAAAATAGAAGAAAGGATGGAAGAATAAAATAACAGTGGAAGGTCAAGCTTTTAGTTACAGGGCCCAGAAGCTGGGGAGTGATCTGCCTGCTAATTTAAGAGGTTCTCTGTCAGTCTTAGCTTTTTAAATTCAGACAGAAGACTCACTTCTTCAGTTTAGCCTACCCTGACTAGAGCTGCTGATTAGCTGTGCATACTGCATCTCTGTTTGTTAGTTATTTGTATAAATATATAAATCTTACAATATACTTAAGCTGTTACTAACCCTCCTCAATTTTGCTTCTCTTCTCAGTATCGTGATGCAGCACTTGGTGCCACTCTCTATCGCCAGGCTGCTCTCCTGCATATGGAAAAGTCATCTCAGGTAAAGGAGCATTGAAATCTCTCATCATTTTGAATGGCTAACACAGACTCCACAATAGAAAACCCAGGAGGTTGTCTGCGGCCAGATGACCAAGGTTTCCAGGACTGTGACCATGTTATTGCATTTCTCTTTCACAGATCATCAAGTAATTAATGGACATATATTGGCAGTTTCCATTTATGTTTAATTAGTTTCTATCTTGTCCTCTGTGTGTTTTAGAAAATCTGCATGTATATGTGTACCGGTTCTGCATTAGTAGTTAGTATAATCTATACTTGTATTTAGACTGAAAATTGTTCACAGAGCTATGGGTCTGCACTCCATGAAGTGTACTATACATATAAATGAGTTCTGTTATCGTGTTGTATTGTACTGAATTTATGGAAGTGTACAGTATGTGTGCCTGTGTATGGTACCAGATATCCAGCTGACTGCTTATCTATTCTATGAATTCAGAGGCAAACTGTTCAACGAGTTGCAATTAACTCTGTGTTTGCCTTTTCTGCATCCAGAGTTAATTGACTATGTGGGTACAAAGACATAAATATTATTAGGTTTCTTTATGACAAGCAGTTCCAAACAAAAAGGAAAAGTGATTTTAGAAACATTCAGAAATCAGACGAAAATTGTAACACAGAAGGCAAAAAGAACATTCTACCAAAATGAAAATTAATTCCAAAAGTCAAAGGTAAGAAACGTGTTTTCTTCATACCTAAAAAACTAATTAAATTTTTTTTTAATGTTTCATGTAGGTCTAGCACTAGAGTATCATGGGGTCTTTCCCTTGAGATCCAAAATTCAGACACCAGCTATGACTAGCAACCCATAAACCACTAAATAAATACATAAATAAAAACAAGTCCAAATCACAACAATTATTTAAATAGTTAATGGCACCCAGAGGGCTGTACATTTTTCCAAGAGATAGCTTCTGGGAAAGGAAAATTTATTCAACTTATGACACTGACTCAGGTTGCTCCGTTCAAGGCAAAGTGTCAATAAAACACAGAAATGTTTCAAGAAGGCCTATTTTGAACAGTCAAAAAAGGAGTTAAGACCACCCACTTAATTTTTAGTGCCCTTTACTGAAGACTCATTCTGTATTCCAAAATAACAATCATAACTTACTCTGCCTTACTGTACTCCTCCACACCACCCGCTAAGCCTCTAACACAAATCCTGAACACCCATACACCGGCCAGGGCAGCTTCTGCTGTAGAATTAGACTGGCTCTGTCATTCTTAGGTAGCTATTGCATTAACCAGAATCTTGCTGTCAGTGTTTAGCTGTAAAATGGGTCTGTAACAGTGAGGTTTTTTTTTGCTTTTTTAAAACCACATATAGAGTGTCACATCATTTTTGGTTAAATCTCAACCCATATAAGAACTTCCAGAAACACTGAAAACATTAGTATTTATAATTTTGATGCAAATATTTAAACATTTTTTTTAATTTTCATTTGCGGAATGAAATGGAAATTCACGCAGGGAGTATCATTGGCAAAGGTGGAAATACCTGGGATCAACAGTAAAGAGTAACAATGAGTGTGGTAGAGAGGTGAAGAAGAGAGTGCAGGCAAGATGAAGTAGGTGAAGAAGAGTGTCACGAGTGATTTGTGATAGATGGATACCAGCAAGGGTGAAAAGGAAGGTCTAAAATTCTTTGTTAGTTGTGGTAATTATACATCAAAGACACATGATATTCCATGGTGTTCCACAAGGATCTCTACTGGGTTCACAACTCTTTTCGATCTCCATGCTTCCATTAGGGTCACATCATCTCAAGGCATAACGTGAGCTACCACAGCTATGCTGACAACACACAACTGTATTTATCAATAGCGCCTGACGACCCCGACTCTCTTGGTTCACTGACACAATGTCTTACTTGTGTTTCTTAGTGGATGAGTAGAAATTTTCTCAAACTAAATAAGGAGAAAACAAAAATCTTAGTGATTGGCAAAAATGGATATCATGAGGATATTAGAAATAAATCTGTTCCATTAGGCTTAAAAGCTAAGACAGAGGTAAAGAATTTAGGGGTAACTATTGACTCCAACCTGAATTTTAATTCACATGTTAATCGGATTAACAGGACAGCATTTTTTCACCTAACAAAACACAGCAAAAGTTAGATCTCTTATAACTTTGCAAGATGCTGAAAAATAAGTTCATGCATTTTTGTTTTCAATCAACTAGATTACTGTAGCGCACTCCTCTCAGGACCACCCAAAAAAGACATAAATTGATTGCAACGAGTGCAGAATGCAGCTGCTGGAATCTTAACTAGGAAAAGAAAATCCGAGTACAGTTCTGATGTCACTATATTGGTCACCAGTGCCATTTAGAATTGACTTTAAAATACTGCTTATGGTTTACAAAGCCTTAAATAATCTGCTCCATCCTGTATCTCAGAATGCCTTTCACCTTACATTCCAAATCGTAACCTTAGATCTTCAAATGAGTGTCCCCTTGTAATTCCAAGAGCTAAACTTAAATGAAGTGGTGAGGCAGCCTTCTGCTGTTGTGCACCTAAAGTCTGAAATAACTTACCAATAAATATTCGCCAAGCTAATATGATGGAGCACTTTAAAAACGGCTAAAAACACATTACTTTTAACATTGCTTTCTCATAGCTTCATTTTAGTTTAACCCTGATATTCTGCTTATGCATTTAATTTTCATTTTTTATCACATCTCCACAATCCATACTAACCCCTACTTTCTCTGCTGTTCTTTTTCTGGTTTTCTTTGGTTGCAATCTGCGTCACCACCACCTAATGAAAGCACTATGATGTCCCTACTTTGATGGACTGAAGGCCAGAGGTCCACATGACCATCATCATCAAATTCTTCCATGTGAAGCCTGAAAACCATAAGGACTGATTTAGGTCACTTATGTTTGGTAGAACGCCCAGTGGGAGCTGGGTGGTTTCTTGGCCTTGGAACCCCTGCAGATTTTGTTTTCTCCAGCCCTCTGGAGTTTTTTGTTTTTTAATTTTTTCTGTCCTTCTTGCCATCGGACCTTACTTTATGCTTTGTTACTTATTATTAACTAATCTTATTTTTAGATTTTTCATCTTCTAAAGCACTTTGTGCTATATAAATAAATGTTGTTGTTGTTACAGGATGGTAGTGAGACCAGCTATGTCAGGTGTGTCAAACTCCAGCAGTGGCTGCAGGTTTTCATTCTGACCCTTTTCCTAATCAGCGACCAGTTTTCACTGCTAATTAACTCCTTTTCCCTTCATTTTAATAGCCCTGTTTTTAAGGATTCAGTCCGCTGAATTGATTTGTTTCTTCATTAAATGGTAGCCAAACAGAAATGAGACGTGAAACGAGCCAACTGATGCGCAGCTAAACTGGGATTTCAAACTCCAACCAATTTCACTCCAACCAATCTGTTAATGAGAAGCTGATTCTTGCTGTTAATTAAGCCCATTATTTAATTTTGTGGCCTGTTGCTTCACTCATTCTGCATAGCTGACATTTCCAAAACTGTTGAATTTCAGTTTATCAAAATGTTTTGGTGACCTGAGAGATCAATCTTACTGAGACCTTCACTTTTGTTTATTTTCAGATATTGTGTGACGGGTTCAGGTGAGCTGGTCATGTGGTGGCTCGTTTTGTGTCTCATTATTGTTTGGCTGCTAATTAAAAAAGAGACAACTAAGGGGCCTGAGTCAAGTTAATTTAAACTAAAGCAAAAGAAGTTAATTAGCAGCAAAAACTGGTCACTAATGAAGAAGATGGTTAGAATGAAAACCTGCAGCCACTGCGACCCTCCATGCCTGGAGTTCGACACCTATGAGCTATGTTACATGAGTTGGAGATGGTGGCACTGACGAAAAAACGGTGGCAGAGTTAAAGATTTGCATTTGGTGTGATGAGGTTGGACAGTTTTAGGAATGAGTACAATAGATAGTCATCTCAGGTTGAATGGTTTAGAGACAAAGCCAAAGAGGCAAGAAAGCATTGATTTGGACATCTGCAGAGGAGAGATGCTGGATATATTGGGAGAAGGATGCTAGGGATGGAGCTACCAAGCAAGTGGAAAAGAGGAAGGCCTAAGAGGAGGTTATTGATGTGGTGAGAGAGGACATGCAGATGGTGGGTGTAACAGAGCAAGATGCACAGGACAGGAGGATATGGAAAAGATGATCTGCTGTGGCAACCCCTAATGGGAGCAGCCAAACGAAGAAGAAGAAATGATTTTCATTTGGAACCAAATTCTTCTGCCCATAAAATAGATAGATAGATAGATAGATAGATAGATAGATAGATAGATAGATAGATAGATAGATAGATAGATAGATAGATAGATAGATAGATAGATAGATAGATAGATAGATAGATAGATAGACACACACACACATACCAAGCACACACCAGGGACAATTTAGGATCACCAATACACCTAACCTCTATGTCTTTGGACTGCGGGAGGAAAACAGAGCACCCGGAGGAAATCCACGAAGACACAGGGAAAACATGAAAACTCCACGCAGTGAGGACCCGAGAAGTGAACCCAGGTCTTCTTACTGTGAGGCAGCAGCGCTAGCACTGCGCCACCACACTGCCCCTGTCCTGTGACAGTTGTTCCCAAACAGCCCCCCAGACTGATGTTAGCTGTCTTATGTTGAACTCTTTTGTGAGTAACTTTGGATTAAAGCACCTGCTAAGCAAATAAATGTAAAAGCCTTGATGAGCATAAACACATTGATAAAGAGATCTCTTTAGATGTCACTAAAAGTAGATTTTAATATATGGAAGGCACTATATAAGACAGACAGATAGATAGATAGATAGATAGATAGATAGATAGATAGATAGATAGATAGATAGATAGATAGATAGATAGATAGATAGATAGATAGATAGATAGATAGACTTATGAACTTCTGTCCTTAACTGGGTGATCCTTCTGATAGCTCAGAAGCTCATATAAATGAACAGAATAATGAAATGGAAATTGACTCAATTAAAAACATAACTGAAACAATTCAATCATATGTAGTTAATGGTGTCAGGGATTCATGGCCTTGCAGTAGAAATTATTCAAAAGCCTTCACTTTTTACACATTTTTTTTGTTGCAGTATTATGATAAAACCTTTTAAATTTCATTTTTTCCCTAATCAAGCAATACTCGAGAATGACAAAGCAAAAACAAGATTTAGGAAATCTTTACAAATGTATTACAATTAAAACCCTACAATTCAGACCCTTTGCTCAATACTGTTGTAGTACCTTTGGCAATCATTACAGCCTGGACAAGCTTCACACACCTGGATTTGGGGATTTTCTGACTTTCTTCTCTGCAGATCCTCTCAAGCTCTGTCAGGTTGGATGAAGATGGTCAGTAGATAGCTTATTTCAGATCTCTTCAGAGTTATTCAGAAGGGTTCAAGTCTGGGCTCTGCCTGAGCTGTTCAAGGATATGGCCAGATGTGGTTCCTAAGCCACTCCTGTGTTGTCCTTTCTCTGTGTGGCTGGTCATTGTCCTATGGGAAGATGAACCTTTGGGCCAGCTCTACAACAACAACAACAACAACAACATTTATTTCTATAGCACATTTTCATATAAATAATGCAGCTCAAAGTGCTTCACATGATGAAGAAAGAGAAAAAAGACAATTAAATAATTAAAATTAGGGAACACTAATTAACATAGAATAAAAGTAAGGTCTGATGGCAAAGAGGACAGAAAAAACAACAAAAAAAAACTCCAGATGGCTGGAGAAAAAAATAAAATCTGCAGGGGTTTCAGGCCACGAGACAACCCAGCCCCTTTTAGGCATTCTACCTAACATAAATGACCTCAATCAGCCCTCATTGTATTCAGGGTTCTCATGGAAGAATTTGATGATGATGGTCATGTGGACTTCTGGCCATCAAACCATCTAGAGAAGGTTTACATTAAAGAGATGTCTGTACTTTGTTCTGTTCAGCTTTCCTTCAACCCTATTTAATGTCCCAGTCCCTGCAGCTGGAAAAAAACCCTGTCACGTGATGCTGCCACCACCATGCTTCAATGGTATTATGCAGGTGATGAGCAGTGTCTGGTTTCCTCCAGATATGATGCTTAGAAAGCAGGCCAAACAGTTCAAGCTTGGTTTCATCACACCAGAGACTCTTGTTTTTCAAAATCGGAGAATCCTATAGGTACCTTTTTGCAAACTCCAAGCAGGTTTTTTTGTGTTATCTGGTCACTCTGCCATAAAGCCCAGATTAGTGGATTTCCAAAGTGATTGTTACCCTTGAAGAAGGTTCTCCAGTCTCTTCACAGGTTCTGTGGAGCTCAGCCTGATTCTCGCACGATTACCCAATTCTTTCATTTAAGAATTATGGAAGCCTCTGTACTCTTAGAAACCTTCAATCCTGTAGAAAAATATCTGTAGCCTTCTCCAGATTTGTTCCTCAACACAATTCTGTCTTTCTGACTTGTGCAGGCAAATCCTATGACCTCATGGCTGTGTTTCTCCTCTGATACACATCATCAGCTGTAGCATGCTATATAGACAGGGGTGTAACTTTCTTAATTGTGTCCAGTCAATTGAGCTGACCACAGCAGGACTCCAAAGAAGATGTAGAAACATCTCACGACAATCAATAGAATGGGATGCACCTAAGTCAAATTTCAAGTGGCGCAGCAGTGGACTTGAGTACTTGTGTGAATGGGACTTTTGTTTTAAATACATTTGCAAAAATTCCTAAAATCCTGTCTTAGCTTTGTCATTTTGGGATATCAAGTGTTGTTTGATGAATTTAAACAATTTTAGCAGGCTGCAAAATAATAAAATGTGAAAAAAGTGAAGACGTCCGAATGCTTTCAAACAACGAAAGAAGCTGTAAAACAAGAGGACACCATTCAGTTCATCAGGCCTGTCTGTTAAGCTAAGTGGTCCCAAATATTTCTTTGTTTGTTCCAGTTTCTTCTCAAATCCCAAAGATGTGAACATTAGGCTATAGAGAACTTCTAAACTGGCCATTTTAACGAGTCTGCACAAGCGTGCCATGCGAAGGATTTGCGTCAAAGTTAAAGTTGGCTCATGCCTAATTCTCAATGCTTCAGCTTTTCACAAGCCAGTAATGGAATAAGAATCTCCGAAATGAAAGGATGAAATAAACTGTGGGGACGGCCTAATAATTAAACCGTCCATCTGTAACTATTTTTCACTTTGTGATTATTAGTTAACAACACTGGAGTCCTAACTGAAAAATAAAGTACTAGATTCTGTAGACATTTCATACTAGCCACATCACAAAAGCCCAACTCAAAATGATAATTTAAAAAAACATAATAAATGTAAAAAAAGAAGAAAAAGGCTTTAAATATGAAAGAAAAGCTAGACCTAAAGCAACTACCTTAACTGAGCCCTTCACATTGTTTCATGGCACCTCCTCACTGGTTCCCAGATTCGCTTCATTTCATAATTTGGATGGTGGGTGCGGCAAGGGGTTAGGTGGGCTTGATTGCATTTAGCAAGCTGTCTCCTTCTAGAGGGGCTTACCACCTTTTCTTTCAAATACTTTTTTCAAATCTCCCATATATTTGTTTAGGCAGGCATGTGCTTCGCACAGACAATCACTCCCTTTCTTTCTTCCCAAGCCCTGGTAAATCCGAGCTGTGCTTACAATAGAGAAGTGACTGACGCCGCTTGGCTCAGGTGGCTAGAAATCTGGTATACCCGGGCTGTGGTTTGCAAATAAATTCCATTGTTTGAAGACATTGTGGCGGGGCTGGTGTTGCAGCTTTGCATCACTTTTCTGAAGCTGCTTTTTATTCTATATAGCAAGTCAAGTTGGGGAGCATGCACTGGTACAGAGCGTTGCCGCACCCACTACACAACAAAACAACTCGGGATCCCAGTTTGCAACCCCCCAGGCAGACATGCAGTCCAGTCCCACCCTCCAGAAATTACCCTCTATCTGCCACAGCCAGGTGTTACGTGGGCAACCCCTTGGTCTGCTCCAGCCACTCGGGTACCCAACAATGAGGATCTTACGAGATGGATCAATCTCAGAGAAACGCGCTACATGGCCATAACTGATGCTCCCTCACAATGCAGATAATGTGCCTCATTCGGGATTTCAAATTCTATATAGTGAATTTCAAAAAATTGTAATGAGTTTCAGTAGGTGTGCAGGCGTGCACTGTGATGGCCTGGCAGAGTCTGAACCTGCCTTGTATCCTGTGGTGCCAGGATAGGGCACAGCTCCTCATGACCCAGAAATCAGAATATAGTCAAATCGGCAAATTAAAAAACTGGATGGATGGACTGATGGATGGATGGATGGATGAATGGATGGATGGATGGATGGATGGATGGCATCCTCTAGTGAACACCACACCAAGAGCTGTAATAAGTGTGTAAATCAAACTAGCATATGATCAATAAATTCCAGGCATGATGTTGGGTCACTGCGGTGGGTTGCCACCCTGCCCAGGATTGTTTCCTGCCTTGTGCCCTGTGTTGGCTGGGATTGGCTCCAGCAGACCCCCGTGACCCTGTGTTCGGATTCAGCGGGTTGGAAAATGGATGGATGGATGGATGGATGTTGGGTCAAACCCCAACTTAAGCTTGGGTCTGAATCCCAAATCGATAGTTATTTAAGAAGAATTTCTGTCTAACAGATTAGGTTTAATAATCTAAGAACTGTAACTAGCTCGTATTTTGTTCTTACACTTTACTTGTGATGATCAATTTTGAAATGTTTGTCATGTGTGTGCACATGGGAGACACCTCAAGAGCTCTGGTGATGGTAATTACCTGCCGAACCAGGGGGTGGCGCTGTGGTGTAATGCCTTCTCTCTCTCTGCAGAACGGGAGACTGACAGCCACTCCATCACTGACATCAATTCCTGGAACCCTTCCCTTCCTGCCAAATGACTGTATAACCCGGGAACCGGCCATCTTCTTCTCAGTTCTGTTTTGAACCCACGTCTGGAAAGATGTCCCTTCAGATTATTGCATCTTTCTTTCTTTTTAATAGGAAGACCCCAGGCAGTCAGACACATTTCCAAAATGATAACCATAAACGCAGGAACCCTCACAAGGATGTGTTTTGAGTCTCCCTGTACACACTCTTCAATCATGACTATGTCACTTCCCAGCAATAACACCAGCACTATTAAATTTGTGGATGATACCACCGTCATTGGACTGATTTCTGGGGGTGACGTGTCAGTGTGTGGGATGGAGGTGGCTGGCCTAGCAAAGTGGCATCAGGACAGTAATCTCTTTCTTAACACCAGCAAAATGAAAGAGATGATTATTCACATACAGAGGAAGAGAGGTCAGCACCCACCACTGTACATTGCAGAGACTGAGGTGGAGAGAGTTACCACTTTTAAATTTCTTGGCAGTAACATCTCTGAGGCTCTCACTTGGGCCTACCACATGCCTGGGAAAGCCCAGCAGCATTTGTATTTTCTGAGAAGGCTAAGGAAGTTTGGCATGCCAAGTACTATCTTCCTCAACTACTACAGATGAGGGTATCGTCACCTAATCCATCAGAGTCACAGTACAGCATGGGACCACAAGGCTATATACAGCGGCTGGTAAAATCAGCACAAAATACCATTGGAACAGCACTACCTGCACTAGAGAACATCTATAACACCAGACCTCTCAGGGGGGCCCATAACAATAATAACGAAACAACCCACCCACAACATGAACTGCTTCTATCAGGGAGACGTTACAAGAGCATAGCAGATAGAACAACAGGGCTAAAAGAGAGTTTTCTTCATGATGCCATCAGGGTGGTAAATAAAACCCACCACTGCCCGTCACCTGAGCACTGCAGGTTAGCTTGTGTCTGGAGGATGGAAGGCCATCTTGAGACCATCTATCTGCAGAGCTTACATTGAATCATTTTCTTATTTATTCTTACTTCTCTTTGGTTTTGGCATCTATTTCTACCTGAGTGTTTTTTTTTTAGTGTTGTGTATTCTTATTTAATGCTTGAGGACTCGCAGAATAAGATTTTCATTGTACCGAATACATATGACAATAAATTTGAAGTTGAAGTTGACGTTGAAGTTTCAGATTATATGGATCACCAAGGTGGTGTCCCTCCAACTCGTTCACTTTGCTGTGTCTCCTTTCTAGACTAACCCTTGATCCCAAACATTCCCCAGACTGATGTTTTACTTGATTATGCTGTCCTCTTTAAGGGCGATTTAGATAAAAGCATCTCCTAACCAAATAAAAGTAAATGATTCTGAAATTTTCATATTCTTTGACACTGCAAAATGTCCAGGGGCCTCAGGTATAATGCCACGCGTAGAACTCACACTATAACATGGCGTAAGCACAAAAGCGGAAATGTTTGTACACACAAAAAAATCCAGATGCATAAATCTGTGCAAACGCCAACTTCCACATTCTTCTGCTCCATAAATCCTGGTCAGCGTGAAAAGTAACGCACGTGCACGCGCCTCCTGTCCCTCCCCAACTCCTCCCAGAATTACGCCTCTTTGAATATGCAAATCAATATAAATAGCCCTTAAGCGCAGCCCTCTGTGAAAAGACAATGGCAAAAGCACAAGTTGAAAATAGAAGAATTTCAGCAAATACCAGCGAATCACTACGTGCTTCCGGGCTTTCTCTTCATCACAGAATCCATTACATTCGTAATATTACAGCTCTCTTAATAATTAAAATACTGAGATGTATACATGATATCATATGATAGGAGTTAGAGCATGTTATTTAACATGGGAACACGGTGGAGCAGTGATTGTTCATATCTCACGCAAGATGCTTGCTGCGCCATGCGTGACCTTCTTCTAAAATACTTTATTGTAGCAGTACTGTCTCTTTCAAACGTACTAACCCCCAATTCCTGTCCTTTCTTTCTCCAAATACCCAATTGCCACGCAATCGGCTCTGTAGTAGATGTTAAGCCATCTGTAAGCTTAGAACGCCGATTCTTCAAAACTTTTAAGGAACATTGAAATATCTTCGTAGTACGTGTTTAATTATTCTATTCATCTATCCTCCCAGTGCTGTGCCAGCCCAGCAAGAATACCGCGCGAGGCAGGAACAATCCTTGAACTAGCTAGCACTGTGGCACCGTGTTCTCACATGTTTAATTATTAACAATATAGATTATTTAAATTAAGTTAAAGTTTTATCTGTATAATATAATAAACATATTTTGCTGCATTTTATCTTAAATGATACACGCTTTATAAAGTGGCGCAGGTTGTGCAATATTATAACTGTAGTGCAAGTTTACAGTGAGGTAATTGTACTTATAAGTACAAACAGTTCTACAAGGTGCACTTGATGGACTGATTGAGTGCGTTTATAGTTCTTGGGATGAAACTGTTTGTGAACCGCGAGGTCCATACAGGAAAGGCTCTGAAGTGTTTGCCGTATGAGAGCAGTTCAAATAGCGAATGGCTGAGGCAGCGTGTGCTTGATGCTGTATACCGATAATTCTCTTTCCGATCAGCTGCTGTAGAGCTGTGATTCCCCACTCAGATACAGTGATATAAAAACTCCGAGTGGTGCAGTGAGAGTAATATGGAAAAAGATGATCTGCTGTGGCAACCCGTAACAGGAGCAGCTGAAAGAAGAAAAAGAAGGTGCAGTGAGAGTAACAACGCTAATGCAGTTATGGTATTTGGAATAGTTTGACCATTATGTGGACCATTATATTGTTACAGGTTAATTGCAATCAGATGCCTTAAATTAATAAACAATATTCAGTTAGTTTCAGTGTATATGATAAAGCTGCATCAGGAATGTGGATCTAAAAAAGAAAGGGTAACCACACAGGAACAGTAGCACTGCTTTGATGCTGGGTGCCGCCAGTTTGCTAAAGTTAAGCAGAGAACATGCGTACGCCAGGTTTGGAGCTACCGTGAAAATGTGCGTGGCTTTATGCCAAGTTTAGGTTTTATACATCACAATTTGAGTGTGGAAACGTTCGTACGCAACATTTTTGTGCATACGTACTGTTTATACATGAGGCTCCAGGTCAGAGGGTGTCCATGTGCTAGGGTTTTCCCTTTGACTTTCCTTGTGGGATTACATCCTATTTTGCAGACACATTGATGAATTCAATCATTCAATTGTTTTCCAAATCTGTTAGTTTATACACTTTTAAAAATTATGGTACCAAAGCAGTCCTTCAGATCAAAACACCCACCCATATGAAGATTTCAGAAATCCACTTGATGCATTTAGATCTGCAAAATAACAATGATAATAACGAGATTGTGAAATATCAGTTGGGTTCCTAATTTTCATGATTACTCCTGCTGCCTACAATAACACTAAACTGTTACTGCACATTAAAGACTTCTTTTTGTCCACATATTTGGAACCTTTACAAAGCCTAAAGAACCAATTCCATATGTCAAGAACCCTTTAAAGAATAAAGTGAACCAGTGTCGAGAAATGGCTCTGTGTGGAACCACAAAACCCAGTAAAGTGCCTTTAAAGAACCATTACTTCAAAGAGTGTATGCATTAAGATTGCAAAAATGATTAATTTAAATCCATTGTAGCAATGATACAGTTGTCTAAATCTATCTACAAGGTGTGATGAAATAATGCGGTGAGTGTTTAAATAAAAAAAATATTACAGTTAAAGACACATTGCCATTGACCCCCTTCAAAATACTCCCCTTGTTTCAAACACACTTATCCCATTGTTCCTGTCACTTTCTGAAGCAGGTCTGGAGGTCCTCTTTCATGAGTGTCTTTATTTGCACTGTTGTGGCTGCTTCAATGTCCTGCACATCAAGAATGATGGAATTGTGCGAGCTATATTTGTACACAAGAGCACTACAGTGAACTCTGAATATTATAAGGGCTTATTAGAGTATTTAAGAAATGATGTGAGTAGAAAACGACCCGAGAAATGGGCAAACGGATTCATCCTGCCTCATAGCAACACTCCGTGTCACACATCGCTTCTGGTACGGCAATTTTTATCAAATAAAAACATAACGGTGTGTTCTCATCCACTTTACTCATTGGATCTGACACCGTGGGACTTCTGGCTCTTCCCCAAAGTCAAAATGACTGTGAAAGGTAAAGTTTTGAATCAATTCAGGACAGTGAGGCAGCCATGACAGCACAACTAAAGACACTCATAAAAGAGGACTTCAAGAACTGCTTCAGAAAGTGGCAAGAATGATGGGATATGTGTGTTCGATGTGAGGGGGAGTACTTTGAGGGGGATTAATGGCTGTAATAATTATTCTTTTATTTAACATTCACTGTATCTTTTTATCACACCTTCTATCTATCTATCTATCTATCTATCTATCTATCTATCTATCTATCTATCTATCTATCTATCTATCTATCTATCTATCTATCTATCTATCTATCTATCTATCTATCTATCTATCTATCTATCTATCTATCTATCTCATGTTGAGTGTTGTCTTGTTGCCAAAGTTGCTGGGATGGCTTCTGGCCATTGTGATGTGGAAATGTCATTGGCATCTCATCCAGGGTTGGCACCCGCCTTGTACTTGGTGCTGCCAGGGTATATGACAACCATCATGACCCAAAACTACAGTTGGAATCATGTACTGGACTGGTTCCTTCCTTGAATCTTCTTGAATTACAGCTGGTATCCTGTCAAGGGTTGGTTCCTGGTTTCCGCCTGGTGCTGCTGGGATAGGTTTTAACCTCCTTGAACCTTGAAGTAGAAATTGTCAACTGGCCATAGTTCAGCAACTAATTAATGGATAGACAATGCTGAGGTCCAGTTATGATAATCAGTTTTGCTCATATACTGTTGGGATAGAGACTGACTCCTACAATCAAGATCTGCAATAAACAGATTTGATCAATGATGAGTGGATGGAATTATTCAATATATTTGTTAATATGTAGAGATAATGGCCATTAAGAAGGGTGCTATGTACAATGAAGGCCAATTGATTGATTGATTGATTGAATGATTGTTCACCAGGGTAGGTCAGAGTGTCCAGCAATCTACCTCATACAGGCTAAGCTGTTTCTGTTTCTCACTTGGTCTCTGTCTCTTCCTCTATCTTGATTTGTAATTCCATCCATTCATCCATGAGCTGTGGCATTTTCATCCAGATACAGGACACTGGTGAAACAGAACATATCATAAAGTACAAGGTAACACAGAAATGAGTACAAAATCATGTCCACCATCATGCTCATCCTATAGCAGTTAATATCGCCTATGAACATGAATTCGACTGTCAGGAAAACTAGCATCTCCGAAGCAGACCTGACACTGAAGGGTTCTTCACTTTTGTGTTTTACATTTAGTGTCTCAGAAAGCCTGAGTCATCCCAGATATAAAAGGTACAAAGGTGGGTCGACACCTGGCAGGGATGGCAGTTCACTGTTCATTCAACGCGACTTACAAAAGAGGTCAATGTAGTCGAGTACAGGACAAGGTTACAGAATGAAGTTTCAAAATTGATCATCATAAGTGAAGAACTCAAAATACAAGCAAAGTAGTTTACAATTAATAGGTTGCTAAAATGATTCTTAAACACATTGATGGAGTCAAAACTTCAAAAGGAGACTGGCAGCTCATTCCACCAGCTAGGAGCTACACATAAAAAATGTTGAGATCTTGGATTGTTGACTAATGGAGGTCAGACAGTCCAGCTATCTGCCTCGTACAGGCTAAGCTCTTCCTGTTTCTCACTTGGTCTCTGTGTCTTCCTCTGTTCTTGATTTGTAATTCCATCCATTCATCCATGAGCTGTGGCATTTTCATCCAGGTTGAGGTCAATGGTGAGGCAGAACATATCATGAAGTACAAGGTAACATAGAAATGAGTATAAAATCATGATTTGTAATTCCATCCAGAGAGAGAGTGAGTGAGAATAGAAATATTAAGAACATGATGGTTATCTTTCTTTCTTTCTTTCTTTCTTTCTTTCTTTCTTTCTTTCTTTCTTTCTTTCTTTCTTTCTTTCTTTCTTTCTTTCTTTCTTTCTTTCTTTCTTTCTTTTTCCTGAATCAGTACACTGTATCAATTGGTTATATCCACATGATCAATATGTGCTTTTTAGCTTATGGGGCACACACCTCTTAGATGGCAGCTTGGTAACAGTCAGAGCTAATCAGAGCTAAACAAAAATCAAGCTATATTATAAAGTCATTAAAATCATATGCTGTTTTGGAAAATCTGTGGAAAATGGGTGTTTATTAATATGAGAGTTTTTAAAATAATTCTGAGATGTGTTTTTCCAGGTGTGACGGGTGGCCAGGTCCCATGCCGGCCGGTACGCCCCTGCTGCATATGTTCCAGGGGTGCAACCATGGGCAACTCAATACCTCCCCCGGGACACTTGGTGGCAGCCTCTCCCTGGCCGACGGTGATTCCCCAAACTCCCGCAGGGCTCCATGGGAGATGGAGTCCTCCACAGCCTGGTTGGGAGCTGGGGTGTCTGGAGTGCTGCCAGGATTTCACAGCCAAACTGGACAAATCTTCAGCTCCACCTGGAAGTGCAATTTGGACCAGGTGGTCAAGCACCTGGAACACTTCCGGGTGGGCTATAAAAGGGGCCAGCCACCACCAATCAGGGGCCAGAATCGGGAGGAAGAGGACGATGTTGCCTGGGAGGAGTGGTGTTGCCAGAGGAAAAGTGTTTTGTATTGCCTTTAGTGCTTTTGGGACTGTGTCTTCCCCGTGAACCCCACAGGTGAAGAAAAATAAAAGTCTTTGTGCTTTTACACGTGCCTCAGGTTGAGTCTGTGTCGGGTCAGGCGCAATATAGCGCCTTTTACCACACAGGTACCAGGTATAAATCTGACCACTCCATTTCAGCTCACCTCATGACTTTGTAGATACAAGCTCTGAATGTGATGCTCTGGTAGAAAGCACCACATCTCCAACTCAAACCCTTACTCATGATCCCCCTAACCCTCGCCTTTTTTTTTTTTTTTTTTTGTTTCCCAGCCTACTTTTTTCTGGTCTGTTGGATGAGCAACAAAGAGCTGGGGGGATTTAACAGTTTTCAGGAAGCAATCTGCGGCTAATCCCGCACCGCTGACACACCCCAGCACCAGGGGGAAGTAAGTGAGCCAGGACTGCCTGGCACATCAAACGCTCCCAGAGAGCGCGTCACAGTTCAGCGCAGGCTGATCTCGACTGCAGATGTGGGACTTCTCATCCCCTCATTAGTAAAAAAAAAAAGAACTTTTCCTTTAAATAATGTTATAAAGGACAAAATAATAAAGTCAAAAATTTCAGGATTTCTGCCAATAAGGCCAAGATAAATACTACCAGTGACCTGGAAGCTGAATAGTTTGTGACCTTCTCTCTTTTTTTTTTTTTGGATGGCCACACATTCACCTTTTTGCAAGTTTCTCCTAATGACTGGTATAAATAAAAGATTCATTTTACCTTCATTGTTACAAGTGCTTGGACTTGCTGGTCCACAGTTTTGTAGTACTCAGGTTTAAATCCTAGTTTATCTTATGCTATGTGAAGTTTGTGTGTTCTTCCTCTGTCTGTGTGAAGTTTTCTCTCGGTTTTCCTTATGTGTTGTGAGAAGCAGCCCAGACATAGATAGACGGACACCATTTTAAGACCCAACACACGTTTATTTACACTATTTACAATGTCTATAAGTGCACAAACCCAATACCACAGCACCAATCACCCCCAACAGTCCAGGCCAAAGCCACAGTATGCCTTCAGACCGCCTCCTTCTCTCTTCTCTCAGACCTTGTCCTCTTCCACCCGACTCCAGCCTTGAATGAAGGGAGGCGGCCCCTTTTATCCATACCCGGATGTGCTCCAGGTGTGCACCGGCAATCTTCCACCCGACACGCCCCAGTGTGGCGGAAGTGCCAGCTGTCTCCCCCGGAAGCACTCCGGGTGTTCCCTCTCTTCTTCCCCCCAGCACTTCCTGGTGTGGCAGAAGTGCTGGGGTCCAGGGTCCATCAGGCACGGGGATGCCCCCTGGCGGTGACCACGGGCCCCTACAGGGTTGAGCTTCTAAGTCCTGTACCCGTGGCACCCAATACAACCAGGGCGGTCGCCCCCTCGTGGTCTGGAGGAGGCATGAGCCATCCTCCTGTCTCCCAGGGCGTTCCAGCCGGGTAGGAACCCCAGCCGGGTGCCACAGTGTCCAACAGACACGTCAATGTTAATGGCTGACTGTACATTGGCTTGGTAAGAGTGGGCCTAATCTGTGAGCTGGGACCACTGTCTAGTATTCTGATATTCCTAATCCTTGGCATTGTCCAGCATCCTGCACTAAGCGTCTTTCTACTACAAGCATGTGTTCTTCCTCCTACTCCTACATTCTAAATAAAAATCAATCAAGTATAACCAACATTCAGGGTTTGGTTCCAATCATTCCACACTGCCTTCTAGTGGCCTCTGGAAACATTACAATACAATAAAATTTATTTTTGTATAGCCCAAAATCACACAAGGAGTGCCACAATGGGCTTTAACAGGCCCTGCCTCTTGACAGCCCCAAAGCTTTGACTCTCTAAAAAGAAAAGAAAAAACTCCCCAAGAAAAAACCTTGTAGGGAGAAAAATGAATGAAATCTCATGAAAGGCATTTCAGAGAGTGACCCCTTTACAGGTAGGTTGGCATGCAGCGGGTGTCAAAAAAAGGGGGTAAATACAACACAATACACAGGACAGAACACAAGTAATCCTCAATATAACACGATAGTACAATATTAATATTACAAATACAGAGCAAAAAGTAAGAGTAGATGATATCACACAACATGATTAATACAAAAGATTACTCTCTTAGTCCTTAATTACATTACTTTAAGGTTGAGGAGCCATTTGACATTCTCATGTCCCAGTTCCTGGCCAGCACCCTGCTAAACTCATTTAGGTAGTGGTCCTCTGAGGCAGAGTAGGCTCTGATAGTCTGCTTTGGAACTATGGACTGGGATATCCTGCAGGGATCATATAGTGAGAACACTGAGGAGGTTGTTGACTGCACTACTGACTACATCAACTTCTGTATGGACATTGTAGTTCCAGTAAGAACAGTACACTTCTATGCTAAAAACAAGCCATGGATTACAAGAGACATCAAGGGCCTTTTGAACCAGAAGAAAAGGGCTTTTAAAGGCGGTGATCAGCATGAGCTCAAGCGTGTGCAGAAAGAACTCCGAGTCCAGATCAGGGTGGCGAAGGAGCAGTACAGGAGAAAGCTGGAGCAGAAGTTGCAGAATTACAGCATGAAGGAAGTGTGGGATGGGATGAAGATCATCACTGGCTGCAGCTCGAAGCGGGGTGCCACCATCAAGACTGACATGGAGAGAGCAAACCAAATGAACAACTTCTTAATGAAGCCTGTGCATTGGAGCTGGGGAGTCCTCTACAGCGTATCTTCAACCTGAGCCTGGAACAGTGGGGAGTCCCGAGGCTTTGGAAAACATCTTGCATCACCCCAGTCCCAAAGGTATCATGTCCTAGAGAGCTGAATGACTTCAGACCTGTTGCCCTGACATCACATGTGATGAAGACCATGGAGCGGCTGCTGCTTCACCACCTGAGGCCACAGGTCCGCCACGCCCTCGACCCTCTGCAGTTCGCATACCAGGAGAAGGTGGGAGCGGAGGATGCCATCATCTACATGCTACACCGATCCCTCTCCCACTTGGACAGAGGCAGTGGCGCTGTAAGAATTATGTTTCTAGACTTCTCTAGCATCCTTCAACACCATCCAACCTCTGCTCCTTAGGGACAAGCTGACAGAGATGGGAGTAGATTCATACCTGGTGGCATGGATTGTGGACTATCTTACAGACAGACCTCAGTATGTGTGTCTTGGGAACTGCACATCTGACATTGTGGTCAGCAACACAGGAGCGCCACAGGGGACTGTACTTTCTCCGGTCCTGTTCAGCCTATATACATCAGACTTCCAATACAACTCGGAGTCCTGCCATGTGCAAAAGTTCACTGACAACACTGCTATCATGGGCTGCATCAGGAGTGGGCACCTCATGCCTGGACAAACTGGTGAGGAAGGCAGGCTCTATGGTAGGCACGGAGCTGTACAGGTTGACATCCGTGGCAGAGCGACGGGCACTGAGCAGGCTCCTGTCAATCATGGAGAATCCACTGCATCCACTAAACAGTATCATCTCCAGACAGAGGAGCAGCTTCAGCGACAGACTGCTGTCAATGTCCTGCTCCACTGACAGACTGAGGAGATCGTTCCTCCCCCACACTATGCAACTCTTTAGTTCCACCCGGGGGGGTAAACGTTAACATTATACAAAGTTGTTGTCTGTTATACCTGCATTGTTATCACACTTTAATTTAATATTGTTTTTTATCAGTATGCTGCTGAATTTCCCCTTGGGATTAATAAAGTATCTATCTATCTATCTATCTATCTATCTTATATAGTGCCTTCCATATTTTAAAATCTACTTTTAGTGTCATCTAAAGAGATCTCTTTATCAATGTGTTTATGCTCATCAAGGCTTTTACATTTATTTACTTAGCAGGTGCTTTAATCCAAAGTTACTCACAAAAGAGTTCAACATAAGACAGCTAACATCAGTCTGGGGGGCTGTTTGGGAACAACTGTCACAGGACAGGGGCGGTGCGGTGGCGCAGTGCTAGCGCTGCTGCCTCACAGTAAGGAGACCTGGGTTCGCTTCTCGGGTCCTCACTGCATGGAGTTTTCATGTTCTCCCCGTGTCTTCGTGGGTTTCCTCCGGGTGCTCCGTTTTCCTCCCACAGTCCAAAGACATACAGGTTAGGTGTATTGGTGATCCTAAATTGTCTCTGGTGTGTGCTTGGTATGTGTGTGTGTGTGTGCCCTGCCCGGGGTTTGTTCCTGCCTTGTGCTGGCTGGAATTGGCCCCAGCAGACCCCCGTGACCCTGTGTTGGGATATAGCGGGATTGGACGATGACTGTCTGACTGTCACAGGACAAGGTTACAAAAATAGATCATCACACATGAAAAGCTCAAAAAGAAAACGAGTTACAATCTCTAATTAGGTCCATAGGATTTGGACAGTGACAGAATTTTCATAAATATGTACGCCACCACAATGGATCGGAAATGATGAAATCATTACACAATTGAAGTGTAGGTTCTCAGCATTAATTCAAGGGGTTTAACAGAAATATCATATGAGCCATTTAGGAATGACATCCATTTTTACACATGGTCCCCCCATTTTCAGGGAGTATTTGAACGTTTGACTGACAAGCTGTTCCATAGCCAGGTGTGAGAAGATCCCTTGTTATATTATTAACTACTAGCCGTCCCCCGTAGTAGTGAAACAGGACAAATTTTAAAGATCAATAACACTGGTCTACAAAAAATATTTTTTTTTCCTACTGGGAACTTCAGAGCAGCTCATTATTAAGTTTTTTACACTGATTTCATATATGAGATGCATGTCAGGTTTTTGAAATACACATCATTGACGTTTTAACACTTTTGAATATCAATATAATATGCCAACACGATATCTGGAGTTTGGACTCTGTCCAACCAAAATTGTTTTGACGTGTTTATTCTGAAAACAAACCAGAAGACAATACCAGTGACACGTTAAAGCTTATTTATGTCAATTTACTTCAATATAAAAGTGAGGTCACATAACCAAAAATTTTGGAGGCACTCTCTTTTGTGCTTGTACTGCACATCCGTCTCTCTTTGCAAGAACCAACAGTAGTCACCCATCATGCTTGGAGTGAATTTTCCCCGATATCAGTTTTCCATCACCTTTATATCTTGATGAAATCTTTCCCTATACTCCTCTCTGACATTGCTTAGATTTTCAGTGACTTTCTGGCTCCCGTAAGCTAATATAATTTCAGCATATTCTCCACAAGCTCAGTACTCTGCTCTGTGCTTGTCAAGAAAATTCTAGACAACCCACTCGAATGAGGGTGCTGATTCAGTTGGCTTCAGTTTCCTTTTGAACTCATCATCAAGCATCAGTTCACGGATTTCAGGGCCAAAAAAAACACCTTCATTAATTTTGGCTTCACTTTTCTTGAGACCAAACTTATTTCTTAAATGCTGAAACGCCTTTTCTGTCCAGTCACCCTAGTTGTCCAAGACCTGGAACATCATAACTAAAAAAACAGGATGTGCTGGATGAAAGCGGTTTTCAGATTTGGAGTCAGCAAGTGAAATTTGTTAAAGCACAGGTGAAAGAATCCCAGTAGCAAAATGCTTGTTGACCAGTGTAAGCAAACAGGTATCGCTAGCTAAGCGGAGGCAAGGTACACTGCAAAACGCAGAGGCAGAGTAACTCAAATGGAGGCTGGTGCGTGAGTGACGAGGGCCCTGCCTGGCTCCACGCTCCTGACGTCACGCTTCCCTCTCTCTCAGATTCACGCAAATGCATCAGTAAACTATGATACTTAGTGTGATGAGCGAAGTCACAAAATCTTATTTGACATATTTCATATCATTCAGTGTGTCTACTTTATAACTTGTCCTGTACTCTTATAAAGGTACAGTATAAGAGATGTGGTGAGTGTGGAGTTCCCGCAAATCAAAGATTAGCCTGTAAGCTTCCATACTGTTAAGGTCACTACTCTCTGACTTGAGAGGAGCACCTTTAAGCAGTCACATTCTTTTAGTTCTTCTTTCTTCGGTACTTTTTGCCAGCATGATATACCTTGGACTCTACAAGATGATGCAGTATCTGTGACTACTCAGTTCGGTCATGGAGGGCCCAGGTGTATGCAGGTTTCTATTCAGTCAGTCCTACCAGTCTGTGACTAAAGGTTTGAGTTTGTCTTGAGTCACAGGTGCGAGTTGTGTGTGCATGAGAGCTAACTTGGAAGTAAAGGGCATAAAATGTAACAACCAGAATAAGGAATGAGGGTGTTTCAGACCTGCTCACCTGTCTGATGTCTCATGTTCTCTGTACCACGACAGAATGGGAAAAAGGCAGTGATTGTGGCTGAACTTGTCGTACCTGTAAAGCATGCATGTAGGACCAGCACTGTCAGACTTTGAGCTGTTTACTGTTATTTTACTTACCTGACAGGTTTATAAAAGGTGACATACAACATTTGAGATACAAATTGTTTATATTTCTTTTGTTATATTCATACTTGAAGCGCAGGAAAATGGAATGGCTTACTTATGGTCACATGGTGTCAATAACAACAACAACAACAACATTTATTTATATAGCACATTTTCATACAAAAAGTAGCTCAAAGTGCTTTACATAATGAAGAAAAGAAGAATAAAAGACAAATAAGAAATTAAAATAAGACAACCTTAGTTAACATAAAAAGGAGTAAGGTCCGATGGCCAGGGTGGACAGAAAAAACAAAAAAAAACTCCAGAAGGCTGGAGAAAAAAATAAAATCTGTAGGGGTTCCAGGCCACGAGACCGCCCAGTCCCCTTTGGGCATTCTACCTAACATAAATGAAATAGTCCTCTTTGTAGTTATTGTTCGCACGGAGTCACTTGATGCTGATGGTTATACAGACTTCTGGCTTTTAATCCATCCATCATTGTTGGAACATCATGGTGCTTTGGGTAGATGGTGGTGGCACAAGCCACCACCAATAGGACACCGGAAAAGGAAACAGAAGAGAGAGTAGGGGTTAGTACAAATTTTGAATGAATAGTTATTATAATGAATTGGATATACAGAGTGTCAGGATTAAATTACAGTGAAGTTATGAGAAGGCCATGTTAAAGTAATGTGTTTTCAGTAGTTTTTTAAAGTGCTTCACTGTATTAGCCTGGCGAATTCCTACTGGCAGGCTATTCCAGATTTTAGGTGCATAACAGCAGAAGGCCGCCTCACCACTTCTTTTAAGTTTTGCTCTTGGAATTCTAAGGAGACACTCAGTTGAGGATCTGAGGTTGCGATTTGGAATATAAGGTGTCAGACATTCCGATATATAAGACGGGGCGAGATTATTTAAAGCTTTATAAACCATAAGCAGAATTTTAAAGTCAATTCTGAATGACACAGGTAACCAGTGTAGTGACATCAAAACTGGAGAAATGTGTTCGGATTTTCTTTTCCTGGTAAGGATTCTAGCAGCTGCATTCTGCACTAGTTGCAACCGATTGATGTCTTTTTTGGGTAGTCCTGAGAGGAGTGCGTTACAGTAATCTAGCCGACTAAAGACAAACGCATGAACTAATTTCTCTGCATCTTTCGATGATATAAGAGGTCTAACTTTTGCTATTTTCCTTAGGTGAAAAAATGCTGTCCTAGTGATTTTATTAATATGCGATTTAAAATTCAGATTACAATCAACGGTTACCCCTAAGCTTTTTACCTCCGATTTGACTTTTAATCCTAATGCATCCAGTTTATTTCTAATAGCCTCATTGTATCCATTATTGCCAATCACTAAGATTTCGGTTTTTTCTTTATTTAATTTGAGAAAGTTACTATTCATCCATTCTGAGATACAGGTTAGACATTGTGTTAGCGAATCAAGAGATTTGGGGTCATCAGGTGCTATTGATAAATACAGCTGTGTGTCATCAGCATAGCTGTGGTAGCTCACGTTATGTCCCGAGATAATCTGACCTAATGGAAGCATGTAGATTGAGAAGAGCAGCGGACCCAGGATAGAGCCTTGTGGAACACCATATAGAATATCATGTGTCTTTGAGTTATAATTACCACAACTAACAAAGAATTTTCTCCCTGCCAGGTAGGATTCAAACCAGTTTAAGACACTGCCAGAGAGGCCCACCCATTGACTAAGGCGATTCTTAAGAATATTATGATCAATAGTGTCAAATGCGGCACTCAAATCTAAGAGGATGAGAACAGATAAATGGCCTCTGTCTGCATTTACCTGCAAGTCATTTACTACTTTAACGAGTGCAGTTTCTGTGCTGTGATTTGTTCTAAAACCTGACTGAAATTTATCAAGAATAGCATGTTTATTGAGGTGCTCATTTAACTGCATAATGACTGCCTTCTCTAGAATTTTACTTAAGAAAGGCAGGTTAGAGATGGGTCTATAATTTTCAAGAGAAGAGGGGTCGAGATTATTTTTCTTAAGTAGGGGTTTAACTACCTCAGTCTTAAGACAGTCTGGGAAGACCCCCGTATCTAATGACGAATTTACTATGTCAAGAACATTATCAATAAGCACACCCGATACTTCTTTGAAAAAATTTGTTGGTATTGGGTCAAGGGCACAGGTGGATGGTTTCATTTGAGAAATTATTTTATGTAAATCAGGTAAATCTATCCTAGTGAAAGACTCTAATTTATTTATTATGGAGTACTGGGGTTTCGGGGGATCCTTAGTGTTGGGGAGATATACTATGTTATTTCTAATATCATTAATTTTTTGATTGAAAAATACAGCGATAGCCTCACAGGTTTTACTGGAAGTACTTAGGAGGCATTCCTTTGAGTTACCTGGGTTTAACAGATGATCAATTGTCGAAAATAAGACTCTGGGATTACTAGCATTGTTATTTATAATCTTAGAGAAATAGCAGCGCCTCTCAAGACGGACTGTGTTAT
Source organism: Erpetoichthys calabaricus (assembly GCF_900747795.2). Lineage (NCBI taxonomy): Eukaryota > Metazoa > Chordata > Cladistia > Polypteriformes > Polypteridae > Erpetoichthys > Erpetoichthys calabaricus. Next base: position 31,147,034 of record NC_041398.2, read on the forward strand.
TGTATTCTGTTATTTTAACTTTTAATATCTCATAGTCAATAGTTAGTTTAGTCTTCCTCCATTTACGCTCAGCTCTACGGCATGTTCTCTTTAAATCAGACACTCTTTGGGTCTTCCAAGGTATAACAATGCTAGAAGATTTTTTAACTGTGTTTTCAGGTGCAACTATGTCAACAGCAGCCCTCACTTTAGTATTAAATCTTTCCACCTTACTATTTACATTCTCCTCGCTAATGGGATTTGAACCCACAACGTCAAGATTTTAAGTCCAAAATTGAAAACCTTAACCACTCTGCCATACTGCCTACAAATTTTCTGTTTGAGCTCAAAATATTTTATAAACGTGAAACTTTACTGAAAAGTTGTCATTCAGTTGCATAACTGAGAAGGCAAATGTCATGTTTTCTGGTGTAAACATGACTAAATAAAGAAACCTAAACCTAAACCGAAACCTAAATAAAGAAACCTAAACCTAATTTGATTTCTCCTTGCGTCTGCAACTGCATCCGTGACATCAGCTTTTTAAAAGCAGTATACCGTTTCAGTTAATAAAGAGCAGACAAAGGTGTAAATGAGAGCAGCAGCTACTCTGTGCCATTTCTGCTTCTGAGATCATTAGCAAGAAACTGAAAAAAAAGTTTTTTTAAAGAAATAAAGTAGCTGAATCTGAAAAAGAGAAACCAAGTATAGCTCAGCGCCACTTGTTAAATCTTTTAAAAAGTAAATCAGCCCTCTTTTGCATTCCTGGATTGACCTAATTAGTGTTAAAACTAGCAAATGATAGGATAATGCAATTCCAATTAACAGCAGATCTTGTTTGAAACTAAAACCTGTATCCACCAAGGCCCACCATGGACTGAGTTGGGTAGAGTTAGGGGCTTTATAATTCCTATGACCCCACTGGCTCTGAGGGTAGTGGGAAGCCGTGATGTTCAAAACTTCCTCTTTATCTGTAGGATTTGGGTATCTCTGCTTTAGATCTTTCTTCCTAGCTTGCATGTAAACCCGTGATTCTTAAGAAATCAACAGAAGAACGACTTAAAACCAGTAAACCCCACCCCAACCCCCAACTCCCTGTACTCAGGTGGTTTAAAAAGATAGTAGAAAATCCCACGATGGTCTTTTCTGCAAGTACAGGAAGGACTGCTACAGACTGGTGGTGTGTTTTGGTTCTGGCACCCAGTCCCATTGTCCTTTTGCTTAATCTGTAATTGGGAAGGATAATCTTGTTTGTAGCTCTTGGGATTACTGGGAGGAAGAGAGCTGCACTTAGAGGAGTCACTTGCCTCCAGCACAACGGGCTCTCCTCTTTGATTTAGGAGGAAACCCTTTTTCTCACACATTCCTCTCAAGACTCCAGACAACAAAGGGAGCTGAGCCTCACTGGCAGAAAGTCAGAGCGTGAATGTGAGTGCATGCGTGTGTGTCACCATTACTATTAAGTCTCACAAATGTAGAGAAGTGTGAATGTGCGTAGCTGCAGTGTCTATGAAAAAAGTTCACCTCCATGGAAGTTTTCACATTTTATTGTTAGGCACCATTAAATTCCAGCGGATTCAATTTGGCTTTTTGACCATAATCAAAAGTGGAAGACTCTTAAATGTCAAAGTGTAGCAGATCTCTGCAAAGTGGTCCAAATTAATTACAAATATGAAACACAACAGAACTGTGGGCACCCACTTTAATCCGACGACCCATAATCATCACTTGTGTAGAAGTCCCATCATTAGCTCAATGGAGATCACCCATTAAAGTATAAATGCACCTGACTGTATGTGGCAGGGCCACCTTATGGGGAGTCAGTTTGGTGGTCTGGCCTACACAATGAAGTCAAATGAACACTTCAAGCAACTCTAGGAAAAGCACAAGTCAGGGGATGGAGATAAGAAAATATCCAGGCCACTGAATATACAGAAATGGAAAGAGGAGTACACCTCTGGAAATCTACTTAGAGCAGGATGTCTATAAGAAACGAAGAAGATGAGTTAGAAGCTAAAGAAGGTAGAATTGAAGCAACAGTGTAGACAACGACTGTTGACATGTTGCTTCATCAGTCCAGGCTTTAAGGGTTACAAACACACAAGCACACAGGACCTCTCAGCTAGAGTTTGCCAGAAGGCACATGGAAGTCCGTGAAGTCAACTGGAAGAACATCCTATGCTCTGATGAGATCAACGTTGAGCTTTTTGGAAGTTAGATTGTTTGGTGTAAACTTAACACTGCACCTTCTCACAAACACAGCATTCATCAGCATGAAACATGGTGGTGGCAGCACCTGGCTCTGGGGAAGCTTTTCTGCAGCAGGCCCTGGAAGGTTTGTGAGGAGTCAGTCAGTCATTGTCCAACCTGCTATATCCCAACACAGGGTCACGGGGGTCTGCTGGAGCCAATCCCAGCCAACACAGGGTGCAAGGCAGGAACAAACCCCGGGCAGGGTGCTAGCCCACCACAGGGCACACCCACACACCAAGCACACACCAAGCACATACTAGGGACAATTTAGGACTGTACGAGGTAACCGGAGCACCCGCAAGAAACCCACGCAGACACGGGGTGAACATGCAAACTCCATGTAGGGAGTACCCTGGAAGCAAACCCAGGTCTCCTTACTGCGATGGCAGCAGGGCTACCACTGCGCCACCATGCTGCCCCTTGTGAGGGGACAGTGACATCATAATCCAAGGAAAACCTTAAGGAAAACCTGACAGTCTGCATAAAACCTACACCTTGATGGAAAAGGAATCCCCCAACCCCAAGCATGTGTTGAGAGATGTATTGAGTGTGGAATTCCCACATATCTTAGATTAGCCTGTAAGATTCCATACCATTAAGGTCACTACTCTCTGATTTGAGCAGTAGCTGAGAGGAGCATCTTTAATTAGTCACATTCTTTTAGTTCTTCTTTCTTCTGTATTAATTACATAAAGCCAAAGCTACTTGGGAATAGCTTAGAAATAACAATATGAGGAGCCGAGTCAGAGTCCAGAGTTTATGGCTGGGCTTGCAAAAGGCAGTTGCACTCCCATGCCCTACACAATCTAGCAGGGCTTGATCATTTTTTGTAAGGAAGAATGGAGAACAACTGCAGCATCCAGATGTGCAAAACTAACAGAGAGAGAGAGAGAGAGAGAGAGAGAGAGAGGGAGAGACCTGTGGACACAGATTCAAGGCTGTCATGGCTGCCAAAGGTTCACCTATTAAATATTGACTTGAATGGGGTAAACACGGTTATTTTTGGTTCTATATTAGACAGATGTTACTGAACCTTTTTAATGTAACCCACCTTTTCCCATGTAAGTGTCTTGGGAGGGGCTCCCTCTTGGTGAATTGAAGTTAATCGTCATTTGGGAGGGAAATCCCAATCCACCGTGACTGACCCACTAGTGACAGTCCAGGGGTTGAGAAATACTGATTTAGACCACCTTACAGAGATCTGTTTTCACTGTGAGATTAAAGAGTCTTTTTCTGTTGATCACTGTCAAAAAAGTCAAATTAATCTGCGGTGATTGAGTGTTGTATAACTAGGAAACATGGAAACATGTAGGGGTGAATACTTTTTATAGACATTGTATGCATAGTGTAAGAGAAAAAGCAGATGCAAAAAGGTTTAGGACACATCTGTGATCGCGTATGAAGAGAAACTGAATGATCTTTTTACAAAGATTGCAATAACATCTTTTCAGATAGCAGCCCAATGTAGAACTAACTCAAACATGGCTGACCTTCAGGTTATATGGGAGTCAGGCAGGAAGGGGCGGGTCCAGGAAGGTGTACAATGGAAGTGTCATCAGCAGTGGAATGGCTGTCAATCTTCTGTTCTGCAGAGGAAAGAGGAGAGAGGCATTAATACACAGCGCCACCCCTGGTTTGGATTGTAAGTATCATCACCAGAGCCCTTAAGCTGCTCACATAGAAACTATAAATATATTGTTATTCTGGAAGACGGGCCTCAAGTAATGTCAAAGTAAAAACTGAAAAGTGGGTGAAAATAAGAAAATTGATGAGTAAATTCTTAATTAGGTGAAAACTTCTGAGAAAAACTGCAAAAATATCTTTAAAATAGGTGATGAGATCCCAAATTTACAATTACACTTACTTAACAGATGCCTGTATCCAAAGCAACTTAAAAAAGTGGTCAACATAATCGAGTAAACCTCAGTCGGGGGGAGTGTTAGAGAGCAGGTATTATGGGACAAGGTTACAAAATTGATCACCGCAAGCAAAAAGCTCAGAACAGAAATACACATGAGTTTCTATTCCTAGGTTATAAAAACTTTACAACGAATGTCATTTAGACAGAAACTTACCAAGCAAGAGGGTCTTCATACACTTTTTAAATACATCAGCGGAATCAGAATTTCAAATGGAGGTGGACACCTTACCACCAGCAAGGAGATACACATGAAAAGAGTCTGGGCTGAGATTTGATACCACGCAGAGGTAACATCACCAGACACCATTCATCAGCAGACCTTAGTGGTTAAGAAGGAACATAGATAGATAGATAGATAGATAGATAGATAGATAGATAGATAGATAGATAGATAGATAGATAGATAGATAGATAGATAGTCCTATCTATCTATCTATCTATCTATCTATCTATCTATCTATCTATCTATCCTGCTGTGACTATACAGGTGCCTCCATATCACCTACCAGAGGCAACAAGGAAAGTGATACATGAAGAATTCCAACAGATGCTCCAATTAGGTGTTATTTGGCCGAGTAACAATGAATGGTGAAGTCCAATCATACTTGTCTCAAAGTCTGACCGTTTGATTTGGTTAGGTTTTGATTTTAGGGGTTTGAATAAGATTTCCAAGTTTGCTGCATACCCGATGCCACATGTGGATGAGTTGCTCGGGCAGGCATCATATATCTCCACCCTTGATCTCACGAAGGGTTATTGGCAAGTCCCCTTGAAGGAGTCTAGTTGTGAGAAAACTGTTTTCGCCATTCCGGACGGGTTGTTTGAATTTATGGCACTCCCTTTTGGTCTCCATGGCACACCGCTGACCTTTCAGTGTATGATGGACCAGATCCCGTGTCCCCATTCTGCGTACACGGGTTCCTATCTTGACGATGTGGTCATTTTCAGTAATGACTAGGAATCTCATCTCGTCCGCCTTCGGGTGGTGCTTGACAGTTTGAGGCTGGAGGGGTTGATGGTCAACCCTAAGAAGATCAAGCTGGGTATGTCAGAAGCCCACTGTCTGGGATATTCCATGGGGAAGGGTTTGCTCAGATCTCAAATGGACAAGGTGGTGGAGGTGCTTGCATATCCCCGTCCTGAAGCATAGAGACAGGTTCATACCTTCCTCAGGCTCACAGGATATTACAGGTGGTTCATTCCCAATTTTGCACATCAGGCCACCTCCCCTTACAGACTTGACAAAGGGCAGAAAGTGTGTAGTAGTGTTGTCTGGACCGACGCCTGTGAGAGAGCTTTCACAGACCTAAAAGCCGCTTTATCATCATTTCTGGTTCTGAGCAATCCTGACTTTTCAAAGGAATTTATTCTGCAAACAGATGCTAGCACTTTTGGTTTAGGAGCGGTGCTCTCACAATGTTTTCAGGGGGAAGAACACCCCATCATGTTAATCGACTATTGAAAAGGAGTGCCTGGTGATTAAGTGGGCGGTGGAGGCCCTCTGTTACTATCTCTGGGGACGACGGTTTACCCTGGTGACTGACCACTCCCCGCTGCAATGGCTGTACAAACAGAATGAATACAAACACCTGCGTCACTTGGTGGTCTATTAGTTTACAGATATTTGTTTTTGATGTTTGCCATCATCCCAGGGCAGCACACACCAATGTGGACATTCTCTCCCACCTGGCTGAGCCCGGCTTGGACGATTGCTTTGCCCACACCGGTGTGGAAAAAGCTGTGGGGGGAAATGTAAGGCTTGTAAACTGTTTTGGGGCTCCCCTCAACAGGACGACACACTGAAAAGTGTCACAAAGTGCGATCACTGCGTCTATGGAAGACAGCCTGTCAGTTGCTGAGACATCCACAGGCTCCCAGTGCTGTGGTAGTTCGGCGTGAAAAAAATTTGAAAAGATCGCGGTCACACTATGAGCACCTGCCATCGATGGGTGATGCAAGGAACATTATAAATGAAGGGAACAGAATTACTTGGCTATTAACCTGTCCCCGATCCTGCCTGACTGCTGTGTCTGCGTATAAGAGAATGATAGATCATGCTACAATAAATAACTGTGCTGTTCCTGTTTCAAGCTGAATAAAGTTGGTTTTGCTAAACTATTGAGACATGTTTTGGGGTGCAAGACAGGGACACACATGTCACTTTGTATTATATAAGGTAAATCTGCAATACTGAGAGCCAGCAGCAACATGAGCAGTAAATATCAGCTGGTCATCAATCACCAGCACAAGACTGTGTGCCGACTTGGCAGGGGTTAATGATGGTGAGCTGAAATGAAGAGAGATGGGGTGTTCAACAGACAGGTTAGCTGGGATAACAAAAGGCATAAACCAGGTGAAAAGCTGGTAGACAGCTGGTAGACAGATTGATTTGAAAAGTACTATCTACAATAGATTATCCATCCATCTATTATCCAACCCACTATATCCTAATTACAGAGGCACAGGGGTCTGCTGGAGCCAATCCCAGCCAACACAGTGCGTAAGGTAGGAAACAAACCCTGGGCAGGGCGCAAGCCCACCGCATGGCACAATTTAAAATCGCCAATGCACCTAACCTGCATGTCTTTGGACTGTGGGTGGAAACCCACACTGACACGGGGAGAACATGCAAACTCCACGCAGGGAGGAACCGGAAAGTGAACCCGGGTCTCCTAACTGCGAGGCAGCAGCGCTACCACTGTGCTACCATGCCGTCCCGCATTAGATTAGTTAAACAGATTAAAAGGTACACTTTTAGATAGATTGGAAGCAGTATATACGTTTCATGACTTTAAATTACATCTGTTTTTTTTTCAGAGCCTATAATTCCTCTCATTCATGTTGGCTACATGTACAGTGGCTAAGCTGCCAGCTTAGATAGATAGATAGATAGATAGATAGATAGATAGATAGATAGATAGATAGATAGATAGATAGATAGATAGAGTGCATCCGGAAAGTATTCACAGCGCATCACTTTTTCCACATTTTGTTATGTTACAGCCTTATTCCAAAATGGATTAAATTCATTTTTTTCTTCAGAATTCTACACACAACACCCCATAATCCATCCATTTTCCAACCCGCTGAATCCGAACACAGGGTCACGGGGGTCTGCTGGAGCCAATCCCAGCCAACACAGGGCACAAGGCAGGAACCAATCCTGGGCAGGGTGCCAACCCACCGCAGGACACACACAAACACACCAAGCACACACTAGGGCCAATTTGGAATCGCCAGTCCACTTAACCTGCATGTCTTTGGACTGTGGGAGGAAACCGGAGCGCCCGGAGGAAACCCACGCAGACACGGGGAGAACATGCAAACTCCACGCAGGGTGGACCCGGGAAGCGAACCCAGGTCTCCTTACTGCGAGGCAGCAGCACTACCACTGCACCACCATGCTGCCCACACCCCATAATGACAATGTGAAAAAAGTTTACTTGAGGTTTTTGCAAATTTATTAAAAATAAAACAACTGAGAAATCCCATGTACATAAGTATTCACAGCCTTTGCTCAGTACTTTGTCGATGCACCTTTGGCAGCAATTACAGCCTCAAGTCTTTTTGAATATGATGCCACAAGCTTGGCACACCTATCCTTGGCCAGTTTCGCCCATTCCTCTTTGCAGCACCTCTCAAGCTCCATCAGGTCAGATGGGAAGCGTCGGTGCACAGCCATTTTAAGATCTCCCGTGTCCCACAGGCAATACACAGTCCATTAAGCACTCAACACACCAACAACACACTCTTCTCTTCTCTTCCTTTCCTTTCCTTTCCTTTACCACCACCACCACCACCACTCCTCCTCCTCCTCCTCCTCCTCCTCCTCAAGCCTCGTCTCCTTCCTCCTAACTCTGCCTCCTCAAGTGGTGGTGGCTGGCCCTTTTTATATCCCACCTGGCCCTAATTGCCCTTTTCGGGTGGAGCTGAAGATACGTCCAGCTGGGCTGCTGATTCCATGCAGCTCCCCCTAGCGGCCATCCGAGCCCCCAACCAGGCTGTGGAGGACTCCATCTCCCATAGAGCCATGTGACGGGTTGGGGTGTCACTGTCTGCCAGGGAGGCTGCCACCAAGTGTCCTGGGGGAGGTATTGAGCTGCCCATGGTTGCTCCCCCGGAATAGATGCAGAAGGGGCATGGGACCCGGCTGTCCGCCACAATAGATAGATAGATGGCTTTTTTCACATAGCACCTCCTGTTCAGTAGTCATTAATTGACAAAGCAGACGCCCAGAAGAGACTGAACGCTGTTTATTACTAATTTTTTATGATTGCAATTAGGTACTTAAATTTTAAAAAATAACAAATATAACAAGCTAAACTTATTTTAATGCAGGTTGCCTTTTTAAAAACACACCTGTACCACAAAATCTGCCATTATTCATATCACTTAGTTGATTAGAAAAAGAGCATGGGGCACTGTAGTATAAAGCGTTGCCTCGTAAATCCGGGTACTTTGGATTTGGTCACGCTATCGGTTATCAGTCCACAGAATGGACGTTATCAGCCTTCATCAGTCACCACTGGTGCATCACCCCCCATAACTGGACGGTTCACGGCGACAGACCAAGCCCTTCAGTTCCTGGGGGCACGCAGAGGCTACAAGTTTTCATTCCAGCCTCGTTTCAATTTAGAAGCCATTTGGTGCTGCTAATTGTTGCCTTCTTTTACATTTTGAAACCTAAATTGCCTATTTGTTTCTTTTGCCGCACCTGCCAGTTAACATCACCTACTGCTGGTCAAAATATATTTGAACAGTGTTTTCATTGAACGAGCTTCAACAGTATTAGAAATTTCTGCCAGGTCACAGTTAGGGCAGTGCCAAGCTTAGCTAATTGGCTTCAACGGCTTCAGCGTGTCACTGCAACCAATCTGAAAGTTTGAAAACGTAGAAGGCGCGTGTTATTTTTATTTACTTTTGTGGTACATCAGTGCAAAGCATGTTAAATTAACTGTGCTCATTGATTACTAATTAAGAAAGTGTTTGAAAAAGAATGCAGTCACCGCATCCCAGCGGGAATCTATCTGAGACCCTTGGTTTACTAGAGTTTTCATCGGGGGGTTAATGAGTGGAAATCGTGATCGTGTGCATTTTTAAGAGCTTCCATTATTATGGTCGGCGTGTTGAAGAGCCGCTTTTTCGATAGCTGGTAGTGAAACCTCTCAGTGTCTACTCTTCCTTTCTCTTTGGATTATCCACTTGTAAGGTCCGCCAGTCAAGTAACAGACTAGGTGGTCCGATTCTAGAGGATACTCCGCGAGCCCGAATATCTTAAAGACAGTTCAGTCCCGAAATGCTCCGCGGCGAGCACGTGTGGCGCGCACTCCAGTGTCGATCCCGGCCACACACCCCAACGTGGGTTCAAATCTCGGCCTTCTTTTCACTGTTTGCGCATTGGTTTCCCTCCGATTGGCTTAGGGGTCCCGCCTCACCAAAGAGACTGGACTGATAATAAATTGGGTCCCCGTCAAAATAGGTCTATGCGCTGAATACAGCGACGTGGATTGGCTGTTCCTGTGTTTGTTACCGCGTCGATTTGGCGATATAAATACAATAAAACTCGTACAAGCTAAGCAGATTAAGAAATGATGGAAAGGATGTTTAAGGAAAACGTGATCTTGAGCATATGTATTTAATAAAGGGTACGTGTATATTAATTGTGGGTACGATTTAAGATGTTAACAATGAATGGATCGTAGCAGCACCGGAAATCATCAGATTTATTGTGCTAAGTAAAACCAAACTGTTTTAAGCTCCATGTAAAGTCGATCGCAGAATCAGGAAACCAACTACCAGAAAAACGCAACATACTGTTATTTGCATAAAACCCTGACCTACGAGGATGAAGGTAGGATTACTTATTCACAGCTCCATATTCAGCTGGCTACTTATTCGCTCCCAGCCAACTGCTTATTGACAAAGCTTGTGCAGACCACTTACTTTTTCGATGTTAACTGCGAGACCGGTGCTTTCTTGCTAAACTGCGGTTAAGTTTTGCCTGGTTCAAAGGGTCGCAATGTCTAGCAAAGCTGCAACACTTCCATATCCGATAAATGCGACTGTTATGTTTAATGGACACTATACAAAATTAAATAGCGTTGAGTCATCCTGATTATCATAATTTGAAGGTAAGATACACGTCTCCGTTAAATTGTAGTTAAGTTTAGCTCGATCCAGCGCTGGTAACTTGCAAACGAAAGGCAAAACTGGCACTCTGTTATATCGAATGAATGGGATTAAGTGACGAGGGTGAAGTTAATTGACAGCAGAACACGGAGCCGCGAATTAAGAAGCTGTCAGCCTCGTCCAGAGCCTTCAGCTCAGCGACAGTGGCATACAGGACAACACTGTACTGCCGACTCCACGCCCTGGTGATGAAGGGGCGTTATAAATGGGACGTGTACGTTGTTATTAAGGTACAGGGGTGATGCCTTAATAACAATCAATACACCCCTTTTACAACCTCTTCATCACTGGGGCGAGAAGTCATAATATTGTGCACGATGCATTGTCTCACACTTAAAAAAATAACGGTTTGTAAAAAAAAATAAAATGTTAATTTTATGGTAAAAAACTGGCAGCTGTGGTTGGCAGAATTTTACCGTAAAAAAGAAGGCGGCAATATTTTCAGGTCTACGGTAGTAAATAACTGTTTTTTCTTTACAACAGAAGTGAACGTTTAGCCATAACCTGAAATCCATGAACTGTAATTAATTAAAATGCCAAACACTAAATCGTTAGAAAATGTTAGAATTAAATACCAGTGCGCATTCAAGTAACAACAACCAACAGTAAAGGTGTTGTATCGCTTAATTATTTACAATGGGGCAAAAAAAATTCAGTGGTTAAGTAAATTAGATTACATTGTCAGGTAGAGAAGTAAAGTTTGCTTTTGTAGTGTATGATGTCCTACAGGTGTGCCAGCTCATCAAATAGCACCCACCTTAATAAATCAGCTTCCATAGACTCAAAAAACCTTCAGCACGCAGAAAAAAATAAGTCGGCTAACTTTTAGTTTTTCTCCTTACTGTGCAAGATATGCGGTTATCCAGGAACAATACGGTAAAGTGGGCGTGTCCTTATGCAAATAGCGTAACTTCGGGATTACTGAAACAGCGCTTTACCGTTTTACATTTTACAGCTTGTTTACCTTCGCTATTTAACAGTTTTACACGGTGTAACCGTATATATTTCAGTAAACAGTATGTAGCATATTCAGAAGGTAGAAAAATACCGATTTAACAGAACTTGGCTTTAAAAAATAATTAGATAGATAGATACTTTATTAATCCCAATGGGAAATTCACATTCTCCAGCAGCAGCATAATGATACAATAAATAATATTGAATTAAAGAATGATAATAATGCAGGTGAAAAACAGACAATAACTTTGTATAATGTTAAATGTTAACGTTTACACCCCGGGTGGAATTGAAGAGTCGCATAGTTTGGGGGAGGAACGATCTCCTCAATCTGTCAGTGGAGCAGGACAGTGACAGCAGTCTGTCACTGAAGCTGCTCTTCTGTCTGGAGATGATACTATTTAGTACATTGTTTAAGAGATATAGGTAATTTTCAGTAGAATATAAGGTAACTTTCCTTTTTTTATGAAAAGGTATTTTACTTTCACCATTCACAGTATTTTTACCGTTAAATTTACTGACATTTTTTTTTACTGTGTTCCTTAAAGGCACTTTACTGCATGGGTCGTGGGGCTCCTCGTCCCTTGTTTCACAAAGAACCAATTCATTCAAAGGTTCTAAGTCAATGAAATGGGTCTTTAAGCTTTTAAAAAGGTTCCTAAAGTGTCTAATATACAGTATATCAATGAAAATCTGAAGTTGACCTGCAAGCAGCAAGAGTAATTTGAAAATTGAATCCTTTTTCATGGTCATTTATGGAGTCTGTTACAGAGCTTATTTATTTATTTACTGGAATGGTTCTTTGGGAATTCATAAATTGTTCCTCTGTTTAAAACTGCACACGGAATTTCCTATCCATCGTATGACGATCGGACTCAGAATTTGACAGCTATATCACAATGTCTATGTTTTCATCAAAGCCCTTTATCCTTTACAAAACACAGCCATGTCCTGATTGTAAAAAACATACCGACACAACCTCTGAGTTCGGGAGTGAATGGTGCCGTTTAGAACTGTACTGCTCCACTGGTGCGCTTCTGTCCGAGATCCATTACGAAATTGTGACTGTTAATCTGCGAACATCTGACAGTCCTTTTAATTGTTACATCAGCCGCCAAGAGGTGTGTCCAACCTTGGAACGGCTTGATCTCTTTCGCATAGTAAATTAAATAAATTCAAAAGTAAAAAAGCGAAAGGAAGAGTAACTCTATGAAGTCGACTCGGATTGGAATAGCTGCTGGCTTTGTTTCCCTAAAACGCTGAAGGCTATGACGGCGCCGTATTCATAGTGTAACAATTTGGATATTATTGATCTGATGGCACCTTGTGGTAAGCCCCCCTCTGAAACGCCAGGGGGCGTTCAACATATCACTGCAGAACATTGCAGCCCATCCTCTACCAGGATTTCCTTTTGATGTCGTCCAGCTTCATAAAGGCTCGTGGAGCCCAAATCACTTTAATTGTCTCTAATCATCCGCTGACGCTCCTCGCTAATCCCCTTTTAAAAAGAACAATCTGTCGGACTTCTAATTAGCCAGAAAGAAGGAACTTTAAAAGACAGGAGCACAAATGGAGTAGCGGCAGTGAGATGAAAGCCTCTATTTCAAACTGCAAACCGTAGATCGCGCTAAAGTGAAAGATCTACATAAAGGAATGAAGGGTCTTGTGAGCAGCTGGATTAAAATGGCGGGGTAGTTAGTGTAACTGCCTCAGGCTGAACAAACATATACATCAAACAAGATACACGTTATTTAATATAGCACCTTTCAGATGTGCATTACAAAGTGCGTTACATCTGCAGCTCTCGGAGTTTCGCAGCTGAAGCGCAGGCAGGTGAAGTGACGCGCTGAGTGGCTGATGGGATTAGTAAACCTGTGGCTTACAGCAAATCATGCTGTGTTAGTAACATGCTGAAGATGATAACACCGACATCCCTCCATCCACGTCTCTAAGCCGCTCTACCAGGGCAGCTGGCGCGTATCCGGCATAAGGCAGGAGCGGCACTGGACACTTAGGTGCCAATCCAGGCCTGAATCGGAGACAAAACGGTGAACTGCTCGGGAATCCATGAGAAATAGGAAATAACCTGAAAACGGGGGCAATAAAGAAACGTACGCCTCATACAGAATTACAGTCACCGAAACCCTACTTGAAACTGATGAAAATAATAATAATACGCGCAAAAATCATTCTTTAGCTTCTTTAGTAGAACTTAATTTAATTATGAAAATGACTTCCATGCAGTTCATTTGTTTTCCTTCAGGATAAAGCAATTGTATTGATCCAACATGAGTGCTTCACAGGGAGTTCTAACTTAACCTAATAACGTTTGTCAAAATTAATTTGATGATGTTGGTGCAAGTTGATATAGCAGAGTTAACCTGTCATTCAACAATATAATTCTTGGATTTAATAATAATAAGAATAATACATCATTACATTATTATTATGTTTTTTGGTCAGGTTTTTCCACCAAAATAAATTATGTAAATCCTGCTTAAAATAATATGCTGTGTTTACTCAGCTATTTATTAAAACGCAATAGGATAAATTAAGCCACATACAGATAGTTTCATTAAGGTTACATTCAGTATAGGTCCATACATCAGATGTAATTAATTTTCAACATATGTTAAAACTTCCACTTGTTAAGTGTGTATAGTTTTTCGCAGAGTTCAACATAAGATAAACAAGATTTATTTTGGTTAATTGTGTTTTCCGTACAATTTAAACATTTATTGTACTGGAAACAAAGAAAAATATGTTTTTTTTTCCTGATGTAGAGTGGATGACGTGAATCAAAAAGCATCGGTCTCCACAGCCATACGAAACCCGTTGGTATTTGGGGGGAAAAAAAGTCAGTTTACTAAAAGACTTACACGTGCTTTATAAAGGGCTGGGGATTCCCCGGAATGTGTTGCCAACAAAAAAGGGATGGAGCTTTATGTACAATACCTGACGTTATGCAAATGTTTGATGTGATTTGATTATTTCAAGTTAAATCAACTTAAGGTAACTGTGTATAGGAGATACCATGTTTTGAGGATTAGAAAAGTATTCCTTTTGAATAAGAGTAATGTAGACTAGGTGAGTAATGACAGCAGTCCATGTGACAGGTTATGCTTCTGATGAAAGACAAATAATCTGATTACTTTGTTTCAACATTAATTGTGTTAGTGTGACATTAAGCGCATTTACAATAAGTCAAGTTAAGTAATGGCAGCAAACATAAATATAGTGCTCAAAAATTAAAAAGGAACAGTTTTTACTCAGAGTATAGCATCAAGACAAAGAAACTTCTGGGCTATTGATCTGGTCAGTTAAGTAGCTGGGGGGGGGGGGGGGGGGGTGTTAATCAGTTTCAGCTGCATTGGTATTAATGAAATTAACAACAGGTACACTAGATGGGCAAAAATGACATGACCCCGAAAACATGAATGAATGGTTTAACAGGTGGAGTGAGCCCATTGACATTTTTCCATCCTCATCTGTTTTGTCACTCGTTTTGCATTTGGCTGCGGTCATTGTCACTACTGGTAGCATGAGGAGATACTTGAACCCTACAGAGTTTGGTTGCACAGGTAGTCCAACTTCTCCAGGATGGCAAATCAATACATGCCATTGCCAGAAGGTTTGCTGTGTCTCCCAGCAGAGTCTCAAGGGCACGGAGGAGATTCCAGGAGACAAGCAGTTACTCTAGGAGAGCTGGACAGGGCCGTAGAAGGTCCTTAACCCATCAGCAGGACCAACCGGTATCTGTTCCTTTGGGCAAGGAGGAACAGGCTGAGCAATGCCAGAGCCCTACAAAATGACCTCCAGCAGGCCACTAGTGTGAATGTCTCTGACCAAACAATCAGAAACAGACTTCATGACGGTGGCCTAAGGGCCCGACGTCCTCTAGTGGGCCCTGTGCTCACTGCCTGCCCGGCACCGTGGAGCTCGATTGGCATTTGCCATAAAATACCAGAATTGGCAGGTCCACCACTGGTGCCCTGTGCTTTTCACAGATGAGAGCTGGTTCACCCTGAGCACATGTGATAGACATGAAAGGCTCTGGAGAAGCCATGGAGAATGTTATGCTGCCTGTAGCATCGTTCAGCATGACCAGTTTGGTGGGGGTTCAGTGATGGTATGGGGAGGTATATCCATGGAGGGACGCACAGACCTCTACAGGTTCGACAACGGCACCTTGACTGCCATTAGGTATCGGGATGAAATTCTTGGACCCATTGTCAGACCCTATGCTGGTGCAGTGACTCCCGGGTTCCTCCTGGTGCACGACAATGCCCGGCCTCATGTGGTGAGAGTATGCAGGCAGATCCTGGAGGATGACGGAATTAATACCATTGACTGGCCCCCACGCTCACTCGCTTGACCTCAATCCAATAGAACACCTCTGGGTGGGACATTATGTTTCGGTGCATCTGATGCCTCAGACTGTGCAGGAGCTCAGTGATGCCCTGGTTCAGATCTGGGAGGAGATCCCTCAGAACGCCATTCGTCATCTCATTAGGACGTTGTCAGGCATGCATACAAGCAATGTGGGGGCCATACAAACTATTGAGTACGATTTGGAGTTGCTGCAATGAAATTTCGGCAAAACAGACTTGCCTGCCTGCCGCATCATTTTTTCCCTTTGATTTTCGGGGTGTCTTTGAATTCAGCCCTCTGTAGGTTAACAATTTTCATTTCTATCAAACGGTGTGCCATCCTTTCATTCCTAACACATTACCATATCTGTCCATAGCAGTAGAAATAGCCAGCAGGATTTGTTTCCCCATTGAGATCTGATGCATTTTCAAAGTGTTACATTCATTTTTTGAGCAGTTTATTTTAAGACAAGTAACTTCAATTAGACAAATAAAGTGAACACTGGGTGAAATTAGCAAATCAAATAATCATGCTGAAAAATGTTGGTGTGTGTATATATACTGTCTATAGTGTTGGTAACAAAAAAGACAGAGTCACAAAAACCATGCAAATGGATGGAAATAAAAATGGTAATAATATTGGAGACTGGATGAAAATAACTGTGGTGGGTTGGCACCCTGCCCAGGATTGGTTCCTGCCTTGTGCCCTGTGTTGGCTGGGATTGGCTCCAGCAGACCCCCGTGACCCTGTGTTTGAATTCAGCGGGTTGGAAAATGGATGGATGGATGGATGAAAATAAGGAATAAGCAAGTTAAAAATGAGTATTAATTCCAGATGGGCTTAAAGAGGAGAAGGACAAACAAACTGTAATGGCCTTTACTTCACTTTTAACACGTAGACTTATCTCGCTCAACTGGAAGAATCCTAACTCACATCTGTTAAGTCAGTGGGTAACTGATGTTATTACTATTTGAAATGGGAAAAAAATCAAAGTCTCACTTAGAGGATTTATGCAAAACTTTTTAAAAATCTGGCAGGGCCTAATCAGTAACATTTTAGAATAAGCATTTAAATTGAGGAAGTGGATTCTCTCCTCTCTTTTTTTATTCAATTTTATTTCATTTATTTATTTATCCATTTACTTATTTTTACTAATTTAAAGCTTTACTCTGCTGGTCAAGCTCTCTTTCTTATGGGTGGGGGTTGATTTATTTCAAACATAGTTTGTTAAACTTGACTTGCTTATATGGAATGTTATTTGGTTTTAATAAAATCAATAAAAACGCTTAAAGAATGAGTATTAAAAAGCTGGCAAGGATGCTGGTAATGGGGTTTAAAGGACATACTCAAATATTCAAGACTAAACAAAGAGCCCGTTTCGACAACGTAAGATGAAACGGCCACGAGTGGAATAGTAATACGCATAAGCACCGCAAACCTGATATAGGTGTGCTGAATAAATACGTAACTGGGCCTCGAGCTGTAGTCGAAATCGCCTTTCAGGCATCTAGAGTTTTAATCGAAGTCGCCTTTCTCTTTGAATTTTCGTGGCTGTAAATCCGCCGCCTGCCGCGATGTCGGTATGAATGCATAATTAGGCCTCGAGCTGTAGTCGAAATCGCCTTTCAGGCATCTAGAGTTTTAATCGAAGTCACCTTTCTCTTTGAATTTTCGTGGCTGTAAATCCGCCGCCTGCCGCGATGTCGGTATGAATGCATAATTAGGCCTCGAGCTGTAGTCGAAATCGCCTTTCAGGCATCTAGAGTTTTAATCGAAGTCACCTTTCTCTTTGAATTTTCGTGGCTGTAAATCCGCCGCCTGCCGCGATGTCGGTATGAATGCATAATTAGGCCTCGAGCTGTAGTCGAAATTGCCTTTCAGGCCTCTAGAGCTTTAATCGAAGTTGCCTTTCTCTTTGAATTTTTGTGGCCATAAATCCGCCGCCTGCCGCAATGTCGGTCTCGTAAGGTTTTTCGGGCAGCTGCGCAGAAGGTGACTGCGCATTCGGCTTCGGACGGACGTGAGTGACTTTCTCTTTGAATTTTTGCGGCCGTAAATCCGCCGCCTGCTGCGATGTCGGTCTCGTAAGGCTTTTCGGGCAGCTGCGCAGAAGGCAACTGCGCATTCGGCTTCGGACAGACGTGAGTGAGTGAGTGAGTGAGGAGACTGGCAAATTATGTATTAAGATCAGGAAACCAGATGAATGTAAGAAAAAGGAAAATAATTCTGGAACTGTAAGAAACATGGTAAAGGTGGCGATCAGAGAATTAAAGAGAGGTGAATATGCAAAACTCATGATGAAAATCCATGTAAATTAATAAAATGATTAAAAAAAGTACTGGAAACTGGGTGAAAATAAAGAATACGAAAATCATTCTGAAAATAAGTAAAAAGGCAATTTGGCAAAGACAGTGGTAGCAGAGTAAGAAGAATTATGTACCAAATGTGTGGAAAAGAAAGAAAGAAAGGTAACTGTAACATTCTTAACATTTCTATTCTCACTCACTCTTGGAAAATATGAAATATCAGATTAGCATAAATAAATACAAAAGAAATTTGAGTAGCGAGGTTGGCAACAAATGGATATGCCTAATCTAACAACATGGACCCCACATGCTGGAATGGATAAAAATCAAATTAGAAAATGTCCACATGGTGCATCATTCAGGTGTGTTTAGTGAACTGATGTGAAAGTTTGGAGCATTTTGGTTTTATTGGTTACATCATCAAAAGTCAGTTATGACCTTGTCATATATTAAATGTTTTTGTAAAAATAAGTCCAAAAATGTGATAATAGGACGCATTTATGTTTAATGTCACTGTAAGAGCGTAAACCAAATTGCCTTCTAGTGGCTCTGTATCTTTCAAAGACCACCGATTCCAGTAAAAGTGATGTCGAAATGGCGTCTATTTGTGTTGTTTTGTTAGCTGTTGGTTGTGAAGGGTCTGTGACTAACTTTAGTTTACACATTTTTAAGCATGATATTTCTGAACAAATTACCCAGTGGTACTGGTGAAATATCTCAGTAAAATTGTTAGCCACTTCAGATCATGATGGAGAGCAACTCTGGAGCTTTTCTAAAAAAATGATTATGTCTGAGAAATGTTGAATCCTTTGAATGTGCAGACAATGCAGCTGTGAGGTTGGTTTCTGTGTAAACTGAATACTGCATGTGTATCTATTCACTCTGTTTACAGATTGACACTTATAGATGTAAGTAACGTTTTGTATTTCTTTTATGTTTACAGTTAACTTGCCTCAAGCAGAAGAATAAGAGATCTGGTGCCCTAGTGGTTTGTACATGCAGAGGCAGCCTTAGGCGTGTGCGGGGCCAAGGGCTGACCAACCTCACGCAGAGCCGGTTATGTCAAATACTGTATGTGTGGACTGTATAAACTTGCATGCGAATTTAATAAAAATAATGTTAACATACAATGGATTTTCTCATTACAGTATTCAACTAAATTTTTTGCAAGATAACACACAGACATTATCAAAATATAATTCATGACAATACCACAAAATTGCAAAATGTGATGCGGTGTCATGCGGAAATTAGCAGGGCCTCTACTAGAAAAGTCCCCAAACTGCAAGTATACTCTGAGTCTCGATATGCAGGATGTCATAGTCATAACTCATATTGATGTCATGTCAGCCAGTTATCATTAGCAATACGTATTTTTGTGCATTAATATCTGGACATGTTTAAGGCCTACAAATAAAATGTGAGTTTCAGTGTTTGGACAGGAAGCATGAAATTAACGTAAAGGTATCATCATGAAATCTCTTACTGGTTTCCAGGTTCAGAGATGAAAACCCACTTTTCTTGCCTTCCTATTTTAGGAAAAGATAATAATGTCGACCCTTTTTTGGGTGATGAAGGTCCATCCATTCTCTTCTGCTTATCCGAGGTCGGGTCGCGGGGGCAGCAGCTTGAGCAGAGATGCCCAGACTTCCCTCTCCCCGGCCACTTCTTCTAGCTCTTCCAGGAGAATCCCGAGGCGTTCCCAGCCCAACCGAGAGACATAGTCCCTTCAGCGTGTCCTGGGTCTTCCCCAGGGCCTCCTCCCGGTTAGACGTGCCCGGAACACCTCACCAGAGAGACGTCCAGGAGGCATCCTGATCAGATGCCTGAGCCACCTCATCTGACAACTCTCGATGCGGAGGAGCAGCGGCTCTACTCTGAGCCCCTCCCGGATGACTGAGCTTCTCACCCTATCTTTAAGGGAAAGACCAGACACCCTACGGAGGAAACTCATTTCAGCCGCTTGTATTCGCGATCTCGTTCTTTCGGTCACTACCCATAGTTCATGACCATAGGTGAGGGTAGAAACATAGATCGACTGGTAAATTGAGAGCTTCGCCTTGCAGCTTAGTCTTATTGAATCCACAATTTTTAATTTGAGGCAATTCATTTGTTTTATACTGAAGGAAATCTATTTTTTTAAGTTGAGGAAAATTATTTAGAGTGATTGGGTGTAATTCACTTGTTTTATACTGAAGTAGATCAATTTTTTAAGTTGTTACAATTTAAATTGTTTTATTGGTCGTAACCTGTTTTTATGCTATTAGAAATGTTATGAACATGACACATTCCAATGCTGTACTCTTTACATTCATTTAAAAATCTAGTGCAAGTACACAAGCATTTTGCAGTGTAAATCTTCAATATACAACAAAAAATTATTAAATGTTTCTACAGCTTTCTTGAAAGTATGCTTTATTACGAGTTCTTATACTTAAAATTAATAGTTGAGAAACAGGGTTACTTATCAGAAATCCTCCGTTATAAAAGTCTGCTGCTGAGAATGACCAGACCTGTATAGCCACGTCCACTCCACTCGGGAAAGTGTTCTTCTTTTTTGGCAGTTGGAAAGCCATCACGCTGGAAAGTTTGACCGGAAGAATATACAAATAACCCCTCCCATACAGCACACGAACAACCTAAAATATTAGGTTTACTGAAATAGGATTTTTATGTTTATTCCCTCCACCATAACTTACTTTGGAACAAACAATTTTTTTACTTTGATTGAGATCTGAAACCAAATGTTTCAAGCTACAACACTAAACGACTAATCTTAAGTGGCTTGAAAGAGAAAATTTACATTGAATGAACAACATCAATGTTATACTTTTTTCAGTGTGTGTGTGTGTGTGTATATATATATATATATATATATATATATATATATATATATATATATATATATATACAGTGGTGTGAAAAACTATTTGCCCCCTTCCTGATTTCTTATTCTTTTGCATGTTTGTCACACAAAATGTTTCTGATCATCAAACACATTTAACCATTAGTCAAATATAACACAAGTAAACACAAAATGCAGTTTTTAAATGATGGTGTTTATTATTTAGGGAGAAAAAAAAATCCAAACCTACATGGCCCTGTGTGAAAAAGTAATTGCCCCCTTGTTAAAAAATAACCTAACTGTGGTGTATCACACCTGAGTTCAATTTCCGTAGCCACCCCCAGGCCTGATTACTGCCACACCTGTTTCAATCAAGAAATCACTTAAATAGGAGCTGCCTGACACAGAGAAGTAGACCAAAAGCACCTCAAAAGCTAGACATCATGCCAAGATCCAAAGAAATTCAGGAACAAATGAGAACAGAAGTAATTGAGATCTATCAGTCTGGTAAAGGTTATAAAGCCATTTCTAAAGCTTTGGGACTCCAGCGAACCACAGTGAGAGCCATTATCCACAAATGGCAAAAACATGGAACAGTGGTGAACCTTCCCAGGAGTGGCCGGCCGACCAAAATTACCCCAAGAGCGCAGAGACGACTCATCCGAGAGGTCACAAAAGACCCCAGGACAACGTCTAAAGAACTGCAGGCCTCACTTGCCTCAATTAAGGTCAGTGTTCACGACTCCACCATAAGAAAGAGACTGGGCAAAAACGGCCTGCATGGCAGATTTCCAAGACGCAAACCACTGTTAAGCAAAAATAACATTAGGGCTCGTCTCAATTTTGCTAAGAAACATCTCAATGATTGCCAAGACTTTTGGGAAAATACCTTGTGGACTGATGAGACAAAAGTTGAACTTTTTGGAAGGCAAATGTCCCGTTACATCTGGCGTAAAAGGAACACAGCATTTCAGAAAAAGAACATCATACCAACAGTAAAATATGGTGGTGGTAGTGTGATGGTCTGGGGTTGTTTTGCTGCTTCAGGACCTGGAAGGCTTGCTGTGATAGATGGAACCATGAATTCTACTGTCTACCAAAAAATCGTGAAGGAGAATGTCCGGCCATCTGTTCGTCAACTCAAGCTGAAGCGATCTTGGGTGCTGCAACAGGACAATGACCCAAAACACATCATCAAATCCACCTCTGAATGGCTGAAGAAAAACAAAATGAAGACTTTGGAGTGGCCTAGTCAAAGTCCTGACCTGAATCCAATTGAGATGCTATGGCATGACCTTAAAAAGGCGGTTCATGCTAGAAAACCCTCAAATAAAGCTGAATTACAACAATTTTGCAAAGATGAGTGGGCCAAAATTCCTCCAGAGCGCTGTAAAAGACTCATTGCAAGTTATCACAAACGCTTGATTGCAGTTATTGCTGCTAAGGGTGGCCCAACCAGTTATTAGGTTCAGGGGGCAATTACTTTTTCACACAGGGCCATGTAGGTTTGGATTTTTTTTTTCTCCCTAAATAATAAAAACCACCATTTACAAACTGCATTTTGTGTTTACTTGTGTTATATTTGACTAATGGTTAAATGTGTTTTGATGATCAGAAACATTTTGTGTGACAAACATGCAAAAGAATAAGAAATCAGGAAGGGGACAAATAGTTTTTCACACCACTGTATATATATATATATATATATATATATA
Source organism: Erpetoichthys calabaricus (assembly GCF_900747795.2). Taxonomy (NCBI): domain Eukaryota; kingdom Metazoa; phylum Chordata; class Cladistia; order Polypteriformes; family Polypteridae; genus Erpetoichthys; species Erpetoichthys calabaricus. Next base: position 31,169,570 of record NC_041398.2, read on the forward strand.
CACACATATACTGGAGAAAATAACTTGAAAAATCCCCTCAAACAGGACACACAGACCTCAAAAGTGGGGCCCCCTTAGGCGCGGGGCCTGGGGTGGTCACCCCACTTGCCACCCCCAAACGCCACTCTTGTGTTCGTGTACACTTCTGCTGCCATTGACTGACTTGATTTGGGGATCTGTTTGCTGTCAGAGCTAGGAAAAAAGGGAAATACTTTATAAAAATGATACAAGTTGAAGTAACCATTCTCAAGGTAAAAGTGACACAATAAAAGTGAATAATTTCATAGTTGAAGACACACCACATAACAAACTCACCAAGTCAAGTCAAGTTGGGGAGCATGCACTGGAACAGTGCATTACCACACCCACTACACAATGAAACAACTCGGGATCCCGGTTTGCAACCCTCCAGGCAGACACGTGGTCCAGTCCTACCCTCCGGAAATGACCCTCTATCTGTCGCAGCCAGGTGCTACGTGGGCGACCCCTTGGCCTGGTCCAGCCACTCGGGTCCCCAACAATGAGGATCTTACGAGACGGATCACCCTCAGGGAAATGCGCTACATGGCCGTAGTGCCGTAGCTGACGCTCCCTCATAATGTAGGTAATGTGCCTCATTCGGGACTCCATGAGCTCATTTGACACAAAGTCAAACCAATGGTACCCAAGGATTTTCTGGAGAGATACAATACCAAAGGAGTCCAGTCTTCATCTCTGGTCACTGGATAGCATCCATGTCTCGCAACCATATAGCAAGACAGGAAGCACCAGGACTCTAAAGACTTGGACCTTCGTCCTTTTACATTGATATCGGGAGCGCCACACACCCCTTTCCAGCGACCTCATGACCCTCCATGCTCTCCCAATCCATCTACTGACTTCATAGGAAGAGTCACCAGAGACATGAATGTCACTGCCAAGGTAAGTAACCTCTCAACAAGGTCGCCAAACTCACCAATGCTTTCAACAGAAGATTTTAAAATATAACAACAATGTACCGTGCACTCTCTTTGAGATACCTCAATAAAAATTAAACCTTCCAAACAAATTCATGTGAAGAATAAATTTGCCAAGTTTCAACAAAATGTGTCTAACAGGAGAAGAGCTGTGTTGTTTGGACAGACAGACAGACGTGGCAACCACAATAGGTGCTTTTAACCTAAAATCACTCTGGTAAACATTTTGGTAGCGGAATGTAAAATGTCCCCACAAAATAAACCATTGGTGAAGTTTGGAAATACAAATAGAAATCGGACTGGATAGTAGTTGATGTAGAAACGTGCTGGAATTAAACTAAAATGGACAGCCACTAACGGGAATTTGGGAAAGGAATTGTTTTAATTGGAAAAAGGGAATCTGAAAAAAATAAAATTAGAAAGTGGAAGAAAATGAATGACATGTGTCACAGGACGCTGAGGGACAGACCCAGCCGGGACGCCTGGAAGGACCAGGAGGTGGCGTATTCATCTTCCGGGCCATGACGGGGCAACCACCCTGGATCTGGAGAGGACCACGGGAGAGGAGCATGAAGGCTCAAGCCCACTGGGGCCCGTGGCCACCGCCAGAGGGTGCCCCGAGCCTCATGGAACCCGGGAAACATTCACTTCCGCCACACCCGGGAAGATGGAGGAAGATCCTTCCAGGAATGCCTGGAGTGCTTCCAGGTGCAAGAGCAGCACTTCCGCCACACCTCGAAGTGCTGCCAGAAGGACGTTATCAGGCACCTGGAGCACATCCGGGTGGAAATAAAAGGGGCCGCCTCCCTACAATCAGGGAGCTAGAGTCGGGAGTGGAAGCAGGACAATGCTTCCGTGGAGAGAGGAAAGGCGGTCCAAGGACATTGTGGAAGAGGCCCGTGTTAGGAGTGTTTGGTGCAGGAGCACTGTGTGTTGTGCGAAGTGGAGAAAATAAATGTGTGCATTTTTATAAAGATGTGACCTCAGTCTGGTGGTGTCCGGGTGTATCTCACACATGAAAATCATTTTTAAGATTGATGAAAATAAAAAAAGGAATCTGACAGTGATACTGACAGCAAACTAAAACAAGAGAGAGTGAAATAAATCATGTTGAAGATGGGATGGAACACAACTTAGAAGAAGAAGAAGAAAAAACTCGTACAAAAAAAATCCTGGCAACTGGATGAAAATAACACACAAAAAAATAAAATATGCAATAGGAAGAGGATGCTACGGAAGCTTATTCCCGCCACTCAAAAAAAAAAATATATTGCGTTATTTCACAAAAGAATTGCGTTATATCGCAATAATAATTGCGTTATATCGCAAAAGAATTGCGTTATTTCGCAATAATAATTTCATTATATCTCAAACGTATTGCATTATTTTGCAATACCGATTGCGTTATTTCGCAAAAGAAGCCATTGCAGAAGGCTTGCAGTAGTGTCTGCACATTGCCGACTAGCAGCGACTCGATCGTTGTTTTAACCGAGCTGTATGTCATCAGTATCTCTATCAACCTATATTATCATTGAAATATATGATTTAGGTTTAATTGATGTTTCGAGTTAAAGATTACCTCTGCCTTGCAGATGCCTGCGTTGTGAACGTGCGCTTTGTCCTCAGAAGATGGATGTGCGAGTACACGAGTCGCTGCTAGTCGGCAATGTGCAGATACTACAAGCCTCCTGCAATGGCTTCTTTTGCGAAATAACGCAATCGTTATTGCAAAATAATGAAATACTTTTGCGATATAACGAAATTATTATTGTGAAATAACGCAATTCTTTTGCGATATAACGCAATTATTATTGCGATATAACGTAATTCTTTTGTGAAATAACGCAATATATTTTTTTTTTTGAGTGGCGGGAATACGCTTCCGTAGGATGCTGAACAGTAATTGAAAAGAAAGAGAATACTATGCCAATGATTCTGGCAACCCGATGAACCTGATATTCAACCGTAAATAAAATTAAAGCAGACTAGGGGCAAAAGGTGAAGGTCGACAAAATCAAATGATAATTATATGGCATACTGGAAGCTGGAGAAAAGCGGAAAGAAAATCAGTCAGCATACTGGGCAGGGTGTGAAAATATGAGAGAACAAATGGGGCATATTTAAGGAATCTTTAATGTATATAGCACCTTTCATAAGTGGTATTTACAAAGAACATTAAGTAAGAGCACAATGCAAGGCACACAACAACACAGATATCTTGTTGGAAACTAGTGGAAAATAAAGAGACTAACAATAGTGCTTAGAACTGAGGTAAAGAAAAGAAGAAGAAGAATGATGAAAAAGTTATTAGAAAGTGAATAAAACTGATACAGTGAGACATTTGGGAGAAACAAAGTAAAGAAACTATGACATGGTGGATGTTGGGAGAAAGTGGGAGAAAATCACTAAAATCTGAACTGGCATTACAAGTAATAAAACCAACCAAGTAAATCCATCCATCCATCCATTTTCCAACCCGCTGAATCCGAACACAGGGTCACAGGGGTCTGCTGGAGCCAATCCCAACCAACACAGGGCACAAGGCAGGAACCAATCCCGGGCAGGGTGCCAACCCACCGCAGGACACACACAAACCAAGCACACACTAGGGCCAAATTAGAATCGCTAATCCACCTAACCTGCATGTCTTTGGAAGGAAACCGGAGCGCCCGGAGGAAACCCACGCAGAACACAGGGAGAACATGCAAACTCCACGCAGGGGGGACCCGGGAAGCGAACCCAGGTCTCCCAACTGCGAGGCAGCAGTGCTACCCACTGCACCACTGTGCCGCCCACCAAGTAAATCATACCACAAAAATACAGAAGAAAGAAGGGCTAATGGAAAGTGACTGCTTTAAGATGCTCCTCTCAGCAACAGCTCAAATCAGACTGTACCAACTTTAATGGCATGAATGGGTATGGGCTGAACTAGTCTAAGATAGGTGGGGACTAAATGCTTACTGCATTTCTATTACCTTTGTCACACTTAAAAATAGAGACATAAAACGATATGAAAGGCACTATATGATAGATAGATAGATAGATAGATAGTGTGGTCGCTTCAGACAAGTCACCGCCTCTCTTGGGCTGCTGTCACCTTTTCTCACGCTTAAGTGTTAGCAGGAAGCCCAGTGAGGAGCCCAGAGCTATGCCATGTAACTCAACACCTCTGAGACAGGGCGGGTTAGCGGGCAGTCAAGCAGCAAGCAAAACACATTAGCACCTGAGAAGAGAAGGCAAGCACTGAGCAATTAGGGAGGAATGGCCGGGGAGGGGCCCCCAGTAATGATGGACTGATGGGAGTGCCAACAGCCTCACATGAGTCTGCAGTGCTGACCGTTTGGCCTAAGCAAACTGGTTTCTTTTATTTAGAGTCCTGTTGCATTAGTTCCACTGGAGTAACCGCAGAGAAGGAAAAACCTGCAGGGTACTGAGGGGTTGGGGTCTCACACACTTCTATATGCATCAATAAAATGTGCGTTCAGCCTCCTGTGCAGAGTGTTTTATTGTTTTGGCTGCCCTCATGCTCAATGTGCTGTCTCATCATCCTCCTCATACCTCTGTTTTCCCCAAAGCACCTACTGGGCATGCCAGCCCCTCCATACCCCACAGATTCTTGCTTAGGCCAAGTGCTATATCTGCAGTACCGCCACGGGGCCCCTTCATGCTCCTCTAAAATGAAAGGAGTCCTGAAAGCTTTTAACCTCAGCATCAGCTCATCTGCTTGTTTGACCCGCAGTCATCTTTATTGCTTTGCCTTAATGCCAGGAGCCTTTGAGTTAATTTGAATCTGAACTACTAGCTGCTCAGTTCCAGTCACTATATACCCTGTCTTTGGCTGTTCATCACTAATGCCTGAATGCCCCTATGTTTAACAGTTTGATCGTCTTCTGTGTTATCATTCCAAATCCAAACACAAGAGCTTCCTACTTCTCCATTGCATTTACAGATAGATATACTTGCCTTTGACCTGTGATGCTCATTTTCTACATGTGCATTATCTGTTCATGCAAATGCAATGATTTGTTCATTCATGTAATTATACATTGGAATCACTGACTTCTATCTATCTATCTATCTATCTATCTATCTATCTATCTATCTATCTATCTATCTATCTATCTATCTATCTATCTATCTATCTATCTATCTATCTATCTATCTATCTATCTATCTATCTATCTATCTCATGTTGAGTGTTGTCTTATTGTGAAAGTTGCTGGAATGGATTCTGGTGACTGTGATTTGGAAATGTCATTGGTATCTCATCCAGGGTTGGCACCCGCCTTGTACTTGGTGCTGCCACGGTATGTGACAACCCTCATGACCCTAAACTACAGTTGGAATCATCTACTGGACTGGTTCCTTCCTTGAACCTTCTTGATTTACAACTGGTATCCTGTCAAGGGTTGGTTCCTGGTTTCCGCCTGGTGCTGCTGGGATAGGTTTCAGCCTCCTTTAACCGTGAAGTAGAAATTTTCAACTGGTCATAGTTCGGCAACTAATTAATGGACAGACAATGCTGGGGTCCAGTTATGCTAATAAGGTTTGCTCGTGATATTATTGGGATAGAGGCTGAATCCTACAACCAGGAACTGGATTAAGCAGGCTTGATCAATAATGAGTGGATGGAATTATTCAATATATGTGCTAATATACGGAGATAATGGCCATTAAGAAGGGTACTATATACAATGAAGGCCAATTGATTAATTGATTGAATGATTGTTCATCAGGGTAGGTCAGAGTGTCCAGCTATCTACCTCATACAGGCTAAGCTGTTCCTGTTTTTCACTTGGTCTCCTCCTCTGTTCTTTATTTGTAATTCCATCCATTCATCCAAGAGCTGTGGCATTTTCATCCATGTTGAGGTCACTGGTGAAACAGAACATATCATGAAGTACAAGGTAACATAGAAATGAATACAAAATCATGTCCACCATCATGGCCATCCTGCAGCAGTTAATGTCGCCTATGAACATGAATTAAGCTGTCAGGAAAACTAGCATCTCCGGAGCAGACCTGACACTCAAGGGGTTTTCACTTTTGTGTTTTACATTTAGTGTCTCAGAAAGCCTGAGTCATCCCAGATATAAAAGGTACAAAGGTAGGTCGACACTTGGCTGGGATGGCAGTTCACTGTTCATTCAACGCAACTTACAAAAGAAGTCAATGTAGTCGAGTACAGGACAAGGTTACAGAATGAAGTTTCAAAATTCATCATCATAAGTGAAGAACTCAAAATACAAGCAAAGGAGTTTACAATTAATAAGTTACTCAAATGATTCTTAAACACATCGATGGAGTCAAAAGTTGAAAAGGAGACCAGCAGCTCATTCCACCAGCTAGGAGCTACACATAAAAAAAGTTGAGATCTTGGAATTGAGATCTGATGCCACTCACAAATGGCCTACACTAACGCCATTCACCAGCAGACCTGAGTGGTCAAGAAGGAGTAGAGGACCTCACAAGTGTCTTCTTATATGTAGCTGCTGATCCATCAACTACTCTCTAGGCAAGCATCAAGAACTTTAAATTAATATGTGCTGCTGAAGAGAGGAGTGACATATGCCCACCTCGGCTGATTGAGGATCAGACGTGTCGCTGCATTTTAATTCATCTGCAGGACACTGGTGATAAATGCCAGGACTTCTGCAAGCAGTGAGTTGGAGTAGTCCAGACATGACAAGACTAAAGCCTGGACCAGGAGCTGTGCTGCATACTCCGTCAGATATGGCGAATGTTGTACAGAATGAATCTTCAAGACCAAGAGACCATTGCAACATGGTCAGTGAAGGACAGTTATTTATCAATCACCACTCATAAGTTGCATGCTGACTTGGCAAGTGTTAGTAATAATGAGCCAAGCTGAACAGAGATGGGGTCCAGACTAGATGGGTAAGTTGGATAACAAGAAATTCCATCTTTGCCAGGATGTGCTGGAGATGATGTTCCTTCATCCAAAGTTGCAATATCAGTGGGATCTTCAGAGTTTCAGGTTGATAACTTTTGGTTCTCTGGAGGGAATAGCAGGTTCAGCTGTGTGTCATCTGCATAGCATTGATAAGGGTAACCATGATACAAGATGATGGGGCTTAGTGAGGCCCAGCACTGGTCACTGAGGCATCCCTGTGCTTGCCTGGTGCACCTTCAAGATCTTTGCTTTCCAGGACACATGGTGAGAGATGTAGGATTCAAAGCCCCTGAGGGCAGACTCACTGATGCCAAGGAGGATCTGGTGGTTAACCATGTTGAAGAAGAATGAGAGATCTAGCATGATGAGGACAGAATCATCAGCTTTAATAACTACTGAAGTACTACACCATGTATTATTATTATTTATTTATTTATTTTTTGTTGGTATTTGGTATGCTGTATTAATCCCCAAGAGGAAATTAACCCATTCTGCTATCAGTTTTTCAGATTAACTTGATCATTCGTTCAGAACAGGACACGACATTACTCTAAGGATGCACTAAACAAATGCCAGTCATATCTTCAGCAACCTGTTAATCACTCCACGTTAATTTTACGTGAACGTCTTGTCACGTACAGATTGTGTTCCTGTGGAGAAATCAGTCTACCATGATGTTCTCAGCCATTGCATCTCTTTTTCTTCTTACTTTACAATGAAGCAGTAGGCCATTGTCCTGTTCACTGTTGACCTCAGTGAGTACTATTGATTTTGATCCTAACGTCTTTATTTTAGACTCTGAGATCTATGCAAAGTCATTGTACACACAAATACCTTACAACTAACTACAGGTCACAGGCTTCAGAAGAAAACAGAAAGCCAAACATCTGGCAAAAAAGGACACCTGAGCTGAGGGTATCACACATGTGAAGGCTCACATCCTCGATTTTCTGTTGTGACATGCTGTGTTTTCAATAGTGTGAGTAAGTGAGTGAGCTCGGCCATGGATTAGCCTGCTAAGTCGTCAGGCAGCAGAATGGTGGTCATGGTCAAAGGAAATGTGTGTCAATAAAAATAAATCTACTCGTGATTATGAACCTGTGAAAGTGTTCCTAACTCCAGGATCCAGACAACTAAAGATTTACTGAAACCCCAAGGTGCTCATCTAGATCTAGCTTGCCAGATTTGGAAAAAAAATATTTTAAAAGCATCCCTGCCCCCTCCTGCCTAAGGCATCCACGGAGGTGCGATCCTCTAAATGCCTGTTGATGTTTGGACACGGTCGCTGGAGCTCAGCAGAAACAAGAAACCTGACCTACCATCTCGTGAATCTGTCGTTGCTGAGCCTTTCAGACCAAAAGCACAGCATGTGATGGATTAGACAGAGCAGTGCCCTTCAGAGGGGTGATCAGTCATACTGGGACCACAGTGACAGAAATGACATCATGAGCGTGACACTGTCACCAGCCAGTAGGCAGCATGCTCAAGATGGAAGAGAGCAATTTCTGGTCTCAATTTTGGAAATATTCTTATATAATGAACAAAAGATTTCTGTTCTATTGAGGCTATTCTTTAAAGTGAGTTTGTACCTGTATATCAAGAGCACACTGTGCTAGTTATCTACAGTATATTCTCAGCCTTATGTAGTGGATGTCTATCTATCTATCTATCTATCTATCTATCTATCTATCTATCTATCTATCTATCTATCTATCTATCTATCTATCTATCTATCTATCTATCTATCTATCTATCTATCTATCTATCTATCTATCTATCTATCATATAGTGCCTTACAGATCTATCTATCTATCTATCTATCTATCTATCTATCTATCTATCTATCTATCTATCTATCTATCTATCTATCTATCTATCTATCTATCTATCTATCTATCATTTAGTGCCTTACAGATCTATCTATCTATCTATCTATCTATCTATCTATCTATCTATCTATCTATCTATCTATCTTATATAGTACCTTCCATATGTTAAAATCTACTTTTAGTAACATCTAAAGAGATCTCTTTATCAATGTGTTTATGCTCATCAAGGCTTTTACATTAATTTGCTTAGCAGGTGCTTTTATCCAAAGTGTCACAGGACAGGGGCAGCATGGTGGTGCAGTGCTAGCGCTGCTGCCTCACAGTTTGGAGACCCGGGTTAGCTTCCCGGGTCCTCCCTGTGTGGAGTTTGCATGTTCTCCCCGTGTCTGAGTGGGTTTCCTCCGGGCGCTCCAGTTTCCTCCCACAGTCCAAAGACATGCATGTTAGGTGCATTGGTGATCCTAGATTGTCCCTAGGGTGTGCTTGGTATGTGGGTGTGTGTGCCCTGAGGTGGGCAAGCACCCTGCCCGGGGTTTGTTCCTGCCTTGTGCTGTCTGGGATTGGCTCCAGTGGACCCCCGTGACCCTGTGTTGGGATATAGCGGGTTGGACGATGACTGCGGGTTGGACTGTCACAGGGCAAGGTTACAAAAATAGATCATCACACATGAAAAGCTCAAAAACAAAACGAGTTACAAGACGCTGTCAAAGCCAATCAATCTGTCAACTTGACAGAAATCGCCAGAACATCCATCCATCCATCCATTTTCCAGCCCGCTGAATCCGAACACAGGGTCACGGGGGTCTGCTGGAGCCAATCCCAGCCAACACAGGGCACAAGGCAGGGACCAATCCCTGGCAGGGTGCCAACCCACCGCAGGACACACACAAACACACCCACACACCAAGCACACACTAGGGACCACCTAACCTGCATGTCTTTGTGGGAGGAAACCGGAGCGCCCGGACACAGACACAGGGAGAACATGCAGACTCCACGCAGGGAGGACCCAGGAAGCAAACCCAGGTCTCCTAACTACGAGGCAGCAGGGCTACCACTGCGCCACCGTGCCGCCCACATCACCAGAACAATAGAGTGTTTAACTCTCAAGGGTAAACTAAGAAACCATTTGTTATCCTCTTAAATACAGTTGGAGAAATGCATCTGTTCACCCGTGCTGGAGACGTCAACCCCTTATTTTCTGTCCCCTCATTCTGCATTATAAGGCTATCGCTCGGCACACTCACACACTTTCCGTAAAACTGACTCGCTCGCTCACACACTGTGGATAGGGTAGGATAATGGAGAAAACTGAGAAAAGCGCACCAACAAGAGTCGACTACGCAGAGACGACAACCTGAACAGGGAATGAGCTCCGATCCCTGAATTGAGGGGCAGCATTTCTAACAAATGTAATGACATGCTGCTCATTTCCAACACTGTTAGAGAGAGAGACAGACAGAGAGAGAGAGAGAGAGAGATGAAAACAAAAACCTAAAAACGCTTTTTGCCTGCAGCTACAAAAATTGCGCATTACTTGGGAGACATGCAGATTGGACAACACAGGCACAGTGGGTGGCGCAGCCTTAATATCTGCAGAGTACCAAGTATGACGTGTTCTACTTTTTAGGCTCCTGATCTTTCTTGTTTCCTCCCACCTTGAGTGGACGTCAGTCACCTCACACTAACGCCCGAGGGTCTGACATGAGGAAGTTTAAAAGGTGATGAAGATAATTTCCTCAGCAAGGCTTGTTCACCCTGCGGGGTGACTGTGACAGGTGGACTTGCTCCATATCTCATCATTTCATTACTGACTATTGATGTGCCACTGAGCGTATTCTGAGATTAACGGAAATCGCACCTGTGTTGGCCCAGTACTGCCGCAGTTTGGTGCTTCCAGTCCTGCAATTGATAAACCAGCTTCTAATGGATGATCAGGGTTTAACATCTTTGACAATACTTGGCATAACCAACATTCTACGACATACAGATAAATGCAAAACTGTAGCTATCAATTTTAATGTTGACAGTGAAATTACCCTATTGATGAACTTGCTTTGTTAAAGAGCCGAACCTCTTATTTGCTCTACCGCAATCGTCTTCATGGACGCTGCACTGGTCGGCGGTTCCATAGGCTGTCTTTGTGCACCCTCTAGTGGCAGGTTCATGAAAGACTTGGCACAGTAGGCTTTTCCCTCTTATTTTTCTTAAGATTAATGCTAATCCATTAATCCGTCAGGTACTCCTCATAGCATTTGCTACTAGTGAATAATAATAATAATAATAATAATAATAATAATAAACCTCTCTATTTTTGGAATACATTGCATATCATATTACTGCAAGATATTAATTCTTGCTATGGCTTTTATCTACAATCAATACTCATTCCTTATTTAAAATAGTGACATGCAGAAAGACATTTGGGGAACATTGGAGAACATATAAAGGTCAAGGTGGCACTGGTCCACCCAGACAGACAGCTGGCCCACCCAATAAGAGCTAAAAAAATTATACAGACATGGAGAAATTTGATGACACCACTCCATGAACATGTAACCCACCATTATCTCTGAAGTAATTTGAATTTGACAAAAGTAGCTGATAACCCTTATTGTTAATTCTGTATTTAACAACATTCAGGCCCTGATTTACAGTTCTGTTTCAACAGAATATTTCAGATAATAACACAAATAAAAATGGCATGAACTCTTAAACTGATATTTTGTTACACAACCTAGAGTTTGCAATCACTGCACTCAAGTGATTCCCGGAGCTTTCAATGAGGTCGTCTGGCCCACTCGCCCTGAGCAAACTACTCCAGCTGGGTCAGGTTTGAAGGGGGTCTTCCCCAGACTGCATGTTGCAGTTGTTTCCATAAATGTGTGTTGTATCGTGTTAGCCATTATGGATGTAGTGAGAAGTTAAGCAGAATGTCGTGTTTAACTGGCTAACTGGAAAGATTACAATATGCAAGTTTTTGAGGCAGCTAAAAATTTCAAAAACAAATTACATTACTTTTCTTCATAGTCACCTTCCTTTGCGATGCAATTTTCCCCGTGTTGTACCAACTTTTTAATGCCATCAGCAACCAATTCTCCTGTTTTCGCAAATCAGTTCCAGGGTTCTTTCTTCATTCCTCATGGTTGTGGCTGTAGCCGGACATCCAAAGTGTAATGCATCTGTCACACTAGTATGGCCATTTTCAAACATTTCAATCCACTCATAAACGACTCTACAAGAGACAACTTTATCCCCATACTGAACACACATGCGGAGATGCATTTGTGCTCCCGGCACACCTGCCCACGAAAAGCGTACGACAGAATGCTGTTCTTCTTTGGTGCAATTTATAGGTTTCACAGCCTACTTCACCACAGGGTGACGACTCTTCTAATAAGCTACAAGGGCTTGCCAGACAGAATTTAGTCATATGACACTCTCAGACACGACCAATTACTACTCCTCATGCCTTCACCGTTTCCAACGAAAATATAAAAGTACGGAAACTTTTTGAACGTCCCTCGTATTTGCACAGAGCACAGTGACATATTAAACTTGCGCTTGCAGCAGACAGTAAGGTTCTAACACTGAGTGGGCATTTTAATTGAAATCTCTCTATTATAATAAAAAAAATCTTGGAAGGAGACGAGACTAATCCTGCGATGAGACGTGACTTTTTGGAAGGAAGTCCCGTGAGACAGAGACTTTTATCATGAGATTCTTTCAAGTCACGCCCTACTTACAACTATTTTCACACATAACCACAGTCATCAGGTGCATTCCGGCACTTAATCTGGACAGACACCAATCCAATAAAGGGCTTACTTATGAACACACACACACACACACACACTTACAAAGATCAAGTTTAGAATCACCCAGTCATCTAAATATGGCAGCGAGAAACGATGAAGTCAAATGAATTAACATGAAAATTGTCGATCGGTTACACGGCAAATTGATTAAATGCGTATCATAGAAGGCAAATTTCATGTTTTCTTGTATAAACATGACTAAATAAAGAAACCTTAAACCTTAAAACCTTTTGCTGAAACAGTTAATGGTGATGTTTTGGAAGATAAAAGCCTCACTTTACAATATCCCATAGAATATCTACAAGCGTTAACACCGTCCGGTGTTATTACGGTTGAAAGAAGGATGTATCGTAATGTTATTGCGTAATTTATATATTGAATGATGGGCTATACAATAGGACAAGATTAGTTGTATTAAAAATAGGTCGAACATTTCTAACATGTAAAATTTTAACTGGCGACAAGAAAGATAATGTAGTACATATTCCACGGATAACATTAGACACAAAAGGAGATCTCGATATGCCATTCGTATTAAAACGTTTACAGTTTCCTGTGAGAATAGCTTTTGCTATGACAATTAACAAATCACAGAGACAAACATTCGAAAAAGTCGGTTTATTTATTAGAGAGAAAGAAACGATATTCACTCACGGGCAGTTATACGTTGCGTTGTCACGATGGAAATCCAAACACAGAATCAAAATTCAATGCGATCTTTGAAAAAAGTTAATTCCAAGTATTGTTTTAACTGACGTTTTAAAGTAAAAGTGAAAATAATGCATATGTAACAATTCCCATGAAAATGGTAATCTCTTTAAATTGTATATCCGGTTAACCAAACCCGGGGGTTGGCAAGCGAAGCGAGCATGGGGTGGAGCCCGCTAGTTCTTGTAAACAGTAATGACGTTTACAGGCTGCACATTTAGAAGGGTCATGTAATGAATTGAATGTTTGTACTTTTGGGGTTCTTTTATTTAGTGCTTAAAGTGGACGAAAATAACTGCCAGTACTATTTTTGGAGGCTTCGTCAATAATTGGGGTTTCCTATTTAAAATCTGCAAATGTACATATATACAGACGTCGAATGCCGTGAATGTAATTACCCCGATCTACATGCTGTCAAATAAACGAACCACACGCCGTGGCACAACGTTAGGGGCATCGCCTCTGACGCTGACGTCCGAGGTTCGATTCCCGAGAGGGAGTGCAGTGGAGTGTGTACACCTGATGAGCCCAGAATGAGGGCGAAACACGTGTCGTGTACTCTTTGCATTTATTTGACAGTAAACTATTTCAACCATATATATATATTGTGACAGACGACCGGCTATGGACTCCGGTCGTCACCCCCAGGCCGCTAGGAGGAGCCCTCCGGACAGCATATTTGTGCCCCGAGTTCCAGCAGGGCCTCATGGACTTTGTAGTGTTTTGACACAGCCCTGCTGGATACCTTGGGGGCCGCCAGGAGTCGCTGTAAGGGGGCTAGTGGGCTCTGGCATGCCCTATAACCCGGGAGTGCATCTCAGTCATGTGACTGGAAGAAGCGATGTGCTCCCGGGATGAAGAAAAGGACTTTGCCCTGACCTGGAAGGATAACGGACTTGTGGGTTTGGCTTGGAGCCACTTCCGGGTCAGGGGCTATAAAAGGACTCTGGGTAAGCCCAGACACTGAGCTGAGCTGGGAGGTAGGGTGGCGACGTGTCTGGGCGAGGAGGTATTGGTTTTGAGAAGAGTTTATTGTTTATGAGTGTGTGGAGGAGAGTGCTTGGTGCACCGTATGATTATAAAATAAATATAATTTATACTTTCACCTGGTCATCAGAGTGGTTCCTGAGGGTTCGAGAGGTGGACAAAAGCCTCATCTGCTACAATATATATATATATATATATATATATATATATATATATATATATATATATATATATATATATATAAACAGTTTTGAGGGCGGTGCAGGTATTCATGTAATCATTAAATGTAAATGATTTTGGAAGTCCATTATGCATATTACATATACTATTTACATTACAATGGAATAGCTCACGGTGGGGCGTTATGTTAAAATTTATGCAATCTGCCTCCCTTGTCTTTGATCTTCTACTTCTTTCTCTCTGCATTTTGTTTCCGGTGAAGCGAAAGCAACACTCTCAGCCACAGCATCTGGCACTAACACTCAAGCTTTATAACGTTTGCTAACTGTTGAGCTTCGCCAAACTTTTTATATTCCATTTCACACTTCAGTGTATACGGGAAACACAATTATAATAATAATAATTCATTACATTTATATAGTGCTTTTCTCAGTACTCAAAGCGCTATCCACACAGGGAGGAACTGGGAAGCAAACCCATAATCTTCCACAGTCTCCTTACTGCAAAGCAGCAGCATTACCACTGCGCCATTATGTCTGTTTTTTTTAACCCTAACCCTTGCACTGCCTCTTCTTCAGTTACCGTCCACCCTATTGGCTAGTGCTGCTGTCAGTCAATCTGCTGCATCCTTCGTTTGCATAAATCCCCATCAATACCATGCAGAGCCTGTAAGCTAATTCACAGTTTTTCTCAATTGCTGAGATGCATTTTCAAAAATGTTAATGTCTGTCTCGACACTCTAAGTGAATTTCCCAAGTCTGTAAAGGTGGTTATTTAAAGGCGTGATGTCCCTACATTGATGGATTAAAGGCCAGAAGTCCACGTGACAGTCATCATCAAGTCCTTCCATGAGAACCCTGAATACCATGAGGACTGATTGAGGTCATTTATGTTAGATAGAATGCCTAGAGGGGTCTGGGTGGTCTCGTGTCCTGGAACCCCTGCAGATTTTATTTTTCTCTCTCCGGCCATCAGGAGTTTTTTTGTTTTTTCTGCCCTCCCTGACCATCGGACCTTACTTTTATTCTACAGTATGTTAATTAGTGTTCTCTTATTTTAATTCTTATTTTGTCTTTTTTTTCCCTCTTTCTTCATCATGTAAAGCACTTTGAGCTACATTATCCATCCATCCATCCATTTTCCAACCCGCTGAATCCGAACACAGGGTCACGGAGGTCTGCTGGAGCCAATCCCAGCCAACACAGGGCACAAGGCAGGGAACCAATCCCGGGCAGAGTGCCAACCCACCGCAGGACACATACAAATACACCCACACACCAGGGCCAATTTAGAATTGCCAATCCACCTAACCTGCATGTCTTTGGACTGTGGGAGGAAACCGGAGCGCCCGGAGGAAACCCACGCAGACATGGGAAGAACATGCAAACTCCACGCAGGGAGGACCCGGGAAGTGAACCCAGGTCCCCAGGTCTCCCAACTGCAAGGCAGCAGCACTACCCACTGCGCCACCGTGCTGCCCTGAGCTACATTATTTACATGAAAATGTGCTATAGAATAAATGTTGTTGTTATCACAGCAGTGTATCACAACTGTAAAGGAACCAAAAATCCCCAGAATCTTGACAACATGTATCAAAACACAAAAAATAAGTCATCAGTAAAATATTGTTCCCATAAAGAAAGCACACTTGACCATTGCATACATAAACCCCAAAAATAGCTATGTGCTTGAACCAAAACCAGACACACCATTTAATTTGTTGTCAGTGTTAAATATACACAGATACCTGCAACAAAAATCCAGTATATGCTCAAATATAACTTCCAAATGAACAAAGTCTGTTTTTTTACAATAGGCAAAAAAAAAAATGACAAAACATACAGTGATTTGTTTATGAAAAATACTAGCTGCATTTGGTCTTCAGGACAAAAAACAACCCTAGCACTTTGACTCTATTTGTGAACTTGCAGAAGCGTCAGCTAACTCTTAAGAATTACCCAGTGCAGAGGACGTGGAACCACGTTGTGCTTTCTGCCCCACTGGCTTTCGTAAGAAGACACTGGCGATACCTCATCTTAGCCGTATTGCTGACATGTGAGTCCTATTAATCTTTGTCTCGAGAAAATACCTCCAGACAGACAATGTTTTTAGAGAAAACTTCAAGCCTGGTCCTCCATCACTGAGGTGTTTCACTTGCACATTGTTGAGCCGCAGCGTTTGCTTCGTTTCGATGTTGTGTCTCTTCGTTTGTGTGATAAGCATGACGCCATTGTAGCGTGGAGGCATTTGCTGCACACACGTCTTTAGTAGTGAGAAGTTTGGTGCATGCAAGTGCCGAAAAAATGTTAAAGTACATACATCTAATGGCTGTGGCACACGCACGCACACACACACACACACACACAGGTCTTTTGTTTATATATGTCTAATAATAATTATGTAAGGCCCTTTTAAGTCTAGACAGGGTTTTTGATGGGACTCCCCTCTTTGGCAGGCATGCTTTTGGGACTTGACATACTTTGGGATTCTTAGATCATCACACTAAAATGCAGTCATACAAGTTAGAAGGATGCCTCTTTTCACTTCTCTCTTTGAGGTACAATAAATATAGGAAAGGGTTGAAAGAAAATAGAAATTAGAAAAATGTTGGCTCTTACAACAAAACATTCTTCTAAGTATTAAGTTAAAATGCACTGGTGAGGCCTCATCTGGAGTACTGTGTGCAGTTTTGGTCTTCAGGATACAAAAAAGGACATAGCAGCACTAGATAATGTCCAGTGAAGAGCGACTAGGCTGATTCCAGGACTACAGGAGTTGAATTATGAGGAAAGATTAAAAGAGCAGAGCCTTTACAGTTTAAGCAAAAGAAGATGAATAATAGACAGGATTGATGTGTTTAAAATTATGAAGGGAGAGTGGATTGAGTCTGTTAGTTTAAAACGAGTTCATCAAGAACACGGGGACACAGTTGAAAACTTGTCAAGGGTAAATTTCGCACAAACATTAGGAAGTTTTTCTTCACACTGGGAACCTTAGATACATGGAGTGTGGTAGACAGTAAGACTTTAGCGACATTCAAAACTAGACTTGATGGTATTTTAGAAAAATTAAGTGAATAGCTTTGTTGGGCTGAATGGCCTGTTCTCGTCTTGATTGTTCTACTGTTCTAATTACAGAAGCAAACACGACAAATTTCAGTTTAAACAGTGTGAGATAAGGCGGTATATTGCGCCCGACCTGGCACAGACTCACACTGAGGCACGTGTAAAACACAACAAAGACTTTTGTTTTTCTTCACCTGTGGGGCACGTCTTCCCCTTGAACCCCACAGGCACAACACAGTCCCAAAAGCACTCACAAATCGCACACAATACACTTTCCTCCTCTTGGCACCACCACCACTCCTCCCGTCTAGCTTCGTCCTCCACCTCCCGACTCTGGCTCCTGAGTGGTGGTTGCTGGCCCCTTTTATAGCCCACCCGGAAGTGCTCCAGGTGCTTGATCACCTGTTTCTGATTGCACTTCTGGGTGGGGCTGCAGAATTGTCCACATCCCATGCAGCACCCCCTAGCAACCATCTCAGATCCCCACAGGGCTGTGGAAAACTCCATCTCCCATGGAGCCCTGCGGGAAGCTGAGACACCATTGTCAGCCAGCGAGGCTGCTACCAAGCATCCCGGGGGAGGTACTGAGAAACCCATGGTTTCTCCCCCGGAACATATGTAGAAGTGGCGTCCCGGCCACCCGCCACAACAGTTTCACTGCCACAAAAGACAAATCTGACCGAAAGTAGCAAAATGTGCACATGTAGCTTATATTTAATGAAAATCAATGTCATGCCCAAGATCGTTCCTAAAATGGAACCTCTTCTACATTTCCTCATAAATACAGAAGTGACACTGATGTAAAATGTTCTTTTTACATTATAAAACTATTCTTAGTTTCTTTTGGACTTGCATTTATACACAAAAACTATGGAAGTATGCTAATGCCTTCAGTGACAATAATATTCCATTAAGTTTACCTCTACCCTGTAGGTCGTATTTGGTTGCTATGAGTGTGATTGTATTAAAGTTAATTCCTTCATTCTTGTAATTTTACTTTAACTCTAAGGTGAAATTCACATTCATAAATGCAGTCTCACAGAAACAAAGCCTCATTTTGCAGGTTTTGTGATGGAAATCTACAAGCAAGGGTACAATGACTGAGCCGCCTAAAGTCATGCGAAAAGATCATTTCCTCACGGGGATTAATAAAGGATATCAAAATAAATAAATAAAATGTTTAAAACATTGTGGTAGTTTGTCAGCATACAACATATTCATTTATATTGTTTTGTAAGCCTGTCTTATTTCTTCACTTTCTGTTATCCCACAATCAGGACTGAATGTAAGAGGAGAAAATAAGAGCAAAGGTGAGGGGGGCTCAAATGCTAAATGTGCAATGTGCGTCACCAGAGAGCTCAAGGCTGAGGTTTCTTTATCTCTCCATCTTTGTTTTTTCAGTTTATTTTTGCAGTTCTCCACCAGTGGGCTTACTTTATTCAAACAGCGTTTTTATAAACGGTTTGCCTCAGGCAGTGTCAGAAGCCCGCAGCAGTAAGACAGAAAACTGGATTTGTTACGTGATCTCAAAATTTTGTTGAAGACACTCACTGGAAAAGATGACACTGAAATTAAAGTAATTTTTGAAATTGAAGTTTACTTGCCTCCTGGTGTAGTAAGTATGACTTTGCTTTACTGTTATTATTATTATTATTGTTATTCCTTGGTGTTTCACCTTTACTTTATAGAGCTATTTGCAGTGTTGGATGCCTTGTCACTAATTCCATAAGTCTAAACATCAGAGTTGTCATTTTTTGCATTTCTTTCGAGAATTCAGAGACTGGAGGATAACAGGAATAGATAAGCCATTAGAAAAGCAAAACAGAGGAGCTTTTATTGTTTTGTTTGTCTTCATCTTCTTTAGAAGCTCTTCAACAAGTGAATATAATGCATAAATGGCTTGGTGAGTGTCACCAGCAGCTTACATACATATGAATAAGTCACCAGTGGCAGAGAGGGGTCTGCTGTTGAGACCACTTCTCATACGTCTGTCTAGTAAGGAAAGAAGAGGAACTCAAAGAGAGTGCTTTCTCTATGCCTCCTTTATCTTGTCTCTTGTTTCCTTTAAACAATAAATTAACAATAATAGTGTTACTTAACAATTCAAATTTATAAAAAAAAAAAATTAACTTCACTGCAATGTGCACGATTTGGAAACAAGGTTAATGAAGCTGCAGTTTAAAATATTCTTATGCCCAATCGTGTCAGATATCACCATCTGGCCACTAGAGAGCACACAAGGCAAAGTTTTAGTGGAGTTTATTCTTAACCCCCATGTGAAAGCAGCCTTGGTAAAGAGATTATTCTTTGTTGTTGACACTAGTAGACATAATTAAAATAATACCAAGGGTAAAATATCCAAAAGGGAGGAACATTATTTGTAAATGGATACTTATAATGGAATGGTGCAGGGTATTGGAAGGTACAAACAAAACAGACCAAAATGAAGACCGTTGAGCCACTCTGAGCCTTCCTGAACA
Source organism: Erpetoichthys calabaricus (assembly GCF_900747795.2). Classification (NCBI taxonomy): domain Eukaryota; kingdom Metazoa; phylum Chordata; class Cladistia; order Polypteriformes; family Polypteridae; genus Erpetoichthys; species Erpetoichthys calabaricus. The sequence goes on from NC_041398.2 coordinate 31,189,507, forward strand.
CAAGGCTGACTCTTGGTCTGTCACGTAAGTGGCCTGTCCACATAAGAACATCAGAAATTTGTTTGAGAGGAGACCATTCAGTCCATCCTGCTTGTTTGTTTAGCTATTAGCTACCCTGTCCCAATATCTCATGCAGGTACTTCTTAAAGCACAGGTGTCGAACTCCGGGCCTGGAGGGCCGCAGTGGCTGCATGTTTTCATTCTGGCAGAATGAGAGCAGCAACAAGCCATTGAATTAAACAATGGGCTTAATTAACAGCAAGAATCAGCTTCTCATTAAGAGGCTGGTTGGAGTGAAATTGGTTGGAGTTTGAAATCCCAGTTTAGCTGGTCATCTGTTGGCTCATTTCACGTCTCATTTCTGTTTGGCTGCCATTTAATGAAGAAACAAATCAATTCAGTGGACTGAATCCTTAAAAACAGGGCTATTGAAATGAAGGAAAAAGGAGTTAATTAGCAGTGAAAACTGCTCACTGATTAGGAAAAGGGTTAGAATGAAAACCTGTAGCCACTGCGGCCCTCCAGGCCCGGAGTTCCACACCCCTGTCTTAAAGGTTTTCAAGGTTTCTACTTCAGTTACCTGTCTTGGCACTTTATTTCAGATTTCCACTAAGAATTTCTTTCAGGCTTCAGTCCTAAATGCATTTCCCCTTAATTTCCATGAAGTCCTCGAGTACATGACTCCCCGTTAAGACGAATGAATTCTGCTGGATCTACTTTATCAATTGCTTTGAGAATTTCAAAGACATGGATGAGGTCCCAACAGAGTCTCCTCTACTCCAGTTTAATACTCGGAGTTTATCACAGTAAGTCATGTCCTTCATTCCCATGATGCACTTTGGTTGCTCTCCTCTGCACAGCTTCAAGTGCTGCATTGTCTTTTTAGTACTGTGGTGACCAGAACTGCACACAATAGTCCAGATGTGGTCTTACTAGTGCATTATCTATATATATAATTCACTAAGCCGCGGACAAGTAGCCACCCATGGAAAGCACGCCAGAAGGGGCGTGGATTCACTAAGCCGCCGACAAGTAAGACGCCCATGGCGCATGCAGGAAGGAGCCACGCCCACCAACTCTAAGACCATTGGATACGACGACAACTCGCAGAGCCACGCCCACCAACTCGGACGCAAACGACTCGGAAAAAACGCTGTCATTTATGTTTGTCTGTCCTATAGTACACATGCACCTCTGAGCCACGTTGACTTTTCGGTTACGACGCACGACTGCGTGCACCATAGCAAACTGTTTTACACACTACATACAGCAATTCGCATCCGCGACAAACATACGTCTTCTTAGATGGTCCTGCAGGAACACGGAAAATGTTTCCCTGCCCACCAACACTCCTTTTTCCCCAGCCCGCGTTTACCCTTGCTCTCTAGGCATTCACACTGCCTGCTCATGTGCCCGGACGCAACAACTCGGTCGGTCCCTTTCGTCTGTGCTAGGAGTCCACATGCACCTCTGAGCCACATTGACTTTTCATTATTCTTTTCGGTTACGACACCCGACCACGTCCACCATCAAAAACCATGGGAAAGCAATAACGAAGCCCCGCCCAGAAACTCTACCCATCCTCCCACATGATCGGGAACGCACCTCAGAGCACTGCCCGCCAACTCGAACAACTCATCAAACACATACTCACTCGCTTTGGTCTGTACTGCTGTCCAAATCCAGCTGTGAGCCACGTTGACTGTTCTTTTGCCCTCTATGGCTACCGCTTCAACTGTATTTCATGGAAACAACACTTCTTTCAATGTTATAGAAATTCCTGCATCAGGTAACTGTTTGTTTCTATCAGTCGGGTTTTTCTGGAAAAATGTCATTGACGAAACTGTTGCTCTCAAACTTCACAACATGGCTGACTTTCAGCAACACTTCCACGCCCCTTGCTACGCTGTGAGCGCGGTGATTATTTATCTAAAAATGGCCTTTTGAAGGGGAGCTGTGGACCCGCTATACCACAGGATCACCTGTGACATTGCCTTCACATTGTTTTCCTTTTATTTCTGATCCCATCAAGCAGATCAGACACCCAGGCAAACAACACTGAATAATCAATAGCTGCAACTACTTTGCCCGCCCCAACTCCTCACCTGAGTCGGTTTCGTCTGTGTTCAGCAGTGTTTCCCAAACTCGGTCCTGGTGAACCCCTGTGGCTGCAGGGTTTTGTTCCAACCAGATTCCTAATCATTAATGCCGGTGAAACTCATCCGGAATAAATCGGTTTTTCAAACGCAGTTGTGTAGCAGATTAGCTGGATGTAATAATCTGAGATGAATGCGCGCCCCCGCGCTGAGTGAAAAGCCAATGTATATTGAGTCTAGAAAGCATGATCAGCAAGTCTTTGATAGGCTGCAACAAAATGATGAAAGAACGAGTGCATTTTTTTCACACAGGCTGTGTGTGTCGGTGGGTGGCTGTTAGTTAATTAATTAGTTACTCGAAGTGATTTCAAGATTTAATATGCACAAGCGGTAACACTGCAAAAGCAGCCCAAACAAGAAAAGACGGCTGGTAAAAAGTGGCCGACAAATTAAATGTGTGTACATTGTACTTACTGAAAGCAGCGTTACAGATTTTGCAAATGTTTTTTTCCCTCTGCTTAAAAAACATTAAAAAAGCAAAGTGATTATGTGCCGTATACTATGCCGCGGGTTGGTATGCAGCGTGTAAAACAGTTTGTTTGCCGCAGACAATTTGCCTTTTACTTTAACACGAAGACAGTCAAGGACAGTTGTATGTTGCTCTCTCAAGAGTTCCATCTTTTCATTCACTTACTGGTATGCCTGCAGGAACACATGCAGCGAGCGAGCGACACACACATACAGGCGCGCGCGAGAGAGAGAGAGCGCTGGACACATAAGAATAATACTTCATTACATTGATATACCGGTGTTTTCAGTATTCAAACTGCTATCCACACAGGGAGGAACCGGGAAGCGAACCCAAAATCTTCCACAGTCTCCGTACTGCAAAGCAGCAACACTACCCCTGCACTACAAGGCAGTTAACGAATGCACTGGGCTCGATTTTGTTTTCACTTCTGTTTGGACAACTGTGTCGTTCAGGAAGTGTTCACCCATCAATACATAATTATGCGGCGTATGATACGCCGCGGGTTGGCTAGTACAGTTTAAGCATAACATTCTTCAGTTTATATTCAACAGTACAGGGTGGTCCAGATCTAATTATGCAACTGTTCGACTGACAACCATCTCCCCGCCATTTTGAAATGCAGGGCAGGTGCTGCCATCTATCAGCAACAAAAAGAATTTTGAGTGAAATCTCTATGTGCAGGGCAGGTGCTGTGAATTCTCTATGTAATAAACTTAATAAGTTATAGCATAATGAAAATTTCATAATTAGATCTGGACCACACTATATTTATGCTATAACGTAAAACTTCATTTGCATTTTTAATAGCTTAGCTTATGTTATGAAATTGTGTCCCCTTAAATCCCTTATAGTGGTTGCTTCCTGTAGGACAGCATCTCCCATCTTTATAATTGACGTTCCATTTGCTCACATTCAGCACTTTGCACATTTCTAATTAAACTGCATTTTTCAAGTGTTTGCCATGATCTGAAGGTTGTCCAGAATTGTTTTTTCTGCCTTCTCAGTGTATGCCAATTGTTCAATTCTAGTGTCATCTATGAATCTGACAAGTTTACTAACTATGCCAGAGTAAATGTCATTAATATAAATCATAAAAAGTAACAGTCAATGGACAGAGCTCTGAAGGGCTCCACTGATGACTTCGCTCCACGTGGAGTGTTCTTCTCCTGTCTGTGCTCTTTATCTTCCACTGCCTAACCAGCTTGGGATCTAGTTTTACAGGTTACTTCGAATGCCTCTCGGTTCTAGTTTTAGAATTAATCTTTGGTGTTAGACTGTAGCTAACGATTTCTTGAAATTCTAGGTGCATTCTGTTTTATGCTTGGTTTTGTCAACTACTCTAGTTCATTATTCAAATAAATAGAATTGAATCAAATAGAATAGAATAGAATAGAATAGAATAGAATAGAATAGAATAGAAAGCCTTTCTTATTAAAAAAAGAAGAAGAACAAAATTACGAGCAGCTGGGTACAAAAAAGCAAACACTAATTTTGTGGGAAAAAAAGAACAACATAAAAATAATAAAATATATGAAAAAATGTTATTGTACTATTGCACATTTATCCCTGTTTATAGATAACAGTATATTATATGTAAAATATACAGTGTATACTTAAAAAGAAATGATATGAAAAAAATGAAACCAGTAGTAATACAATAAATAATAAATAATACAATTTCACTGGGGAGTAGCTGCATGAGAGCAACAGCAATATGTATAAGTTTATTTCCCAGCACTGACCAAAAATTGTTTAACTCTCCTTATTTTGCTTATTTTTCTTCAATGTATTTATGGCCATCGGATAGAATCTGTCAGTCCGTACTTTCAAAGATCTATAACGCCAACCAGAGCTCAACAGTTCAAACAGGTGCACTGCAAAAAATGAAATATAAGCAAGTGAAAAGTATATCATGACAGTATGCCTTGTTTTCCTTATTGTTAAATATTATTAACATACAGTATCAGAAAATTTATATTTATAATTATTTATCTTACTTTATGAAATCTTGTCAAGTACACTTTGCTAACCTCATTGGCAGATGTTTTTCCTAAATAACAGCAAAGCAACTCCCTTTTAAAGTTATTTTTGTCTAGCTTTTGCATATGCATTTTTTGCAGTGTGGTGACGAGGGTGTGAAGGACCCTTAATGATATTTGTGGGTCTGGTGAGATGGTGAGAGCGGGCGATGTCTTCCAGGGAGGGCAGACGGCAGCCTGTGATTTTCTGTGCAGTTTATGACTCTCTGGAGAGCATTTTTGTCTGTTGCCATGCCTCTGGCGTGTGATACAGTATTCCAGGATTTTCTCAATGGATGAACAATAAAAAGCCACCAATAGTTTTTGCTCCAAGTTGTTTTTCCTGAGCACTCTCAGAAAGTACAGTATCTGTTGTGCTTTTTTGACCATTGCTGTGGTGTTCTCAGACCAGGAAAGGTTCTCTGAGGTGTGAGTTCCCAGGAATTTGAAGGTGTGCACCCTTTCCACATGGTCTCTGTTAATATAGAGAGGAACCGGTTCTGTGATATGCTTTTCTGAAATCCAAAATGAGTTCCTTGATTTTTGTGGTGTTCAGTGTTAAGTTATTCACTGAACACCTTTTTGTCAGTCTTCGGATCTCGTCTCTGTAGGCCAACTCATCTCCTTCTGATATGATCTCCAAGGTTAATGATAGTATTTGTGGGATGTATTGGGGTGCAGTAATATGTGTACAGAGAGTAAAGTAGAGGGCTCAGGACACAGCCTTGTGGAGATTCTGTGCTGCAAGAAGGGAAAAAGAATGATGAGGACCAAGTTTAACCCTTTGTGGTTGGTTTGTTAGAAAGTCCTTTATCCAGGTAGAGGTGGGGTGGGGGGGGACTAACTCTGTCAGCTTGTTTACCAAAATGTCAGGGATTATTGTATTAAATGCTGAACTGTAGTCTACAAAGGGCAGCCTAACATAGCTCCCTCTTTTGTCTATATGGCTCAGCACATTAAGTAGAGCGATAGCAATGGCTTCTTCTTTGGATATGTAAGCAAAGTGATGCTGGTCAAAAGTGAGTGGGAGGCAGGACTTATTGTCCTGTAAGACCAATCTATCAAAGCTCATTATTATTATTGGCGTGAGTGCAACCGGTCTATAATCATTTAAGCTCTCTGTGGCTATTTTGTTAGGGACAGAGATGATGATCAATGATTTTAGGCAAGTTGGAATAGTGGCCTATGCCAGAGAAAGATTAAAAATCTTCGTAAAGACCCAGGCAAGCTGGTCAGCGCATGTTTTGAGTATCTTCCCAGATACTCCTTCAGGGCCAATGGCCTTCCTTGGGTTCACCTTCCTGAGCACACATTTCACCTCATGGTCTTGCAGAGTGATTCTGTGTGTGCTGGAGGCTGGTGTTGTCGGTGTGGCCAATCTGGGCCTCCTTACTTCAAACCTGACAAAGAAATGGTTCAGTTCCTCTGCCAGCAAGGCATTCAAGCCGACAAACATGTGGTCGTTGCCCTTGTAGTTGATAATGGGTTGAATTCTTTGCCCCACTCACCGTGGTTTTAGATGATTAGTTTGGCAGGATTTTTCCCTCATAATCCCATGCTGGCTCTTATTTAGTATATTATTCTCATATAGGTACATTTCTAATTTATTTTTTATTATTGTTTCCATAATTGTGCATTGTACAGAAGTAAGTTGTTTTGGTCTGTAAGTACCAGGATCCATTTTCTCTCCCTTCTTGAAGACTGGAATCACATTTGCAAGTTTCCAGTCCTCCAGCATTTCTCCATTTTCAAGTGACTGCTCATATATCCCCAATAAGGTGTCAGAGATAACATCTTTAATTTTTTTCAGTAAAATTGACAATATCCATTCAGGTCTGGGAGTTTTATTAGTCTTTAGCATATTGAAAACATGAAGCACATCTGACTCTTCTAGTTTAAAATCTATGAATTCAGAGCTTGTTTTTACTTCTGCACACAAGGCATTCTATTTGTTTCTTCCTTTAAAAATACTTGGGTGAAATATTTATTCAGTTCATTTGCTATTTCCTTTTCACTACCTGCAGAAGTGGATCTACTCATGCCATCTACCCTTCTCCTTCATCTGGCCCATCATCCTTGTACCATTAGAATATTTACCTTCACCTTGGCCACCAGTTTGACAATCACCTGTGAGAAATAGTTCTGGGTTCATCCCAGAGATAAAAGCACACATGATCGGGGTTAGCCTCATGAAATCCTAGGGCCGTTCCTGTAAGTAAAGAAACTGGCAAGCTTCAGGTCACTATTATTATGGATAGCAGGGCATCATATTTACTGTAGCATACTTGCTCTCCTAGACCACCACCTATGGGGCACTCCTCCACCATTTTTCAATGTCTCTGTACTCTCCTGCAATTAAACAGCCATTTTCAGAGTCACAATTAACAGGCCGCAATACCACAAGCCTTAATAAATGTGCCACATTCTTCACGAGGCCATCTCCTGTTCTCTGCTGCACATAATTGCCAGCAGTCCTTGTCCCAAATGGGTTCCTTTTTACACTGTGTGTAAGACTCATAAAACTTCAAGCACTTTTTGATGTTAAACCAGTCATTGCATATACAGTACCAGTTGCAAAACTTTCAAGCCATCTAAAAATGAAATAAAAGACCATCACAAAGCAGTGAACTCTCACTAAATTATACTCATAATTGTGTGTTCTTTAGTGTTAGAGGTTGGACAAATGAACCCAATATGCAAGTTTAATTGCTTTATCCTGTGGATAATTGGAAAGAGAGTAGCTCTTCTCTGCTCATTTTTCCAATGATGTGATTGTCAGGTCTTGTGTTAATGCATGTGCAGGAACAGCTTTGACAAAGCTACTGTTTCCGTGGGATCAATTTACCATTGTGTCTCTACAAAAGAACAAAGAAGACATGGAAAGAAAAAAAGGTGCATTTTAAAAATTTCAAACTAACAAAGTTTAGAAGAAGAGTTTATACTTCTATTCTGAAGTTGGTCAGATGTTGTGGCCATGTTCAGGAATGACAGGATGGGCAACGGTGAAAAATTTGTACACCAACCAGGCCGTCCCATTTAATGGTGAGAGACCATCACAGAATGCGCCTTAAGGAGATAAAGAAAATGGCCACTCTGGCACAAAACAACAAAACAAGCTCTTCGACTTCAAGAGAAAAAGGGGCTCAGTCTTGGTAGCTCCGTCCGGCAGTTCGCTCTCAGGATAGAATAACACCTTCTTTCGGAAAGCCGGGCTTCTTTATAGTGTGTACACTGGAATTGGTGGGGCTAAGTGCCGTTACTTGGTGGTTTCCCCGATTTGCGGGGAGTGAAGGAGAAGAGAATGTCTGCAACAGCACACCCTCTCATCCTGGTAGGTTATTATATACTTTGATTGAGCCTATGAGGAGGTCCTCCGACGCTCAAAGGCTGTTACAAAGATCACAAGGAACACGCCAGCCGTGGAGACAAGACACCCTCAGAGTCAGAATCCCAGCATATCATGACATTCTCCTGTGGCTCAGCTGGCCAAGATATTTACTCTCTGCACTCCATGCAGTGGAAGCCCCTCGGTTTTCATCCTGGGTGCCCAGTGGCTGCACTGATTGTAGCCTTCCTGGGGAACCCTTTCTTCATCGCAATCCACTATGCTGTCTCACTATTTGACTGTAAATGAACACAAAGGCTGAGTGATTAAAATGCATTTTTGTACTTTCAAGTGAAGCTTTGAAAATAAAAATTAAATTAAAACATTAAGAGCATTTAGAACTGTAATATCCATCACTTGAAGGTGAGCACCAATACCTGTTAAAGAGGAAACGATTTCCAAAGAACAATAACAATGGTGATATGCTCTTATAATGGAATAATGCTGCTAGTGCTTCTTAAAAATAGTTTTTTCTATATTAATTTTACCCACAGTACCACATTGTGAAACAATTTAAATTGTCAAAATTTGAAATTATGAATAAAAATTCCAGCTAAGCCGCAAAACTGTCCTTATTCCTCAGTGCAGTATATTTTCCAATCATTCAGAAACAAAGTGAAGCCTTGCTGTTACTGATTTGATGAAGGCAGTCCGTTCAGTCACAGTGAGGTTTCATAACAGACTAAGCACGTTTGACTGAATATCAAACTCTCATGGCTTATGAAGCACAACACTTGCCTGTATCTTGTTCTCTTAAGTTGCTTTTCTTTTTCTTTTTTCAGATTCCTCTGCTGTTTGGATGACATGCTGTTTGTTCTGCTCTGTCTATTGGGGTTCATATGGATAATGTGGAAAAATTACTGTTGTAAGCCCATATGCAGCCTCTTCACTGAGTGGGGTGGTCTTTTTCAAGAATAGGGACCTCTGAAGGACAAAAATGTGTTCCTATTGGGTGTAAAAAAATCTTGCCTGTGTAAAGTATGTATCTTCTTCTTCCTCTTTTGGATGCTCCTGTTAGGGGTCACCACAGTGGATCATCTTATTCCATATCTTTCTGTCTTTGTCATCTTGCTCTGTTATCCACCTCACCAGCATGACCTATCTCACATCCATAAACCTCCTCTTAGGCCTTCCTCTTTTCCAGCAGCTCTATTTTTAATATCCTTCTCCCAATATACTCAGCATCTCTCCTCTGTACATGTTCAAACCAATGCAATCTCGCCTCTCTGACTTTTGTCTCTCAACCGTCCAACCTGAGCTCACATTCTAATGTCCTCATTTCTAATCCTATCCATCCTCATCACACCCAAAGCAAATCTGAGCATCTTTAACTCTGCCACCTCCAGCTTTTTCTCCTAGTTTCTGGTCAGTGCCACCGTCTCCAACCCATATAACAAAGCTGGTCTTACTATCGTCCTGTAGACCTTCCCTGTTACTCTTGCTGATACCCATCTGTCACAAATCGCTCCTGACACTCTTCTCCACCCATTCCACCCTGCCTGCACTCTTTTTTCACCTCTTTTCCACAATACCCGTTATTATGTACAAGTATTTAACTCATCCACCTTCGCCAACTCTACTTCCTGCATCTTCACCATTCCACTCACCTCCCTCTCTTTTACACACATGTATTCTGTCTTGTTCCTACTGACCTTCATTCCTCTCTCCTCTAGAGCATATCTCCACCTCTCCAGGGTCTCCTCAACCTGCTCCTTACTATCGCTACAGATCACGATCTAATCTCGTCGGTCAAGCTGTCCATCACCATTGCAAATAAGAAAGGGCTCAGAGCTGATCCCTGATGTAATCCCACCTCCACTTTGAATGCATCCGTCACTCCTACCGCAGACCTCACCACTGTCACACTTCCCTCATACATATCCTGTACAACTCTTACGTACTTCTCTGCCACTCCCAACTTCCTCATACAATACCACAACTCCTCTTGAGGCACTCTGTCATATGCTTTGTTCAGGTCCTTAAAGACACAATGCAACTTCTTCTGGCCTTCTCTATACTTCTCCATTAACACCCTCAGAGCAAACATCACATCTGTGGTGTTCTTTCTTGGCATAAAACCATACTGCTGCTCACTAATCATCACCTCACATCTTAACCTAGCTTCCACTACTCTTTCCCATAAATTCATGCTGTGGCTCATCAATTTTATCCCCCTGTAGTTACTACAGCTCTGCACATCCCCTTTATTCTTAAAAATTGGCACCAGTACACTTCTTCTCCACTCCTCAGGCATCCTCTCTCTTTCCAAGATTCCATTAAACAAGCAGGTTAAAAACTCCACTGCCATCTCTCCTAAACACCTCCATGCTTTCACAGGTATGTCATGGACCAATGGCCTTACCGTTGTTCATTCTCTGCATTGCTGTCCTTACTTCCTCCTTGCTAATCCGTTGCACTTCCTGATTAACTATCTCCACATCATCCAACCTCTTCTCTCTCTTGTTCTCTTCATTCATCAGCCTCTCAAAGTACTCTTTCCATCTACTCAACACACTCTCCTCGCTTGTGAGTACGTTTCCATCTTTATCCTTTATCACCCTGACCTGCTGCACATTTTGTCTAGCTCAGTCTCTCTGTCTAGCCCACCAGTCCTTTTCTCCATCCTTAGTGTCCTACCTCTCATACATCTCATCATACACCTTATCTTTAGCCTTCACCATCTCTCTCTTCACCTTACACATTATCTCCTTGTACTCTTTTCTACTTTCCAAATCTCCCTGACTATCCCACTTCTTCTTTGCCATCCTCTTCCTCTGTATACTCTTCCTTTACTTCCCCATTCCACCACCAGGTTTCCTTTTACTCCTTCCTCTTTCCAGATATCACACCAAGCACCCTTCTTGCTGTCACCCTTACTACTTCTGCTGTAGTTGCCCAGCTGTCTGGTACCTCTTCACTGCCACCCAGTGCCTGTCTCACCTCCTCCCTAAACTCAACCTTGCAGTCTTCCTTTTTCATCTTCCACCATTTGATCCTTGGCTCTTCCCTCACTCTCCTACTTTTCTTGATCTCCAACATCATCCTACAGACCACCATCCTATGCTGCCTAACTACACTTTCCCCTGCCACCACTTTGCAGTCTTTAACTCCTTCAGATCAACTCTTCTGCGTAGGATATAATCTATCTGTGTGCATCTTCCTCCACTCTTGTATGTCACCCTATGTTCCTCCCTCTTCTTAAAATACATATTCACCACAGCCATGCCCATCCTTTTCACAAAAACCACTATCATCTGACTTTCTTCATTCCTCTCCTTGACACCATACCTACCCATCACCTCCTCGTCTTCTCTGTTCCCTTCACCAACATGTCCATTGAAATCCGCTCCAATCACCACTTTCTGTCCCTTGGGTGCACTGTTCATCACTTCATCCAACTCACTCTAGAAATCATCTTTCTCATCCATCGTATGCCCAACTTGTGGGGCATATGCACTAACAACATTCATTATCACACCTCCAATTTCCAGCTTCATAATCATTACTCTGTCTGACACTCTTTTCATCTCTAAAACACTCTTGACATACTGTTCCTTCAGAATAACTACAGACACCATTTTTCTTCCCATCCACACTATGATAGAAAAATTTGAATCCACCTCCGATCCACCTGGCCTTACTCCCCTTCCATTTAGTTTCTTGTACACACAACATACAAACCTTCTTTCTCTCCATTACTTCAGCTCACTCTCTCCCCTTACCAGTCATACTGCCAACATTCAAAGTTCCTACTCTCAGTTCCACACTCTTTATCTTCCTCCTCTCCTCTTTCCTCCGGACACGTACCCCCCCCCCCCCCCCCCCCTCTGGCCAACAGTAGCCCAATTTCCACTAGCACCCTGTTGGCTAACAGTACTGGTGGCGGCCATTGTTAACCTGGGGCTTGACCGGTCCAGTATGGAAATCTTTCTTGTTGTCCGCATGTTGATATGGCAAAATTTTACACTGGATGCCTTTCCTGACGTAACCCTCCCCATTTATCTGGGCTTGGGACCGGCATGTAGAAACACACTGGATTGTGCATCCCCTGTGGCTGGGTTAGGGCACTGTATATCTCTCTCTATATATATAAAAGCTAACGTCTGCCTGTCTGTATGTCTGTCCACTTTTCACGAGACAACTACTTAACGGATTTAAATTGGGATTTTTTTCTAGAATTTGCTTGAACATTCCAGTGGATTTTGCGACTTCTCTCATCACGCTAAGTATCATAGTTTGTTTACAGGAGCGATTTATTCATGCTAATCCAAGACAGAGGCTGCGGGCCGAAAGGAGGGGGAAGCATGATGTCAGGAGTGGAGAGCCGGGTGGGGCCCTCCTCAGTCATGCGCCAGCCTCCATTCGAGTCGCTCTATGTCTCAACACTTTTTGGAGTGTACCTTGCCTCTGCTTAGCTAGCAATTCCTGTTTGTTTATTGATTTTTAAATTTTGCCCTGTTTCACTACTATGAGGGTGGAGCCGCGGGGGACAGCTAATACAGCATACGTAGTACCTCCAGAAAGTATTCATAACTTTTCTTATGCTGTAGCTGTGCATCAAGCAAAACTCAGTAGTCCAGAATGACAAAGTGAGCACAAGATTTTAGGAATTTGTGTTCATCTCTATAGATATAAAATCCACTGTCTTTCTGTCTGTCTGTATGTCTGTCTGCTTTTCACGAGAGAACTACTTAACGGATTTGGATTGCGTTTTTTTCTATAATTTGCTTGAACAAATTGATTTTGCGACTTCTCTCATCGCACTAAGAATCATAGTTTGCTTGCAGGAGAGATATATTTGCGCTAATCTGAGACAGAGGCTGCGGGCCGAGGAGAGGGGGAAGCATGACGTCAGGAGTGGGGAGCCCGGCAGGGCCCTCCTCACTGTCCTGTTTCACTTCTACATGGGCGGACCTGCGGGTGATGGCTAGTTCATTACAAATTAAAAACAGAGCTATCCCATAAATAGGAGTATTCACACCCTTTACTTAGTACTTGGTTAAAGTCCCTTTGGCAGTGATTCCAGCCTGCAGTCTTCTTGGGTTTCACACGACAAGCTTCACACTCCTTGTTTGGGGATTTTTCTATCAGGCTGGATGGAGACCATCAGTGGACAGCTTTTTTGAGGTCTCTTCAGAAAAGTTTGTATTGGGTTCAAGTCTGAGATTTGCTGGGACACCCAAGAATGTTCACAGAGTTGTTTATAAGCCCCTCTTGTGTTCTCTTTGCTTGGGATCATTGGCCTGTTCGAAAGTGATCGATCAGCCCATCCTGAGATCCAGAGTGTTCTGGAGCAGGTTGACTTTAAGAATATCTGAATATACTTGTTCAGCTCTGTTCAGCTTTTCCTTCACCCTGGTTACTCCCTCAATTCCTGCCACTGAAAATCAACTCCAGTGCATGATGCTACCACCACCATGCTTCACTGTTGGATTGGGCGTGAGCAATGCCTGGTATCCACCAGATGTGACACTTAGAATTGAGAACAGACAGTTCAATTTTGTTTTCATCAGAGAAGTGAATTTTGTTTTTCATAGTTTGAGGATCCTTTTATTTGCAAACTCCAAATGGATTTTCATGTATCACTTGGCCACTCTGCTACAAAGTCCAGAGAGTTAGTAAAGTGTTGCACTGGTGGTTGTCCTTCTTGAAGTTTCTCTCATCTCCACACAGGCTCTTTGAAACTCAGCCAGAGCAACCATTGGGTTCTTGGTCACCTCTCTTACCAGGACATTTTCACCTAGATTGTTTAATTTGGCTCTAGGAAGAGATGTGGTTGTTCCAAATATTTTCCATTTAAGAATTATGGAAAGCACTGTGTCATTGAGAACCTTCAATGCTGCAGAATTTTTGTTGCCTTCCCCAGATCTGCGATTCAACACAATTCTGACTCTAAGCTCTGAAGGCAGTTTCCTTCGACCTCATGGCTTGGGTTTTTCTATGAATATGCATTGTCAACCGCTGGATATTATGCCGTCAAGTGTGTGCCTTTCCTAATCAAAACTAATAAAATTAAGATATGAATGGTCAACTCAAATGCTTTAATACACTCTGTCTTTATTATCTCAAGATGTCCTGGAATCTGCACCCTGAAGTCTTTTTAGAGGATGCCATCCTGTCATTCTGGGAGTGTGTGCTGAAGACCAGTGCGATTTTCAAAACCAGCAAAAGCCTTCGATTGAGAGAACCGCAGACCCATCACAACTCACTCAACTCTACAACTAACACAATACAACATCTAGTAAGGTTTCTTCATGTACTCGTTTAATATGAAACCAATATTTGTAACATCCATCTAGCTCTGAGCAGAGGACTACTTGCATTCTGTTGTCTGTCTGGTATTTATTCTATTTTTGACAAACCCATCTTACCTAGGATGGGGGGTCTATCTTTGATTTTCCCAAGATGGAAGGTGCAAGGGGATGGATGAACAGAAGCCAGGGCCAGGAGCAGTTTCATCCCCCAATACGTTATGTGGCAGTGGTCCACTAAAGGCGTCCCAGTTTGGACAACTGCAGTGATTCATGGGAACTGGAGTCTAGAAGTGGAGCCTTGTGCGGGTAACAGGGGGTGTAAAGGGGCACTGTTACTGACCTGAATCCCAAACAACCCAGAAGTTCTACTCCCAAGCCATGCTGGATTAAGGGAAGCATTTCCAGGCCCAACATAAAAGAAGCCCACTGCCTTACCTCGAAGAGTCACAGTCGGGAAACAGCGGGTGACACTTAACTGCGGAAAGAGTTGTTTCGTATGATTATTGGCTGTGCTTCATTATATAACATTATTTGAGCCTATAACTGTGTTGGGCATTGTTGGATCTGGGGTTTGGGGCTTGGTGGCACAACGTACTGGTTAAAATGTTTCAACTTTCTTAACTTAACAGAATTCACTCTTACATATATGTAATAGTTGACTGCCCAGCTGTTTTAAATCTAAACAAAAAATTATACACACACAAGAACAACAATCTGATTTGGACAAGACAACAAAAATACTTTTTTTTTTCAGCAAACAGAACCCAACTGGGCTGCCCTAGGAACTCAGCCTTGGTGATTGTCACCCTAAAGATGAATTGGAGACAGACATGGAGTTCAAAGCACCACAGCATTGGGGACGTTCAAGCTCTAATCTGCAAGAATGAAGAAATAAGAAAAGTCTGATGAATGCAACTTTCCGTACAGCAAGATTTCCTGTGTAGAAAACCTCATAATGGGCAAAGGGATGTTTGTTGGTGTGCATTTGTGTAGCTTGTCAACATTTTAAATAAAAACACATAGCATTTCCATGATGATGTGAACTAGAGGCATAACAATAGAATCGGTTTAATTGATGTGTAGGTGGTTACCTGTATGACACAGCTGTGGAATAAACCACAGGAAAACACGGAATTGTGAATGAGTCTTTACGGAGCAAAATTCCTTGCTTTTGACCTCAAAAAAACTTTAGAAAAAAAAAACATCTCTTGTATTGCACAGCTAGTTGGGATACCCAACTAAAATGGGCTGAAATCTAAATAATCAATGTAGACCTCATTGTTAACATTTACAGTGCATCACATCTCTGTTATATGCCATTTGGTATGGGATTTGTAAAAGCCATTTTAATGTTTCTGATGTACCATCTGTTGAAATGACAGAGACATAGCAACTGGATAGACACATGGATAGACAGACAGACACTGATCCTTTTATTTAGGCAGATTGTGTAATCGCCACCAAAATGAATCATAGTGTTAAATTCTTGAAACTGTATATGAATTGCAGCTGCTCTGTTTTGCGCATCCCTACAAACAATTAGTGGTGGAATTTTCAAATACTTCAAAAGTGAAAGCAATTTGTAAAAAAAAAATGTGCCAGTTTTAGTAAAATTGTAAAAGCAATGCTTGTTTATAATAATGGCCAAATATAGCAAAACCTTGTGACCACTAGGGGGCATCACAGCACCCCAAACCCCAGGCACAGCTGCACAGATTCAGGTTTCAGTGTAATAAAAAGGGTTTATTTTCACTAATACCTTACCCAAAGGCTTCAAAGGTGGCATAAACTATTAATAAACTATTAATTATTTTTTTCTTTCTCTCTCTCTATCTGTTTCTTTTCTGCCACACCTTTCAGGCAAGATGTGTCAGCCTTCCACAACCAACTCTAACTCTCCTGAATGAGAATGAGCGGCGTCTTTTATCTTGGACCTTGGTGTGTATTACTGGGTCAAATGGAAGTTCCACAAAGTACGGCTCATTAATCCCATCAGCTCCTGATGGTGGCCACCACGGAACCCAATTGGGCTGCTCTAAGAACTATAACTCCCAGCCTGCCTTGTGGGTGTCCATGTGGGAATCCTGACACAGGGATGATGCCATCTAGAGTATCAGGAGACTCTGTCAGGACTACAGACTACCTCCCCATGTTCTTCTGTCACACTGGCCTTCCAGCCGGGTATTGTTTTTCAGTCCAACCTTGCTGGGATGCCAGCATGCCCACTCCAGCACTACCATCTTCTGCCACCCTTCTGAGTAAGACTCCTTTTGCCCATTTGCCACCTGGGACTCCCAGCGAAGTAAGGCGGGGATACCAGTCTGTGCATCCATTACAATCTATAACATTGTTCAAATCAAGTGAAAATGAAAGATCATTTAATAAGAATAAATCTCAGATACATACAACAACAACAACAGCAACATTTATTTCTATAGCACATTTTCATACACAGGAAGTATCTCTAAGTGCTTTAGAAAATGTCAAAGAGATAGTTACAGGAAAAAGAAAAACTGATTAATTTAGGTAAGAATGAATAAAAAACAAAGAAAAATCAATTAATACAGACACTATATGAATATATATATATATATATATATATATATATATATATATATATATATATATATATATATATATATATATAGCCATCCATCCATTTTCCAACCCGCTGAATCCGAACACAGGGTCACGGGGGTCTGCTGGAGCCAATCCCAGCCAACACAGGGCACAAGGCAGGAACCAATCCTGGGCAGGGCACCAACCCACCACAGGACACACACAAACACACCAAGCACACACTAGGGCCAATTTAGAATCGCCAATCCACCTAACCTGCATGTCTTTGGACCGTGGGAGGAAACCGGAGTGCCCGGAGGAAACCCACGCAGACACGGGGAGAACATGCAAACTCCACGCAGGGAGGACCCAGGAAGCGAACCCGGGTCTCCTAACTGCGAGGCAGCAGTGCTACCACTGCGCCACCGTGCCGCCCATATATATGGCCTGGAAGACTATAAAAATAAAAAACTCCAATTAAGCGGTAGAATAAAACAAAAAGACACACCTTGACCCCATTGGGCATTCTACCTAATAGAAATAAACTTAAGTTGTTCCTTATTATTTTTAGTAAAGTAGTTCTAATAGTAAATAGCACAAGAGAAATAATAAAAGAACAGCACAGTAAGTGTGTAAGACATTACAGTGTTAACCTTAAAAAGAAGGTCCATCCCGTGAAGTCCATGCCCGGTTTTGCAGAGATGTGCGGCCCCCATCTTCATTTGCATCGTAAACAGCAGGAAAGAGCGAGGACTGGGAGTGGTGATGTAATACGCAGAGAACTGGAAAAAAGAAAATGGGTTAGTCATTGATAAAATGAAACCAAAACAAAGTAATCAAGAGCCAATTTTATTCTAGCAATGTGTGCATGTACTGCAGACTAAGAAATTACCAAATTAAAGCAGAACCAGCCTGGCGTATCTGTAAAGGCAGAGCATTCCACACTTTATGGGCATATATTGTCCTATCTGCATCATCAAGCTAAAGGTGTCAGGGGGACTAAGCCTATCCCGCAGCACTGAATGCAAGGCAGGAAACATCGCTGGACAAAGTGCCAGTCCATCACAAGGTCCAAGTATGCGTACTGTACATCCGCACTCACATTCAATTGAGGTGGAGTGGTGGCTCTGTGATGATTATGAATATGGTGTTATTTTTACGGTGGAGACGACAATCTGCGCTGGTATCTGAAAGGTTGCTGGTTGAAATTCCATTACTGCCAGAAAGGATCTTACTCAACTGGGCCCTTGAGCAAGGTGAGAACCTGGCCAGCAGAAGCCATCTCTGCTCTTCAACACTGTTTTGAGTGCACTGACTGGGACATGTTTAGAGAGGCTGCAACCAACAGCGACTGTATCAACTTGGAGGAGTACACGTCATCAGTGACCAGCTACATCAAGAAGTGCATTGATGACATCACTGTCTCCAAGTACATCACTGCACGCCTCAACCAGAAACCGTGGATTACAGAGGAAGTGCATGTGCTACTGAGGACTCAGGACTCTACCTTCAGGGAAGGTGACGAAATCGCCCTGAGAACAGCGAGGGCCAAACTATCTCGCACCATCAGAGAAGCAAAGCTTGCACACGCCCAGAGAATCCATGGACTTTTCCTACATGACAAAGACGCACGAAGCATGTGGAAAGGCATCCAGGCTATCACTAATTACAGGACAACACCACCTCACTGTGACAGTGACGCTTCCCTTCCAGATGTGCTGAATAACTTCTATGCACGGTTTGAAGAATAGAACAACATGGTGATGAGGAAGACCACCTCTCCTCCGAGCGACCAGGCATTAAATCTGGCTGTGGCCGATGTGAGAAATACTCTACGAAGTGTCAACCCACGGAAGGCTGCAGGACCAGACAATATTCCTGGCAGAGTACTATGGGAATGTGCAGACAAGCTGGTAGACGTTTTTACTGACATCTTCAACATCTCCCTGAGCACCGCCATCGTCCCAACCTGCTTCAAAGCCACCAACATAGTTCCTGTGCCAAAAAAGTCACAAGTGTCCAACCTCAATGACTACCGTCATGTTGCACTCACACCTGTTATCATGAAGTGCTTTGAGAAGCTTGTCATGAGGCACAGCAAAATCCTGCTGCCCCGCTCACTGGACCCCCTGCAGTTTGCTTACCGCTGGAACCATTCAACAGACGATGCGATAGCCACCACTCTCCATCTGGCTCTTGCTCATCTGGATAATAAGGAAACATACGTTCAAATGCTGTTTATCAAGTTCAGCTCAGCATTCAACACAATCATTCCTCAGCAGCTGACGGAAAAGCTGAGCCTGCTGGGACTGAACACCTTCCTCTGTAACTGGATTCTGGACTTCCTGACTGATTGGAAACAACATCTCCAGAACCACTACACTGAGCACTGGAGCCCCATTCAAAAAACTCATTTTATTTAATAGAGAGAAAGAAACGCAATTCAATCACAGGCAGTTATACATTGCATTGATGAATATGTAACAATTCCATGAAAATAAAAATCTGTTTAAATTGTACATCCACATCCCCATACGCGAGCGGCAGAAACACAAAGAGGCTATAGCGTAGAGGACCAAACAACAACAACATTTATTTCTATAGCACATTTTCATACAAAAAATGTAGCTCAAAGTGCTTCACATGACGAAGAAAGAGAAAAAAGACAAAATAAATAATTAAAATTAGGGAACACTAATTAACATAGAATAAAAGTAAGGTCCGATGGCTAGGGAGGACAGAAAAAACAAAAGCAAACTCCAGACGGCTGGTAGAAAAACATAAAATCTGCAGGAGTTCCGAGGCCACGAGACCACCCAGCCACCCTCTAGGCATTCTACCTAACATAAATGACCTCAATTAGTCCTCACTGTATTCAAGGTTCTCATGGAAGAATTTGATGGATGATGATGGTCATGTGGACTTCTAGCCTTCAATCCATCAATGTAGGAACATCACGGTGCTTTGATTAGGTGGTAGTGGCGCAGATCGCCACCACAGAAAACCAGAAAAAGAACAGAAGAGAAAGTAGGGGTTAGTATGGATTTTGGAGCCACTATGAATAATAATAATTAATTGAATATACAGAGCATCAGGATTAAACTAAGATGAAGCTATGAGAAAGCCATGTTAAAGTAATGTGTTTTCAGTAGTGTTTTAAAGTGCTCCACTGTATTAGCCTGACAAATTCCTATTGGCAGGCTATTCCAGATTTTAGGTGCATAACAGCAGAAGGCCGCCTCACCACTTCTTTTAAGTTTAGCTCTTGGAATTCTAAGTAGAGACTCATTTGAAGATCTAAGGTTACAATTTGGAGTGTAAGGTGTCAGACATTCTGAAATATAAGATGGAGCGAGATTATTTAAGGCTTTATAAACCATAAGCGGTATTTTAAAGTCAATTCTAAATGACACAAGTAACCAGTGTAGTGACATCAAAACTGGGGTGATGTGCTCGGATTTTCTTTTCCTAGTTAGGATTCTAGCAGCTGCATTCTGCACTCGTTACAATCAATTGATGTCTTTTTTGGGTGGTCCTGAGAGGAGAGCGTTACAGTAATCTAGTCGACTGAAAACAAAAGCGTGAACTACCGTAGATACTCATGTATAAGTCGAAAAATTTATGCCTTAAAATTCATTCAAAAAAACAGGGTCGACTTATCCGTGGGGCAACACAATTGTCCATAGAATTTGGGTAATGACATCGTACACTCAACGCTTCACTGTGTTAAGTCTGTGTTAAATCTGCTATTTCCCATGGTCTTTGAAATAATTATAAGCCAGCAATACTATTGCTAATTAGCTAGTTTTTTTCTAATTTCATTAAATAATTCTTTAAACTGTGAAATACTTGAATTTGAGCATTAGCTTTTGCAGGTTTTGGATAACAAACATACCATTAGCTGCCACGTTCAACCAGATTTGGAATCAAAAGAACCAAGGCAATGCACGCTATCAATGCGATCCAAGCGTAGCCCGCAATTCAAAAAATTTCTCTGCCTACCTGTTTGTCTCGTCTGACAGTAGCTGAAAAGCAGCATCAGGAGAGAGCCACCTGAAGTAGTCCAGCAGCGGGTGATCTGTCATGTCCAACAGCAAGCCATGCTGTCTTGTGAAGTCCGGTAGCCAGTTCGGCTCCAACGGATCAATGTCTGGGTATTCCTCCCACGCGAACCTTACCATAGGTGCATCGGCTGCGCGAATGCGTTCAGCTGGCAGCCGATCAGCTGGCGCGGCATCGGCTGGTGTCCGATCAGCTGATGCCGGTTTCTCACTCTCTTGCTCGATTCCTGATCACTGTCAACAAAATCCTGTTCTGAAAATCAGAGTCCGACTCAGCGATAATGTGCAAAACATCGTCTGCCGAGTGTTTTCTTTTCTGCACTCGCTTTGCTCCCTTGTGACATATCGACGCCATCTTGCCTTTGTTTACATTTGTTTACATTTCACAACTCACGCACATGAAAGGATTAGTTGCCGAGTCAACGAGTCTAGCATTTCTCCAAGCACAGAGGGAATGCCTGTGATGTGACAGTGAGTTTTGTCGCCATTAACAGCTGATTGTCGCCCTCTATTTCTGATAGCTGTCAAGTTTCACCCTCAACTTATACACGGGTCATAACAAATTTCATAATCTTCAGCTTAAAAATACACTCGACTTATCTGCGAGATCGACTAATACGCGGTAATTTTTCAGCATCTTGCAATGTTATAAAAGGTCTAACTTTTGCTATATTTCTTAAGTGAAAAAATGCTGTCCTAGTGATCTGATTAATATGTGATTTAAAATTCAGGTCAGAGTCAATAGTTACCCCTAAATTCTTTACCTCCATCTTGACTTTTAATCCTAATGCATCTAGTTTATTTCTAATAACCTCATTATATTCATTATTGCCAATCACTAAAATTTCTGTTTTTTCTTTATTTAGTTTGAGAAAATTACTACTCATCCATTCAGAAACACAAATGAGACATTGTGTCGGTGAACCAAGAGAGTCGGGGTCATCAGGCACTATTGATAAGTACAGCTGTGTGTCATCAGCATAGCTGTGGTAGCTCGCATTATGCCCCAAGATAATTTGACCTAACAGAAGCATGTAGATCGAAAAGAGCGGCGGACCAGGATAGAGCCTTGTGGAACACTATATAGAATATCATGTGTCATAGAAGTATAATTACCACAACTAACAAAGAATTTTCTACCTGGCAGGTAGGATTCAAACTAATTTAAGACACTGCCAGAGAGGGCCTTCCATTGACTAAGGTGACAAACTAAATAATAACAATTAATTCACCATACAAATAAATAACAAAAGGGAAGAAAAGAATCACATAAAAATGACGGAATAGCCCAAACCTAATTAAAATAAACATAATCACAACACCCGGCTGTTGTTTAGAAGTAACAAGCCTCTTTGTTCTATTAGTGGATAAGAGATTTTTCCTTTTGATCAAATGGATAAATGTTTGCTGCAGACATGGAGGTGCTGGGTTCACAGCAAGCCCCTCAGCATGAGGTGGTGTAATGGAGTGCAATGAGACCCTGAAGGATTCATCTCCAGTGATACTTGGGGTATAACAGAGCTCAAAGGCAAGTCCTCCTTTTGCTTTAATGGTTTACATGGTGTCCATATTTTCTCCATGGAGAGGACTTGATTTTGTGTCCTGGATGCCAAGTGGAGACAGCTTGTGACAGGAGTGACATTTGTGTGAACAGGAAAATCTTGGAAAGTGTGGAAGAAAGCAACATATTAATTAAAGAAAGAAACATATCTTCTACTAGGACAAGTTTGATAAAACCTCTTTGAGTCAGTAACCAGGCAGGAGGAAGCTTGTCCATTGGGACTTCAATGAATCCTCAGCAAATGCTGAAGAGGGAGCATCCATCACAGCAGTCTGTTACAGAATGGTCAAAAAAAAGGAAAGGCAGAGGTCAGTTATTATAAACAAATTAATTTATATAACAGTGTTGATTAATGCATGCATTTATTCTGATTGGATCGTTATCTTACACCCAAATGATTTATTGAAATAAAAGTCTATTCTTTTACACTCTTGTTCTTCTTATATCCTTTAGGTTCAGCTGTTATCCATGAAATCTCTGTGTATGTGACAAGAGTCCAGTCTTGTTATTTACAGCACATCTGCTGATCTCTTAATCATCCCCTGGTATATTTTGTGTATTACATCAACTTTCCTCCTAGTACATGTACCTAACTATTTCAGTAGCTCTCTTCATGCCATTTCTAAAACAAATGGTTATATATTTTAGTGTGCACTGCAAAGCAAATTACATAACTATTGCTACCTTTAAACTACTCTCTCACAAAAGTCACAATTTTGTGGCTATTAGATGAATACACTAATGAAGGTTGAATCATGTGTTTTCATATCAACAGAGTGATCAATAACAATGATTATCGAGATTTCCTTGTTTCCTGTATTATTGAAAATTTTTGACACTGAATGTTTTCAGGTCTTTAGCCACAATCAGATGTTTGGTAATGAGCTCTCAAGAGAACAGTTCAGAAAAAATGCCTTTCAATTTGTTTAATTTATCTAATGAACAAAAATTAGCCAACGCCAGCTGACACTGTGTGAAAAACTAATGACCCCCTCAGGTAAATCAGCCCAGTTAAAATATATTTAGCTGATTAAACACAGAAAGGCTTGATTCCAGCTAACCCTGTGCAATATTAACATCACTTACTTAGGCCCTTGCCATCAAAGTCAAGTTTCCTATACAAATATTTAACAAGTACATCATGCCACATTTAAAGTAAACTGCTGAAGTGATCAGAAAAAAAAACTGTTGTTATCTGTCATCTAGAAAATGGCTACAAAGCAAAAGCTTCTGGAACTCCACCTAAATGCAATGAGATACATTGTCAGCAATTGGAAAATAATTGAAACAGTAGGAGACTTTTCTAGTAGGGGCTGGCCTGTCTAAATTTCTGCAAGTGTGCCATATAGGAATATCCAAGAAATTGTAAAATGTCCTAAAAAACACACCCAGAGCTCAAATCTATACAACCAAAAACGCCTTCAGCAAAAATGAGCTTCATTAGAGAAAAAATTCAAAGAGTACTTCTAAGCGAAATAAATATAAATGCTCATCTCGCACTTGCAAAGAAGCCCCCAGATGATTCCTAAGCCTTTTATAAGAAAGTTTTTTGGACAGATGAGAGAAAAAAAACAGAACATTTCCCGGAGAAGAATGTGTAAAATGAATAGACTCGACACACTTAAAAAGGTTTGGGGCAGCCACCCGTATATTATTCCTGGCTGCAAAAGAGTCTTTTAAATAAAGAGATGTTCTTTATACCGAGTCCAAAACAGAACTGTCAATGGTTTGTCAAGATGGCGGTTTTAAGGGATAGGATAGGAAGTGATGTAAGGAAACTAGAAGTGGTGTTCTTCATTAGTCAGAGTAGGTGCCGGAAGTGATAATCTTCTAGGCGCCGGAACCGGAAGTGATATTTTTCTGGGTGCCGGAACCAGAAGTGATGTCTTCTGTTCTAAATCAGACAGGTTTTCCCGCGGCTGATCTTCAGAGATAACAGGAGAAGGTTTAGTGCACCCCGCCACCCCCTGGCCTGGCGTGGAATTACTTTTGCTTGGTCCATACAACGTCTTCCTAGTAGCACGTGTGTGACATGGCCCCCCCTCAGCCCAGACCCATCGGGTTGGGCGTACCGGTCTGAGAAGTCGTGGCATCGAGAAAGGCCATCGGCATTGGCGTGCAGTACACCACAGCGATAAACGACCGAATACTTATAAGGCTGCAGATCTAAAAACCACCTCGTGACACGTGGATTGGACTCCCTATGCAAGGCCATCCACTGTAAAGGTGCATGGTCTGTCACAAGAGTGAATTCACGCCCCAAGAGGTAATATCTCAGCTGAGTAATCGCCCATTTAATAGCCAAAGCTTCCCGCTCCACTGCCGCATACCTGGTTTCACGATCCAGCAGTTTCCAGCTCAGGTACATAATGGGGTGTTAAACTCCATCGACACTTTGGCTCAGCACAGCTCCAAGACCTGTGTCCGAAGCATCCATGTGGAGGATGAAAGGCATAGAAAAGTCAGGTGCTTTCAATATAGGAGCTGACGTAAGGGCCATTTTCAGGTCACTGAATGCAGCCTCTGATGTCTCATCCCATACCACATGATTAGATTTCCCCTTCCTTGTGAGGTTTGTCAAGGGTGTTGCTCTCTCAGAGAAACGGGATACAAACCGGCAATAGTAACCCGCTAAGCCGAGAAAGGCCTGAATCTGCCTCTTGTTCATCGGACGGGGCCAATTCAAAATGGCATCTATTTTAGAACACTGTGGTCTCACCATACCCCGGCCCACTAGATAGCCTAAATATTTGGTTTCGACCAACCAAAAGTAACATTTCTTCGGATTAATACGAAGACCAGCTTTTGCTAGTGACCGCAATACAGCTCGAACCTGCTGTAAATGTTCCTCCCATGTGTTGGAATAGATAACAACGTCATCCAAGTAGGCAGCACTATATGAATTATGAGGACGGAGCACTTTGTCCACCAGACGTTGGAATGTCGCAGGTGCCCCATGTAATCCAAATGGGAGAACACGATACTGCCAGTGCCCACTAGGGGTGCTAAACGCTGTATTTTCCTTAGCGGAGTCCGTTAAGGGAACCTGCCAGTACCCCTTAGTCATATCTAACATAGTCAAGAATTTAGACTTACCTAGCCGCTCGAGGAGGTCGTCGACTCGCGGCATCAGATAGGCATCGAATTGGGAGACTTGGTTAAGCCGACGGAAGTCATTGCAGAACATCCAGCTTCCATCAGGCTTACTGACCATGACAATAGGATTGGACCAGGGACTATAACTTTCCTCAATCACACCAAGGTCCAGCATGTGTCTGATCTCCAGCTACATTTCAGCCTTTTTGCTTCAAGAATTCTGTAAGGGCGTTCTCAGACTATAACCCCAGGTTTTGTCACAATGTCATGCGCAATCAGGGAGGTCCATCCTGGTCTTTCACTTACTACCTCAGGGACAGACAGGATAACTACTTCGAGCTCCTGCCATTGTTGGCGAGTCAGATTATCTCTGAAATTAAGGTTTAATTTATGAGCAAAGAGAGAGCGGGGTTGTCCGAAGGAGGGCTCGAGATCCCTGTCCTTCCACGGTTTCAGCAGATTGACATGATAAATCCGCTTGCTGGGATGACAATTTTGTTGTTTCACCAAATAATTGATGAATCCCTTTCTCTCCTTAATTTCATAGGAGCCTTGCCAATGAGCCAGTAATTTAGAATGTGAGGTAGGAACTAAAACCATGACTCGATCTCCTGGGCGGAACTCCCGAAGAGACGTACCACAGTTATAGCATCAGACCTGGGCTGCTTGTGCCTTTTCCATATGTGTTTTCAATATTGGTCTAATCTTTTCAAATCTATTACGTAACTGTGCAACATATTCCAATACATTTATTGACGGGAGGGCCTCTTCTTCCCAGCCTTCTTTTAAAATGTCTAATATGCCCTGGGGTTGTCGTCCATATAGCAATTCAAAAGGTGAGAACCCCATGGAGGCTTGTGGGACTTCCCGATATGCAAAAAGAATGAGGGGGAGGAGCTGATCCCAGTTCCTTCCGTCCTCGTTGACTACCTTACGTAACATTTGCTTGAGAGTTTGATTGAACCTCTCTACAAGACCATATGTTTGAAGATGATATACCAAGGTTTTAAAATGTTTTATTTGAAGTAGCTTGGCAGTCTCCCTGAACATCTGCGAGGTAAAAGGCATCCCTTGATCTATCAGGATTTCTTTAGGGATGCCGACACGCGCAAATACACCCACTAATTCTCGTGCGATAGCTTTTGTAGTAGTTGAGCGCAGTGGAACAGCTTCTGGAAACCGGGTAGCGTAATCTACCAGGACCATTATATATTTATGACCTCTGGCTGAGCGTTCTAGGGGTCCTACTATATCAACCCCAATACGCTCAAAAGGGACATCTATTAAGGGTAATGGAATTAGAGGAGAATGGTCCCTCCTAGGAATCTGCCTCAATTGACACTCCAGGTAGGATGTACAAAAGCAGCGGACCTCCTCATTAATTCCGGGCCAAATGTGCTAATTCACAGACTTGTCGCTGGTAAGTCCGTGGTATTAACAACAGTGACCTCATTTCCCCCTCATGGTCAGCTACCCGATATAACAGATCATTATTTAACACAAAGTGAGGACCTTGTGGCATTGGATATAATGTGCGTTGGCCATCTATCAGAACGACTGCATTCTTTGCAAACTTAAGGGAGTCGTCGTTCCACTGCTCCCTTTTAAATGAAGCCGGGGTCTGCCTAAATTGAAACTGCAGGCGTGTGAGGGGATCGGATTCGACCTCAAGGGCAGGGTTTCATCCCGAGTCGACTCCGCGCTTGATGATGATGTACTGTATGTGGCTGAGACATCCCGGGTGTTTCCCTGTCATCACCAGAGGCCGAACTCCGCTCCCCAGCCAGCTGTAAACACGGCGTGGAAGAAGTTGAGGGCGCTGATTCTGCGTCCGTGACTAGACCTAGTGATTTTGGGGAAGAAGCATCTGTGCTACCGCTTTTAATGTCTACCCAATCTCTGCCTAATATCACGGGGAAGGGAGGATTATCCATCACCGCCACCGTCAACTTTTTTAATACGCCGTCCTGACATATATAACATCTGGCAGATTTATAATTCCGGACATCCCCGTGAATGCAGGTAATGCGGGTTTTAATCTTTAACCATTGTCGCGGTAGTACCAGATGGCGAGCAACAATAGAAATGTTACTGCCGGAATCAAATAAAGTTGTAGCTTTAATTCCATTAACTAACACTTCTCCCGTATGTGTAAAGGCTAGAGGGTTAGCGAGTGAACACCGTGCCTCCCCCCATATCACTCCGCAGACCCCATCGTTGCTTCGCAGAGCCTGCCGACACGTCACAGGTTCCACTTGAGTACGCTTCGCATTGTAGCTCCAAGACTCTATGTTAGGGATGCAAGTATGCCCGGGTTCACACGAGTCCCGTTCTGATACTCCCAAGCCGGTTTCTGCCCTAAGGGGTTCTATAGCCTCGGCTAGCGAGACAATATCAGTAAAGCCCCAGGCCGGCTGGGTGATTTTTCTAGGTAGGGCACGGAGCAACAAGACGCAGGCTACCTGCTCCGCTATTTGATGGCTTGATTGATTGTGTGGTTGTAACCACCTTACCACTTTAGCCCATAAAGCCATGGCCTGCTTTTTCACTGCTTGAGCAGGTTTTTTCCACCTTCCAGCCTGGGTTTCTCCCACCTTTGTCAAAAGGCTTGCCTTTTGTGGGGTATTTAGGGGCAGTCCCCATACTCAAGAGACCATAATAAGTCCTCGATGTGTTCTCAAATGCACCAGGCTCTATCCTGTGGTTCCCGTTTCTACTTTCCCCAGACCTTTAACAGGATGATGGGTCGAAGCATACTCGAGTTTTCCCTGACACACCCTGACCAACCCCCACTCAGCAATTCGGGAGCGGTACTTACCCATCTGACTTTTCTTGCGTTGGGTGTAGTGTGTTGAGTCTTTGTTTTGTTCTGACTTCTGTTCTCTCCAGGAGGTCACCATCCTGCCGGCTACGCCACTGTAAAATGAATAGACTCGACACACTTAATAAGGTTTGGGGCAGCCACCCGTATATTATTCCTGGCTGCAAAAGAGTCTTTTTAAATAGAGATGTTCTCTATACTGAGTCCAAAACAGAACTGTCGATGGTTTGTCAAGATGGTGGTTTTAAGGGATAGGACAGGAAGTGATGTGAGGGAACCGAAAGTGATGTTCTTCATTAGTCAGAGCAGGTGCCGGAAGTGATCATCTTCTAGGCGCCGGAACCGGAAGTGATATTTTTCTGGGTGCCAGAACCAGAAGTGATGTCTTCTGTTCTAAATCAGACAGGTTTTCCCGTGGCTGGTCTGCAGAGATAACAGGAGAAGGTTTAGTGCACCCCGCCACCCCCTGGCCTGGCGTGGAATTACTTTTGCTTGGTCCATACAACATCTTCCTAGTCGCACATGTGTGACCAATGACTAGGCTGATTCCAGAGCTACAGGGGGTGAATGATGAGGAAAGATTTTATGAGCTGAGCATTTTCAGTTTAAGCAAAAGACGATTTAAGAGGAGACATGATTAAAGTGTTTAAAATTATGGGGACTTATTACAGTGGATTGAGACTGATATTTTAAAATGAGTTCATCAAAAACACAGGGACATGGTTGGAGACTTAAGGGTATGTTTCACACAAACACGGTGGACCATGTACACATGGAATAAGCTACCAAGTAGTGTGGTAGACAGTAAGACTTTAGGGACTTTCAAAACTCAACCTGATGTTAATTTAGATTAATTCAGTGGATAGGACCGGTGATCTTTGTAGGGCTGAATGGCCTGTTCTCATCTAGGTTGTTCTAATGTTTGCATGATATGAATCCCATTATGTCTAATAAAAGCAAATTCACCATTCCTCAGTAAGAACATCATACATGGTGGTGAGAGTCCCAGTGATGGTTTGGGGATGCTTCGTTACCTCAGTAACTGAAAGACTTATAATAATTAAAAGAAATATCGGTTCTCCCCTGTATTAGAAAACTCTTAAGGAGACATCTGTCCATGAGCTGAAGCTGAAGTGTAGTTGGGTCATTCAGTGATTCAAAACTCAAAAGCAAAATGGCTGACCATAAGAATGGCATAAGAAAGGCAAAATTAAAAGTTTTAGACTGGCCTATTCAAAGTAGGTCAGACTCATAATGTTTTGCTCAACCTTCAGTCATAGAAGTATAAATGTAAATATCCATGCAGCAGGGATACACATCTATTGTAAGGGAAGATGAGATGAAAAGTGGAACTACAATGCATTGTATTTCCTGGTTGGGTTACGGAGAAGTTCCTTACTTGGCTAGGGTGCTCAAAATCTGGAAGGATATTAAGTAAGAGTGTGTTTGTTCCACTAAATGCTATAAGGTGGAAGCCGCAGGAAAACTGAGGCATTTCCTAAACTGATGGGCCTGCTAAATTTAGTTTCTGCTATTTCCACCAAGTGTTTAAAGTTAGGCATAATTTGAAAATTCTAGTATGACTAAACTGGTTCAATATCGGCTGTACTTCTGATTGGTGGCTTGTAAGGGCCCACCTGACCTGAGTCTGAGAAGTATGAAGATGGGAATGGAGTTGGGGAAAGAGGGAACAGGAGGACAGAGAGAGTGAGACGAAGATAGAAAGTACTAGGTTAAGGAGATGAATAGTACATAAAGGTAAGGAAGTCTCTGTGCTCATGTCAGTTAGGACACTATTGTCTCATCAGGTCCACAAGGAGCATAAATCTATACATTTCACTTTTTTGTATCTCCCTGTCTTCAACGTTGGGCCCTTATCCTGCAATTGCTTCATCCTGGGTATGATGTTAATCTACATCCAGCATGGCAAACAGGTCCTCCAACTTACAGGGAAAACTTGGGGGTTGGTGGCAGAATTGGCACTCTACCCACCAGAAAAAAAACTCAAACTGTTCCAGTGTGGAGCTGAGGTGTCACCTGCCGCACTTGGGTCCCAGTCCAGGTAGTTAGTCGTGCCTGTTCCCAAACTGTGTTCACCATTCTTTTTGTCCTCCTGTGTGTGCCACATATTTGTTAAAAAATCCGTTAGTTTAACAAATCTTACTTAGTTGTCGTTCTGGCTCAGACATTCAGTGGATTCAGAAAGTATTCAGAACCGTTCACTTTTGTACCCATTTTGCTGTTTTGCAGCCTTATGCTAAAATCATTTAAATTAATATTTTGTACCTCAACTGAACTCAATACCACACAATGACATAACAAAATGTTACATTTGTTTTGCAAATTTATTAAAAATAAGACAAAAATTGAAATACCACATTGACAAAAGTATTCAGATCCTTTTCTTGAAATCTGGCTCCGGTGCATCCCATTCTAGTGACCATCACTGAGATGTTTCTACACCTTGTTTGGAATCCATCTGCAGTCAAGACAAGACAAGACAGCTGATAAGGTGTAACAGAACAAAAACTAAACCATGAGGTCAAAGGAATTGCCTGTAGAACTTAGGGACAGGACTGTCTCAAGTTAATCTCACTCTTCTGGAGAAGGTTACAGAAAATTCTTGCAGCTTTAAAGGTTCCTACAACCACAGTGCCCTCCATAATTTTTAAATGGAAGAAGTTTGCAGCAACCACGACTCTTCCTAGATCTCGCTACTGAGCAATCATGATAGAAAGGCCTTGGTAAGAGAGGTGACCAAGAACCTAATGGTCACTGTGGCCAAGCTCCAGTGATCCTGTTTAGAGATGGAAGAAACTTCCAGAAGGTCAGCCATCACTGCAACACTCCACTAACCTGGACTTGAGAGCAGAATAGCCAGACAGAAGCCTCTCCACAGTAAAAGACTTATGGAAGCCTACTTGGAGTTTGCAATAAGGAACCTAAAGGACTCCCAGATGGGAGAAATAAGATTCTATTGTATGATAAAACCAAAATTGGCATCATGTCACAAGGACACCAGGCACTGTTCATCAGTACCATTCCAGCAGTGAAGCTGGTGGTGGCAGCATCATGCTGTGAAGTTGTTTCTCAGCAACTGAGACTGGGAGACTAGACAGGGTTAAGGGAAAGCTGAACACAGAAAAGTACAGAGATATCTTAATGATATTCTAGATAGATAGATAGATAGATAGATAGATAGATAGATAGATAGATAGATAGATAGATAGATAGATAGATAGATAGATAGATAGATAGATAGATAGATAGATAGATAGATAGATAGGGACATTTAAGAAACCTACAGAGTGCTCTGGACCTGGCTGCACCAAAAGTTCACTTTTCAACAGGAAAGTCATCCCAAGCAAAAAGAAAAGACAACATAGGAGTGCCTTAGGGACAACTCTGGAAATGTCTTCGAGTGGCGTAGCCAGAGCCTCCATAGCTGTCCACTGATGGTTTCCAACCCACCTAACAGAGCTTGAGAGGATCTGCAGAGATGAACGGCAGAAAATCCCCAATCGAGATGTGTGAGGCTTCATGAATCAAACCCAAGAAAACTCCAGAATGGAATTGCTGCCAAAGGGGCTTCAATTAGTTACTGAGTCAAAGGCCTGAATACCCATGTCAATGTGTTTTTTTAAATGTAATATGTTTGCAGAAATTCCAAAAATCCTGATTTTGCTTTGTCATTCTGTGGAATTCAATGTTGCTTGATGTGGGAAATGTGAAATAAGTAAAGGGGTCTGCACTATGGGTGCATTTATGTATATATTTAAATGAATGCCCATCATAAGATACACTTAGTGATCAGAAAGGGAATTAGTGGGTCAAGACCCTCTTTGGAGGTTTTCAGAATTAGAAACATGACGTGCGCATTTATCTTCTAATTTTATGTCCACTGTCTTTACTCTTCTACTATTCTTGACTTTTTAAGTTTAAGCCTCCTTTTTTTCTTAACAGACTCTTTCTTTTCTTGCAATTATTTTATGTAATGAAAAAAAATATATTCTGCTAGTATAATACCAAATAGTTGGCATATGCCAGCCTGGCATAGAGAAGTGCTCTTAGCAACCTGCTGGGTGCTAAAGTTACTCTTCATGTTGTGTGTGGCTATTTCTTTGACTAATAAGTACACACCAATCAATTATTTTCCTTTTTATTTGTACTGATCTGGAACATAAGAAAATTAGAATTTGAAAGACATGCTGAGCTGCATACTTTAAAAAGTTGACATTTATTGCGAGCCTGCTGATTTTTCACAGTATGGAGAGGGAATTTCAATGCATATCTACTCACCTCGGCACACTGCAAATAAGTGAGTGAGGCTCAGCAGGGAGCAGGAGTGGGAGCTTAGCAGTGACTAATTTGATTTACTGGAGCGGACTTATAAGTCCAAAATTGGAAGAGGAAAAGGCCAATTTGGACAAACTAATTTCAATGTACTTACAGTAAATAACACACAGTATTTGTTCAAAAGAAACAAGCTAAACACGGAGATACCGAGTGAAAACAGATTATTATACAGGAAGTCAGAGGTAATTTCAAGCACATTTTGAATCAGTGAAATGCCCCTGGATTTTCTGTCCATACGCACGTTTTGCTGCTCTCGTGCCCCGATTCAGGTTGACTGATGCCGATCTAAGAGCGGCTTTGTCCCCAGACTTGAAGACAGCATTTCATGCTCTCTGGTGAGCCATGGTTTCTGGTTGGCATGTGTGGTGATATTCTTGATGACGGTCATGTCATCCACACACTTGGATATAAATCCCATCACATTGTGTCATTACAAGCAGGGGATGTTAACTCCATGGGAATGGGTACTTTTGTAATTGAGGCATGTTACATAACCCAAAACTACCTCTCCCTTAGGGATACAGCAGTAAGAAATTACATAGGAGAAATAACGTAGCTTTGTTTAGTGATGGCTTACGCTGCATAACAGACAAAAGAAGCCAATGGCAAAACCCAGTTTGGGAGTGGGGGCCTGGTGTGTAGAGTCTTCCATTTTCACTGTTGCAGTGGAAGGATTTATAAGGATCGGATGACGTTATCTCCCATCTGTCTGTCGGCTTCAAAGGTGTGCCGGGCAATGTTCCAAGGCTTTATTCTCTTTCTTCATGTGCAGAACCCCACTTAGGTGAATCATGCAATTCCAAGTAAGGCAAAAGAGGATACAGTTTCATGCTGAGTTTGACAGACAAAAATAGTATACAACAGTCCTCAGTCTGACTGCCCATTTCCCAGTTGTGTCTATCTGTCTTGTCTTATAATGCTTGCCTAACAGTTCTATATGGTGAACCCCTGTGCTAAATCTGGCTCTGTGTCAACTGTGCATGTGAGTAGAAAAAGGCAGATTTATAAGATATATTTGCACAGTACAGTGACATATTAAACTTATGCTTATTACAAACATACACTGCATACTCTCCCAGATTGATGTGTTGGTTGAGAGTGGCATCCTCTCTGAAAACATTCAACCATGGAAGAATTTTGGGCCAATCTGGCCTGTCCCATTTTCTTTCAGTTCTCTAAACAAAACAAATGCATGATGATGTGAAAATGAAAACAAAAAACAGTCACCACATAAGGTACATGGCAGCCATTAATCAGACTCTATCGTCGGTTCAATATTCATGGAGCTCCTTAGCTCAGGCCATCTCTTGTTCAAGTGATGTCTCCTTCCATATTTTAAAGCCCAGGAACTAGAAGTGGTAGAATCAGTTACCTTTACTGGGTGATTTCTCGATACTGAGGAGGAAGAAAATCACAAGACAGTAAGAGGCAACACCTTCTCCCAGCCCAGGGTGGTATCACATACG
Organism: Erpetoichthys calabaricus; assembly: GCF_900747795.2. NCBI lineage: Eukaryota > Metazoa > Chordata > Cladistia > Polypteriformes > Polypteridae > Erpetoichthys > Erpetoichthys calabaricus. The sequence goes on from NC_041398.2 coordinate 31,223,712, forward strand.
GGGGAAGAGTTCAGACACGCATGCGTGGCACAGGACAAATTAATCATCACAAGTGAATAGCTTAGAACAAACTACAAACGATTTATGACTTCTTAGTAACAGCTAATATGAGTTACATAGAAATTCACCAAACCAGTGGATCTACGAATGCTTCTTAAATACATTCAAGGAGTGTGATATAGGGGGTCCGCATGCTCCGAAAGAATGGCTTTTTTATTTAAATAATCCTTTGGCCGCGTCAGTCTTCGTGGGTGTGCCTGAGCAGCCGCAGGGAGTTGATAAGGTAATTGAGATGCTGCACCCACGGAGCCGTTTAAGTACGAGCCAACACAAGAGGTCGAGAGAAAATAAAGAATGGAAAAGGAATAGAAGACAGGGGTTAAGGAGAGAAGAAGGCAGGAGGCCGTAAAAGCCGATGAGTGAGTGAGTGAGTGAGTGAGTGAGTGAGTGAGTGAGTGAGTGAGCGAGCGAGCGAGCGAGTGAGTGAGTGAGTGAGCGAGTGAGTGAGTGAGTGAGTGAGTGAGTGAGTGAGTGAGTGAGTGAAGGCTCGCTGGTGAATGCAGACAGCTGGGAGGAGAGCCCTGCAAGAGTGTTTGGCCGACATTCAGGGTGGATGGATTGGGTCACTCCTGCCGAACTTTTAAGAGGAGCAGGAGTGACCAGGGTCATGGAAATCTCACCATGTAAGACCAAGAAGGCAGCGGCAGTCAGGGAGGCTTGGAAGGTTGAGTCCCAGCGTGAGCACCCTGGCTGTTGGAGGAACCCAAGTCTCGGTCCAGCATATGAGCTGTACGTAGCCAAGGGGGATGGAAGGCTACCGGACCAGGCGACTCCCCTGTGACAAGGCCCATATGGGAGAAGCAGGGGAGCCGCCAGTTAAGAGAAATACACCGGGTTTTTATAAATTTACACCATCCCCTTGCTCCCAGTGTGATTTGTCCTCATCTGCCAGCTCATCTGGTTACATTATTGATGGCGTTGGGTTCAAGAGGCTCCCAAAACAAGAACAGGAAGCATGGAGCAGGAGCTGAAAATTGGAATTGAGGGGGCAAGCTAAGAGATTGAGATTTGATGTCACACAGAGGTGGCATCTCAAGATACCATTCATCAGCGGACCTGAGTGGTCTAGAAGGACCAGAAGACATCACAGTTGTCTCCAAATATATAGCAGATGACCCATTGATTACTCTGTAGGCCAGCATCAAGAATTTGAACTTAATACATGCTGCTACAGGAGCCAACATAGTGATCTGAAGAAAAAGAGTGAAATGTTTCCTCCTTGGCAGCTTGAAATATCTGGAGTGGCTTGGTAACACATGTTGGTTCTCCTGCCAGCAGAGAGTTGTAACAATCCAGACCTGACTAGAGCAAAGCCAGGACCAGGAGTAGTTGTGCTGCATACTCTGTCAGATACGACCTGATCTTGCAGAAACCTTCCAGGAGATTCAGTGAGGACCTATTGGTCTATTCAATCCCCCAACAGCAGACTTATTATGGGATTTTGAAATGCACTGTAACTGCCGTACAATCAAATATTTTCCACACTAAAATGAAGAGGCTGTAGAGATGTTTAAAACCAGAGATGTCAAATTCCAGTGGGTGCATTTTATTTTGAATCCTTTTCTAACAAATGTTAGCATCCTGCGGCAAGTCCATTGAACACAACACAACTCTCGGTATTTGAGTTTATTCTTATATATCTCCCTTCATGGAGAGTTCACTCACAAGGTGCTTTATCCAGCCTGCAAGAATGCAAATACTCGAAAGAACTAAGTAGCAGTAGACGAAAATGTAAAAAAGCTAAAATAATTGATAGGGATTTACTCTTTAAGGGCTGAATATTTTTTCAACTGTCTTCGTGCAGGTGCTGGCCACCGGGGCTAAAGGAGGATCTGATAAAAGAGCGTAGCGAATGCCCAAAACAAAATATTCCGTAGGCAACGTTTTGTGTATTGTTGCCGAATCAAACTCAGATGTACCGCACTCTGATTTTGATGCAAGTGATCTGGAGATCAAAAATGAAAGTGATGTACCAACATCAGCCGATTGGTTCCTAGCTGATTGTTTTGCCGAATGCTCTCGTGTAGCAACCGGCAGCTGCGTGAAGATACTACTGTACGTCATTATACGACGATACCAGCCTTGAAATGCTCTTCGCGGAAGTTAGAATATAAATGAAGGAGCAAAATGCTCATTGGAGTCGGCTCATGAGAGTAAAAGCTGGTGTACGTGACAAGACCTGAAGTGCAAAAGAGAAAAGATGAGGCTTCACGTGCAAAGAAAATGTTACCGGCAGTGCAGATCAAGAGAGAGACAGAGAGGAACAGAGAAAGAAGTTAAGAGAAAGAGAAAGAGCAACTCAGAGCAGGAGAAACAAAAGGGGAAAAGTAACCAAGTGTAAGAGCCGTAATGTAAGTGAACCTTTTAATTTAAACAAGAGTAGTTTTTAAATATTTGTAAATGCACCATTGTTAATTTCATGTGTTTCAGTGAGAGTTCTTGTGCGCATGTGAGATGTGTGTTGTGTGATTCCAGATGTGAGAGGGGGGAATTTTGGCGGGTAGAATGAAATGGAGCAATACAGACTTTGACCGTGTCTTAATGTTTACAAACTGTTATAAGATTAATTTGTTATTGTTGTTTGAAATAAAATTGTTGAACTTTTAAAAGAAGACTCGTGCCAAGTCTATGAAAGAAATAAATGAATTGGAAATTACACCTGCATACGAAAGAAGGAGAAACGTCATTAGACCAAGGAAAAGAGTTCTATCAAATAAGTTTGGATTGCTCAAGTGCATTACTTGGGACACACCTCCTGTTTAATGAAATCAATTGTTTCAAGCAGATTCATTGCCACAGGTGTATAAAATGAAGCACCTAGTCAAGCAGTCTCCATTTACAAACATTTGCAAAACAAAATTGATGCCACCTTTACAATAAGATGGATTGTGAAATTTCATCCCCGCTAGATATTCCACAGTCAACTATAAGTGGTATCATTGTAAAGCTGAAACGTTTAGTACCAAATGCAACTCAGCCACAAAGCAGAAGACCACACAAAGTTACAGTGATGGGTTAATGACTAATAGGGACGTGCAGTCAGGGGAGGCTGTCATCATGAAAAGTAGAAAAACTAATAATCTTAATACATAATTCGCCTGCCTCCTCACTCACCCACTCACTCGCGTCCGTCCAAAGCAGAATGCGCAGTCGCCTTCTGCGCAGCTGCCCGAAAAACCTTACGAGACCGACATCCAACCCCAACATCGCGGCAGGCGGCGGATTTACGGCCACAAAAATTCAAAGAGAAAGGTGACTTCGATTAAAGCTCTAGTGGCCTGAAAGGCGATTTCGACTACAGCTCGAGGCCTAATTACACATTTTGATTCAATTACGCATTCATTCAATACACCTATATCAGGTTTGTGGTGCTTATGCTTATTACTATTCCATATTGTACTGGAACACTCATCATTCAATATTATACTATAGGCCTGGAAAATTCATCAACTAACAGTACAAGCCTGTACAGTAATGAGTAAAGCGGACTACAATCATTACAAAACAACTTCTTCGTTATTTATCATTTGTTCTTCATACACTGCTGACACAAACTTGTGCCCATTTCATCTTATGTTGTCGAAACGGGCTCTTTGTCTAGTGATAATATAAAATAAATATGTTCACTGGTCTCTGCTATAAATTTGTTTTCTGTATTATTTCAATAACTTTGATCATTTTTATAGTCAAAATCATTGAATTGGCGCATTTCTTGTTCAAATACAGGGGAGAAATGTGAGGTGCGGTAGCGACAAGCCTCACCTTACCTCGGACTGTGCTCTCCCTCACACACTGGGCTGATGCATGTAATTGGAGCGTGCCTGTTGCTGTCTCTCTGTATGTCGCCAATATAATGTTTATTATACACCCTGACTTTCCGTAGTCTTGCTAATATCTTTAATGAATGTCTGTGACATATTTAGTCTTGCTGATCGGACATTAAACTGCAGTGAAAAGGCACAAGGCGAGGCAGACAGTACCGTGCTGCCCTAAAGAGGGTGCAGGTGAGCCCAACAGGTGCTCGTTGCTGCCGTTCTTCTACGCAGGGGCGCCAATAAGTTAGTGACATTAGAAAGTTAAGTGCACTGCACTGGTCTGTTTATTTTTATTTTTTGTTCCAACTGACTGCCAAAATTGAAGATTAAGATTTTTAAAACTAAAGGAAAACAAAGAGGACTTTTACAAGAAAGTGACAGAGATTTTTGTGGAGAAGGATAGGCGCATGAACTTCATTTCCAAATAAAGGTAAGACCATAAACGGTTTTCAACTTTATAATAAAATGGGATCAGACTAAGAAAAAAACAATCCAATATTTAAAAACAAAATTTTGACCTTAAATAAAATATTATTTTGTTTTTCTTGTTATCCTTTTGTTGGACAATCTGTATTAAAATTGATTAAAGCATCAGAATTAAAAGCTTTTAAAAACAACTAAATATTTTAATGGAGGTAAGAACTGAAATCTGTTTTTTTTTTTTTGTACACCACTCAATACTTTCATTTGTATTAAATGAGTATGAATTGTGGAATTGTAATGGCAAATTTAGAACACATGGAGGGTGCAGAGCAGTGGCATAGCCACATGCCACATGGGGCGGGCGGTGCTGTAATTTGCTGCCCTCCAACATATCTGAATATGCTAACCTATTTAAATAGAAAATTAAAATGACGTATAGAGAAATATTGAGATACATTTTGCATAGATTTTTTCATATATAGAGAAACAGCAATAATTTTTCACATATAATTATTTATAAACATCAACTAGACAAGAATATAGTATAGATGCACTGATAAGCTATGTTCTAATTATTAGTTTAAAATAATTACGCTGTGAAAACCAGAACCGGTGTAGTGTATAAGTGATAGTTGGGGATGTTTTCTGTGCAGAGCAAGAACACATTCGGATTGATAACGAAAAGTAATTATAAATTTAAAATTTATTATTGGTGTAATGTTTGTTTATTTTTCTTATTGCCTCATAAGTTTCAACTGCTGTGTCTGTTGCCGTCACAGAAGGACAGTCTGAAAATTATTTTTGAAACATTTGTGGATAAAAATCAGAGAATTTTACTTTTTTTAATTCATGAGTGTGCTGCTTACACATGAATTGTACTGAGCCTTTTGGCTAATAAAGCCACCCCCAAAAATCTGCCTGCCGGGGCGGACCAAAGTGTAAGGAATGCTGATGTGATATGAAACATAACCAGTAGTCAGTGTACATGCTGGCTGCCAATCGAATAGTGAATAAGCTACTCTTTTAGGTTCATATATTTGTAACTCTGACTCTGAAGGAGTCAGTGCCTCACCAGCCATGAACCTCAATGCACATCACTGATGACTACTAAGTGTAAAAGTCACCAACGCTCTGCTGATTCCATCTCTGAAGAGTTTCAAACTTCCACTGGCATTAATGTAAGCACAGGAGCTTCATGGAATGGGTTTCCACTCCTGAGCAGCTGCATGCAAGCCTCACATCGGATGGATGCTGAAGTATGTGGGGTCCATGACATCACTTGGCTGAAGGACTAAAGGTCAGCGTTGTGAACATTCTGGTAGTTATAGTTTGGGTTGGGCCCAAATCTTGAAACTTCTCTTCCTTTGCTGTTTTGAGAGATTCTTGTTAATCGATTACTATGATTTAATATTATCAGGTCATGTGTGCTTACTGGTTTTCAAATGTCTGCTCTCCTACCTGACACATTACATGTATTGAGCCTTGTTTGCTAGTTACTCGACTTCCCAGTAATGACCTGCAGCTTTGTATTTTGTTTTCAACTCCAAATAAAATCTGCATCTGCCCCATGCTGTCTAACATTTTGAAGATGGTAAATATTATAGAACTCACTGGCTGAAATAATCATTCATTCATCCATTCAGGCAGAAAGGCAGTCAATGATTTGTTGAACTGTAAAAAAATTTTAGAATTGTACTGATCATGAAATGCTTAAGATAGATAGATAGATAGATAGATAGATAGATAGATAGATAGATAGATAGATAGATAGATAGATAGATAGATAGATAGATAGATAGATTAAAATTGTACTGATTATGAGATTGATTAAATGATCAATTGATTTGTTAGAATTATAATGCTTTATGAAATGTTTTATTTAAATAAAGCTCGATCGATTGATCGATTGATTTATTCATTAGAATTGTACTGATCATTTAAAATAAACATGTATGTGACATCTCAACTTAAATAAACATTGATGGATTGATTAATGGATTGATTGATTGATTGATAAATTAATTGATTAGAATTGTAAGGATGATGAAGTGTTCAATTTATAGATTTGTACTGATCATGAAATGCTCATTTTAAATAAATATTTATTTATTGGTTGATTGATTGATTAGAATTATAATGACCATTAAATGCTCAGTATAAATATTGATTGATTGATTAGAATTGTACTGATCATGCAATGCTTAATTTAAGTATTGATTTATTGATTGATTAGAATTGTACCGATTACAAAATACACAACTTCAGTAAAGATTTATTGACTGACTGACCAGGGCAAACAAAGTCATTGATGATCCCAGCCATCCCAGCGTTGCCCTGTTTTGTGTACTGCGGCCAGGTAAGCACTGCCATTGTCGATGATCCCATTTAAGTTATTACGTTTTGATTCAGTTATTACTTAAAACTATCACATATTTAAAATTCTCTGAATGATGTTTGATATTTTTATTGTCATGTATTATTGTTGCCGTTCATTTTTTTACTTTGTTATTATTCTTGAAGACACAGTTATTGGCGTTAAGCAACTAAGCATTCAATTGTATGTATAATTTGTATGTGACAAACGAAACTTCTAATGAAGTATTGTGACAAGTATCTTCTCATTAGAAATGAAAGCTTTTTTTTATTTATTTTAAAAGTTTATGAAGAAGCAAAGTGATCTGACTCAAAATGACTTGTGATTCTAATAACAACAGAAAACTGTGCTAAAATTCCCACTCAAGCAGGTGTCCAGTAAGATGCGGGTGATTTATTTGCTAGTGTAATTTATCTTTTGAATGATTTGTTTTTATGTGTAGGAGGTTATATAAGTCAAAGGTTATAGAACACCAAGCACACAAGCCGTAAAGGTTGCTAGCGCCATGGAGTAAAGCCAGCACGTTGTATATTCAAACATGAAAGACCGCATTGCGGCAAAAGATTCATTCATTAGTACACCCTTAATTAAGAATAATGCTGAAGCGGTCCTAATCATTGGTATAATGATAGCCAGCGTATTCCACAAATGCAGATCTAACTAAGTGGGCGGCAAATGATTCCTCAAAGTTTGAGATCTGGCATTATTTGTGGGTGACGCCACTAATCAGCACACCACTGTAGAGCTGAAATGTTTTTTGGAGGAGCCCGGCTCTCTCATTAAATTCCTTTTGCTTTAATTGTTAATCAGAGTGAGGAGCATCATTGGAGTGTGATACTGATTCAAATCTGCCATATTTTAGGCCCACAGCATCTCTAAGTTGGCACATTCTGTGTAGTTAAAGAAAATAATTTGCTAGGCAATTTCTGAGAAATAATTTTCAGTAATTAAGCATTTATGTGAAGTAGTTGAGCTTTTTAGGCCAACTTTACACTCAGCAGGCTTGAATTTTACTTCAGCTGAATTTGTTGAGACCACTGCGACTTTATAATTAAAGCTTCTCGTTAATCAGACATGATATTTTTTAATTAAGATAGCATCTGAGTAATTGGTGTAGTCAGCTTGATGGTGCACTGGCTAGTGCTGCTGCCCCCCAAACCTAACATCATAAGTTTAAATATCCTAAACCTGTGGTTGGTGTGGAGTTGCCCGCACGTCTGCTTGGGTATTCTGGTTTTCTTCCAACACCCCACAGACATGGATGTAAGGCTAACTGGGATCTCTGTATTGTTCATAATAGACTGGAACGCCATGCAGAGGTGATCCATGCCTGCCATCTGATGATACCAGGATAAGCATCAAGCTGCCACAACCCTCAAAGAGTTCAACTGCTTTTTCTAGATCAGGCCTGCATAAGGAGCCTAAACTTCCACATGTATCCTAAATAGTCTTGGTGCTTCTTGTTTTTTTAATTAACAAACATAGCATGCTTGATATGTTAATTTACACTATTGTTCTTACCTCATTTAGAAGATAAAAGCTTAAAATAAACAGGCATTATGGTCCAGTGGTGAGCAAAATTTGCTTAGCAGCAACCCCAAAGATATCTTATATATAAATGTCTTCACGTGGAAGTGTGTGTGTCTGTCCGGCCTGGAAGTGAGAGGTGGAGTCTGGGTAAGGAAACATAAAACTCGCTTAGCCGCTAATAACACAAGTGAGGTGAGCACATCAGCAAAACAAAACCTCAGGAGAAAGACAAAGTCGCTTAGCCATTAACATCAGCAAAACGGTATCCCTTTTACTTTTCCCCTAAAAGCTAATACACAAGCGAGGCGAGCACGTCTGCAAAGCAAAACCTCCGAAGACAGTCGATTAGCTGCTAATACACGAGCAACGTGAACACATCAAGAGATGCCCAGAGTAGTTCCTTTCATTTACCTGACATCTCTACATTTCAATTTTTTTTCTGACAATTTCAATAGTTTCTAGGACCCCGGGCTTTTTACAGCACAGGGTTACACAGCTAGTTATTATATACATTTTTACATCGCTTATGCTTCTGTTGACCTCAGTTTATGGTCATCTTGATATAGGAAACTAGTGGGTATGTAGACCTGCTCCTTAGACACTTAGAATTAAAGCAAAATTCACTTGTACCCCAATAAAGTACCTGAAGAGGGCACAGACCATCCTCTTACAATACCCAAGGAGAGCTCTGTCTCAGTTTATTATTATCGGTTAACCATCAGGTAGGGCAGCATGGTGGTGCAGTGATAAGCACTGATGCATATTCCTTGCCAAAGATGTACAGTGCTGTCAAAAGTCTTAAGCCACTTGAGAAAACGATCGATTTCCAAAGCTCTCCTCAAGTCACCCTATCAGTTCCATTGATTTATTACATTATCAATGGCACACTTGACCCAAATTAAGCAGCTGATGGTTTGCTTAAGCAGATGCAGGTTTACACATTGTCACACACATGCGACTAGGAGTGAGCTGAATGGACCAAGTGGAGGTGATTACCCGCCGGGTGTTTACCAGGGGGTGGCGGGGTGCTCTAAATCTGTTTCTGTTATTTCTGCAGATCAAATATGGGAAAACCTGCCAGATCTGACGTCACTTCCGGTTCCGGCACCCAGACTGAAGTCACTTCCAGGTTACAGGCTATAAATCCTCCATCTTGCCAAACTAAGTCAGTTCATTCTGGGAACTCAAACGAGCAACATCAGTTGTACAATTTAAATCTTTTGCAGCCAGGAACAATATGCAGGTGGCTGCCCCAAACCTTTTTCAGTGTGTTGAGACTCGTTCTTTCACAACATAAATGCGCTTGTCTAGTGAGTTATAGAACTTAAGCACCTTTGACTTTATAACACCCTATTAGGTTTTGAACACTGCCTAACAGTTGCTAGTAACGAGTCCACTGTGACTCCCAAATCTTTCTCATAAATGTACTTTCAATTTTCAAACCTCCTATTGTGTATTCAAACCTAACATTTGGGGGCAGAGAGGTGGCTCTGAGGCTAGGGATCTGCACCCGCAATCGCAAGGTTGCCGGTTTGAATCCCATAAACAACAGAAGCGAGTCTACTCTGCTTGAGGAAGGCCCTTAACCTGCAATTGTTTCATCCTGGGTATGACGTTAATCTGCATCCAGCCCTGCAAGCAGGTCCACCAACTTGCGCAGGGTTGGTTGGTGGCAGGATTGGCACCCTACCACCATAAAAAAAAAAAAAAACCTCCCACTGTTCAGTGTTGTGCTGAAGTGTCACCCGTTGTACTCGGATCTCAATCCGGGTGGTTAACTGCGCCTCACCTCTCTCTCTCTCTCTCATTGGTCCATACAGTCTTATTCAGTAGCATTCATTTAAAAATGCCTTTTAGACCTTTGTGCATAGTTGCAATTAAATGTATTAAAAAGAAGGAAGGACCACCTACTGTATAATTGCATGGACAGCATCTCTTCACCTACAACTTGGAAAAGAACTCCAATCTGAGTTTTCCTGAGTAGACCTTGTATATCTGCTCCTACAATGTGTGATGATTATTAAAAACAATGCCATCTCTCAATTTTCTTTTGTCTTAGGAGTCATCAGAGTCTTAGGATTCTTAGGATTAGAAGTCATCAGAGTCTTGAACAAAACCATAGGAGGTTAAAAAGTGGACCCAAAAGAGGTCCTCTTTTTGAGATGGAATGAGACAGCAAGCAGAAGAGAAATGAGTGACAGCTCTACCAAATTGACAAAAAAGGATCCGTTATTAGTAGTTTTCTTATTTTGTTCTTCCCTCCTGTTGGTTTCATTTGTCTCTTGTGCTCTGCTTCTTCCTCCTGAAAACCTGAGTAACTGTATACAGAAGCTATGAAACAAAGGAAAGAGAACAATTCCGTGAATTGACATGTTGTTCTGATGCTTTGCCCTGAGATGATGAAGGGGCTAAACCATCACTTGCTGCTCTGATCTTTCAAGCTGTCTAATCAATGTCGTGCTTGATATCCCTGTGGTGAAGAAACAAAGCCATGATGTGACTGTCTGACTGCTTACTACCGGTCAGTCATCCTCAATAATAAGCAGCTACTGGACCATCTGCTGTCATGTACTATGGGTCCTAATTGAAGTGAACCCTTGTACAGGAGCCTTAGCAATGTGCTACATCTAAGTGACATTAAATCAATCGATCTGAAATGGCTAGGATGGGGTTTGCGTGCTATGGTACATGCAGTAAAAACTGTGATGAGCTCAGGGGGAAAAGATGCAGTCCAGTATCTCTGTGCTTTGTGTCTGATGTGCTTGCAAACGTAACTTGATCTATTGTCCATCGTTACATCCAAGACAATCAATCAATCAGCCAATCAATTAATCTGTCAAACACTTAGTCAGATAATCAATGAATCCACATACAATAACATTGTATTTTTATTTTTTTACTGTTCTTTAATCTCTTTTTTTTTATCATTTATTCTTTCATCTTTGACATGCTTTTTAGGCCTTTGTGGTTGCTGAGGAGATTTCATCATTTTGATTCTGACTTGTCAGCAGATCATCCAATCATTTAGTCTGTTATTGCTCAGTCATTCAATCGATCGTTCAATAAATCAATCAAATGTAATGGCATCAAATAAAATGAATTATTTGTTATGGATTGTAGCATACTGTATTCAATTGGTTCATTATTAATTTTTTATGCATTTTACTACTTCATTTTAAAAGGTAGGGCCTTCATTTTGGGGGTTTCTTGAGCCTTACATTCTGGATTTTCCATTAGTTGTTTTAATTAGGATTTACTTTTTATTATTATGAATTGTTTTGTACTTTTTTTGTGCCACCATCTTGGTCGTTTACAGTCGCTATTTTGTCTTTCTGTCATTAGGGTAGCTCCTATGTTGTTAGGGGTATCTACTCTGAAGTTGTGACCCATATTAACAATGCAATGGGTTTAAAACATCACCCATTAGATTTCCCAACCCAAGTTTGCAGATTCTAAAATACCTTTTGACGCTTGATTTTCTGATAGCAATTCTCTCTGCTTAGTTTCTTTTTGGTTTCGACTCTTGCCTGCAATTTTTTAAATTTGGCGCTATGCTATAGATCTCACAGTTTCAACCCTTGTTTGACTCTGGCTACTGCTCTTTTCCTGTTTTTCTTTTAAATAAAATCCATATTGCTAGCTTGTTATCAGAATACACACAAGATGGTAAAAGGGGTAAATAAGCCTCACCCCAGACAGCCTGAGTCCAAATGCAAAAAGGCAGGTTTCAAAGGGGGGCTTAAAATGGAGTTCATGCTGTTAAAAATTCAAATTACCCAAAAAAATACAGGCTAAAGAGGACAACAAAAACTAAACATTTTTATAAGTGAAGACTATTTATTTAAAAAAAGAGCAAAAATGAGCACAGGAAACACAAGACAAAATCCACAATAAAAAGAAATCCAATACAATACATACTGACTAATAATGATGCTTACTCTTAAACAATCACCTAAGGGATTAATCTCCTCCACCAGAATGCAAAATATTTAGTCATTTTCTACAAATGCATGACTCCAAGAATCACATCTAGTCATGACTACTGTAATTGCCTGTTTGTTGGTATCCCAGGAAAGACCATTTAGAAGTTACAGTGTGTCCAAAACAGTGCTGCATGCATTTTAACTTCTTCTTCTTCTCTTTCGGCTGCTCCCGTTAGGGGTTGCCACAGCGGATCATCTTCTTCCATATCTTTCTGTCCTCTACATCTTGTTCTCTTAAACCCATCACCCACATGTCCTCTTTCACCACATCCATAAACCTTCTCTTAGGCCTTCCTCTTTTCCTCTTCCCTAGCAGCTCTATTCTTAACATCCTTCTCCCAATATACTCAGCATTTCTCCTCTGCACATGTCCAAACCAACGCAATTTCGCATCTCTGACTTTGTCTCCAACTGTCCAACTTAAGCTGATCCTCTAATGTCCTCATTTCTAATCCTATCCATCCTCGTCACACTCAATGCAAATCTTAACATCTTTAACTCTGTCACCTCCAGCTCTGTCTCCTGCTTTCTGGTCAGTGCCACCGTCTCCAACCCATATAACATAGCTGGTCTCACTACCGTCCTGTAGACCTTCCCTTTCACTCTTGCTGATACCCGTCTGTCACAAATTACTCCTGACATTCTTCTCCACCCATTCCACCCTGCCTGCACTCTCTTTTTCACCTCTCTTCCACAATCCCCATTACTCTGTACTGTTGATCCCATGTATTTAAACTCATCCACCTTCACTAACTCTACTCCTTACATCCTCACCATTCCACTGACGTCCCTCTCATTTACACACATGTATTCTGTCTTGTTCCTACTGACCTTCATTCCTCTACAAAACCATAAATTCACTCAAATTACCTCAAATTTATCATGAATTTGTTACTTATTAAAGAGAGGATCAATTATAAGACCTGACTTTTAATTTCCAAATGTATTGCTGGTATTGTCCCTGTCTATCTCCGAGACTTTCTTATTTACTTGATGTCATGGTGGGCCAACCTCTTTGCATTTCACCCACAGAACAAAAGTAATGTAGCCTTGAGGCTCATGTACACGATATACAGCAATTAACCTCCTTAGCATAAGAGCCGAGCATCACTCGGGCCATGAAAACGGTGTTAAAAGTGTATAGTGTATAGACACGTCTTGTGTAAGCATTAGACCTGAAGATAACTCGTACTGTAAAGACAATGGTATAGGCGCGTCTTATTTAAGCATCAGGCCCGAGCGTTACCTGGGCAACAGTTTCTTAAGAAACATCAGCTCAGGTGTTTCACAATCTTGACAGTGATATGAGCAGTGATGTTGAGGAGTCTGTCATCTGAAGTGAATCTGTCTTCAGACAGTGTAATCGAAATGGACAGTGAAACCGAAAGCGAATCTGATAAATCCAAAAGGGACGTGCGCGTCTGGGTTTCTGTTAACTCTGAGACGCACCACCTCGTTTTATTTTATGGGGCAGCCAGGAATAAAAGTGAAAATAGACAGCCAAGACCCCCTTACTTACATGAAGTTATTTCTTGATGATGATGTGATCAAGTTGTTGTTGAGATGAACCATTATGCTGAACAGTGTTGGGTAAATGACCGTACACCTAAGCAGTCTTCCCATCCAAAGATGTGCCACACAAAAGACATATATTGACAGTCCATACAGTACTGCCATCATCATCATCATCATTATCTATATATATAATTCACTAAGTCCATGGCAAGCAAGACGCACACAAGACCGAGCCCCGCCCACCAACTCTAAGACCATGGGATACAACGACAACTCACAGAGCCACGCACACCAACTTGGACACAACAACTCACCAATCACAGCGTCACTAGGGTTCGTCTCTGCTACGGTCCACATGCACCTCTGAGCCACGTTGACTTTTCATTATTCTTTTCGGTTAGGATGCACGACTGCATCCACCATCGTGAACTGTTTTACAGGCTGCATACAGCGATTCGCATCCGCGACAAACATGCCTCTTCTTAGATGGTCCTGCAGGAACACAGAAAACGTCTGTCTACAAAAATTTCATACCATCTTCTATATATATATAATCCACTAAGCAGCCAACCAGGGCTCGCAAGAAGCAGCACACAAGACTGACCGTGTGATACGAACGACAGAGCCATGCACACCAACTCTAAGATCATGGGATCCTTAAAACAATCCTTTAAAACTGAGGTTAAAACACAATGCAGGAAGCAGTCTTTAAAAACCAATAAGCCCAGTGCCTCTTTTTCATTAGCGTCTCACCTGCTTCACTGATGCGGGCCCGGCAACAGGCGAGACGCTCTCTCAGCAGCTGACCTTCTCTGTGCCTGATTCCACTACTGTCAGTCGCCTGACTGATCCTTGGCTCCGGTCGGCTCCTCCTGACAGTGGCTTGGGATTCCCCAACGAACAAGGCTCTCACATTGTGGACACCACGTCCCGACTCCCGATGCCTTCCGCGGAGAGTCTCCCACCTTCCAGTCACTCCTGCTCTCCGAAGTAATCTCAGCGGAAGCGACCACAACTACTACTCCCCCGGGTGTCGGCCAAACACCCAGGCTGCCTGCTCTCGCTTGCTCTAACGTACCGGCTTTCTCTCTCTCCTCACTTGCTCGCACACTGCACAGGGGAGAAACGCTCGCAGCACGAAACCGTTTCAGCCACACTACCACGCCCCTCACTACGCTGTGAGCGCGGTGATTATTTATTTAAAAATGGCCTTTTGAAGGGGAGCTGTGGACCTGCTATACCACAGGAACACCTGTGACATTGCCTTCACATTGTTTTCCTTTTATTTCTGATCCCGTCGAGCAGATCAGACAACCAGGCAAACAACACTGAATAATCAATGGCTGCAACTACTTTGCCCGCCCCCAACTCCTCACCTGAGTCGGTTTCGTCTGTTCAGCAGTGTTTCCCAAACTCGGTCCTGGTGAACCCCTGTGGCTGCAGTGTTTTGTTCCAACCGGATTCCTAATCATTGACAACACCTGATAGCACTGATCTCATTTAATTAGCTGTTTTTTTTCTTTTATTCGACATTCAGAAAAGCACAGCCGCATGATTTTTACATTTATAAGACTTCTATATATATAATTCACTAAGTCCATGGCAAGCAAGACGCACACAAGACCGAGCCCTGCCCACCAACAATTCACTAAGCAGCCGACCATGGCACACGCACTACAGAGCCAACAATTCACATGAGAGCGAAAGCATTTGCCAAGAATGTTTTCATTAATCAAGAACGAAAGTCAGAGGTTTGAAGAAGATCACATACCGTCATAGTTCCGACCATAATAGATGCCGGCTGGCGATCCGGCAGCGTTATTCCCATGACCCACCGGGCAGCCATTACTCCCACTGGCATGGCTCCGCATAAAGTCAAACTTAAAATTGGTTCAGTTGTCATGCTTCTCAGAAACCTCATGTCAGCAAGAAGTCTCTGTAAAGGCACTAGACGGACTGTTCTCAGCATTCACCGCAATGTACTGGAGTGTAAAACAATCACAGCTCCTACCTCACAAACTGTCCATATTCCCCAGATTTCCCTTACCCCATCAGATTCAAATTTGCCTTTTACTTTTACACACACACAATTTCCTGTTAGATTGGCCTTTGCAATGACAATTAATAAGGCGCAGGGACGAACTTTCAAAACGATATGCCTGTATCTGCCAAAACCAGTTTTCAGTCACGTAAAATTGTATGTTTTTCTCTCCAGATTTCCATCTCTTCATTCAATTACAGCCGTATCCTCAAACCCACCCCATTTGGACAACTGTGTCTTTCAGGAAGTGTTCACCTATCAATACGTAATTATGCGGCGTATGCTACGCCGCGGGTTGGCTAGTTATTTATTATTACTACTATTATTCAAGTTTTATTATTACTTGAATCATTATTAAACTTTTAGAGTAAGCAACATAACAGCTTACTTTAATTTGCCCTGGGATGTCTCCTTCCGTCTATTTCCACCTGGGACTTCACTTTCTCCTTCCTGCTGTAAGCTGCGGTGACAGTAAAAACTGGCCAAATGGGAGATCGCTGGTGTTGTTGTTGAGGTAGACTGGCATTTCAGGTGAACACTTGCTTTGTCTTCATTGCTGCTGAAATGGTTGTTGCAAACCATTGTACTGATTTAGATAACAAGGTAAAAAGATGGATTGAATGATTCACAGATGACCTGATGGATGAATGCAGAGATAGTTGGAAGGACAGAAAGGTGATTAAAAGAGAGGGTAGGTGAATGAGAGGTGAGTCAGCAAATGGACAGATGAATGAATGGGCAGGTGAGGAGGTGGGAGAATCTATCAATATGGGGCTGGGTAGGTGGAGAGTTGGATAGAAGGACTGGTAGATAGATGGATAGATGATTGGAATAATGGATAAATGAACAGGCACATACATTAAAAAGCATTTTTAAGTCTTAAAGATCAAGGCTGTCACAAATGCTCCTGCTCAGAATCCCAGAAATAACAGTAATAATCTCATCTGATGTCCCCACAGAGTTCAACTTTTAAATGTGTGGGGCAAAGTTATTTATTTATGTGTCTGTGGCAAAAGGCAGCTGACCCCTCCTTGCCAGGAATGTGAATTACTGCAAAAGGTCACCTGAAAATAAAACACACACTCCACCAGTCTCAAGGCAGAATTACTAACAATAGAATCACAGAAAATGTAACAAATGTTAACGGTCTCGGCTCTGTGAGCAAAAGAGTTGCATCTTCTCAGTTTCAGCTTGCTAAAAAAATTTGCAAAACTGGGAAAAATAATGGTGTGCTTTAATATAGTACAATGGAATCTATGGGTACGCGTGCTTCATGAGGAACATTCTTGTAGGAGAGTTTCATATTTTCTATTTAACTACTGTAATAACTAAATTCACTCGAGAAAAACGTCAAAGGGTTGGGGAAATTGCCCTGTATAATGTCCGTCGGACGTGATGAAGATTTGAGTGAGAACTGATCAAAAAACCAAAGCATCTGACAGAGTACAGAGATGAAATGAGGATTTATATACAAAATGGTGACAGGAAGTGAATTTTCCAGGAAATAACGCCAATACAGACAGACAGAAGTGATGTCATCATGACGGAACCAGAAATTAGGTCATCAATAGGGAGCCGGAAGTGACGTCATCACTGTGGGCCCGGAAGTGACGTCATCCATAGGAGCCAAAAGTGACATCATCATGGCGAAGCTGGAAATGATATCATCATTAGGAGCCAGAAGTGGCGTCATCACGGGGGGGACTTCATCCATAGGGAGAGAGATTGTTGTGGAGGCCATTTTGTGAAGGTAAGTGCGTGAGATTATTATTTTTCTTCTTTGGCTCTGTTGAAAGAAAGAGAGGCATTTGTACTCAAAATCAACCCTTTATCTTGTGGTAGATCACAGTAGTGACACTACTGAAACTAAAACAGAGGAAAGTTTGCTAAATAAGTTTTTTTGGTTTATGCAAGCCACAAACCTGCCTCTTGAGTTTGGGTCCAGGCTGCCTGAGTTGGTGGGGCATATACTTGTGATTCAAGACCATCCATCCATCCATCATCCAACCCGCTATATCCTAACTACAGGGTCACGGGGGTCCACTGGAGCCAATCCCAGCCAACACAGGGCACAAAGCTGGAACAAACCCCGGGCAGGGCGCCAGCCCACCGCAGGGCACAGACACACACCCACACACCAAGCACACACTAGGGCCAATTTAGGATCGCCAATGCACCTAACCTGCATGTCTTTGGACTGTGCGAGGAAACTGGAGCACCCGGAGGAAACCTAAACAGACACGGGGAGAACATGCAAACTCCACGCAGGGAGGAACCAGGAAGCGAACCCGGGTCTCCTAACTGCGAGGCAGCAGCGCTACCACTGTGCCACCCTATGGGTAATTCTTTTTAGAAATTTTGCTTTTGTTTATCACCCTTGTTTTTCACCCTCTCTTCTGGTTTAGGTAGCTGTTCTGACTTTGGTAAAGGCCACAGTTTCTTCATCGACTACTTTTAGGGTGTACTCCCACTAGAAATTAGTCCCATGCCTGAGCACACTTGTTCGCATGTAACCCCCCCCCTCCAAAGTGTAGTTCATTTGACTAGGGTGCTCACTCTGTGCTGGGCCAACCTTGCTGTACCATGGCCCACGTTTCAGTAGGATTCAGAGCAGTGTGATAACTAAACTGGCCCAAACATGGAACAAAGACAATGATGCGACAAGTCAGTTAACAAACATGGCAGCCAAGGTATCTCTCTGGTTTTCTCCAGAAGTGCAGTTTTTACTTGAAATTTGGGCTGATGAGAGAATCCAGGAGCAACTGGATACGACACAAAGAAATTCTGAAATATTTGGTAAGATACGGGACTATCTTCGTGCTTGAGGATACCAAAGAACAATTGAACAGTGTCGTGACAAACTGAAAAAAATGCAGGTTCAGAGATGCACTATGGTAGCTCGGTCTGGCAGTTCACTGGATGAAAACAAAACGTTTCAGTGGTATGATGCCATTGACAAACCAATTAGCCTTAAACCAAGTAGCAAATCTAACGTTTTGGAGACGCATGTGGGAACACCATTGGCAGCACCTGATAGCGTAATGGAGAACACTGAAGCAGTGAGCCCAGTTGAGCAATAAATCCATAAGAGGGCAGAGCGTTTTATCCTGCCTTACATGACTCCAAGAAAAAAACACAAAATAGGGAAAATCATTTTGACATTCATGCTCTCACTCCATGTTCAGATCTTGTTTTGGTTTTATACAAAGCTGGTTGGTGATCACAAAAGCGTACCCAGGCCCAGAACATTAAAGTGCAGTGTGAGTGCAGACCAGTGGGGGAGAAGGGATGGGGGACAATCATGCTCAAAGCACAGTACGGAACAAACGTGCGTAGTGTGAGTACACCTTTAGTGATTTCTCATGGAAACTTTCCGTCTTTCTATTTTTTTCTGTCTTACCATTTATGGTTCTCAGTGAACACCATCAAATATCATTTGGGCAATATCTGGTGAATAGGATCTGATGAATGCGGTGGGCTGGCGCCCTGCCCGGGGTTTGTTTCCTGCCTTGTGCCCTGTGTTGGCTGGGATTGGGTCCAGCAGACCCCTGTGACCCTGTAGTTAGGATATACCGGGTTGGATAATGGATGGATGGATAGATGGATCTGATGAATATTTTGGGCCTGAATGGGCCATTCTTGTAAAACATTTTATGAGGAATAATTAGTAGAGCCACTGTTGGGGATTTTCATTATTGTCAGAATAACAGAAACAAATTGTTTTATGGACTGGGACTAAGTGTGTCCCATTCTATTCTTCCAGTATTGATACTTGTTCTGCTGTGTTGTTCATGTGCCATCTTCAGAGGCAGCACCAGTGTAAGGCCATTGTGGTTTTCTGCAGAATTCACCATCATTTCCCCATTTTTAATGCAATGAATAGAACTAGTCAACTAGTTGATCTAAAAAATAAGAATCTGGAATTAAAATCTCTAAGAAACCTATTAGTACAAAACAGGGCATTCTGAAGCTGTCTTCAAACCAAAATAGCACCCAAAATGGAAATTCAGAAGATATTTTGTTATTTGAAATAAGTAGCACAACAAGTAGAGTATAAAAGCATACTGTAAAAGAAAGGAATAAATCCTAATAGCTCACCTATAAGTGCAGTAGTCCCTCAATACCACATGGGGTGTCTGGCCTTTTTTACACAGAACACTCCCTACTTAAGCTTTTAGCCGCACTTTTTCCCCAGATAGTGGGCAACTGGTTCCTTTTGTACCTCAGTACCACGTCAAACACAGTTTCATTTTACCTCCCTCGCATCTTTTTTTAGCTGCTGGTCATCCCACAAGTTGAGTCCTTGCAACTGCCTCACTTCCTGACTCGAAGCTGTAATTAAAAAAATATATATAATGTGTCAATGTAGTGGAGTGCCAAATCCGGACTAGAATGACAAGTGATAAGGGCCCTACAGAGAAGGAGCAGAGCCTTGCAAGATTCTATTAATAAGTGAAGTCTGACTGGAATTATAGCAGGCACAGAGGTGGTAGATTTGCAATGGGCATAAAATAATGCAGTTTAACAAGACTATTGCATTATCAATGGTTTAGGGCATAAAATAATGTAATTTAACAAGACTATTGAATTATTAATGTTTTTTTGCCACCAGTTAGGGTGTCCAGGCTACCTGGAAGATACATGTCCCTTTTTCTGAAAAGTGAATAAATAAACAGAAAAAGACTCTTTAAAGTCAAAGTGAAAGCATATCTCTGAAAAGAAAAATAAATTAATCACAAATATAAAACATAATAATTGATTACATAAGTATTCAACCCCATCAAGTTGTCCCCATTTGATTTATTGTTTGTAGAAGCATGATAAATGTGTTAACAATCAGGAACACCCAACAATATGGCTTCTGCATGTATTTTGGACTTCTTTCATAGTACATTACATTGATTACATTTATTACAAAATTAGTTGTAATGCTTATTAGTTTAACTGACAACCTTATACTATCCCAATATAAAGGAGTGTAAGTGTGGATATGTTCCCTGCTGGACTGGCATCTCATTCAAAGTTGGCTTCCGCCTTGGTCTCGGTGATGCTGAACTGGAATAAATTAAAGTTAGTAATGGCATCTCATAGATGGGGGCGGCACGGTGGCGCAGTGGGTAGCGCTGCTGCCTCGCAGTTGGGAGACCTGGGGACCTGGGTTCGCTTCCCGGGTCCTCCCTGCGTGGAGTTTGCATGTTCTCCCCATGTCTGCGTGGGTTTCCTCCGGGCGCTCCGATTTCCTCCCACAGTCCAAAGACATGCAGGTTAGGTGGATTGGTGATTCTAAATTGGCCCTAGTGTGTGGGTGTGTTTGTGTGTGTCCTGCGGTGGGTTGGCACCCTGCCCGGGACTGGTTCCTGCCTTGTGCCCTGTGTTGGCTGGGATTGGCTCCAGCAGACCCCCGTGACCCTGTGTTCGGATACAGCAGGTTGGACAATGGATGGATGGATCTCATAGATGGTACCTTTCATGTGGGTCAAGGTGAAAGCGGTAAATCAATAGTCTATAGAAGGAAGTTTTGATTAAATCTGAGTCTTTATATGCCTTCCTCATATGGAGTCTTTGGAAGATTGTTAGGCAGGCTTCCGGAAATGTAAAACTGAGCCATTTTTTAAATCTCTGCTGCTGTTGTGTTCAATAGGTTTATCAGTTTATCCAATGGTCCTCTGGGAGGAAGCTAATATATGAGCAGAAACTAATATGCAGTAAGTGGTGAATCAAAGTAGTTGGAATTTGAGTTCATCAAGAACACGGGGACACAGTTGGAATCTTATGAAGGGTAAATTTCGCACAAACATTAGGGAGTTTTTCTTTACACAAAGAACAATAGACACCTGGAATAAGCTACCAAGTAGTGCGGTAGACAGTAAGACTTTAGGGACTTTCAAAACCCCACCTTTTATTTTTCTCAAGAAATAAGTGGATAGGACTGGTGAGCTTTGTTGGGCTGAATGGCCTGTTCTCGTCTAGAGTGTTCTAATGTTCTAATAAAATGACAGTTGAAATATTAGCCCCACATCTCAAGCCCCCTTTCAGACGGCATCCTGCCGAGATTGAGGAATACTAAAAGCTCAGTCATTTCCCTTCTTAAGTGCTGTGATCTCCACTATACAGATGAGCAGCCCTGCTGGCATTGCCTTCTGTGATATCCCTTTGCCCACAGAGAATCATACAGTAAATGGGAAAGTCCTCATTATTGACAAGAACGTATGAGTTTTGCCAATGAAGAAATGAGTAAAAAGTGGAGTGTCCTTAAAATCACTTGTGCTAAAATGAAATACAGAAAGCTGCCTAAACCAGCTATGTTGAGCTGAGGAGACCCTTAATGCTCATGAAGTTCTTTTATGTTCCTACTTAAAATGCATACCTGAGGGCATTGCCTGGGAGACAGTACACTACCTAGCGAGTAGGCCCTGAAGTTATAATACCATCTTTAATCCACTGCCTTTGTCTTTTACACTCTGGGAGATGTGTGGACTCCAGTTTTGTTTTACACTTCTTTGTTACCAGCGGGCCCTAGATTAATACTTCTACACATTACCATTTACTTATATTATTATTATTTGGAGTCTTGAAAACCAGTTAATGGAGTACCAAAATAGTGGTCTTTATTAAACCAAAAAAGAGGGAAGGATGATCATAGAAGATCACAAACTCTCCACAAAACAAACTATCTGTTTTACGTAGCCATTTTATAAAGAAAACGGACTGCCTGTCTGGTGGAGAGGCTAGTCAGCTTGCCCACCTTCTGAAACACATGGCTCAAGGTGGCCACTTTCCAAAGCTCTTCTTCATCTATCATTCATTTGCTCTAAAACTCTTCTTGCTTGAGCTCAATTAAACTTTTGTCCCAGCTTGTCTATCTTTTTATCTCTGGTGCCTATCGACCATTTACTTTGAGGTACGCTCTCAAAGACTTACCACCTACTAGATAAATCCTCCTGTGGACACTGGCATGTACGGAAGGTATAACCGTTCAAAGCCATTTCCTGTTCTGTGTCACCTTTGGGTCACTATTAGTCTCTTGTCAAAAGTCACATGTGAATATATACAGAATCTATAGTTACCGATAAGGGGCCTACTAAATCAAAGACTAGATCGCTTAATGAAGTCTGTAACCTAGACGTGATAAAAACGTCTCTCACATTAATGGAGTGGGGCTCTCTTAATGAAAACAAATGCTCAGTTGTTGTAATAATTTAACTAATGTCTATCCCCATTTAGTAGAAGTCCTCTTATTTATTTCAAGTATCCTGGGTAGCCTGTCAGCAAAAATTGCCTCACTTCCATTGACAATAAATTACCGTTTCATTTTTCTCTTTGGAGCTGTTTTCATTCTTGGGATGTGCAGCTTCATTGAAAACAGCAGACTCCTTCCTTACTTAACATATCTTATGTGACTTTCTTCGGGTCTCCTCTTGAAAAAAAACAGCAGAATAACCAAATATCCATCTATTATCCAACCCGCTATATCCTAACTACAGGGTCAGTAACTCAAATAAGTACTTGTTACACCAATGGTATGCAGAAGAGTATCTCTGAGTGTACAATGTCGAACCTTGAGGCAGATGGACTACAGTAGCAGGAGACCCCACCAGGTGCCATTCCTGTCAGCTAAGAACAGGCAACTGAAGCTTCAATACGAATGGGCTGACCAAAACTGGACAACAGAAGATTGGAAAAACATTACCTTTTCTGATGAATCTCAATTTCTGCTATGACATTCGGATGGTAGGGTCACAATACGGCGTTAACAACATGAAAGCATGGATCCATCCTGCCTTATATTAATGATTCAGGCTGCTGGTGGTGGTATAATGGTGTCGGGGTTATCTTCTTAGCACTCTTTGAGCCCCTTAGTACCATCTGAACATTGTTTAAATGCCACAGCCTACCCACATATTGTTGTTGACTGTGTCCATCCTTTTATGACCGCAGTGTACCCATCTTCTGTTGGCTACTTCCAGAGCAGGATAATGTGCCATGTCACAAAGCTCACATCATCTCAAACTGTTTTCTTGAACATGGGAATGACTTTAGTGTACTCAAATGGCATCTGCTGTCACCAGATCTCAATTCAGTAGAGCACCTTTAGGATGTGGTGGAACAGGAGATTCACATCATGCATGTGCAGCCGACAAATCTGCAGTGTGATGTTATCATGTCACTATAAACCAAAAGAGGAATGTTTTCACCATTTTATTAAATCTATTCCACAAAGAATTATGGCAGTTCTTAAGACTAAAGGGCTCCTCTGCTGCTGGTCTTTTGCATGAAACCTTCTTGGATTCTTGGGATTTTGAGTCAGAAATGCCAGAAGCAGTGCCACAAGAGGCCTGATCGTAACTCTTCAATATTGTCTTTGGATTTAAAACAGAAAGGAAGCCACCATGTCACTCCAAAACCCTGTCCTCCATCTATTCAAGAAAGTCTTTTTTGCAATTTATTACATTTTGGCTTAAATTTTATTAATTTTTAGGCTGCACTGGTATATTATTTATGTTTTAATGGTGCCGCCATGTTGTTGATACTTGTCATTCTGTTTTGTTGTGTGCTAGCAGAAGCACCATGAGTTTGTGTCTTCAAGTCATGCATATAAATGATAGCAGCACATATTCTCATGTTTCAGAATTTTTGGATGAAATCCAACAAAACACGTATGGACGTCCGGCATTGTGAATTTGTTATTTTGACCGTGGTGCACCGTAACGACACATCTGGTTTTGCGTGAAGGTCCCGCCCCCCCTGCTCTGGGAGGTCTTTAAAGAACAATGGCACCGGATGTTGGTGCTCACTTGGGAACCCGCTTCCGAAGAATAGAGAACTCCAAAGGAAGAGCATTATTTACTGGTGAATCACAGAGCACTGGCAAGTCTAGGCTGCCCTGAATGTGAGACATCCATGACTTTTCATTGAAATGTTTTCTTATTTTGTCTTCATTAAACGGGGTACCCAGTTGGTCCCGGACCCTTTCCATTCTCTTTTGATTCCTGTGTTTACAACAGTTAGATTAGCTGGAGATTTTTAATAAACTTAGTGTCATCGAGTGTGGGTGTAGAAATGATGGTATGCAATGATTGTCCCACATTCCATCTAGAGCTGGCAATCCTGCCCTGACCCCCTCACCCTGCCGAAATGGGAAAATCAAGATCAGCAAATAAATAAAAGGATCAAATGAATTAATGAATGAACAAAAATGAATATAATCTGTGGGATGAATTGATTTGAAATTAATTGATTTTTGTTTTCCATGTGGCATTTCAGTTCATTCTTGTATGTTAATTAATAGTGACATACCAGCTGGCTTTTCAGTATATCAGCTACAACATGCTGCTCTTTCGAATTGAAATGAGCAAGTTGTGGAAAGTTGTTGGCATACAAGTACATCTGTTGTGCATTTTCATCTGTCATAACTCACTTCAACTCAGGTCAGCTTGCATTTCAAATAATTAGAAATATTTCTGAGACTCTTTGAAATTATATTTTGATATAGAGCCCTGGCATGTCATTATTTGTCTTTGGATCAACATCATGTGCGTTGGCATTTCTCTGAACGAACAATGTTATACAGTTGGGCATTTCAGACTGTCACCTGTAGCATACTGTTTAGTTTTTTGATGAATCAGCTTCAGGAGTGATGGCATTTCAGTCATCTAGCTGGATTATATTGTTTGGCATTTGAATAAATTAGCTACATACTGTCAAGTGCCATTGCAATTAATTTGCTTCGTCTTTAGTGCCGACATTTCAGTGGTCTGATTCTTTTTGAATGAACATTTCAATAGATCAGCAGCATCCTGTAAGTTCACAGTTCGCTTAATCAATAATGACTTGAGTGCTGGCATTTCAACAGATCAGTTCTGCCACCTAACCTTCAGTGTCTTCAGCTGGCACTCCGGTGACTCAGCTAACATGAGATCTGTCATTTGGCATCTTAATAAATGACCTACATTGTTTCAACTGGTATTTCATTGCATTTATAAAGTGTCAGTTGAGAAAATCAGCTGTGACACATTAGTTAGTGCTTCAGTTAATTCAGCTTCGAGATAATTGGCATTTCAGTGGGCCAACTGTGGTAAATCAGTGGCATTTTAGTGGAAAAGCTGCATCTTGTCAAGTGGCATTTCATTGATTCTGCTATAACGTGTTAGTTGGCATTTCAGCGACTCAGCTGTGCAGCAGGTAGCTTTTCAGGCAATAAACTGTGTGGTGTCTGATATCGTTTCAGATTACAGTACATTTCTGAGCCTGTCGTCAGTGAAAAATGAGCAAAAGGCACCCATGTTATTGGGTGAAACGGTAGCGCCACATCAGAACACATTAGGAGGAATTCTTTCAATTGCTCTTTTGGTGTTTCACTTGCCACTTAAGCACATCACTTCAGCTGTTACTTCAGTTCATCTGGAAAAAAGCTGTCAGCCTGGCAGTTGTATCTACTCGGCTTACATGTCAGTGCATCCCTGGCACCTTTCACCAGGCATTTCAAAGAAACAGCTGCATCTTATTAGCTGGCATTTCATTTAACCAGCAAATATATATCAGTTGGCACTTTAGTGAATAGACAGTTGGCAAAGTAGTGATTCAGCTGGAATATTTTGGTGACTGTTTCAGCGAAGCCGACTCTTATCAGATGCCGTTTCAGTTGTCTTTCTGTCAGCGCGTTTGTTTTTTTTTTGCTTGTTTTTAATTTCCCTTCTTATGTTGTAAGAGCAGAATTGTGACTGCACCAGAAGTCTGAGTTTGAGCCTTTTATGGATTTACACATTTTAGGCATCTCCGACCACTTACAGAATGATGGCTATCTTTGTGTGTACCTATGTGTGCATGTCCATCTCACTTTAGCGTAGGTTTCAAGTCTGCTCTGAAATGGCCAAGACATTCTGAATAAATCTTGGTGGAGCTTTTTACACTGGAAAATGGCAGAAGTGTTCTGATTTGGAAAAAAAATGGTCTACAGTAATAAATGCATATACTGTGTGACAGAACACAATCTGTACTTTGAGTTTTTAATGGATTGGCATCCCAGAACCTGAGCCAAAAGGCGAGTCTGCCGATTTACCAGTCAATCTACGTTCCTACCCTCACCTATGGCCACGAGCTTTGGGTAGTGACCGAAGGAGCAAGATCGCGGATACAAGAGGCCGAAATGAGTTTTTTCCGCAGGGTGGCTGGACTTTCCCTTAGAGATAGAGTGAGGAGTTCAGTTATCCAGGAGAGACTCGGAGTCGCTGATCCTCTGCATTGAGAGGAGTCATCTGAGGTGGTTCGTGCAGGATGCCCCCTGGATGCCTCCCTGGGGGGGTGTTCCGGGCATGTCCCACTGGGAGAAGGCCATGGGGCAGACCAGGGACATGCTGGAGGGATTATATCTCCTGGCTGGCCTGGGAATGCCTCGGGGTCCCCCCAGAGGAGCTGGAGGAGGCGACCAGGGAGAGGGAGGTCTGGGCTTCCCTGCTTAGGCTACTGCCCCCACGACCCAACTTTGGATAAGCGGTGGACAATGGATGGATGGATGGATGGCATCCCAGAACACTGTATGACCACTGTGAGAGTGCTGTCTGTTTGAGTGGCGGTCATTCAGAAACAAATCCCTTAATGCGCATAAAACTTGACGCAGTTATTAGTCTTGTGAAATGCTTGAAAACAATTTATTTTGAACCACATCACTCCAGAAGATTTTGCTCATGTTGAAGTCTTGAAGTATTGAAAGAAATACCTCTTAACCTCATTCAAGTTGTTCAAGTTTAAGTTCACCAGCTTTGAATTCCCCTTGGAACTCTGGATGTTGTGAGGCTTCATTTCAGAAGTCAACATTCTGGGTAGGTAGCATGTTCTAGCATTTCTCATGCTTTATTAGCACTAGAATCCCTGAAGCCTATGAAAAACGTTATAATCCTGTTGCCACCTTAAATTCCTTTGCAGCTCCTCATCAGTGTCTTTGTTTTGCAAATGTGTCAATCAGCACAAGCAGCAGGCAGCCTGCTCACTCATCTCCAACCAATGCAGCTGAAGTCAGATGCAATATTCTCAGAGCTCAAGTCTCTTTATTTTAGAATGTGAGGTGTCTGGAATTTTTTAGGGTAAATATTATATTGCTATTTGGAATACATACATTTCATTTGTGTTCCATATCTACAATGATCTGGGTAAATGTAGGATGACGGAAAATGTGAGGCAAGAACTGTTGAACACATAACTAAAACAGAAACATTTTTTCATGTTATAGTGATAACTGACAAATTGTTGACATGAAGTGTATAATGTGTGAAGACTGACATCCAAATATCAAGTAAACACTTTCGCAAAAGGTTTAACAGAACAAGTACACTTTTATTCAAGAATATAACCGACGAAAAAGAAATTGTTCAATTTACATGGAGAATTGATTTTACTGAGCTACTGTATCTTTACAGGGTTTGTTGTTAAATAAAATGAAGTTTGTTATTTAATATATTCTTTCACTGTACATTAGACATGTAGCGATATTATTCTTACTACGACTATTTCTACTACTACTAGTACTACTACTATCTTACGAGCTGTAAACCTTTAATTCTCCATTAAAATTAGCACCACAACATTTTTCTCTCTCTCTGTCGGTGGCTAAATAGACTAATAATCATCTTTATGAGTTGTCCTGCCACAATTGTTGTAATTACATATTATCACAGATGTGCACATGGGAGACAGCTTATAGGCTGAAACAATTGTATTTACCTGCCGAACCAGGTGTTGTCGCTGTTCACTAATCCTTTCTCTCTTTTTCCCTTTGTAGACCAGCAGACTCAACTCAAGTCATCTGATGACACCTCTGGTTCAGCTGACGTCACATCGGGTTCATGTGTTTCTGGACCCTCCCCTTCCTGCCAACTCACCATATAAATGCCATCTTTGATCACTGTATTCAGTTCTGTTTTGAACTCACTCTTAAAGACCGCTATTTTTAACTTGCTTGCCAAGTATACAGGGTGGCTAACCCAAACCTTTATCTGTGCTCTTTGTGTCCGTTGTGATGTGAGATTTTACATATAACTTGATAAATGTTTTTTATGTCTTTATTTGTAATTTAGGGAAAGCAATGTAATATAGTGTTTACGCCCCATATACCCCCCCCCCCCCCCCCCAAACCCCTTAGGAATGGGTCTGTTTGAATTTTATGACAGGATTTGGGGGATGTGTCTTAAACCAGTTTGGCTAGTGTTTCTTTGCTAAAGTCATTTCTACTCTCGCAAGTAGGCTAAGGTGTACTTTAATATATGGTTTGAGGGCAAGTGTTAAGATGTTCTATTCCCCCATTGGTCTGAGGTATGGTTGTTTGGAGTTGGCTTGTCTCAGAGGCCTTTAAGTACCATGATGTCCTATTGGCTGTAGGGGTTGGACAGAACATCTATAAATGTACGTGTTTAACCTCAAAATCTCTCTCTTGCTAACCTTTGGTGGTGTAGAAGTATCTCTCTCTTACTAACCAACATCTGAAAGAAGCATCTCTCTTGCTAACCTGTGATGATGAAGACAACACAATGAAGAGCACAGTTTAGCAGCCATTTTGAACAGACATGTGACTGAAAGCTGAGCACCAATGATGCCTTAACTAGAGACATTTAAGTAACTACAAGTCTGTGTGCCGCCTGAAACTACGCATCACCATTTAATCAGGTTGTATGGTTGCCAATATTCAAATGCACTTTGCATTTAGTTATTATTTATGAATATTATCAATAATACAATATTTTATGTGTAACTTAACTTCTGCCTGTCTTTTTACTACATGTAATTGCCTGAGGTTATAGATATAGAAGGGAAGGTGGGGATAAGTTATATACAACTAGCAAAATACCCGCGCTTCACAGCGGAGAAGTAATGTGTTAAAGAGGTTATGAAAAAAAAAGGAAACATTTTAAAATAACGTAACATGATTGTCAATGTAATTGTGTTGTCATTGTTATGAGTGTTGCTGTCTTTTATATATATAATATGCACACACACACACATAAACATATATATATACATAAACATATATATATACATATCTACATATACACATATCTACATATACATACGTATATACACATCCACAAAAACATATATATACATATACAAATGTACATATCTACATATATATATATATATATAGACATAGATATATACATACATACATTCACATATATATATATATATATATATATTACTGAAGAAAGAAAAAAAAAAATTAAACAGCCAAATGGGGCTATGCATATGAACTTAAAAGGTTTAAATAAAACAGAAATATATATTTTATTTTTACTTGGTTAACTTGTGGAGGGTGTATCCTGTAGCAAAGCCCTAACTGTTTTCGTGAAAGCCCGTTTCAGTCAATAAGTCTTATGTGTGTGTTTATGTATGTGTGTATATATATGTAGATATGTGTATATGTAGATATGTATATATATGTATATGTATATAAATGTTTATGTGTGTGTATATTATATATATAATATATATATATTTATATATATATATATAAAAGACAGCAACACTTATAACAATGACAACACAATTACATTGACAATCATGTTACGTTATTTTTAAAATGTTTCCTTTTTTTTTCATAACCTCTTTAACACACTACTTCTCTGCTGCGAAGCGCGGGTATTTTGCTAGTATATATATATATATATATATATATATATATATATATATATATATATATATATATATATATATATATATATATACATACATATACACACATACATGCAGTTTCAATAACATAGAAATCAATATAAATATTAACATCATTATCATATGAGAATATGAAGTAATATATAAGAAGCACATTTTATATAAATATAAATTATTAAACAGTAAAATCTTCTTCTGTAATTTGCTACCGTGGCAATTTGTGTGTCTGTTCAGGATTTTAAATCACCTGTAGCTCGCAAACCGTTTCACCTATTGACTTGAAATCTGGTACACATATAGTACGTCACGTCTACTATCCGCTTTATGGGTGATGATTGTATTACTCTTTTTATGTTTATTTTATTTTATTGTAGAATCAACTCATATCTGCGCACACCAGGGCGGCCGTGGGCGGATGCGTATGGTGTATTCACTCCATGTTATCGTGCATTGCGCTGTCACTGGTATTTTGATAAAAGAATTTGAACAACATATAAGAAGCGTATAAATTATTAAACAGTAAAACATTAACATTTAAGAAGTAAAGTTAGAATAAGTACTACTGCAGTGCCCTCGGGTATACCTCATTTTTTGTTTGTCCATTACATGCTTAAATGTATACATTTTTTGGTGTACCTATCCGAGAACACGCGACATATAACCGAGCGTGGGAGAAGCATGGATTTTAAACACGCGTTGAGTTCATCTGCTGGTCTCCCTCGTGGAATAACTGGTAATGTTTGAATAAAATCTACAGCGAGTAAAACGACATTACCTCCTATTTTTTTTTTTACGATCTCTGAGATGTTGCTTTTTTCGGTTCAAGGCTTCATAAGCTCTTTTATGTTGTATGGTGTACTTATCCCAAACCATCATCTTTGAATGTTGCAAGACTTTCGCCTTGTATGTAGATCGGGGTAATTACATTCATTGCATTCCTAGTCTGAATCACAATCTGATTGTATGGGTGGTTACCTGGCACTGTAGGGTTGCCACCCGTCCTTTAAAATACGGAATCGTGCCGCATTTGAGAATGAAATTGCGCGTCCCGTTTTGAATCAATACTGGACGGGATTTGTCCCGTATTTTTTTTATCATTTTTTTTAAAGCAGCGTCTCATGCAAATCATCCCACACGCATTTTATGAAGATGCCTCCTTTCCTACTTTTGATTGGGTAATACTTGATGTCATCGTTAGTTTGATTGGTCTTTTTAACTGTCCAGTGAGGAGGGCGTGTCTTTTAAGTAGAGTGTGGAAAGTGTTGGCACTGAGATGTGGCGTCAGCGCCAGAGTTGAAGCCCCTAATGTTGCTGTCAGCAAGTCGGCTAACATCCGCCATGTGCCGTCTTTCAGTTGCGAGAAGCAGATCATAGAATGGTTGAAACTGTTGCCCCTAACGTTGCGCCACGGCGTGTGGTTCGTTTATACCTCGTGTCTTCTCATTAAACTTTTATCTCGCGAATATGTTATTGCAATCCGCAGGGGGAGCGTTTCTATAAACTTAATTTAAACTTACGTTTTACTCCGTGCTTTGTTTCCCTTATGAACATGTTTGAATGCTTCACTCGCTCCCTTCTCAATTGTTTAATTAATTTTTTGCTCTTTGCTGTTTGCGGCTCTTACATCATTTCCCCCTACTTCGTTGTTTTATCTCGCGAATATGTTATTGCAATCCTTAACGGGAGCGTTTCATTAAACTGATTGAAAATAGTTTAGCATTTACCTTTTTAGTAAAAGGCGAGCTTTTAAGCCTGAGAAATCACCCCGTAAATGCAGACGTTTAATTGCACATGTGTTAATATGTATGGTTACACAGTATTAAAAGACAGTGAACAACGTCAGTTACCTTTGTTCCCGCGTTTGATAAAAGGCGAGCTTTTAAGCCTGAGAAATCACCCTGTAAATGCACACGTTTAATTGCACATGTGTTAATATGTATGCTTACACAGTATTAAAAGACAGTCAAAAATTAACGTCATTTACCTTCGTTCCCGCGTGTGACTCGTGCTGTAAATCTCTTCCTTGTTTTTAGTTCACGTCATTACGTAGGAGGCGTGATGACGCGATACGTAACTCCGCCTCCTCCATTACAGTGTATGGACAAAAAATATGTTCCAGTTATGACCATTACGCGTATAATTTCGAAATGAAACCTGCCTAACTTTTGTAAGTAAGCTGTAAGGAATGAGCCTGCCAAATTTCAGCCTTCCACCTACACGGGAAGTTGGAGAATTAGTGATGAGTGAGTCAGTCAGTCAGTCAGTCAGTCAGTCAGTCAGTCAGTGAGGGCTTTGCCTTTTATTATTATAGATAATACCTTATAAACAGTGGTAAATCTGTGAGATTAGGCATTCTAAGGCTACATATTAATAATACAATAGGGGAAAGTAGAGCAATATATATTACTCTACCAAGACAAAACAGTGTCTAAATCACAGTATGTTTGGCAATTTTTAAACACTGGTTTAAGTCATTTTCTATAATGATTATCTCCTATTATTTTTTTTTATTATTTTGAATCACTAATTACGATTTTTGCATTTATTTTCTTATTAGAAATTGTTCATAGTTATCAGAAATTAATTTCACATCATTTCATGCAGACATCATTTACATTTTCTATATTTTCTCTGAATTCTCTGTGTGTTTTCCAATTATGTTATACATGTGTTTTGTGTTTTTCATGCACAGAGTATTAATTTCTGACATTTATTCCCTTATTGGAAACGTTATTTAAAAATGTACTGCAGCAGTGCTACTGCTGGAAGAACTCCATTTCCCAGCAGCCCAATGGGAAATGCCCTCATTGGATGTCTGAAATGGGCACAGGGGATGCTGGGGACAAGAAGGGCCAGCAGGAAACTTGAAAAGTGGCCAGCAAAGCAGCAAGAGGAGGGCTGTGTTTCTGTAAACCCGATTGTCCCATCTAAAATAACCCCGGTGAAATATCCTCATACCCTAGATCGTTTCTCATAAGGATGAATGGACTGTCTCATGCCTGCCTGTCGTGTGAATAGTGGTGGATTAGTCGTTGTGTGTCTTCAGAGGGAGCACTCTTGCAAATCTCATCCCTCGCCACTCAGGACTACCAGTAGGACTGTTTAATTCATTTCTTACAGAAGCTGTTCCCGGGATTGTCATCATCACCCTTACTCCACACCATTTCATCCGTCTCTGCTGAATTGGGACTGTGTTAAGGAAATTGTCGTGAGTGTTTATTGTCGGGATTGATTGTTGTGCATATTTGTACCACCAAAGGGAAGGGTTGTCTGATTTTTGTTGTTTATATTTGATTTTTCACTTAATAAATTCCTCACATTTGTTTGATTGGTGTCTCTGTCTGTGAGTGTGTGCGGGTCAGGCCAAAGGTTGGGTGTGTTCCTAGAATCCCCTCCGAAAAAATAAATAAATCACCATCCTATTGACGGGGTGAATCTGAGCAACACTGGACCACTAGATTATATTTTTTTTAATGTTAGTCCAACAACATTATTGAGTTTTGTCGATGGGCACCAGTATGTTGGGGTTTTCTTATAACATGTTTCCAAGGACTATGGTGGGTTGGCACCCTGCCCAGGATTGGTTCCTGCCTTGTGCCCTGTGTTGGCTGGGATTGGCTCTAGCAGACCCCCGTGACCCTGTGTTCGGATTCAGCGGGTGGAAAATGGATGGATGTTTCCAAGGAAATCAATCCCATAATGCATTGAGACATGATGGCGGTGACATCACCAGCATGCCAGTACGAAATGTCTGAGATTGAGTAAAAAGTTGTACTCCTTACCTGCATTCTTCACATTTCTTTTTGTACTTGGCTTCTTGCGTATTCATTTTTAAGTTTCATTCCTGGCAGGCATTTTGGGCTCTGCCCATCATGCTGACCTATGCATCATTTCTTTTCTCCAAAAAACAACTCTTGCTAACTACTTCCATTCAATACACGTGCAGTTTTATTATTCCTGGGGTGCTGCCATCTTGAATTATCATGATATGACACTGGCTGCTACAGAATGATGTCATTATACATTTGACTTCATTAGCACAATACTAAAAGAATCAGAACGTTGGATGTCTCACTATTTGAGCTTGTGGATATTCTCAGACAGTCACCTTTGTGCTTGTGTTAGTTGTGGGGTCTTTATTTTTCCTGGATCTATACTTTGCTTTCGAATTCCTTATTACAATTTTTGTGTTTTGATTTTGGTTAGATGACTAATATGATTAATATTAAATTTCGAATCTGCTCATTTTACGTTTCTTCGCCAAGTCATCACCTTTAAACATGGTAACCTGTCCTTTTGTGAGGCTAACAACAATAGGATTCTGTACCATCTCTTGAATATGGCCTATAAAGTTGACTGGGCCTGTACATTTTGACTAGGCCCGAATGTATTTCTAAACCCATATCATTCTATAGCAATAAAAATGTAATTATTGCATGTTGCTTAATTTTGCATTTCTTGGGACACGTAGAGAATTATGATACCTCAAACCACAAATACTAGAAAGTTCACAATTCACAAACGCAGGCCACTTGTAAAATCAGCACCATAGAATGCTCCTTCCTTATTGATTAGATAGATAGCGCTTTTTACAGAAGCTCTTAATCAATGAGTTTATTAAATTTATGACACACATGAAATACGTACCAGAATGAATTAAACAAAAGAAGACCTTGTGACCTTGTGCTGAAGATGTAAAGAGCATTCACAGATCCAGTAAGGTATTACTGTATAAAGGCATATTACCATTGGTATAAAGAAGCCCTTTTATTTTCAATTGATTAAAAAAGAACTTTCATTTATAGTTATCATGTCATTAACAATCCTGCTGATTGGTTAAATCTTGGCCATGCCTTATTTACATATTCATTAATGTGATTAGATTAAAGTCAATGCTGGAACTTCCTGCACAGAGACGTTGATCCTGTCACTCTGCTTCTCCTCACCACGTGATCACATGTTTAAGTGAAGCGCCTTCCAACATCAACTGCTAAACTGAGGAAAAAAACTTGTTTCTACCAGGACTGAATTATTAAAAATCAATACCGTGTTATAGTAAAATAAACTGTGATAAATGGAAAATGAGATGCAACTGCCAGATGGCATGGGACCTGGATTCAGTTCCTGGCTGGCGAGGTCACTCTCTGTCTGTGTGGCGTAATTATCATTCAAATAGTTTTCCTCCCATAATCCACATAGGTGCAGGTATATATATTTTTTTTAAATCTGGTGCCTGACTGAGTTGGTTTCCTGTCATACACCCAGTACTTGCGAGATAGATTTGTCACCCCAAATTCCTGAAATGAGGAACGGGGTGCTCGGAAAATTTGTGAATGGCGTTTAGGATCCTGTACTCAAAAAAATATCAAAAACAAGTGCAGGCTTTGAAAAACAAAAGTTAAATTTGTTCTCATCACTAGGATGTATTCCTAGGTTTATTTATATTTTCCTTTTTTCTTTTTCATTGATTCTTAAATATATTTATGCATTTATTGTTTATTGTAATTATTTATTTTTTGTTAATATTGTTTTGTGTATTCATTATTTAGTATGTACTATGCATTCTGTCTTGTTCCTTATTCTCTGTGGCTGGAATCCATCATGCCACTGCTGATGGACCGTACTCAGCCTTTATACTTTAGGGAGGCAGTAGGATCATCAGTGGTTCATTTATTGTTGAAGAGCGCATTTCTGTGAGTGTTGTTTTTTTCTGGTTTGTGATCATTTTACTTCTGTTTTTGGATTTATGGATTCTGTATTAGGAATTCTCAGTAGTGCATTGCTTGTTTGGCATTGCCTATATTTGTTTCTTCTTTTGGTAAATTGTAATAAATTCCTTCATTTATAAAGTTTCTTTGTTGGACTTGTCTCTCAAGCTGGAGGTTTGACAGTTTAATTCCTTTGTTCGGCATTTTTTGACATATTTGTTTGGAACATTTCAAGTCAGTTCTCCATTTTGGGCCTCTTCAGGCCAAAGCCTACCAGTAGACTTTGGGCTTTGGCTGCCTGGGGTGTGACTTATCTTTAGCCAGGCAGGTAAACATTTATCAGTCTTTTGTGAGGCCTAGCTTCTTTTTTTTTGCTATTTTGGATGCACAGTTCATAACAGCATCCATCTGTTCACCACAAAAGAGATACCGTACCCCCAGAGTGAAAAGTTAGGCTTAAGGTCTGCACAAGCCAAGAAAATGGAACAAAAACTTTTAATCTTCAAATATCTAAAAATGTCTCCAAGATGATGAGAATATAACAATTAAAACGAATTGTCCGGCGACATAGCACAGTTTATTTATTGAGAAAGATTCAAAAAGGATCCAAAAAACAAGTTAGGAATTGAGCAAAACACTGGTGTGCCTAAAAACCAGGAATTATAAACCAGAATCAGTTTCTTAAACAATAACAGGGTTCAAAACTAGGTCATCCTAGAAGGAAGTATAATAAAATAAAAAAGAAACAGAATCCAAAGGACATGAACCAAACAACAGAGCCGAACTAGATGTGTTAACTGCAGCTTCTCCAAATTTACATTTATAATTACATTTGTTTACTTAGCAGACAGTTTTATCCAAAGCAACTTACAAAACAAGTCAACATAATTGAGTAAAAATAAGTCAGGGAATTGTTCAGGAACACATGTTACAGGACAAGGTTACAAAATTTGTCACTACAAACACAGAATTTTAGGTTACAGAAAATTAAAACCTAATATCAGTTAGAGAAAAATTCAGAAATTAGAAAGTTTTCAAAATCTTCTTAATTACGTTAATGGAGTTAGAATTTTGCATAAAGATCTGCAGCTCTTCCCACCAGTTAAGAGTAACACTTGAAAAGAGTCTGGGTTAAGATTTAATGTCACACAGTGGTGGTATCACCGGATGCCCTTCAACTGCTGTGGTCAAGAAAGAGCATAGAACTTGAGAAGTGTCTCCATATCTACAGTTGCTGTCCCATCGACTACTCTGTAGGAAAACATCAAACATTTGAACTTAATATGTGCTGCTAATGGGAGCCAATGTAGTGATCTGAAAAGGGGAGTGAGATGTGCCCAGCTCAGCTGGTTGAACACCAGATTATTTGAATCATCTGTAGCAGTTTGGTGACATACTGCAAGTTGGCAGTCTTGCCAGCAGAGAGTTGCAGTAGTTCAGACGTAAGGAGACCAAAGCCTCAATCCGGAGTTGCACTGCATATTTAGTCGGAGGTCAAATATTGGATAGAGTGAATCTGCAAGACTGAGAGACCATAACAACATGGTCCCTGAAGGACAGCTAGTCACTGATCACCATATCTAGGTTGCATGCTGACTTGGTGGGTGTTAGTGATAATGAGACAAGCCGAACAAAGATGGAGTGCTGAACAGATAGATAGGCTGAGATAACAAGAAGGTCCATGTTTTCCAGGTGACAGATGGTGTTCCTTCATCCTGGTAGCAATAACAGTGAGACTTTCAGAGATTCTAGCTGATACTTTGTGTTCTTCTAAAGGGTGTGACAAGTAAAGCTATGTATCATCGATTTAGTACTGATAACAAATGTCATGGGACTCAATGATCGTGAGGAGGTACATAGGGAAAGGAGCTGAGCGCCATGCACTGATCCTTGGAGCAATTCCGTGCTTGCCTGGTACACCCTCCACTCCCAGACACATAGTGCAATCCACCCAAAACATAGGACTCAAACCACCTGAGGGCAGTGAAGCCAAGAAATGAGTGGGTAGCAAGGATGATCTGGTGGTTGACCATGCTGAAGACAGAAAAGAGATCTAGCAGGATGAGGACAAATGATATATTATTACCTCTAGCTTGATGTAACGTGTTGACAACAGTACGTGCATCCATTTCTTTGGGACTGCCCTTCTTCAAGCCTGTCTGATTTAAAATCAAGCAGTCTGTTCTGTAGAAGAAAACTTAGAAGAGACTTGCTTAGAGACAGCAAATTCCAGTGTTTTAGACAGAAGGGAGAGGAGAGACTCTGGTCTGTAACGACCCACTTCAGACGAGTTGAGAGGAATTATTAGGGCCTGTTTGACAAACATGGGAAAAGTGTCATATTTACTGCTGGCAGCTTCATCAATAGGTGGCCCCAACTCCTTAGTCTCTACTTAAAGGGGACAGTCCAGAAAACAAATAAAACTAGTATGTATAACATTAACATAATACAGAATTGCAGAAATAATAATTAATACAACATAAAATAGAGAAAATACAGAAAGAATATAACTGAAAACAGAATTAATAAGACAATATGTAAAATAATATCTCAAAGGCATCAAAAAGATTAAAAGAAAGTAATTGGACACTGGTTGGAACACAACAGCCAGATCTTAAGGGCATCCTGAATTGAAGCAGCATCCTTACCAAATCCTTGCCAAATTGATGATTTTTATTACCATTTGCCCACACATTTCTTCAAGTCTGTTCTTATGTTTTGGCGAGCGGACTGACTGACTGGCTAGGAGTTAAATACGCACTTTGTATGGAAGTAAAGCCATCCGGCCTGGAATCCTCCCACGTATCCTTGAGGCCTCCAAGGGAGAATGGATTGCATTCAGAATTGCTGAGAGTGTTCTTTTGATGGAAGCTTACCACAGAGTGCTTGAATATTTTTGCATATCTTAGCTGCCACCTCCATGAGAACTGGAAAGCTGATGATGGTGAGTGGGCTTTCAGACAGAACGTGTTGGTAATTTACTTCACGCATGTTGCTGTCTAAACGTCTTCCATAGTAAGCCTTAAAAGAAACAGTCATGTAAAATAAATAAAGGGGAGGGAAACATGATAAAGACCTCTTAGAATTGTTAGAAACTATTGAGTCATCACATACACTTACAGTATGTCAGCATTTTCAATCTGACTTCAGGGAAGGCAGTGAGGCAAGAAAGTTAATGTTCATGTCTCTTATTTGTCTTTTCCAATCTGTCATCTGTGAATAGTAACAAGTCAGAGAGCAACCTAAGAATGTACACTCATCCATTTGAGACACACAAACACACATACTTCATACCCTCGCAATTCAGACTCCTTACACTGCCAAAAAAGATATCCACAACAATTAACATGAGCATGAGAAGAATACGCAGCCTTAAACAAAGATTTCTTTTTGGTGCTTTTGCTTTACCACGTTCATGATAAGCTTCAAAATGGACGTCTACCTCATCCAGAGTTGTGGCTGATGCTTTCCTATACTCTTGAAATAGATTAGGTCGATTCCAACATGGATTGATGTTTAATGTCAGAGTGTGCTCCTAGATTAGAGTGGTTAAAGAATGAATGGATGCTTAGATTCAGGGATAGTGCCTATCTTATCCCCAAAGCGACCCTGAAATCAACTAACTGAAATCAATAATGGAGGTATGGATGTTTAATTAAAGGATTAGGTTTCAGCCTTATCTTGATCTTGAAGTAGAGTAGGTGGGTTTAATAATGAAAAAAAACAGATGCTTTGTTTTAGGGTTGTGCCCACTGTTGCACCAGCCATGAACCAGATAAGGTGACTTCAGTAACGGATGGATGGATGCTTTCCTGAAGGGCTGGCCACTCTGCGTGAAGTCCCAGGACC
This sequence comes from Erpetoichthys calabaricus, assembly GCF_900747795.2. Classification (NCBI taxonomy): domain Eukaryota; kingdom Metazoa; phylum Chordata; class Cladistia; order Polypteriformes; family Polypteridae; genus Erpetoichthys; species Erpetoichthys calabaricus. Next base: position 31,263,671 of record NC_041398.2, read on the forward strand.
CTGAACTGGGTAGGAGGATTCAAGATTTCATACCAGAAATGCCACTGAATCTCAATGGGAAGATCTAAGGAGCAAAGGTAGTCCTAGCAGATGAGAAATTAAGAAAGAGGACTGCTCCTTCAGGGGTCTAGAGAAGGACGAAGGTCCGTTTGTGTTCTTCTACAAAGACTACAACAGAAGTTTATTTGGGGAGGCAGCCTTAGAGTAATGAATCTTATTCAGCAGAGAGTTCCCGCCATCTTAATTAGGAAAAAGGTGTACCTCTTGGAAAACTAGAGGACATTTCTTTCATTTCTTAATGGTCATTTGGAGGACAGCCTTTCTTAATGATGGCAGACACTATTCTGAAGATATAATTACTGTAAGTTAATAAGTATGTGTAATATTAACAACATTTTGAGGGATTAAAATCCTTGGCTTCTGCAACTAAATATTAACTTTCATTTAATTTGTTGCTGATTAGGTAGTTTGGCTTCTTGTAATCACAATCACAGTCACAACTCTCTGATCTTTTCCTTGTCTTTCCACTCTTCCAGATGAGCCCTGTCCTCTTCCACCTGACTCCAGCTTGCCTGGATGAGGTTGACTGCCTCCTTTTTCTGAGACCAGTGGTAGAGTGTAGCCTGTTGGAAGCACTTCAGGGTCAAGTGAAAGCTTTAAAAAGTAGGGATCTTGGATACCTACAATAGCCACTGGCGGCACCAGTGGAACCTGACAAGGCTTCCACATGGGACTACAGTTCCCAGTATACCTTACAGGTAATGCCACCCAGGGATGCTTCCACCTCATTTTTCAATGATCATTTGGAGGACAGCCTTTCTTAATGATGGCAGACACTGTTCTGAAGATAGAATTGCTGTCAGTTAATAATGATTAAGTATGTGTAATATTAGCAGTAGATAGATAGATAGATAGATAGATAGATAGATAGATAGATAGATAGATAGATAGATAGATAGATAGATAGATAGATAGATAGATAGATAGATAGATAGATAGATAGATAGATAGATAGATATTTTGAGGGGTTAAAATTCTTGGCTTGTGCAATTAAATATCAAGTTTCATATTATTTGTCCCTGATTAAGTAGTTTGGATAATGTAGTTAACAATAAAGATAGCGGAATGGCTCATAAATTACCCTGAGCTGCAAGTGCTTTGACGAACAACAGAGCACTAATTTAAATGGTTTTATTGTATTTACAAACTGGTGGCAATAAGAGTTACAAAATGTGTGCATGACAGAAAAAGATAAGAACTCCAGCTTGTTTATCAATGGCCCAAAGACAGAGAATAACTGTTGCACTCCACGTGGTCCTCTGTGTGCCTGACCTAAGAGGAGACACAAGTAAAATTGTTTCTTCATACTGTAGCTGTTTACAGAGGCAGAAGGTCTTGCTGTGTTTCCTACATTTCTGTTTATCTTCTGCATGTCAGATAGCTAGGCAGCACTTTATTTATAGCTCACTAAATAAATATTACAAAGAATAACAACCTCCCTCAGATACACACTAGAGTTACTAAAAAAGAATGGAAATTGTTGTCTAAAGATAGGCAGGGAGGCATTTTGCTATGTATATGAAGGAGCCCGAGTAGTGCTGATTGATACACCTCTGCTGAAGTCCTCAGTGCTAGAGTGTCATAGAGATGATGTGCAGCATTATTAATAATGGTAATGTACATATATATATATATATATATATATATATATATATCCATAGCATTCGTAGTCTGAAACACAATCAGGTAACTCTTGTGGTTGGTCTGCAAGTCGGCAAACATCCGCCACGGCTCCCTCTCAGTTGCGAGAAGCAGATCATAGAATGTTGCATGGTTTACTGTCAAATAATGCAAAGAGTATGAGACACGTGTTTCTTCCATATTTGGGCTCATCAGGCGTACACACTCCACTGCACCCCTCACAGGGATTGAACCACGGACGTCAGCGTCAGAGACAAAGCCCCTTTGCACTGCGCCACAGCGTGTGGTTTGCTTATTTGACAGTCTGGATATCAGAGTAATTACACCACCCATACAATCAGATTGTGTTTCAGACTACGAATGCTATGAATGTAATTACTCCGATCTCCAGGCTGTCAAATAAATGAACCACACGCCCTGGCGCAACGTAAAGAGGCTTCACCACTGATGTCTGAGGTTCGATCCCCACAAGGGGTGCAGTGGAGTGTGTACGCCTGATGAGCCCAAATAAGGGCGAAACACGTGTCACGTACTCTTTGCGTTATTTGACAGTAAACTATGTAATATGTATATATATATATATATATATATATTGTGAAGAGGGGGGCTGAGCGCACCCCTAGAAGATGTTGCCGCTCCTCCGAAATGGTGATACAATAGGAAACAAATAAAGTTTTTTTCCCTCCTCTTTGCTCAATTATCTGCAGGCTTGCTATTGCTGCTGTAGTGCCGAGTGCCACGTGGCGCTTCGAACATTTAAAAGCCTGTCCAGCAGCTGTCCTTGTGTATCACTGCCTTGTCTCTCTTCTCCCCTAGACATCCTCTGCTCCTGTTAGGGCGCCCGCTCCAGAGGCACACCCCTATGAAGAGGAAGCTTTTTTATTCTTTAATTGAGAGATGGAACTGCCCCCTCCAACTACACATTTAGTTTGGTTTACTCCTGAAAGAGACATATGTTTGTTTAAAGTGTTTGAATAACGTTTCTGTCTCTACAATCTCCTGTGTGTTTCTGTGCAACTCTGTGACCCAAGTGTGACAACATATATATATATATATATATATATATATATATATATATATATATATATATATATATGTATATATATATATATATATATATATATATATATATATGTATATATATATATATATATATATATATATACATATATATATATACATATAGTAATAAGACACTATATAGAGCCCGACCCGGCACAGACTGATGTAGAAGCATGTGTTAAAACACACAAGCTTTTTATTTTTCTTCACCTGTGGGGCACGTCTTCCCCGTGAACCCCACAGGCAATACACAGTCCCAAAAACACTCACAGTACTCAAAACAACCCTTCTTCTGGCACCACCACTCCTCCCAGGCAACCTCGTCTTCTTCCTCCCGATTCTGGCTGTCGAGTGGGGGAGGTTGGCCCCTTTTATAGCCCACCCGGAAGTGTTCCAGGTGCTTGATCACCTGGTCCCAATTGCACTTCAGGGTGGGGCTGAAGACTTGTCCAGCCGGGCTGTTGATTCCAGGCAGCACCCCCTAGCGGCCACCCCTGCTCCCAATCAGGCTGTGGAGGAGGTTGGGGAATCACTGTCGGCCAGGGAGGCTGCCACCAAGCGTCCCGGGGGAGGTATTGAGCTGCCCATGGTTGTTCCCCCGGAACATACGCAGCAGGGACGTCCCGGACGGGCATTGGACCTGGCCGCCCATCACAATATATATATATATATATATATATATATATATATATATATATATATATATATATATATATATATATATATACTAGCAAAATACCCGCGCTTCGCAGCGGAGAAGTAGTATGTTAAAGAGGTTATGCAAACATATATACGTATCTACATATACATATATATATACATACATATACACATCCACATATACATATATATACATATACAAATTTACACATCTACATATATATATACATATGTACATATATATACATATAAATATATACATATCTAAATATATATACACACATAAATATGTATTATACACATAGGAACTATTCATTTATTTTCAGTTAAGTCATCTGCAGCAAACCTTTATAAATGAGGGTTTCTCCTTTTTTTTGACGTTTTCTCTTGGAGAGCTTTTTTCATTTCATTGAAAATTAAAGCAGCAGCTGCCAAAATATGTAGCTTTCTTATTAATTTTCAATATTGTGTAAAATAAATTTATAAAGTAACATAAAAGGTTTAAATACTGGTTATCCTTTTATACTAAAATATTACTAAAGAGATACAAAAAAAGTAAAATGCATATGTTCTTTTTCTTTAAGGAGATTAAATATTACTGAAGAAAGAAAAAAAAAACTAAAACAGCCAAATGGGGCTATGCATACAAACTTAAAAGGTTTAAATAAAACAGAAATATATAATTTTATTTTTACTTCCTTAACTTGTGGAGGGTGTATCCTGTAGCAAAGCCCTAACTTTTTTCGTGAAAGCCCGTTTCAGTCAATAAGTCTTAAAAACAGGTGTAAAGATATTGACAATAAGCTATGCAAACCCACCAAGACATGGAATCGTTTAAATCAAGTATCATTACATCTTCCTTTCTTAAAGAGAAGTAAGGCAGTACTTATAAGCTTACATATATATATATAGACATACATACATATATATATAGATATTTATATCTATATATATCTATATATATGTATCTATATATCTATATCTATCTCTATATATATATATATATATATCTATATCTAAATCCCCGCGAAGTACTGCTTTTAAATTTTTATTAAGAAGAAAAGCTTTTTAAATTGAGGGAAAATAACCCAATAACAATTTGTTAAGGATCTGTTTTTTCGTGAAGCAGCCTTAGCACAGCTTTTCCGCTGTTTTATAAATGAACGCCATATAAGGTCTTCGTTTTTCCTTGCTTCGCCAGGGAAGGAGCCTTTTTATTAAATCCAAGGGTTCTTCGCTTTTTTTTTTGTTCATTTATTACGATTGTTATAGTTCTGTTTGTATACAGTTCAGCACTCCGGTTGTAATATGACCAAGCTGTGCAAGCACACTATTAAGAATGCACCGTATAGTTGTACAGGAGAAAAGCAATCTTGCCTCAAATCAATGGCAACCTTTTGTAGGTCTATGAACTTAATTTAAACTTTAGGTTTACACGGTGCTTTCTTTCCGAAGTACCTGCACTCATGAATATGTCTGTATGCGTCAGTTGCTCAAATCCCCGCGCTTCGCACCAGCGAAGTACACCTTTTAAATTTTTATTAAGAAGAAAAGAAAGCCTTTTAAAATTTAGGGAAAATATACCAATAATAGTTTGTTAAGGATCTGTTTTTTTGTGAAGCTGCCTTCACTCGAGTGATCACTTCGAGCTGACTTGCTGGCTAACCATAAGCGTTACCTGGTAGGTAACCACCCATACAATCAGATTGTGAATCAGACTACGAATGCCGTGAATGTAATTACCCCGATCTACATGCTGTCAAATAAACGAACCACACGCCGTGGCGCAATTTTAGGGGCTCGCCTCTAGCGCTGACGTCCGAGGTTCGATTCCCGTAAGGGAGTGAAGTGAGTGGCTGGTTACCTACCAGGTAACGCTTATGGTTGGCCAGCAAGTCAGGTAACATCAGCTACGGTGCCTGTGAGAAGCAGATCATAGAATGGTTGAAAATAGTTTACTGTCAAATAATGCAAAGAGTATGCGACACGTGTTTCCCCCTTATTCTTGGCTCATCAGGAGTACACACTCAGTGCACTCGCTTGCGGTAATCGAACCTCGGACATCAGCGCTAGAGGGGCTTCGCAGCGGTGAAGTATTGCTTTTAAATTTTAATTAAGAAGAAAAGAAAACCTTTTTAAATTAAGTCTTAAAAAGAGGTGTAAAGATATTGACAATAAGCTACGCAAACCCACCAAGACATGCAATCGTTTAAATCAAGGCGCGAGTCGAAAAACACCATCCCATAATATTAGTTAACAATTAACACATTTCTATATGTATTGTAAGCATACAATACAACTGATAATACAGTATGTTGCGCTTATTTATCTGGTGTACCGACATTTTTGCACGTTTAACGGCTGAAATCTAACGTGGTTTGTGCCCTTCAGAATGAAAACAGTTTGCATTTACCTTTTTAATAAAAGGCGAGCTTTTAAGCCTGAGAAATCACCCCGTAAATGCACACGTTTAATTGCACATGTGTTAATATGTATGCTTACACAGTATTAAAAGACACTCAACAATTAACGTCATTTACCTTCGTTCCCGCGTTTGACTCGTGCTGTAAATCTCTTCCTTGTTTTCAGTTCACGTGATTACGTAGGAGGCGTGATGACGCGATGCGTGACTCCGCCTCCTCCATTAGAGTATATGGACAAAAAACAGGTTCCAGTTATGACCATTTCGCGTAGAATTTCGAAATGAAACCTGCCTAACTTTTGTAAGTAAGCTGTAAGGAATGAGCCTGCCAAATTTCAGCCTTCTACCTACACGGGAAGTTGGAGAATTAGTGATGAGTGAGTGAGTGAGTCAGTCAGTCAGTGAGTCAGTGAGGGCTTTGCCTTTTATTAGTATATATATATATATATATATATATATATATATATATATATATATATATATATATATATAGTAGCAGTTGAGGCTTTTGTCCACCTCTTGAACCCTCAGGTACCACTCCAGACACCAGGTAATAGTACAAGACTCTTTTATTGTACTACCGTACAGTGCACAAAGCACCCTCCACTCCACACTACTCATAAACAATAAACTACTCACAAAACTCTCTCCTCCTTCTCCCAGACACTTAGCCACCCTACCTCTCAGCTCAGGTCAGTGTACTGGGCTTCCCCGGAGTCCTTTATAGCCCCTGACCCGGAAGTGGTCCCTGTTCAAACCCCACAAGTCCTTATTGCTTCCAGGCCAGGGTAAACAGTCCTTTTCTTCAACCCGGGAGCACGTCGTTTCTTCCCGTCATGTGACCATGACGTACTCCCGGGTTATAGGGCACATAAGAGCCCATGAGCCCCCCTACAGCGACTCCCGGTGGCCCCCAAGGTATCCAGCAGGGCTGTGTGTAGAAACTACAAAGTCCATGAGGCCCTGCTGGAACTCAGGTCACGTTCCTACTGTCCGGAGAGCTCCTCCTGGCGGCCTGGGAGTGGCGGCCAGAATCTGCAGCCGGCCATCCATCACTATATATATATATATATATATATATATATATATAGTCACACATGTGCGCATGGGAGGCAGTCAAATGGCTTGGATGAGGTAATTCCATGTCGGACCAGGGAGTGACGGAGTACATTAACCTTTTCTCTTTTTCTTCTATAGACCAATTATAGGAAATTCTGCCTGATTATGTCACTTCCAGTTCCAGGCCCGATGATCTCACTTCCTCTGCCAACTTTTAAGCCTCCATTTTGTTCCACATACATCAGTTTTCAATTTCTTTGCTTCTTGCTGCAACCAACCACCAATATATGGGATGACTCCCCCAAACCTTTTTGTGGCTTTTTATCCTTTATTCTGACTATATATACACACTAGCTGTCTCACGTGGCAACACCCGCGTAGTAGTGAAAGAGGACAAACTTTAAAAATCAATATAAAAATTTAAAAAAATATAATTTGTATTGAGAACAATTTATATTGATAAGTTGCCTTTTCAAGGGCCTCTTGAAGTACAATATTTTCGGTTTTGCTATCAGGGTGAGGACATATAGGTTTCTTGGGGAACTAACCTGGGAAAAAGCAACATTAAAGCTGACCATGCGAGAAGCCTGGTGAGCTAAGATCAACCCCTGCCAACTTGAGTGTCTGCCCCTGGGCCTTGTTAATTGACATTGCAAAGCAAACCTTCACCGGGATCTGTAATCTCTTGAATTGAAAGGGCATGTCCGTCGCGATTAGAGGAATGTGAGGGATTAAAACCCTCTCACCAATTCCACATACCCTGTACTGATTTTCACCTCTATGATGTTGTTCTGAAGCTGACAGACCTGGAGACGAGTACCACTGCAAAGTTTGGGTGGGCTCAGGTTTGTCAAAAGGATAATCGGTGCTCCTACTTTCAATGCTAAGTTGTGGGGTGGCATGCTAGGGGGATTAATGGAACTTAAAAATTCTGTAGGATAATTAACTAAATCATTGTGTTCCAAAACAGTATTTATTGAAGTGTATATGCGAGAAAGCGTGAGAAAGAATTTGAGCACCAATTTGATTAGTTTTATGCCTCCCCCTCCCCTCGGCCCGCAGACAGACAGACAGACGTTGGATTTTATATTTTTATATATCTCAGAGGTTATCATAATGATCTGATACCAGCTGAGACAGACCAAGCACAAGCTTCCCAGTGTTTGATCGATGTGACCTGTGTCAGAACTTACATGTCTCTGTATTAATCAGACAAACTGGGACAGATATTATTACTTACTATTGGTAACTTCATATTAATGTTAGAAAATGCCTGCAAAGGCTCACCAGAATTTTCATGCTGAAAGCACCAATGGACTCAGCCTTTTTGTAAGCCCTGTGATTGACTCGACTACCATCTGAGGCAAGTTACAGTACTTTTTTCTTCACTTTTAAGGCAGACGTGATCCAACCAAATTCAAATAAATAAAAGAAGGTTGCTATTAACCTTTTTCAAAAGTTGTGGTATATTTGATGTCAGAAAATATTCACTGATGTTCCCTTCAGTTTAGATTATCCAAATGATTATAGCAAGGCCTTAGCGGAATCATAGGTGCTCTCTTTGCCAGTCAGCCATTTGTTTTTAATTACCAGTCAAGTGCCGCGGTGTGCGTCTACATGACAATTACAGATTACATTCCGCGTGTTTTACCAATTAAATTTGAAGTGCTAAAGTTGCCTGCTGCAGAGGAAAAGCCATCAGAGTGTGATTCGTGTTGATGTTTGCTGATTTTTAAATGTCAAATCTAACTTGTCAACAATGAAGTGTTTTATTTTTAATGACTCAATCTCTTGCATTTGAATTTTCAAGCAATTCATGGGAGACATGTTTTGATATTAAGAGAATGATTACAGATCAAATTTAACAGCTATTAACTGATCAGGAAATGAAATAAACTTCAGAAGTTAATGCAGCAGCCCATATGTAGATGTAAAAGCATTTGTGAATGCTTTTGAGGCTTTAACAAAGTAGTCAAATTCTTACAGATAACATACACTAGGGCACAAAAGATGTTAATAAGTGACTAATCAATGTAGTAATACCTCCGTAGTTTACACACTATTACCATTCAAGCATCCAGGAGGAGTATTATGGTGCTCAAAACAGTGCCTATGAAAAGTATTTTTGGAAGCTTGAACATTTTATTGAATTTATTAAGCCATTGAATCACAGTGCATTTAATTTGCCATTTTAGATCAAAAGAAGCCTCTTCAAAGCCAAAGCAGAAACAGATCTCCGCAAATTGGTCGAAATTAATTAACAATATAAAACACAAAGCAATAGGTTGTATTAGTACTAATATGACACATCTAAATCATCACTAGGTCAGCCAATTCGTTTTACAAGTCACTTCATTATGTTGTTGTATAAATGCCCCTTGGGGTGAATCAAAGTCAAAGTGTCAAAGTGAACTTTATTGTCATCTCAGCCATATACAAGTATACAGACAGACGAAATTGTGAAGCTCAGGGTCCACAGTGTAACAACATGACGTGCAAATCATAAATTAAAAATAGAATTAAAATTTAAATTTCAAATTAAAACACAAACAAGACAAGACATTGCACAAAGACAAGACAAAGAAGTAGCAGCAATATTGATGTGTAAGATATGTAATATAATAAATAAATAATAGATATAGATAATTCAGAAATTATCAGTGTATGATAATAGTTGTTTAAGACGTGTAAACAATGACAGGTCAGAATGTTTCACAGCAGAAGGATAACAAGAGTGTCAAAATACTTAAAGGTCAGTATGAGATTTTCAGTTCTTTTCTACCTGCTCACTCGTCTTTGCAGGACAGTGGCTCACATGTATAAAAGTTCTGTTTTTAGAGGTGGTTGAGGCCGTGTGGAAGGTCCCAGGGGGCAGCATGGTGTTAAGGAGTCCAACAGCTTGGGGGTAAAAACTCTCCTGCAACCTGGCAGATCTGGCTTTGATGCTGCGGTATCTTCTCTTGGATGGCAGAAGTGTGAAAAGTCCATATGAGGGGTGTAAGGGGTCCTGCAGAATGCCGCAGGCCTTGCGAACACTGCGTTTGTAAAATATGTCCTGTAGTGAAGGGAGAGGCACCCCAATAATGTTCTCTGCTGTCTTCACTATCCTTTGCAGGTGCTTGCAGTTGGATATGTTGCAGTTGCCATACCAGACAGTGATGCAGCTGGTCAGAACACTCTCAATGGTGCCTCTGTAGAACATGGTGAGGATGGAAGGGGGAAGACTTGCTCGCTTCAGCTGCCTCAGGAAGTGTAGTCTCTGCTGGGCTTTCTTGATTAGTGATGAGGTGTTATGCGTCCACGTAAGTTCCTCAGTTATGTGCACACCGAGGAACTTGGTACTCCTAACAGTCTCCACATCTAAACCGTTGATGCTGAGTGGGATGTGAGCAGGACGTGATTTTCTGAAGTCCACGATTATCTCTTTTGTCTTGTCGACATTGAGAGATAGATTGTTGTCTTCACACCATGCCGACAGCCGTTCCACCTCATCTCTGTATGCTGTTTCATCATCCCTTCTTATCAGTCCCAGCACCGTTGTATCATCCGCAAACTTGATGATGTGGTTGGTGTTGTGCGTGGCTGTGCAGTTATGAGTCAGCAGGGTGAACAGCAGTGGACTAAGCACGCAGCCCTGCGGTGCTCCAGTTCTCAGTGTGATGATGCTGGAAGTGTTGCAGCCTATCCGAACTGACTGGGGCCTCTCTGTCAAGAAGTCCAGGATCCAATTGCAGAGGGTGGTGTTCATGCCCAACCTGCTCAGTTTTACAACCAGCTTTTGAGGGATAATTGTGTTGAAGGCGGAGTTAAAGTCTATGAATAGCATCCTGACATTTGTGTCTTTTTTATCCAGATGTGTCAGGGAGAGGTGAAGGGCAGAGCATATGGCATCAGTATGGTGGCCTAACCTACATAATAAAATCAAAGTAATACTCCAAGTAAAAAGATGATTGAAAAGTCAGGAGATGGACAAGAAAATATCCAAGTCGCTGAATATCCATTTAAAGCAATCATGAAGGAATGAAAAGAGTATGATACAACTGTACATCGTCCAGAGCAGGCTGTTCATGAAAACTCAAGGAGATGAACAAGGAAGGCCACCAAGAGACTTATGAGAACTCCAAAGGAGTTACAAGCTACAGCAGTTCAGTAGTTGCAGTTTTATTAGAGAACTACCTGCCCCCCATAGCTCCATCCACGTAGTAGTGAAACAGGACAAACTTTAAAAATCAATTAAAAAAAATGTAATAATTTGTATTGAGAAGAATTTATATTGATAGCATTCGTATCTGAGGGCCTCTTGATATTTAATATTTTTGGTTTTGCTATCAGGAGAATGTAGCTGGGATCTCTTTACCAAAAATGTAAAAGGATGGCAATGTATCTCTGGCCAAGCGGAAGGAGGGTACGCTCCACCGTCAAATGCTGGCACCATGTTCAGCTCTGACAGGAGAGCGACCCCCATGTGGGGAGAAGAGCACATGGCCGTGATATCTCTGGTGATCACCAACTACCCTCTAAAACACATGTAACTGTGATGTCTCTCTCAAAATCGTCAAACATTTCTCTTTAACAATCTGTAGATGTTAATGTCTGCTGAACAAACTGGTATTGTTAGCTAAGAGGAGGCAAGGTATGCTCCAGTACGTGGTAAGAGGTAGAGCGACTCGAATGGAGGCTGACGTGTGAGTGAGGAGGGCCGCACCCAGCTCCCTATTCCTGAGGTCCCGCCTCAAGCCTCTCTCTCGGATTTGCATGAATAAATCAGTGCTGCAACCGAACTATGATACTTAGCGCAATGAGAGAAGTCGCAAAATCAACTGGAATGTTCAAACAAATTCTAGAAAAAATCCAATCTAAATCCGTTAAGTAGATCTCCTGTGAAAAGCGGACATACAGACAGACAGACAGATGTTGATTTTATATAGATAGAGATGGGAAACAAAAAACCTTTGTTAAAAAAAAACTTACATAATATCTCAGCTAGGGTTTGCCAGAAGGTACAGTGAATTCAACTGGAAGAAATTTATATCTTCTGAAGAGACCAAAATAGAGCTTTTTTTTGCTATCAGAGTCATGTATGGTGTAAGCAAAATACTGAATGTTATTAATAACACACCATCCCTACCATGAAGCAATCTATTATCTACTAAAACCATTTCTGCGTAATCCAAGTGTCAAACTCTAGCACTCTTGCATTTTATATCCAGTTCATTATGGATGAACTTCACAGTACAATGAAAACACATGTTGCTAATCCCACTAGTGCAGACACAAACCGAGACAATGCAGTACATGACAGAGACATCAGTAAGTCGTGTTGAAATGGCTTGTGCCCCACAAGCATGGTGTGCACAATTGTTCCAAGTGAGACTGTTAGGAGCCCATTCCCCTTACCTGACAGTTTGTAGTCTGCCTGTATTTGATTCAGGTACACAGGATGGTATTGAGGACAAGGACGCTGGGTTGTGCTATAATATTCAGGGGGTAGCTCATTTAGTGCCATAAGATATCTCTGTTTCACATTTCAGCTGGGACACCAGAACTATGAAGACATATATTACAAATTAACTCTTTGAGGGTTGAATATTTTTTTCCAAAAAACTCAGTTTTCTGAAAAGCACAGAAAGCAATGGTTTCATACATAATTCAACATAAAACTGTGCAGCTGTTGGCACATATTCAGCATCTCTGTAGCAGTGGCTGCACAGGGGTGCCTCGATGGCCAGCAGGAATGCACGGTGGGTTGGCTGCCTGGCTGTCTTTGCACAGCAGGTGGGCAGTGGTGGCAGTTGCAGTGTGATGCAATATGGTTTGTACCTCTTGTCATCATAAGTGTTGGCCCTCCCAGGCGAACGCTGCTGTAGGCGTATCAGCTACATGAACGTGTTCAGCACCACATTCAGCTGGGGCCCAATCAGCCGATGTTGGTACCTCTCTTTCGTTTTTGATCTCCACCTCCTGATCACTTGCATCAAATCCCAAGTCTATTAAGTCAGAATCCGATTCAGCGATAATACGTAAAGAAGTATTTTAATTTGCACATTCGCGTTAGTCTCTTGCCAGATGTCGATGCCATTTTAGAGGGTGTTTGCTATTCGCTACTCATGCATGTGCAGGAAATTGAGGTTAAATCAGCAAAGCTATTTAACTTTCCTTCTAGCAAAGAGAGTCAAAGTAAAATGTAAGGGTGAGTTTTGTCACAGTTTACAGCCGATTAACGTCCTCTACCCCTGAATTTTCAACAAAAGTTGACATCACCCTTCAAAGAGCTAATAAGAGTTCAGAGTTCATAAACCGGCAAAGGTGCGCGTAGATCTACCTTCACATTCTCTTTTTGGGATACAGATGATTCATATATAAAAGTAATACAGCATATTGCAATAAGCATACTATACAATATTTAAAGTTAGCTTGTGTTTTATCTCCTTCTCCCTATAAAGGGCCACAAACTTATGAATATTTTTTGTCAAACGAATTTCCTAAGGAAACAGTATTCCTTCAGATTCAGTTATCAAATGTTTTTTGTAAGAGTTGTCATCTGTTAGATGGTTAGATGGATTGTCCATGTCTACTTTCTCAGTGTCTGGCTTCTTTGATAATGCTTGTCGCATAAAAAGACAATTTCCCCTCGGGGATTAAAAAAAATATAAAATCTACACTTAAACCCAAAGCTTCTCTGTGAAGATGTGTTTGTGTGTGTATGTTTCTGCCACAGACTGTCCAAAGATCCTTTGCAATAGAGAAATTAATGTAGTTTATTTTCTCTATTAAATTAAGGAGGAAAAACTTAGCTTAAGACTTATCCTTTGCAAAGGATTTCCATTCAGTAATACCCGTAACTAGAGATGCATATGTTAAAGGATAAGTCAGTTACTTTTTCACAGTCATGGTGTATATTAATTTGAAATGCTTCATATTAAAACACAATTTCCTGTAGCAAATTAATATCCATTGTCATGAATGTGCAACAGTGAATCATCGTCCGGGTTTATCTGAGGTAAGCGATAGATAGATAGATAGATAGATAGATAGATAGATAGATAGATAGATAGATAGATAGATAGATAGATAGATAGATAGATAGATAGATAGATAGATAGATAGATAGATAGATAGATAGATAGATAGATACTTAGCACCGCTGGGCAAGAGAGGATGCTAATGCCAACACTGTTGTCTCTTTACTAACATTTTTGAATTGAGCTTCCTCACATCTTTGACACCCTTGAGTGTCCTTCCACTAGTCCACAACACCATGATTGTGAAAAAAGAACTTTTACTTGAAAAATGCTGAACTTATCATTTAATGTATGTATGCACTGACTTTACCTCAGCTAAAACTTTATAGGTAATGTTAATCTCAAAATCAAAAGTATAAAGAAGGGTTATTCTTTGTTCAGTTCCTTAAGTCTCAAAGGATGGAGGTAATGCTTTGTCACGATGTCTTCAGAGTCCAATGAGAACTTTTCTTTGGCAATGTGGAAGGATACTTAGGTCTTAAGGTCTTTTTAGTTTAGTTTAGTTGCTCTTTGTGCTGGCAGGCTGTACTGCAGTTGTTGTTTTCTTTGAAAATTCATCACTCCATTTCATTCAACAAGAAACACAAACCTCACCTGTTGCACTCCTTAACCTGATACACCTTAGCATGTTTGTGCATATAGTGTGTGGCCACTAGGAGGCATCACAGACCTCCAAACATTGGACAAAACCACTCTGACCCCATTCTGGGTATAAAGAAGGAACCACTCCACTGTCTTTTTCACAAGAACAACAATAAACAATTTTGTTTCTTTCCTCCCATATACTCCCAGGAAAGTTTTGTCAACCTCCTCCTGACTCCAGCGCTCCCTAGGCAATGAGAAGGGCTCTCTTTTAAACCTGACATTGTCTCCAGGATGCACTTCCAAGCCAGGCGGAATTATCCTGGAAAAGGGCATTCACTCCCCTGGCAGCATCCAATGAACCAAACAAGGCAGCCCCGTGGAACCACAATTCTTATTCAGCCATGTGGGCATCCAAATAAGGTCTCACCAAAAGGGCCTCTTCAACACAATGGAGGTTGTCTCCCTCTACCTCTTACTTCTTCTGACCTTGCAACCAGGACAGGCAATGCTTTCCATTCCAGTTGGGATACTCCTTCATGCAGGTTGCCCATCCACTGTGCTAGCCTCCCACCCAGGTAAGAGATTTCCATCTATTGCTGCCGTGAAGCTGGTCCCAATGTACTGTCAGCCACAGTACCCCTCTATGCCAGCCTCCTTGCTAAGACAAGGAATGTCATGCCTCGTTTCCTTACTATCTGTTATGTTGGCCTTAGGGTCAGGTTAGGGAACAGGGTCCATCCCAACTAAGATGGCAGTCCATTATTGACAAATGTTATGAGAGCAACCTCACAACATTATGTGAAAATGTCTTCTTTGTGTCCAGCTCTATTATCACCAGTTTGTAAAAGCAATTAATCTGTATTTAAATGTTTAACAATGATCACTGAGGTGCAAACACTCAGACAGACAAGTGTACTTGTCTGACATCTTTAACATTTTTCACACATTAAAATAAGTAACTAATGCCATACCTAGAGAGAATCTTATCAAAAAATGAAGATAATCATCGTAACTCCTGATAACTCCTAAAGGTGGTACATGAGGATGGAATGCTTTGATTATCTGCACATGAACCCCAGGAGACCCTGGAAATGACGGGGTGTGATGTCACCAGAATTCCATACCCTACTGAAAGTTAATACGTGTAAACTAAACCACTTGACAGTGGTTTCCAACCATCCACATTCTCCACTGCTAGAATGGATATCATCCAAATGAATATCATCAACCCATGAAATGATTTTGGAAATGAAATTAGGTCTTAATCTCTTTACATAAAATCACAGTGCAATGCTACAACAATACGCATTAATGTATTCACCTGTAGGGGGAGCACCTGCACCCCAAAAATCCCAGATACAACCAAACCACACAGTCACGGGGTCAAGGAAATAAGTGTTTATTCAAACAAAATATCTTTTACAGGTTTTTATCACCTGACAAATCAGTCATTTCATTATGGCTTCTTTCCTTCTCCACCTCTTCTCTCCTCTGAACAAGCCTTGTCCATCTCTCACAACTCTGACCCCCGGATGAGGTAGAGTGGCTGATTTTCAACATGAACCCTAGAGAACTTCCAATACAACAGCATTATATCACCTGGGAGCACAATCAGGTCTGGTGGAATCTCTCTGTAACAGGGGCGCCTGCTCCCAGCAGCTCCCCCTAGTGGCACCTGAAAACCCAACAGGGCAGCCCAGCAAAGCTACAACTTCAATGCGGCTGTCCAAACGGTAGCCATGCCAAAGGGACATTGCCACCCAGTGTACTGGTTGAATACAAAGTCTCGGGAGGCAGTCGCCCTCTGTCCTTTCTACAGAGTAGTGAGAAAAGCACAATAAAATGTAAAGAATTATTATTATTATTGTTATTATTATTATAATGGCCTCCTGACCGGCAAAGGTACCTGTAGTTGACTCGGTCAGGATGCCCGTCCGTCCATGTCCTTCCTTTATCATGGCTTTCTGGCCAATTATGGAACCAGGGTGCCAGTCAGCCTGTGTCTTCTATGACAAGATATAATTGTGATCCTTAATGATGGGTAAGGTTGTACAATAAACCTAATTTTGAACTTTTTTTTTCACGCAGAGTTTTTTTTTTATTCTTTTTGCTTCATTTTGATTTGGTATTAACACAGTCTATTTGTAGGCATTTTTCTGATTATAAAATCAGAGCACTTATCAGTACTACAGGGAGTTTCACTCGAAAGAGGCCCTGAATATTCTGTTGTAAGTCCCATTAGGATGAAGCAATCTGATTTATGTGCAATCAATTGCATTACATACGATACTGGAGGTGGTTTCCATTTTCTGCCAGATACATTTTGGCGCAGCACTCCATGTTGTTGAATGTATCGGCAAGCATCTCGGGGGGAAGAGCAGCAATTTCACTTTGGATGTTTTCCTTCAAATCTTCCACAGTGCGAGGCTTGTTCAGATAGACTTTTCCTTTGAGCAGAACCCAAAGGTAGAAGTTGGTGGTATCAGATCCTATTGCCAAAGAAGGACTCAATTTCTGTCATGCAGAATTCTTGTCGATGTGTGACACGTTGCTCCATCTTGCTGGAAGTAACCTTCCGTTAACTCACAATCATCCAGTTGATTCTGACATCGCTTAAACGAATTGGTGACCCAATAGGTTCGCACCATGAAGATGTGCTGCTCAATACTGTACATCACCATCCTAATGAGAAGTTGAGTGACTGAGTGAAAGGATACAGGTGATATACACCCAGAAGGTGCAAAAGGAGGTTAAACGTCACGTCGGCTGTCCGGCACCTACCTAATTACTCCATGGCAGGGACATCCTGGGTTGTTCGAAGCTCCATATACTGAGGAGCACATTGCATGTTGCTTCGTTCAGATTACTTTGTCCTAGCAAGAGTTATTACAGAATATTCAGGGCCTCTTTCGAGTGAATCTCCCTGTAGATTATAAATTCCATTACCACTGCAATGTCAAAACCTCGTGGGCTGAAACTGAAGTAGTTGGGCTGAATGACCTGATTAACACTAGTGAACACTCATGACGTGCTTCAAGACTTCAGTGTTTAGAGAAGTTTTAAGCCTTATTTACGTTTTTGTATGTTTTTAGTTGGTTTGTAAACATCTGGCTCAAGAAGGCCTTGCAAAAGCACAATACAACTCAGGAAGGAAGACTTTGCACATATAATGCCAATTATACTGTAGAAGATGGGGAGCACTCACTAACTTACTGTACATGAAAAAAACTTAGAATAACATAGAAGAAGTTAAAGCACAGCCAAATAAAAATACATACACATATATACTGTATATAATAAATAAGCAAAAATGTTTGTCCCTATGTTCCTCACAACGCAATCACGAAGTGAGTGAAATATCCAAAAGCTGCAGCTTTGGTGATTAATACAAAAAACTTAAATGGGTGAAACTGATTGGCAAAATTAAAGAAAACCCTAAAACAGTGAATTCTAATTTAATTTGGCAAAAAATATATATATCAAAGTTGTGAAAAATGTGGCAACACTGTCACGTCATCCGCATGTAATCGAGGCTACTATTCTAACCAGAATTGGAAAGGGAGTGAACGTTTTCATTCCATGTATACCTATGATTTCCAATGAACTCCCTTACAAATTCAAATAACTTAAACTTCCAGTAAGTCTTGCATTTGCGATGTTCATAAATGAAGCACATGGACAATCACTTAAACTTACTAGAGTTTCCTTCAAGGAACCGTGCTGTTGAACAATATTCTAATAATAAATTAATTGCCAAATAATAAATGGAAGCTGTTTCACTTTTTTCAACCCGAGCAACAGACGGGCATCCCTGATAATGTATACATATATATATATATATATATATATATATATATATATATATATATATATATATATATATATATATATATAGTGTCGTACACGGCTGGGTGTCAGACCCGGCCGGGACTCCTGGAAGGACTAGGTGGTGGCATATTTGTCCTCCAGGCCACAAGGGGGCAACCGCCCTGGAGTAGAAGAGGCTCATGGAAGGAGAGCAGGGAGGCTCAAGACCGTTGGGGCCTCTGGTCACCGCCAGGGGGCGCCCCGAGCCTCATGGAGTCTGGGACTTATTTACTTCTGCCACACCAATGGAGGACGATCCTTCCAGGATCACCCGGAGTGCTTCCGGATGCTCTCCTGATGCTTCCGCCACACCAGGACGTGACGTCATGGAGAGCAGCTGGAGCTCATCCAGGTGAGGATAAGAGGGGCCTCCTCCCTCCAATCAATGAGCGGGAGTCGGGAGGAGGAGCAGGACAAAGCTCCTGGAGAGAGAGATGTAGGTGGCCCAGGGACAAGGAGAGAGAAGGCCCAGGAGAAGGGAGACTGGGGATAGAAGCATTGTGGGACTTGTGCGGGATTGACTTGTGTGTGTTAAGAAGAGAAAATAAAAGGTATTTGGATGAATATGTGGTCTCCGACTGGTGGTGTCCAGGCAATTATCACAATATATATTACATTCTTACGTCTTGGAATGATGGTACCCACTACAAGAGTCCAGGGGTATCCTGTCGCACCAATGTTAGTACTATACAAGATGACTATTATGGAAGAACTTATGTTTTAACTACATCGGAGGATATACATTGGGAAGCAGAAGCTAAACCATTCCTCCATTTACAATTTGCCTATGAGATAGAATTACCTAATTATAAAGCAATATTAGAGCATGCTAAACAATATGAATATCATTTTAATGTAACATTACAAAGAGTAAGAGACCTATTAGCAAGATTAAAAACCGATGAAAAGAAAATATTTACCTCTGCAGAAGAAACTGAAGAAATCTCCACACATCACTGGCGGGATTTTTTCACTAAGTGGTCACCATCTAGTAACACTATTTTAAATGTACTTGTTCATCCAATTGTACTGTTAATTATTATTATTATCACTTTCACTATTACAAATATTTACCTACACGTGCGTATTAGACGAGTGAAACAGGAGCTAGATCGGCATTACACCCCACGTCTCTACAAACATTTTGAGGAGCTGTCTACATTGTGAAGGGGAATCAAGTACCTTTTGTTTTTTTGGATAAGACCCTCAAGGATTGTTTTGTCACAGATCCAGTGACAAAGGGTGGTTATGTAATCAGAATAAGTTTAATGTCACTGAGCTCTGTGCACAAAATTTAAATCTGTTTTTTTTTTCTTTTCTTTTTACATGCACAGCTGAGCCAGATTTAATACAAAGGGGCTTAGCATTTAGAATTGCTAGGCCACGCATAGGACAAGATAGACAAAAACAGCTGGGGTAACATGCAGTCAGCCAGAAAACAGATGTATACTATTTTTCATCTGTTAAGAGTCAGCATAAGATCTTCTTTCCTTGTTTGGAATTGGGCTATTTGCCTACGTGGGGGCCTGCACGTGGAGAAAACAGTATAAAAGACTTGGAGAGCAGTCAAACACCTTGGAAGCTGACGGACGGATGGGAGTTAACGTCATTCGATCCTAAAAATCCTTCCAATGCAGCGATGAAGATGGCATACTCTACAAGTCAGGCCTCCACCCTTGGACTACGTTTTGCTGTTCGATACCCTCGTCTCATATGCAGCGTAAGCCGATATTAAACAAAGCTAAGATATTTTCTCCTATGTGATTTCTTACCGCCGTATCACTGAGGGAGGGGTATCGCCTTTTAATATTATGTCAATATAGTTTTGGGTTACTTAATACGCTGCAATTAAAACTAACATACTTCCAGGGAGCTAGCACTCTCTAGAGGAAAACACCACCTACCAGGTAACGCATGTGGTTGGTCGGCCAGTCGGCAAACATCTGCCATGTCCTCTCAGTTGTGAGAAGCAGCTCATAGATATGTAATACAGTACTTGCCAAATAATACAAAGAGTACACAACACATGTTTCACCCTAATTGGTGCTCATCAGCTGTACACACCTTTGCTTTTCCTTACGGGGATCGAACCTCGGACGTCAGTGCCTGAGGTGAAGCCTCTGACATTGTACCACGGCGGCTGGCTTACTTACTTGACAGGGTGAAGATAGGAGTATTATATCCATAGGTCTGAACTGCAGTCTGATTATTTAGGTGGTTAACTCCCAGGTAATGCTTGTGGTTGGTCGGCCAGTTGGCAAACATCCGCCACGCCCTATCAGTTGTGAGAAGGAGATTATTGATATGTGATATAGTACCTGCCAAATAATACAAAGAATGAACAACATATGTTTCACCCTAATCGGGGTTCATGTGTGTATGTGTGTGTATATATATATATATATATATATATATATATATATATATATATATATATATATATATATATATATGTATATATTGTGACAGGAGGCCAGGTCCCATTCCTGGCCGGGATGCCCCTTCTGTGTATGTTCTGTGGGAGCAGCTATGGCCATCTCACTACCTCCCCCGGGACGCTTGGTTGTAGCCTCCCTGGCTGACGATGGTGCCTCAGTTTCCCGCAGGGTTTCCTGGGAGATGGAGTTCTCCACAACCCTGTGGGAAGCTGGGGTGGCCGCCAGTTGGTGCTGCATGGAGCCAGGAACCCACCTGGACATCTCTGCAGCCCCACCCGGAAGTGCAATTAGCCGCAGGTGATCAAGCACCTGGGGCACTTCCGGGTGGGCTATAAAAAGGGCCAGCATCCACCACTCAGGAGCCAGGGTCGGGAGGAGGAGGAGGACGAGGAGGAGGACTACGCTTGTGGAGGAGTAGTGGAAGTGAAGAGTGTGTTGTTGCTGTGATTGGGATTGTGCTTTTCGTACTGTGTATTGCTTGTGGGTCACGGGGAAGACGTGTGCCCACAGGTGAAGAAAATAAAAAGTCCTTGTGTTTTATACGTGCCTCTGTGTCCTTCTGTGCCGGGTCAGGAGCCTATATAGTGCCTTTTCTACAATATATATATATATATAAGTCCGTGCTGTAAAAAGCCCAGGCTCCTACAAACTATTGAAATTGTCAGAAAAAAAATGAAGTGCAGAGTTGAGACTTTCATTTTGCGGATGTGCTCGCCTCTCTTGTCTATCAGTGGCTCAGCGAGTTTCTCTCTCCTCAGAGGTTTCGGTTTGCCGACATGCTCGCCTTGTTTGTGTATTAGCGGTTAAGCGAGTTTGTCTCTCCTCACCGGTTTCACTTTGGCGACAGAGTTGCTTTCTTTCAGCTTCATGCTGTAGCCTCATACTTTTTCTTCTTCTGACTTGTTAAAATTGGGGCTGCCTTGCCGGCTCTTTGAGCTTCATGCTGTAGCCTCGCTCTTCCTGGCCGCCTTGCACTGAACAGACAAACACACACACTTCCACAAGTAGACATTTACATATAAGATATATCTTAAATGAATATATTTATTTTTCTAACATGTTTATATGGTCTTTATTATCTTGTGTACAGAGTAGAGTGAAACTCTCACTCGCATGTGCTAATCAACATACAACACATTGCCTCTCTTTAGCATTGTGATTAGTGAGTAGAACTACAGTCATGTGAAGTACACTTATGAAATGCTCTTTTTTATTTTTTGCATAACAAGATTTGAACTTCTTTTAAACAGTATCTTTAGGTACAGGTGATGTTATTGAAAAAAAGACAATGAAAACCAGACCTTGTAATACTTTATTTAATGACAAGTGAACAGATATATTAAAAAAATAAGTCAATCCTTGTCTCCAATGGCTGGTCTTGCCTCCTCATGTTGGTGTCTCCATTCACTGTCTAGCAGTATTTGACATCAGTTTAGAGAACAGTCTTTCCCACTCCTCCATGCAGAGTTCTTTCAGTGCTGTGATGCTTAAAGGGTGGCTTGTGTGTATAGACCACTTCAAATCTCCCAGAGCATCTTTGATGGGCTTCAATCTGGCCATTGCTGAACTTTCCATTTGTTTCTTTTCAGATACTCCTTGGTGGATTTACTGGTATGTTTAGGTTCATTGTCATGTTGTTAGGTCCACTTTCAGCTGAATGTCGATCTTCTGACAGATGGTCTCATATCAACCTTAACTCTTTTAGGGCTAATTTTTATTTTTGTTTCTTTTCTCCCAGGGCTGAATATTTTTCCAAAAACTAACATTTTTTAAAAAAGAACACAAAGCAATTGTTTAACATATCAAATCAACAAAAAATATTTACTTTTGACAAATGTTACTGTCTTGCATGTTGTATGAGCCTGCATACTCTATGATTTCACATACATATCACATACATTTTACACAGCAAAGTCTGATCTCGCTCAAAGCAGCCAATTTCAGTCATTGCCACATTGCACTCTTTACAATATGTGTTGTTTTGATGCCTATTTTTCAATTGTCTGTTGCTGCATTTTCTCACATATATTGTTAGTGTGTACTGTAGAGAGACAAGTCACCCATTTGCCATCGTGCCATGCCACTGCCACCAAGTTTTCTGCCTGCATGAAAACCGTATTGTCACCTCTTTTCATCTTCTGAAACTTTATGAACTTTATGTATGGCATTATAGCCTGGCTCACCCCATGGGATTTGCTTCTGTTTATTACAGAAGTGAATAAAACTTTGCAGCAGCACGTACCTAAGCCACCAGGGGACAAAACACGTTTGGACCAATGCTCCCTGAAGTTATATCACCAGTTCTGTCCCATCTCTATTTGTAATGCCACAGCGCGCTTCATCTCGTCTTTCGTTGTGGGTTTCTACTTTGAAAAACGAGAATGCAATGCAAACGCAGCCCGCGATTCAAAAAAAATCTCTGCCTACCTGTTTGTCTCGTCTGACAGTAGCTGAAAAGCAGCATCAGGAGAGAGCAGCCTGAAGTACAGCAGCTGGTGATCTGTCGTGTCCAAAAGCAAGCCATGCCGTCTTGTAAACTCCGGTAGCCACATCGGCTCTCAACGGATCAATGTATGTGTATTTATCCCATGCGAACCTTGCCGTAGATGCATCGGCTGCACAAAGGCACTCAACTGGCAGCAGATCCACTGGCGCGGCATCGGCTGGTGTCTGATCAGCTGATGCCTGCTTCTAACTCTCTTGCTCGATCTCCTGATCACTGCCAATAAAGTCCGATTCTGAAAAATCAAGAGTCCGACTCCGCGGTAATGCGCAAAACAACGTCTGCCAAGTGTTTTCTTTTCTGCACTTGCTTCGCTGCCTTTTCACATGTCGGTGCCATCTTGCCTTTGTTTACATTTCGCAACTCACGCACACACAATGTTTATTTGCCGAGTCAACGAGTCTAGCATTCCTCCAAGCACAGAGGGAATGCCAGTGACGTGACAGTGAGATTTGTCGCCATTAACAGTTGATTGTCGCCCTTTATCCCTGGATGTCGACTTTTGTCGACATTCGCCTTCAACCCCTCCTGTCGACAAAAGTCGACATCCGCCCTAAAAGAGTTAAGCAACCTCTAGTGCAATGAAGAATTCATAGCGGCTTCTAAACTATACTATTTCCACCACCATACTTAATGTTGGTATCAGGTTCTTCTAGTCAAATGCAGTCTTTGGTTTTCATCATACGTCTTCTGGTACTATGGCCAAATAACTCTACCTTTTCCTAATCTGTCTAGAATCCAAAATTTGCCTACAAGTTCAAGGACAAACTTTAGTCTTGTCCTGATCTTTATTTTTCATTCCTCCTGGCACACCACTTATACTGATCAAATTTGTGCCTCCTCTTTAAAATGGCAGAGTCATTCTTTTTGATATCATCCAGTGCTACCTGTAGGTTTGATGATGAAATTCTGGTGCTCTTAGAGACCATCTAGGAAAGGCTTGTGTTGCTGCTGTAAGATGTGCTGGGGAGGTCAACAGGGAGGGCGTACCCCGTAGTTTGTAGGTGGATCCTAATGCCCTAGTGTGCTGACAAGGACACTGTGCTGTAAAAGTGCCACCAACCTTTGGATGAGATGTGAAACCATGGTCCTGACTCTCAATGGTAATAAAGGATACCAGGCATACTTTGTAAAGAATAAGGTGATTCGTGATATCCAGGCTAAATTGCCCACCACAGATTGGTCACTCCGGCCCTCTAATCATCATCTTATTGGCTATTTTTTTCTCTCACAAATTCACCACCTTAATTGCTGTTGTAGTGAGAAATTTTGCATATTATTAAGGCTACACATTAATAATACAAAAGGGGAAAGCAGAGTAATAGAGAACTCTACCAAGACAAAACAATTGCTAATGTGCGGTAAGTGTAATGGCACAAGAATGGCTGCTGTTGAATGTTGTGCTTGACATGTTGTAAAGCACTTTGCGCTACATCCTCTGCTACATCCTTTATATGAAGATGTGCTATAGAATTGTTATAGTTTTGTTATTTTTAATGTCACTGTTCTCTTTGTTATGGACTCATTCATACAGGCAGACCAAGTATGGTACACAGGGGCACCGCATCTTCATTTAGAATTGCCGAGCCAAGCACAGGACTAGAGAGCCAAAAGACAACTGGAGAATTGAATAGTCAGCCTAATGACAGACTAGTATATTTCTGTCCTCTGTCAGCACATTATCCTTGTTGGGAGAATGAGAACTGTATGTAGGCATTGTGCTATTCCTGTATTTTTGAAGGTGGGGTTTGAGTCCTTTCCTGTCCTTGTTTGGATCCAAGAGAAGGAGCCTGCACATGGAGCAACCCAAATATAAGGATGGACCTACGGCCAACATTTTGAAGCTGCCGGGTGAAAGATTATGTCTTCCGTCTGGTGAAAATCCTTTCAGCGTGGCAAACGAAAGATGGCAGACTGCGGTGATCAAGAGGCCCACATGCTTGATAGTCTGTCATAAGCTTCCCGTTTGTGATATCCGCGTGAAATCGTCAATAAAGAGCTAGATTATCCTTTATGCTTCTCGTGTAATCTTGTAACCGTCATATTGCATGAGGGGTGGGGATAATACCTTTTTTATTTATAATTATTTAAATTTAGGTTAATTAAAACGCCGCAATTCAAAAGAACACATTTCCAGAGAGCTAATGCCTCTTAAGGAAACTGCACATCGGTGGCAGTTGAAATGGCCCCTCACTGTCTATTCAAAGCACTCTGAGTAGTGAGAAAAGTGATATATAAATGTGAATAGCTTCTTCCTCTTTCAGCATCTTGTGTTCTCTTCTTGCTGGAACAGTTTGGCTTCCACAGGTTAGCAGTTGTTTGAAGGTTTCTCCACTTGTAGATGAACTTCCAGATTGTGGAATAGTTGATTTCCGATTGTTTGGTTATCTTTTTCAGTCTCTCCCCAGACTCATAGTCATCTAGAACCTTCTTTCTGAAGACCTCGGAGAGCTGTTTCAATCGAAACATGGTGATAACACATATTTCAATACAATTATACAATACAATGTATTTTTGTATAGCCCCAAACTCACACAAGGAGTGCTGTAATGGGCTTTAGCAGGCCCTACCTTTTGACAGTCCCCCAGTCTTGACACTCTAAGAAGACTAGAAAACTGGAAAAAACCTTGGGAAAGCCAGTTCAAAGAGAGACCCCTTTCCAGGTAGGTTGGGTGTGCAGTGGGTATCAAATACAATGCAATACAATACAATAGTAATAATAGAAATAATTCTTTATTTCAAGAACAAGCCCGAGGTTTAAATAAGTTGGATTCAGACAAGATCCTTTCTAATGAGGTTCTAATAACTTAAACCTAGTTCTAATTTGAGATGGTAATAAATGTAGGGATGTAAAGGTGTACTTACTTTGTGTACACAAAATTCACATTCATGTTGAATTAAATTATACAATGGATGCAAAACGTAAATGTGGCCTGTTTATTACATTGCTTTTATCTATAGATGTGTTTTACTTTTTTACATCAATGCATGTTATTTCAAAACTTCTCTCTTCTTTACCTTAACCCTTTAAACTCTGTCTAATTTTGTGTTTGTTTTCTGTTACTTTGATTTACTTGGCTATAACATCATCATGCTGTACTAAATAGTCATGTGATACAGCAATTTAGGCATCTTCGAGAGAAGAAAGCAAAACACTGCATTGTAGAATTGGGTATGCAATATGGCGTTTTAAAGGCAACACACTGTACTTTAATTACAGCAATGAGGAAATTAATAATTTTTGTGCAGTTTTAAAAAAATGCATTATTAGTTGGTCCCACTGCTGGGTCAAAAACAACGGGGCTGAGATTAAAGGGTTACATAACTGCCTTGCTGCACCTCAAAAACTTCTGTCTTCCTTACCTGAAACAGCTCAGAACACAGTGATCATAACCTAGTAGCAATGCGTTAGACACCATAGGTCCACAATGACAAGTCCTTTATTCAATCCATTATTAGAACACGAGAACATTAGATCACTCTAGACAAGAACAGGCCATTCAGCCCAACAAGCTTGCCAGTCCTATCCACTTATTTCTTCCAAAAAAACATCAAGTCGAGTTCTGAAAGTCCCCAACGTCTTACTGTCTACCACACTACTTGGTAGCTTATTCCAAGTGTCTATCGTTCTTTGTGTAAAGAAAAACTTCCCAATTTTTGTGCAAAATTTACCCTTAACAAGTTTCCAACTGTGTCCCCGTGTTCTTGATGAACTCATTTTAAAATAACAGTCTTGATCCACTGCACTAATTCCCTTCATAATTTTAAACACTTCAATCATGTCACCACTTCATTTTCTTTTGCTTAAACTGTAAAGGCCCAGCTCTTTTAATCTTTCATCATAGTCCATCCCCTGTAGCCCTGGAATCAGCCTAGTCGCTCTTCTCTGGACATTTTCTAGCGCTGCTATGTCCTTTTTGTAGCCTGGAGACCAAAACTGCACACAGTACTCAAGATGAGGCCTCACCAGACTGTTATAAAGGTTGAGCAGAACCTCCTTGGACTTGTACTCCACACATCGTGCTATATAACCTGACATTCTGTTAGCCTTCTTAATGACTTCTGAACACTGTTGGGAAGTCGATAGCTTAGAGTCCACTATGACTCCTAAATCCTTCTCATAAGGTGTACTCTCGATTTTCTGACTGCCCATTGTGTATTCAAACCTAACATTTTTACTTCCTATGTGTAATACTTTACATTTACTGACATTAAATTTCATCTGCCACAAATCTGCTCAAACCTGTATGCTGTCCAAGTCCTTCTGTGATGATATAATGGATTCCAAATTATCTGCTAATCCACCTATCTTGGTATCATCTGCAAACTTAACCAGCTTGTTACTTATATTCCTATCTAAATCATTTATATATATTAAAAATAACAGCGGCCCCAGCACTGTCCCCTGTGGAACACTACTCTTAACATCGGCCAGTTCTGATGAGGTTCCTTGTACCATATTATCATGGTTGCTTTTATCTGTTGGTCTGGCAACTTCAGCAGTAAGAATATAAATCATCTTAACAACATTATAAAAATTTGCAGTAATTGGTTTACAGCAGGACTCTATTACTGAAATGCATTGCAAACAAGTTAGAAAGAAAGCCAACTCAGTTCTGTCCGACAGCATTCATCCTCTGTTCTCTAAATTCAAGTTGGCACCAACAGGCTGCAGATTTAGGTTTCCAAAGACAGAGCAACAGATTTAAGAACTTTTTTATTCCTTGAGCTATAAGCATTTTAAATTCTGTTACCTGTATGGATGCTGCTCAATATTAAATTGTGCATTATTATTTTGTGTACTGTTGAAAGTAATTATTCTTCTTTGTATTGATCTTGAGTGTGTGTTTATGCAGTAACATTGGTGGTCAAATGTTGTGTCTTTCTTTATCTATTGGATTTCTGTAATAGTGTCTTCTGTGTTTTTTACTTTCCTGCTGGAAACAAATTTCCCTCTGGGATAACAAAGCCTACCTAAACCTAAACCTAATGCATTCAATTACAATGTGCTGTATTTGGATACAAACATTATAATAAATTACATCTCAGGAAGATAGATGAGAGTAGGACATACTTCTTAGAAAATCCAAAAAGAACTCAGCATTCATCCCTTGACTGACAAAGACAGCAGCGTAAACAGAGAGTGCCTTCTAAAACGGGCCTGTGTGTTGTGTAAAACAGCCAATTTCGTAAAGAAAGGTTAGGCACAAACATGGCACCGTTACTGTAGAGTTATATTAATGACTTCTGGATAAGTTCTGAGGAAGTTTTGAACAGATATTTGCAAAGAGAATTCCATGTACTTCCAGTCTGAGATAATATTGAATTTTAAAGAAAATGGCTTAAGACTCTACAGATGAGCAAAAAAAAATCCTTCTGCAAGTAGTGTGATATTTCATGTCATACTTTTAAGTCTCTTCCCAAAACTGCTCTTAACATGTTAGAAGTGATTGTTTTTGTTGTTTTTGATTTGTTTTTGTTTGTACATAACTTTTTAATATTCTTATTCTGTTATCTCATGGTCATTGTTAGTGTAATGATGTCTGTAGCTGCTGGTGAGTAAGGCAGGATCAAGTACGGGTCAAACACATGCTGAAAGAAATCTCTTAATCCATAAATTTGTTTTAAAAGGTTGAGTGAAAATTCAAGGCAAACAGTCCACATAAGAATAAAGAAAAGGTTGTTACACACGTACAGTAAAAAGCAAAAAAAAAAAAATGTCACTTCTCTAAACTTAACTTTTCTTGTCTAACGTCAGTTGTTTCTAAACTTAAAGATGCTTTACATCACCTTCAGTACGCTCCAAACGTACAGCACTGCTCGTTCAATAGAGCATATTAAGGCACAATATAAAACCGAGCGCCCCCCATGCCTTACACACAGCAAGGCAGGTCACTAATTTAACTAATCTGTACTCAGTGGGACAAGAAATAGTTAGAATATACCAATTCAATTCAGTTTGTGGGTGTTATA
This sequence comes from Erpetoichthys calabaricus, assembly GCF_900747795.2. Lineage (NCBI taxonomy): Eukaryota > Metazoa > Chordata > Cladistia > Polypteriformes > Polypteridae > Erpetoichthys > Erpetoichthys calabaricus. Next base: position 31,292,963 of record NC_041398.2, read on the forward strand.
AGAAAATCCCATAGATTATGCACCAATATATAGGCAGACATTTAATATAACTTCACGTATGTGGATTTCACTTTCACCAAACAACAAATCTTTTAATTCTCCCAGATACACCTCTTCTTTTACGCTGGGAAGAAACACTACTTTTCCCTGATGGCAACATGAATTAGGCAATCTGCAAGTCTCCGACTTTTCCAAATATCTTTGCATAAGATCTTGTCTCGCAGGGCTTGAAATTTCCTCTCACGGGATTTCACTTTCACCAAACAACCAATCTTTTAATTCTGGTGGATACGCCTATTCATTGGGAAGAAACACTACTTTTCCCTGATGGCAACACGAACTAGACAATCTACATGTCTCCGATTTAAAGTTTAAAGCCAAACAATATCTACATACTTCTGTCATATCACCTATATCCATATATTCGATCTCTTTTACCTTTTCGTCAATATCGCATTGAATTTTGATTCCGTGTTTGGAATTACATCGTGACAACGCAATGTATAACTGCCTGTGAGTGAATATCATTTCTTTCTCTCTACATGAACTGTGTCTGACAATAGCATTCACACAAATGAGAAATGATTGAACCGTGTGCGTGGTTGTAAATGTTTTAGATGTGGGCAGGACTTTTCCAAATCTTTTGGCATAAGCTCTTGAAATTTTCTCTCACGGGATTTCACTTTCACCAAACAACCAATCGTTTAATTCTTGCGGATACGCCTCTTCATTGGGAAGAAACATTACTTTTCCCTGATGACAACACGAATTAGACAATCTACAAGTCTCCGACTTAAAGTTTAAAGCCAAACAATATCTACTATACATACTTCTGTCATTTCACACATGTCCATATATTTGATCTCTTTTTGCTGTTCCGTTATTTCACCGAGTAATAATTTACGTTTGTTAGCGCTAATGCGATCCTTACTATCAGTTTTTGCAGACTTTCGATTTTAGTAAATTTACTAATCTCTAACCAGCTCTGCATGTTTATCGCGCCAACGTTTTTGAACCTCTATACGACCTTCAACTTTGTCTTCTACTCTTGGTCTTTTATTTCTGACCCCGCTTGGAACTGAGAGCGTAGGAACTGTGTCTGACAATAGCATTCACACGAATGAGAAGTGATTGCACCGTGTGCGTGGTTTTAAATGTTTTAGATGTGGGCATGACTTTTCCAAATCTCTTTGCATAAGATCTTGTCTCGCAGGGATTGAAATTTCCTCTCGCGGGATTTCACTTTCACCAAACAACCAATCTTTTAATTCTGGTGGATACGCCTATTCATTGGGAAGAAACACTACTTTTCCCTGATGGCAACACGAATTAGACGATCTACATGTCTTCGATTTAAAGTTTAAAGTCAAACAATATCTACATACTTCTGTCATATCACCTATGTCCATATATATTCGATCTCTTTTACCTTTTCGTCAATATCGCATTGAATTTTAATTCCGTGTTTGGAATTACATCGTGACAACGCAAAGTATAACTGCCCGTGAGTGAATATCATTTCTTTCTCTCTACATGAACTGTGTCTGACAATAGCATTCACACAAATGAGAAATGATTGAACCGTGTGCGTGGTTGTAAATGTTTTAGATGTGGGCATGACTTTTCCAAATCTTTTTGCATAAGCTCTTGTTTCGCAGGGCTTGAAATTTTCTCACACGGGATTTCACTTTCACCAAACAACCAATCGTTTAATTCTTGCAGATACGCCTCTTCATTGGGAAGAAACACTACTTTTCCCTGATGACAACACGAATTAGACAATCTACAAGTCTCTGACTTAAAGTTTAAAGCCGAACAATGTCTACTTTACATACTTCTGTCATATCACCTATGTTCACATATTTGATCTCTTTTTGCTGTTCCATTATTTCACCGAGTAATAATTTCCATTTGTTAGCGCTAATGCGATCTTTACTATCAGTTTTTGGAAACTTTTGAAGTATAGTAAATAATCTCTAACCAGCTTTGCATGTGAACTGCGCCAACGTTTTTGAACCTCTATAAGACATTCAACTTTGTCTTCTACTCTTTGTCTTTTATTTCTGACCCCGCTTGGAGCTGAGAGCACAGGAACCGTGTCTTGACAATAGCATTCACATGAATGAAAAGTGATTGGACCATGGGCGTGGTTGTAAATGCTTGAGAGGAGGGCGGGACTTGTCAAAATCTCTTGGCAAAAAGTCTCGTCTCGCAGGACCTGAAATTATCTCTCACAGGAATTGAAATTATCTCCGAGAAAGTCTCGTCTCAGGATTTCCTTTTATAATAGAGAGATTAAAATAACTAGCAAATGGCTCTCACAATGTCTTTGTGGCAGCGTTTGATGTTTTGTCGTTCTGTCAGGCATTGCCATTTGAATCCTTTCTTAATGGACATGACCATGTTGTTGTTGGGGTGTGATGTTCAGATGCTGTCATGTTACCATTAGAGGCATTAGTCCTATAATTATTGCATCATCTCTGTATAAGATGCATGCAATAACTGAAATCCAAGATTTGGGTTCTTGTTACAAAAATAAAAGTTAGGGAAAGTTACAGAAAAAATTTGTTTTTTAAAGATGTTTAACTGTTAGTGTTTTGGCTTTCCATCAATCAATTTTTTCCATTTTTTTTCCCCCAAGTCTGCTTTTTGTCCATTCTCTTGTCTCTTCAAAATAAAAAACATGTCTTGATTTCCTGGTTTCTCATCTTTAAAGTGCAATTCTGACTTTTGGCAGGCTTTTTATCATCAGGAATTATAATCAATTGAGCTTTCCAGCTCACCGTCTCACCCACCTCACCCTCTGGCCTTTCTTCATCTTCCAGTTTAGCTCTTGCCAATGGCTACACTCAACATCAAACTTAGTGGGTGACTTTAAATCTCTCCCTGGGGTCATTAGAACCAGGAAGTGGGACAGGTTTGTCTGTAAAACTCAAAATGGTAGATGATACATATTCACCCCCTTTAACATGATACACCTGAGTTATCACTGCCAACTGGTTTTAGAAGTCCCATCAATACTTCAATGATGACCTGTCTGGGTTTTCATATTAATTGTAGTCTAAATGTACCTGTAACTGAAAGGTCCAGCTTGTGGTGAGTCAGTTTGTTGGCCTGAACTAAGACAATGAAGACAAAAGAACACTCCAAGCAAGTCTGTGAAAAGGTGATTGAAAATCACAAGTCAGGAGATGGAGATAAGAAAACATTCAAACTACTGAATATCCAATTAAATCAATCATTAAGAAACGGAAGGAGTAAGGCACAGCTGGACATCTGCTAGAGTAAACTATCCACAAAAAGCTGAGTGAGGAGAAGATGAAGAAGACTAGTGAGGCAGGTCTCCATGAGACTCTGTACTGTATTACTCTGTAGTACTTACATCATGAAGCTTTGGAAAACATCTTGTATCACCCCAGTCCCAAAGGTATCACGTCCTAGTGAGCTGAACGACTTCCGGACTGTCGCTCTGATATCACATGTGATGAAGACCATGGAGAGGCTGCTGCTTCACCACCTGAGGCCACAGGTCCAACACGCCCTCAACCCTCTGCAGTTCGCATACCAGGAGAAGGTGGGAGTGAAGGATGCCATCATCTATATGCTACACCGATCACTCTCCCACTTGGACAGAGGCAGTGGTGCTGTAAGAATTATGTTTCTAGACTTCTCTAGCATCTTCAACACCATCTAAACTCTGCTCCTTAGGGACAAGCTGACAGAGATGGGAGTAGATTCATACCTAGTGGCATGAATCGTGGACTATCTTACAAACAGACCTCAGTATGTGCGTCTCGGGAACTGCAGGTCTGACTTTGTGGTCAGCAACACAGGAGCGCCGCAGGGGACTGTACTTTCTCCGGTCCTTTTCAGCCTATATACATCGGACTTCCGATACAACTCGGAGTCCTGCCACGTGCAAAAGTTCGCTGACGACACTGCTATCGTGGGCTGCATCAGGAATGGGCTGCAGGAGGAGTATAGGAACCTAATCAAGGACTTTGTTAAATAGTGCGACTCAAACCACCTACACTTGAACACCAGCAAAACCAAGGAGCTGGTGGTGGATTTTAGGAGACCCAGGCCCCTCATGGACCCCGTGATCATCAGAGGTGACTGTGTGCAGATGGTACAGACCTATAAATACCTGGGAGTGCAGCTGGATGATAAATTGGACTGGACTGCCAATACTGATTCTCTGTGCAAGAGAGGACAGAGCCGGCTATACTTCCTTAGAAGACTGGCATCCTTCAACATCTGCAATAAGATGCTGCAGATGTTCTACCAGATGGTTGTGCCGAGCGCCCTCTTCTACGCGGTGGTGTGCTGGGGAGGCAGCATAAAGAAGAGAGACACCTCACGCCTGGACAAACTGGTGAGGAAAGCAGGCTCTATTGTAGGCATGGAGCTGGACAGTTTAACATCCATGGCAGAGCGACGGGCGCTCAGCAGGCTCCTGTCAATCATGGAGAATCCACTGCATCCACTGAACAGTATCATCTCCAGACAGAGGAGCAACTTCAGCGACAGACTGCTGTCACTTTCCTGCTCCACTGACAGACTAAGGAGATCGTTCCTTCCCCAAACTATGCGACTCTTCAGTTCCACTGGGGGGGTAAACATTAACATTATTCAAAGTTATTGTCTGTTTTTACCTGCATTTTTATTACTCTTTAATTTAATCTTGGTTTTTGTATCAGTATGCTGCTGCTGGAGTATGTGAATTTCCCCTTGTAATTAACCACCAAACTTTCAACAACTAATTGTTCGAAGCTCCCTAAGTGAACCAACAGAAAATGGCACATCTCCATGTCTACAGAAAAGATGCAAAACATGTGCCCACATCTATGATACAGACCGTATAGTTATACCACACTGCCGACTTGAACATCACATAAAGGAATCATTTTCCTGCAGATCATCTAATGTAGTCTACCTAATTTTCTGCATGAAATGCCCTGACACCGCACTTTACGTTGGAGAAACTGGACAAACACTCCGCCAGAGAATGAATTTACACAGGTTCCACATTAAACATGGCAACACAGATGTTCCTGTAGCGGCCCACTTCAACAGCCAAGGACACTGTGAGAGGGACTTTAAGGTCACAGTGCTTATGGGCAACTTCAAAACACAGCAAGAGAGAAAAGAATGGGAAGTTAAACTCATGCTAAAATGTAATACTTTACAACATGGATTGAATAGAGACAAGAGTTTTATGGCCAGATATGAGGATTGTTTACATCTGTCAGAATGACAGACAACCTGTCTACAGACCCACATTGTTTTGAAAAAACTCATTACAAACTTCAAAAGACTTTGTTGGACAGTTATCTTATCCAGAGATCTTGACAATACATTGTTCTTTTCTCTCTTGTTAAATTAACCCTAGCCTGAATGAATCTATTAATTTTTTGCATTTAAAATTTCTCATTTAAAGATTTACCAATGTTGTTTCTTGTCCTAGAGTGTGTATATAAACACAGGGAACTCCAGTCTCTGTATTACATCTTGCCTGAAGAAGGGGCCTGAGTTGCCTCGAAAGCTTGCATATTGTAATCTTTTTAGTTAGCCAATAAAAGGTGTCATTTTGCTTGGCTTTTCACTTGGGATTAATAAAGTATCTATCTATCTATCTATCTATCTATCTATCTATCTATCTATCTATCTATCTATCTATCTATCTATCTATCTATCTAATCAGCTGTAGTTTTATGGGAAAGTGGCAAAGAGAAAAAAATAATAAAATGCTTGTGAAATCTGCAGTTTGCCAGAAAGGACAGTAAAGTGGATCCTGCAGAAGTGTTTGAATTAAATAGAGAGTCGCACACACTTTGATTAGGTTTCAATTTAGCCTTCTCTGCTCAAGAGTAAAAGTAGGACGTGTCCTCCTCCGTATCTGGGATGAGACAGGCTTTATTCCACTTCATGGCGGAATGAATACCTTTTCATTTAAATGCTTTAAAAATCATTTTAGAATGTTTGAGTGTGGTACCTCTGCTGCACCCCCTGGTGGGTACAGGTTACAAAGGCTTTGGCAGAGGAGCACTTTAAAGAGTTTTTGGTGAAAATAATAATATAGGTGAGACACTTTTTGGGGACTTAAGGTGAATGCTAGCAGAAAAGAGTCTAATCTGACATAAACTGAATGCATCAAGCTGTCGCTGTGCAGAAATTGGAGGATCAAACAAATCCAAACTGAAATCCCCCAGGATTTGGAGTCAGTAGGTCACTAATGCACCAGATGGAGCAAAGAGATGGCTGTAATGGCCAATAAAAATCAAGAAGAGGTAATTGGAAAGTTTTATATTCACAACCTTCAGCTCAAATTTTATAGGATGAGAATTAGCCTTCTCTTTTAAAGATTGCAACCTGGCTATTTACATCAGGATATACAGTGTACATCATCTTCTCGTTGATGTGTCTGATGTAACCATCACTGCAGGATGTACACTGCTTCAGGATTTAGCGCTGTTTTGTCACGGCTGTAGGAGACCGGGTTTCAACCCAAGCCTAGTCACTAACCTTGAGCTTGGGAAAGGTGCTACATAAATAAAAATTATTATTATTGTTATTATTATTATTAGATATCATTCATGTGTCATAAACTGTACAATTCCTTTGCATATTTGTGCTGAATTCTACCAAAAAACTGTGGATTATGTTGAGTATCAGGCCTATACTGATCCTTTCTGTATAAGTTAGCGTGCATATGCAAGGGATGGTGCTACGTACGGATTAGTCCTGCTGTGGTAAATAATCAAGCCTTGACACAGCAAAGAGGTTTGGGGGCAGAACCCCATATACTTGAGAATCGGCTGCAAAATGGTTGAGAAAAAGGGGTTTTACAGACAAGAGTCTAAAACAGAACTGAACAGGATAGGAAACATCCATCCATTATCCAACCCGCTGAATCCAAACACAGGGTCACGAGGGTCTGCTGGAGCCAATCCCAGCCAACACAGGGCACAAGGCAGGAACCAATCCCGGGCAGGGTGCCAACCCACCGCAGGACACACACAAACACACACTAGGGCCAATTTAGAATCACCAATCCACCTAACCAGCATGTCTTTGGACTGTGAGAGGAAACCGGAACGCCTGGAGGAAACCCACACAGACATGGGGAGAACATGCAAACTCCACGCAGGGAGGACCCGGGAAGCGAACCCAGGTCCCCAGGTCTCCCAACTGCGAGGCAGCAGCGCTACCCACTGCGCCACCATGCCGCCCGGATAGGAAACATGGTGGATATAAAGTTGAAAAACAGGAAGAGGAGGGATCTTGGTACCGGAACTGGAAATGAGGTCATTAGGAGGTGGGCTCTTCTGTTGGTATGGAAGTGACGTCTTCTCGGGTGGAACCGGAAGTGACTTCATGGGAGCCAGGCAGAATTTCCCACATTTGGTCTGTGGGGAGATAAGAGAAAGGATTAATGCACTCTGCCACCCCCTGATCTTGCCTTCTTTTGAGCACCTTCTTTAGTTGCCTCCCGTGCGCACGTGTGTGACACTGCCAGTACAGTCTCTAGCTTACCATGACCGTGTACTGGAATAAGCAGGTTTGGCAAAGAGATGATATGAGTATTCACACTTAGTAGAATATCAGTGTTCATGAAGTTGAGTACTTTGTTTAAGTTCCAAACCATTGACTGAGTATCAGTTCCTAAGAGTAAAGACCTTGTAGGAAAGAAGTTTGTTGTATATTGCACAAACAAGAAGACTCCATGTACAGATGATGGGTTTAATATAAAGAATCTGAGTTCTGCCTACAATGCCACAAAAATGGCAACACTACTTCAAGTCAGAGAGAAATAAACACCACAGGAAATCATTTGTTCAACTGCGGTTTATTGCATTCCTTATGTTTAATCAATCAAAGAACACCCCATCACATAGTGATTTGGTAACACTGTTAATGACACCCTTCTTTCCACAGAGGAACAGGCCCTCCAGCACATGCTGGGTCAGCTGCCCCCTAACATCCTAATGAAATGTTACATGTTTTCAGCCATGTTACCAATCTCTCTCTGTCACCTTCCATCACCTTCTTATGAAGGAGTCTTTCACTGCCGTGTGATTTTCCCAGTATTTTGTGATCTTGGTGGTTCCAGGCTTTTGTCAGTTCTACACAATTTCAATATGTACTGTATATACACCACAGCCATGACATTTAAAAGAAAAATTGAGTTTATTTATTCTGAATAAGTATTGAAAACCTATAAAGATTTTTAACAGTAGTTAAAAATCTCATTTTAAATGGAAGTTTCTCTTATTTTTCTCATGGGCTTGATTCCATAGCAAGCAAATACATATCATAGGATGGAGTTCCTTTCTTGGCTCCAGCCACAAAAGAATTGCTGACGTCTCGTGGCCAGAGGAGGTGGTCTTAGATTATGGACTTCACACTGCATGTTCTCTCATGAGAATATATTAGGGTCTTTCTGGGCATGGCCATCTTGTGCTGCTTTGTAGTGCTGCTTTTGTTTTCTCAAGACCAACATCAATTTGAGTTCTGAAGATCATCAAAGTCTTACTATCTGCAACACTTCTTGGTAATTTATTCCTTGTGTCTATTGTTCAAAGTGAAGAAAACATCATAATGCTTGTGCCATATTTCCCCTAATAAGTTTCATTATGTGTCATCAAGTCCTTGTTGAAGAAGTTATTTTAAAGTAACTGTCTTGTTTCATTTTACTTTTTCCACTATACAATTATGCACCTCTTAATCTCTGCTTTCTGACATTCTTTCAATCTCTCCTAATACATTATGTTCTGCAGTCCTGGAATCAGCCTAGTTGAAAGTTCTCTAGACTTTCTCTAATGCTGTTATGTCTTTTTTGTAATATAAAGAGAAAACCTGCACACAATACACTCCAGGTGAGACATCGTTTGACTTGTACTCTATACATCAGGGTGTGATATACATTAACATTGTGTAAACCTTCTTAGTGGCTTCTGTACACTGTCTTGATGTTGATAGTGATGAGTCCACCATAACTCCTAGCTCCTTCTCATAAGGTATACTTTCTATTTTCAGACAACCCACTGTGCATTCAAATCTTACATTTCTATTTCCTATATGTAATACTTTACATTCACTTACATTAAATTTCAAATCTGCCCTAACCCATATTCTGTCTACGTGTATCATCTGTAAGCTTAACCTAACTTAAAAATTAAGCTTGATATTTATATTCCAATGCAGATCATTTAAATATATTTTGAATAGCAGTATCCTCAGCACCGACCCCTGAGGGACACCACTCTTGACATCACTAAGGTTCCCCTCACCATAACCTCTTCTTTCCTATGTTTATGCTAATTCTGCATTGACCTACACACTACACCCTGAGCTCCCACTTCTAGTTTGATGCCCAAACTCTCATATGGGACTTTACCAAATAACCTTCTGAAAATCAAGATACATAATATCATATGCACATCTCTTAATGTATGCTTTTGTTGCTTCCTCATAGAATTCTAGTATATTAGTAAAACACAACCACCCCTTCCAGACTGTTCCCTAAAACTTCAGCTCCAGACATTTGCTGCTCAGTCTTCTCCTTAACAGTTCCTTCCATTTCACTTCCTGTGATGCACATTAAGCTTACTATCCCATAGATAGATAGATAGATAGATAGATAGATAGATAGATAGATAGATAGATAGATAGATAGATAGATAGATAGATAGATAGATAGATAGATAGATACTTTATTAATCCCAAGGGGAAATTCACATACTCCAGCAGCAGCATACTGATAAAGAACAATATTAAATTAAAGAGTGATAACAATGCAGGTATACAGACAGACAATAACTTTGTATAATGTTAACGTTTACCTCCCCGGGTGGAATTGAAGAGTCGCATAGTGTGGGGGGAGGAACGATCTCCTCAGTCTGTCAGTGGAGCAGGACAGTGACAGCAGTCTGTTGCTGAAGCTGATCCTCTGTCTGGAGATGATACTGTTTAGTGGATGCAGTGGATTCTCTATGATTGACAGGAGCCTGCTCAGCGCCCGTCGCTCTGCCATGGATGTCAAACTGTCCAGCTTCATGCCTACAATACCGTGCCAGCTCCATCCTCACAAGTGGTGCAGTGGTAGTGCTGCTGCTTTGCAGTAAGGAGACTGTGGAAGATTGTGTGTTCACATCCCGGTTCCTCCCTGTGTGGATAGCGCTTTGAGTACTGAGAAAAATGCTATACAAATGTAATGAATTATTATTAAAGGAATTTGAACTTCCTCACCAATTTGTCTAGGTGTGAGGCATCCCTCTTCTTAATGCTGCATCCCCAGCACACCACCACGTTGAAAAGGGTGCTCACCACAAATCTGTCTGATAGAACATCTGCAGCATCTTATTGCAAATGTTGAAGGACGCCAGCCTTTTAAGGAAGTAGTTACTTGGATCTGCCTGATCATCCTTTTTATATTACAGGATAATATTTTCTGTTCTAATTAGTTTTAATTATAATTTTTTTTACATATTTTTTAGATATTTTAATATTTTAATTAGTTATAATTATATTTTTATATATAAGTGAGGTGATGATTAGTGAGCAGCAGTATGGTTTCATGCCAAGAAAGAGCACCACAGATGCAATGTTTGCTCTGAGGATGTTGATGGAGAAGTAGAGAAGGCCAGAAGGAGTTCTATTGCGTCTTTGTGGTCCTGGAGAAAGCATATGACAGGGTGCCTCGAGAGGAGATGTGGTAATGTATGAGGAAGTCAGGAGTGGCCGAGAAGTATGTAAGAGTTGTACAGGATATGTACGAGGGAAGTATGACTGTGGTGAGGTCTGTGGTAGGAGTGACGGATGCATTCAAGTTGGAGGTGGGATTACATCAGGGATCAGCTCTGAGCCATTTCTTATTTGCAATGGTGATGAACAGGTTGACAGACAAGATTAGACAGGAATCCCCATGGACTATGATGTTTGCTGATGACATTGTGATCTGTAGCAATAGTAGGGAGCAGGTTGAGGAGACCATGGAGAGGTGGAGATATGCTCTGGAGAGGAGAGGAATGAAGGTCAGAAGGAACAAGATGGAATACATGTGTGTGAATGAGAGGGAGGTCAGTGGAATGGTGAGGATGCAAGGAGTAGAGTTGGCGAAGGTGGATGAGTTTAAATACTTGGGATCAACAGTACAGAGTAATGGGGTTTTTGGAGGAGAAGTGAAAAAGAGAGTGTAGGCAGGGTGGAATGGGTGGAGAAGAGTGTCAGGAGCGATTTGTGACAGGCGGGTATCAGCAAGAGTGAAAGGGAAAGTCTACAGGATGGTAGTGAGACCAGCTATGTTATATGGGTTGGAGACAATGGCACTGACCAGAAAGCAGGAAACAGAGCTGGAGGTGGCAGAGTTAAAGATGTTAAGATTTGCACTGGGTGTGACAAGGATGGACAGGATTAGTAATGAGTACATTAGAGGGTCAGCTCAGGTTGAACGGTTGGGAGACAAAGTCAGAGATGCGAGATTGTGTTGGATTGGACATGTGCAGAGGAGAGATGCTGGGTATATTGGGAGACGAATGCTAAGGATAGAGCTGCCAGGGATGAGGAAAAAGAGGAAGGCCTAAGCGAAGGTTTATGGATGTAGTGAAAGAGGACATGCAGGTGATGGGTGTAATAGAACAAGGACAGAGGACAGAAAGATATGGAAGAAGATGATCCTCTGTGGCAACCCCTAACGGCAGCAGCCGAAAGAAGAAGATAATATTTTCTATTTTTCAGTTCTTAGGAATTCCTAACAATATGCATCAAGGGTTTGTATGTGTTCAATAACATCCTTAAGCACTCAAGGATAAATATTATCTGGTCCTGGTGATTTGTTTGATTTCAGCCTGTTTAATCTGAGCAGCACTTCTCCCTCTACAAATTTCAAATACCTCAGTACCTCCTTAGTAGTCCCTGTTACCACTGGGAGGATATCTACTTTCTCACATGTGAAGACCTCAGAAAAATATGAGTTTAGAGCATCTGTTTTTTCATTGTATTTTTAATTGTCCTGTACTATTCCTGATACATTTCACCTCCTCCTTGACTGTTCTTTTGCCATTAAAATACTGTTAGACTCTCTTTGGGTTATCTTTTGCCTTTTCTGCAATTTATCTCTCTAATTGACTTTTAGCCTTCCTAATATTCTTTTTAACACTTATATTTATTGCCTTGTATGCCCTATGGTTAGCCAACAGAGACTTGTATGCCTTTGTAATAAAGCACAACAAAAAGCTCATAAAGGGTCTGGGGCACCTGAAGGCAAACCCTGCATATTATAAAAACGCAAAAGGTGCTAAACGCAAAGTCAGACTAGTCCCATTGTACAGGTCAAGTTTGCCCCAAGAGGTTTTGTTTATTATGATTTCTGGGAGGAAGAGGTGGACACAGATTGGCAGGCCCTGGAAGTGACATCATAGATGGTGTCACGTCAATGTTCCTTTCTGCAGAGGGGAAAGAGAAGAGATACCATTGCTGCTTAGTGCCCTCGGTTGTAATCCGGGGTAACATTACCATCATCTAAGCCTGTCTGTAGGTTGTTCCCCAAGCACACGCATGTTGACAGCCTTATACAGCTGTTTTTTCTCTCTTTGCAGCTTTTTAAAAATCTCCTTATCAACCACTGTGGAGTTTTCCTTATTTCATTACTAATTCTAAATTTTCAGATGGACCTGTCCTGTATTATATATATAAAAAAATCCTAAATCTGTTCCACCACTCCTTTACGGTTTCTACACTTAAAAGCTTATCCCAAGTTGTCCCTTTCAGACTTTACCGACTTTTTTCAAAATTTGCTCTACCAAAGTTAAGCTTAACAGTTCTAGTCATTGCATATGCACTCTTCTAAAACATTGAGAATTGTATTATAGCTTGGTCACTTGACCCTGGTTGTTCAATCATCTGCACTCGACGAGCCAAATATGGCTATATTTTTTATTTACTATAATATTGTGAATTTCCCCTTGGGATTAATAAAGTATCTATCTATCTATCTATCTATCTATCTATCTATCTATCTATCTATCTATCTATCTATCTATCTATCTATCTATCTATCTATCTATCTATCTACAGTGCATCCAGAAAGTATTCACAGCAGATCACTTTTTCCACATTTTGTTATGTTACAGCCTTATTCCAAAATAGATTCAATTCATTTTTTTCCTCAGAATTCTACACACAACACCCCATAATGACAACGTGAAAAAAGATTACTTGAGGTTTTTGCAAATTTATTAAAAATAAAAAAATTGAGAAAGCACATGTACATAAGTATTCACAGCCTTTGCCATGAAGCTCAAACTTGAGCTCAGGTGCATCCTGTTTCCCCTGATCATCCTTGAGATGTTTCTGCAGCTTAGTTGGAGTCCACCTGTGGTAAATTCAGTTGATTGGACATGATTTGGAAAGGCACACACCTGTCTATATAAGATCCCACAGTTGACAGTTCATGTCAGAGCACAAACCAAGCATGAAGTCAAAGAAATTGTCTGTAGACCTCCGAGATAGGATGGTCCCGAAGCACAAATCTGGGGACGGTTACAGGAAAATTTCTGCTGCTTTGAAGGCCCCAAAGAGCACAGTGGCCTCCATCATCCGTAAGTGGAAGAAGTTCGAAACCACCAGGACTCTTCCTAGAGCTGGCCGGCAATCTAAACTGAGCGATCGGGGGAGAAGGGCCTTAGTCGGAGAGGTGACCAAGAACCAGATGGTCACTCTGTCAGAGCTCCAGAGGTCCTCTGTGGAGAGAGGAGAACCTTCAAGAAGGACAACCATCTCTGCAGCAATCCACCAATCAGGCCTGTATGGTACAGTGGCCAGACAGAAGCCACTGCTTAGTAAAAGGCACATGGCAGCCCGCCTGGAGTTTGCCAAAAGGCACCTGAAGGACTCTCAGACCATGAGAAAGAAAATTCTCTGGTCTGATGAGACAAAGATTGAACTCTTTGGTGTGAATGCCAGGTGTCACGTTTGGAGGAAACCAGGCACCGCTCATCACCAGGCCAATACCATCCTTACAGTGAAGCATGGTGGTGGCAGCATCATGCTGTGGGGATGTTTTTCAGCGGCAGGAACTGGGAGACTAGTCAGGATAAAGGGAAAGATGACTGCAGCAATGTACAGAGACATCCTGGATGAAAACCTGCTCCAGAGCGCTCTTGACCTCAGACTGAGGTGACGGTTCATCTTTCAGCAGGACAACGCCCCTAAGCACAAAGCCAAGATATCAAAGGAGTGGCTTCAGGACAACTCTGTGAATGTCCTTGAGTGGCCCAGCCAGAGCCCAGACTTGAATCCGATTGAACATCTCTGGAGAGATCTTAAAATGGCTGTGCACCGACGCTTCCCATCCAACCTGATGGAGCTTGAGAGGTGCTGCAAAGAGGAATGAGCAAAACTGGCCAAGGATAGGTGTGCCAAGCTTGTGGCATCATATTCAAAAAGACTTGAGTCTGTAATTGCTGCCAAAGGTGCATCGACAAAGTATTGACCAAAGGCTGTGAATACTTATGTACATGTGATTTCTCAGTTGTTTTATTTTTAATAAATTTGCAAAAACCTCAAGTAAACTTTTTTCACATTGTCATTATGGGGTGTGGGCAGCATGGTGGTGCAGTGGTAGTGCTGCTGCCTCGCAGTAAGGAGACCTGGGTTCGCTTCCCGGGTCCACCCTGCGTGGAGTTTGCATGTTCTCCCCGTGTCTGCGTGGGTTTCCTCCGGGCGCTCCGGTTTCCTCCCACAGTCCAAAGACATGCAGGTTAAGTGGACTGGCGATTCCAAATTGGCCCTAGTGTGGGTGTGTTTGTGTGTGTCCTGCAGTGGGTTGGCACCCTGCCCAGGATTGGTTCCCTGCCTTGTGCCCTGTGTTGGCTGGGATTGGCTCCTGCAGACCCCCGTGACCCTGTGCTTGGATTCAGTGGGTTGGAAAATGGATGGATGGATGGATGTATATATATAGTGACACTAGAACACTAGAGGGCGCTGTCACTCCTCTTACCCGACAGTCACACATCCAGGACACCAGGTAAAAGTACAAAAAGGTATTTTTAATTCCTTTCTTTTATAAATATAGTGCCCTCAAAGCACCACAGCCACCATATACAGGCAAGTAAATCACAATATTAAACCAATAATCACACGCAATTCTCTCCTCCGCACTTCCCAACAAGCTGTGTCTTCTACCTCCCAACTCCGGCTCACTTGCTGGGTTTACAGCAGTCCTTTTTATAGATTCCAGATCGGATGGAGAACTTGCATTTTCTTCAGCCAAAAGTTGAAACTCTTCGGTCTCCCTGCAGCATCTCCTGGAGGTACCCAGCAGGGCTGTGAAACCAAACTCCAGATCCCATGGTACCCTGTGGGAATCCGGGTTGCTGCTATCCTGCAGGAAAGCCACCATCTAGCATCTTGGGGGAGTCAGTATCCCAAAGTAGCTGCCTTCCCCCATCCTTCCATCCTTTGGGTGTCCTGGCTGGGTTGAGCTGCTGGTCGTCCATCACAATATATATTTGAAGAACTTAAATACACACTAAACATTTACAAAACATAAAAGGAATAACTAATAAAACGAATAAAATACATACAAACTATGCCTTTACAAGGCCAAATAAACAGTGGATGGAAATTGATGTCTGCCACCTGCTTTTCCATGTTCTGCTTGCTCCAAAATGGAGTCTTGATAACACCATAACACAATACTTAGCGTAGCCGCTAGAAGTCCCCTAAGAACACATTTTAATGGAGCACATTTTAATGAAGTGCTTCAATCAGACTATACCCTGGAACCGGAAGTACTCCCGGGTCTAAGATAAAAGAAGGCACTGTACCTCATCAACGTGAGTTGAACCTGGGAGTGGAGGATAGACAAAGCATGCCTGGGAGGTGTGGAGGAAGAAAAGAAACAGAGAAGAAAAGTATTTTGTGCTTGTGCATATGTTGAAAAACCTGTTGCAGGTAATTTTCATCAAATAAATTATTATTTGAACCTGACACTTGTGTCTTTGAGGTTGTGTTTGGGGTTTGGAGTGCTGCAACACCCCTACTGGTCACAGTGGCTTGTGAGATTCTGGTAAAATTACTTGTGAATATGAAGGATTCACTGATCGTATACTGAAGTATCAAGAATAAATGTTAATTGCAATATACTATCACTTCATTACATAAAATTCTATTAATAGAACAGGTAATATACAAAGACAGATATACCTGTCCAAATATTATTTGTATTTGAAAAATTGCTTTATACATATAGAAAAAAGTTTCTTCACTTTTTTAACTCTATTTATTAAGAATTTCAAAAACAAATGACATCACCTTTCTACATAGTCACCTTCATTTGCGATAGTTTTCCCCATGTCATACCAACTTTTTAATGCCCAATTATGACTCCTCCTGCCTTCATCGTTTCCAACAAAAATATAAAAGTGCAGAAGCTTTTTGAATGTCCCTCGTATAAATAACAAACACATATATAATTCAGATATGCACCTTATTTTTTCTGTTCCAATTAGCTTTGTCATTGGGACAACAGAAGCCACAGTTTGTTCAAATTGCTTGAAAAACCAAATACTCTTGTGAGTTATTTATTTAACCTTGTATAGAAAGCAAGGCAAAACAAAAATATTTATTATAAGTGCGTTTTTAATTTATACCAAGTCCTTCCCAATGTATAATGTAACTTCTTTTTGAAGTCTAATTGTATTTTTCTACTCTAAGAGAGGGGTATTTTAATGAACATGAACTTTCCATCCTGAATATCTTTATTTGAGAAACCATATAATAAGCCTTGAAAAGTGGCAACATACTTGAAAAATTGTCTTTTTATTTTCATCCCGCTTTCCAGGAATTGCTACTAAACCTTTCAGCCTAACTTGCACCCTGCTGAGTAATGGCCAACAGTTCACGTTGCCTGATAAAGGGGCCTGAGTTGCCTCAAAAGCTTCCATGTTGTAACCTGTTCAGTTAGCTAGTAAAAGGTATCATTTTGCTTCACTTCTCGTTAAATTAGATGATATTAAAATTCGAGGACACTTTTGAGGCAACAATTCAAAAAGACCTGCATAAATTAAAGAACTGGTTGAAGACTTGAGAAATGCACTTTAATATAGAAAAGTGGAAAGTGCTAGACGTGGGGAAAAGGAACATCAATTATAAATACAAGATGAGAGACACTGTTATAGACTAAACAACCTCTGGAAAGGATTCAGGGGTTAATGTTGATGCAACATTTTCATTGACTAACTAATGTATGGCAGCAATTAAAAAGGCAAATAAAATGTTAGTTTATATTAAGATGTTAAGTGCAGACTAGTGTTGGTGTGTTGTGTGCAGTTCTGGGCCTCATGTATAAATGGCGCATACACACAAAAATGTTGCGTGCTCCCATTTCCACGCTCAAATCGCGATGTATAAAACCTAAACTTGGGGTAAAGCCACGCACATTTTCACGCTAGCTCAAACCCTGGCGTAAGCACGTTCTCCACTCAGTTTTGCAAACTGGCGGCACCCAGCGTCAAAGCAGTGCTTTTGTTCCAGTGTGGTTTCCCTTTCTTTTTTAGATCCACATCCCTGATGTGCCTTTATTATATACACTGAAATTCATCGCATATTGTTTATTAGTTTAATCTGATTGTAATTAACCTGTAACAATATAATGGTCCACGGAATGGCCAAACTATTCCAAATAGCATAGCTGCTTTAGCGTTGTTACTCTCACTGCACCTTCTTCTTCTTCTTTCAGCTGCTCCTGTTAGGGGTTGCCACATCGGATTATCTTTTTCCATATTACTCTCACTGCACCACTCGGAGTATTTATATCACTGTATCTGAGTGTGGAATCACAGCTCTACAGCAGCTGATTGGAAAGAGAATTATCGGTATACAGCATCAAGCACACGCTGCCTCAGCCATGCTGTCTATTTGAACTGCTCTCATACGGCAAACACTTCAGAACCTTTCCTGTACGGACCTCACGGTTCAAAAACAGTTTCATCCCAAGAACTATAAATGCACTCAATCAGTCCATCAAGTGCTTCTTATAGAACTGTTTATGCTTATAATTACAATTACCTCACTGTAAACTTGACTTACAGTTATAATATTGCACAACCTGTACCACTTTATAAAGTGAGTATTTACATATGATGACACTATCATTTTTAAGATGAAATGCAGAAAAATATGTTTATTACATTATACAGATAAAATGTTAACATTATTTAAATAATCTATATTGTTAATAATTAAACATGTGAGGACTCAGTGTCACAGAGCTAGTGACGAGCTGGCACCCATTCAGGGATTGTTCCTGCCTTGCGCAGTATTCTTGCTGGGACTGGCACGACACTGGATGGATAGATGGACAGAATAATCAAACATGTACTACGAAGATATTTCAATGTTCCTTAAAAGTTTTGAAGAATCTGCGTTCTAAGCTTACAGATGGCTTCACGTCTATTACAGAGCTGATTGTGTGGAGATTGGTTACTTGGAGAAAGAAAAGGAAGGACAGAAATTGGAGGTTAGTATGTTTGAAAGAGACAGTACTGCTGCAATAAATTATTTCATCGAAAGTCCCGCACGGCGCAGCAAGCATCTTGCGGGAGGCAGGAACAATCTCTGGACTGGGAGCCAGCTCGGCACTATCACTGCACAACACCGTGTTCCCATGTTTAATAACATGCTTTAACTCCTATCATCATAAATATGATATCAAGTATACATCAGTATTTTAATTATTCAGAGAGCTGTAATATCACGAATGTAACGGATTCTGTGTCCTTTCGGAGGAAGAGAAAGCCCGTTTAAGAAGCACATAATGATTCACACACATAGAGCACATAGAACATCAAATACAAAACAAAACATTTAATGTGCTACTTTAGTTACGATGGGATTTGAGAAACTAGTAAATTAAAGATTTTAAGATGAAGTTTATGATGTTCTACTTTATTAACAAAATAAACTACATGATTGAAGTGGAAATTTCGAGATTAAAGTTCTGTGTTTTTTTACCCACTGTGTGCCAATTTTTTTTTCTCTGTACCCTAATAAGCTTTCATATGACACTCAGACGGTGGGCTACGACTCACCTTTTAACGGCGACTTTGATATCTGACAACTTCTTTTTTATTTCAGGTACTTTGTGAACTTGAACTTTCGAGTTTCTCTGACTATGTCAACTTCCTTTTGTTGTTTATATCACTGTTTAAACCAACAAATAGTATGTTTTTCCTTGCCTCCACTTGGTATTTTCTGAAACTCTTCTATTTTCCCCCGTGTTTTGCCATTGTTTTTTCACAGAACGCTGAGCTTAAGGGCTATTTATATTGATTTGCATATTCAAAGATGCATAATGCTGGGAGGAGTTGGGGAGTGGCAGCAGGCGCGTGCATGTGCATTACTTTTCATGCTGACCGGGATTTATGGAGCGGAAGAACATGGAAGTTGGCGTTCACACAGATTTATGCATCTGGATTTTGTTGTGCATATGAACATTTCCGCTTTTGTCCACACGCCATGCTTTAATGTGAATTCTACGCACACCATTTTGCATGAGGGCCCTGGTCACCACCGTACAAGACAGACATACCAACACTTGAAGCTGTGCAGAGGAGAACAACCAAGTGCATCATGGGACTTAAGGACATGTCCAACTGTGACAGACTCAGGCAATTAAACCTGTTTAATTCAATGGTCCATTTAGGACAGAAGCTATGAAGCACTTCTTTATGGAAAGAATAATAGGAACAATGTGATGGGCGTGTTGATCAAAACATTGAAGAAAGTGTGGGCATATGGTGTAGGTGTGCACAAATTTGAACTAAATATGCTGATGATTATGTTTTTGAATGAGCAATATTTAAAACATAGTATTTCAAGACAGAATGGTGGAAGATGGTTGGTCACTCTGACAAATTAAGTGTAGAGGTAAAGCTGAAGACTGTAGCAGAATAGAAGTTGATGACTGTGTTTGCATGTGGTGAAGAAATGAGAAAAAATGAAAAAAGGGATCAAAATTCTAATTTCAGTAGGCTCACTCAAAGGTACCTCTGAGATAAATGGTTCCATTAACATGAAAGCTTAGGGTAGATCATTGAGACAAACATGAATGAGAAACCAATAGCCAAATGAGTGTGGAGGTGGTGGAATATCAGATTCAAAGTATGAGGTTATTGCAGAAGTTAAAAAAGAAAAAGAAAAGAACAGAGCAGGTCCATGTTGGAGATGAAGAACGAGCTAGGTTCAGTTTGCCACCAAAAGCAGCCAGTTGGCTTAAATGTCTCCACAGTTCTACCAAATAACTTTGTAGATTTTTGACATTATAAAAGAAAAAGAGAAAATCAGTACAATGATGCAACTGTTGAAATCAGGCTACCAACAGCTTTTGTAAAGCCAATGTCTGCTTATTACTTAAGGTGAGAAATCACGCTCATTGTTCAGAGCTCACTGGCAGGTTTTTAGTAGTCTTTTGTTCTGGTGACGATTCTTTATTACAGCCTCAGTGGCAAATACAATAAATGGTAATCACACTCAGATATTTAATGAACTGCTTCTCAGACAGTAGTTTGTCCTCTTTATGTACTGGGCCTATTTAGAATCACCAATCAACCTGAAGTGAAACTCTTTTGGATGTAGGAGGAAAATGGAGAAAATTAAATTAGCTTTTAATATACTGAAAGAAAGCCTGGAGGAGTACTGACCTGAGAGGTCATTTATTGTACTTATTAGATCCGTATGACAACTTGATTTCTTGAAGACAATATGACTTGTTTTCATTCAATGAAAAGAGCATTATGAATTATACTAAAATGGTATTCAGGGATGGCCAACCTGCACTCATTTTTAAAACGTAGTGATGTGTTTTTGTCAGCTGTTCTGAGTAGCTATGCAAGTGTGAATTTCATTGACTTACTGTAAGCACTTGCCTTGACTCTGATGTGACTGTCTACATAAGCCAGTCAGAGACAGACCGGGTTTTGTCTAATCAATGTGTACTTCCACGTTTACTTTTAAATGTTACTATGAAAATCTGTATCAACCAGAATACAAATAAAATTAAGAGTAATTGTATAAAGTGGTTGGCGATTCTAAATTGGCCCTAGTGTGTGCTTGGTGTGTGGGTGTGTTTGTGTGTGACCTGCGGTGGGTTGGCACCCTGCCCAGGATTGTTTCCTGCCTTGTGCCCTGTGTTGGCTGGGATTGGCTCCAGCAGACCCCCGTGACCCTGTGTTCGGATTCAGCGGGTTGGAAAATGGATGGATGGATGTATAAAGTGGATTCAAAAAGTATTCAGACCCATTCACTTTGTTCACAGTTTGCTATATTGCTGCCTTGTACTAAAATCATTTATAATCCTTTTCTCTCCACATCAAGAAGCACTCAATACCCCACAATGAAAAGACAAATATAATTTTAGAAATGATTGCAAATTTCATAAAAATAAATTGAATTATGAAATTTACAAAGTCTCTCAGTAAAGAAAAACAATACTATAAAGAAAGTTAGATAGATGGATTTTTTAGTGTCATTGCCCCTTTGTGTCCTGGTTAAATAGATGTGAAAGGTATAATAGATAGATAGATAGATATGGATAGATTGATAGATAAAAACAACTGTAAGGCACTTTATGATGATAGATAGATAGATAGATAGATAGATAGATAGATAGATAGATAGATAGATAGATAGATAGATAGATAGATAGATAGATAGATAGATAGATAGATAGATAGTGTCACGCAAGTGCGCATGGGAGACAGCTAAAAGGTAATTCCTCGCCAGACCAGGGGATGGCAGAGTGCATTAAACATTGCTATTTTCCATTAGCAGATCGATCACAGGAAATTCTGCTTGGGTCAAATGACATCACTTCTAGGTCCAGTATCAAGACGGCACTTCTGGTTCTGGCTCCAAGGACGTCACTTCCGGTTCCTACCTGATGACATCATTTCCCATCTGCCACATATATATCTATATATCTATAGATAGATAGATAGAACTGTAAGACACTAAGATAGATAGATAGATAGATAGATAGATAGATAGATAGATAGATAGATAGATAGATAGATAGATAGATAGATAGATAGAGTTACACACGTGTGATTAGGGGACAACCAAAGGGCCTAAATACATGTAGTTCCACTCCGAATCAGGGGGTGGCAAAGTGGGCTAATTCTCTCACTCAATTCCTCGCAGACCATTGTCGGGAAATCCTGCCCTGTTCTGGGGCAGCCAACGATGTCACTTCCGGTTCCGGTCCTGTTGACATCACTTCCCCTGCGAGGATTTAAAAGCTGCCATCTTAAGATAATACTCAGTTCTGTTTTGGACTCAGTTGCGTGAACATGTCTTTGTTTTTGGACAGATTTTGCAGCCAGGAAATATTATATGGGTGGCTGCCCCAAACTTTCCCAATGTCTCTGGGTTATTCATGTTACAATAGATAGATAGATACATAGATAGATAGATCTGTAAACATGAGCAGCTGCCATTTTGCAGTCCTTGCAATCTTTATAAATCTTTATGAAATAAAAGATTTATTCTTCACACAAAAAAAAATGTTTTCCAATCATTAACAATCTCTGTGGGACAAAAAGGCAAAATGGAATTACCTGGAACAAGAAAGCAATCTAAATCAAACCAAGTCCCAATGGAATTCCAGTTCCAATAGTGAGGTCAAAACATAGAGCTGAAATTCGAAAATTCAGAAATCCAATAAACTGAGAAGAATGAAAAAAGTACAGGTAAACTCACCGACACTGAAACACATTCACAATGAACTGCAAAGGAGTATGGTAGGCACTATATGGGGTAGGACAGTGCCTGGCTGTGATCAGCAGGTGGACCTGCCTCTAATACAGGCTTAGATACAGATACATAAAACATAAAGAATACTGCAAATCATAAACAAAAGAAACAGTAATACATATAAATAAAGCAAAAATTAATCACAACAAAGACACGAAACAAGCATTTGAGGAGGAACCCTGGCTGAGCTATGACACCTGTGGTGCAAAGAGTCAGTGAGCCTCTGAATCTTCAGTTGTCAGATGTGATCTCACTACGGCAGAAGGGCCTGTGGATGCTGCAAATTGGGCCTGCCATGACATTGCTATGCAGTACATGTGTTCTGGGTTTATTTTGATGTTTGGATCACCAGGGATCTGTTCCCATTTTATCAAGAAGAATGAGTACTGAGAAAGACGTTTTAACTTAGTTCAATATCTTGTTTTCTTTAATCATGTGACCATGACTATTGGGGCTCTTATATTATGTGACGTATAAGCAGGAGCGCATACTCATTTTGTTTCATTTTCTTTCATCTATCAGTAGATAAAACAAGTTAATAATTTCTCTAAGCAGTAATTAGTTTTTAACTTAAATGGACAGTAGTGGTAGGATTTGAACTGTGTTTTTGTCTTTGTTATTACTTCATCTCTTGTAATTGTTGTCATCAGTTGTTGTCAACTGGCCATAGTTCCACATTTAATTAATGGACACTGGACAGATGTTGCTGGTTTCCATTTATGTTTAATCAATTTCTACATTTCTTTGTGTGCTTTACCAAATCTGTATTTGCATGTGCACTAGTTTTGTATTTAGAAATTAGTATAATATATTGAGAATTGTTCAGAGCGCTCTGTGCCTGCATGCAGTGAAGAGCACCATATAAAAAGTAAATCGTATTGTATTGTATCTCTTGAGTAATGCCTTGCCCATTGCTTCTTGGTTACCTGTTTTAGTCTGATCGCATGGTTTTGACCTTTACCTTTCTCACTTTTACTGGTCACAATAATTCTCAGGCACCTCAGTGTTGTTCTTAAATGATCAGTCCACCCTAAATTATATATTATTTTAAATGCAACTTACCCTATGTAGGTTGTAATGGTGGCTGAGAAAAAATTTTTACTCTCATATTTTCATAAGGAAATTAAATATTGAATACTCAAACTCAATGGGGTCAATAGGTGACCAATGCTATACAGTGCCAAATGATATGAAAAAAATCCATTGAAAAAAGAAAGCAAAATTCTCACGTAACCCGTGCTGAATAATCCACGTATCTGATAACCCATTTGTATGGTCAACACATGCCAAAGGGTATAAGCTAAAATATTATTAACAGTCACTTCCTGTAAAACTGGGATTAAATTGAAACAGGAAAGTCATCTTTCCCACAGTGCTGAAGCTCTGCCTCTGCCCCTCATTCATTGGTCTTTCCTTCAAATGTGCAGTATTGTTGGAGTGGCGCCTTCCCTGTTTACATTTTACCTCAGGATTTCAGGACTTAATCATCAACAATGTTTTAACAACATTTTGTATGTTTTCACCATACAAATGGGAATCACATATGTGGATTATGTAACACAAGTTAGGTTTTTTCCTTTTTCCATTGACATTTTTCACATCATATGACGCTGTATAGCATTGGTCACCTATTGACCCCATTGAGTTTGAGTATTCAATATTTAATTTCTCCATGAAAGTATGAAATTACATTTTTTCTCAGCCACCACTACAAACTACATAGGGTAATTAACATTAAAATACATATGTAATTTTTGGTGGAGTATTTCTTTAACATAAAACGATAACTACCAGGAAGCAGATCCTGCAAATGCTACACTTCTTGGGTACCACTATGGGATCCTCAGTCCTAGCAGTAGAATAATGCTGCTGATCACGAGCAGTCTAAAGAATTAATTCATGCACAGAGATTAACTGCAGTCAAGTTCCGGGCTGGAAAAAGGTGTCTCGTCCAGGTTATGAACTGCTTTTTAGTTTCCTCCATCCAACTTCTCCTCCTCCTGCTTTACGCTGCATAAATCTTCTAGGAGTCTTGGGATTTGAAACCTGAGAAACTGATTTTTGCTTTGACACGCCATGTCAAGGATGTTTATTTGAACATGGATTCTTAGGAGAAATGCATACTGCAAATGTTCTCAGGAATGGTGGACGTTTAACAAAAGTTGCCAAAGCAAAGAACCAAACTTTATTTGAATAGCTTACTGTTGTGGACACTGCATTAAGGTGCTTTAAATGTACAAAGGTATTGTGAGGTAGGTTTTGACCTGAGCTCCATCCACAGCTTTAGGGTCTTTACTGTTAATTACCGTATATGTTACTTTTTATGAATTAATTTATGTTTTTTCATCTTAAACACAATTTCATTTTCTACTTTTGTATTATATTGCATTATTACTTTAGTATTGTCTCATCCTGAATTATT
Source organism: Erpetoichthys calabaricus (assembly GCF_900747795.2). Taxonomy (NCBI): domain Eukaryota; kingdom Metazoa; phylum Chordata; class Cladistia; order Polypteriformes; family Polypteridae; genus Erpetoichthys; species Erpetoichthys calabaricus. The sequence continues at coordinate 31,318,200 of NC_041398.2, forward strand.
TTGCATTTTATGCTATGTGAAGTGTTTTCCTTCTTTTTATTATATTGAACTTGGGCATGAGGGATCTTATGATGCTTCGGCTGAAGGACCACCCTTAGCATATATAAGATCTGAGTTACCTCAGCTATTAGCAACATGCTAATAAGAGTGTAAGGCCTCCAAAAGGAATCAGAAATAAACCAGAATCTTCACCAGTCTGTCTAGAGACAGGTCTTACCCTAGACAACCTGACCCCAAACTTAGGTCTGCTCTGGCCCAAAAATGGAAAACAAGCTTTTAGTATATTAAAAATATTTATAAATGACCCAGATACACAAAAATTCCCCAAATCTCTTCCTTAAAGGCAGTGATGGATTTAAAGTCCATGGGCCCCTGAGCATGACAAGACATCAGACTCCTTTCCCTAGCAAGAACCTTACAGACATGTCAAATAATAGGGCAATATTCAATCAAATGTTTATTTGTATTTCACAATCTAATAACATATTTTAGACAAAAATAATAATCTGAATTGTTTTCAGTTTCAGTAGATTTAATTTCCTTGAGGGACTCCCGAACCATTGGGTCCCTAGGCCTGGGCTTGGGAGACTTGTTCAAGGATCTGTGTATGCTAAAAGGGCAAGGCCAACAAAGAATCTTAATTTACTTAGAAATGCAATCAAAAATGTAGGAAAGAAAAGCGATTATAAGGGGAAATGAATTTGCCAAACAAGGCAATCCAGTGCAAACAAGTCCAAATCCAAAAGCAAAATCCAATAACTAATAGCAAAAATTCACAAAAAAACTGAAAGTGCAATAAATCACACAAAAGGAAGATCTTTACTCCGTAAACTGGCACCATTTCTTCCACCTAAATAGAAAGGCAGAGGGTAGTCTCACAGCAGTGATTTTGGGGTTGACCCACTTTCTGAGGTTCCAACCACAGAATACAAAGAACATATTTAACAAGTTAAATACACAATGCATTAATACTAAGTCAGACAACCCCAATTCCAAAAAAGTTGGGACAGTATGGAAATGCTCTCCAGTGCTCTCTACTGCACACATAACACACAATACAGAGAATTTAGCATCACCAATCCACCTTAACTGCATGTCATTGGACTGTGAGATTGTTTTATGTCCATTTGAATGTATGTGTATTTTATGTATTAATATTATTATTTGTGTTGAATTTAAGCAAATATTTTTATGATATTTTAATTTATGTTACTTATCATTTATGTTCTGCCTCCTTAAATGTGTTTCATTGGTGGAGCCCCAGGAGGCGGGGCCACCCTGACATAATGGCTGCTGAGACCCCCTTCTGACAATTTAGAAACTAGACTAACTGAAGTTGTTTGGCGTGTTATTGTAAGTATTGTTTTGCTATTTGGATTTACTGTTTACTCTGTTCCTGGATTATGCTCATGGATTGTGTTTGTTCTGACTTGTTTTCTTAGGATTGCATTTTAGGCATCTCTTTTTTGCTCTTTTGAGCATGCATATTATATTTTTGTCAAATTTGATATATAAATTGATTCTATAAAGTTTTTATGGTACCCTTTTGACTGCAAGCCAAGGGTTTACAGTCGTCCCCTCTCTTATTTAGGGAATTTTGATTTATTTATGGGATATCTCCTTACATTTAAGTTGGCTTCCTATTTTTGAGGCCTGCTAGAGCAAAGCTTGCAATTAGCAGGTACAGTACACTGTATTGGGGTCAGCCTGTGAAAGTCCTGGACTGCCTTTGTGGAGCAGTTTGAAGGCTTCAAATCCATTTTTGCCATATCTGGGACAACAGTTCACAACAGGGTAGAATTCGGAGCACCCAGAGGAAACCACATGGACACGGGCAGAACATCAAAACTCCATGCAGGAAGGACATTGAAGGAGGACCCAGGAGGTGAACTTTGGTCTCCTTTTTGTGAGCTATCAGAATTGCCTCTGCAACACTGCAGTGCCTAAAATTCCCAATTTCTTCTTTAAATAACCTTTCCATATAGTTATGGTACCTTTCTGTGGTGAAGTGTAGAGCTTTTCTACAACTGTTTCTATTTATGTTCTAACAGTAGGGTTTCTGACTGGTTAAGTATCTTGAGATCAGGATGCACACTTTGCTTTACCTCACTGAAGTTAATAAGCCATTTGCTGTGTGAGTGTGTGTGCATGCTTACACACTAGGCAGGTTGCCCCCACCACCCTATTTCTTTACACTGATTTATTTTTCTCTCCTGCATCATTATGTCTGTCATGGGAATAAATATTGAACAGGGTATTTTCTATCGTGGAGCAAGCAACCTTCTTTTCATCGAGGAACATCTTTGATAAGGGAAAATAAATAAATACACAGAAAATTACAACAATCTGAGGTGAATGCCATCGACAAGATCAAAGACAGCTATACAAATTACAGTAGGCCTGCTTTTTTTTCCATTTTTTACCTATGAAAGCCTATTATCTCTGAGAAAAGCGGTCCTGGGAGTGTATTCAATGAACTACAGGCCTTACATGAACCTGTTGTGTGGGCACAAAATGTATAGGGGATTTGCAAATTCCTCACAGATGATTTTGCATTTTGGTTAGTCACTAGGACCTGTTTTGCTTTCCAGATGAAAGTTCAAAATGAGATCATAAAATCAAAAGTTAAGGTCAGATTGAATATTGTTGTCCCTGAAAAGTCATTTCTGTTGATCGTGTGTGTTAGAATTTGATTTAATTAAAAACATGAGTCACTATGCAATGTTTGGGTTGTGTTCAGAATAAGATTTTATAAAACCTTTGAGCTTCCCTAACACTTTTCCTTCTCTGTATCAGAAGGAGTCGGATCTCAGGTGTCAGGCTCAAGACCACATCATCCTGCGACATTTGACAAATGGTGACTGCATTTCTTTGTCTGGCTTTGATTTTATTGTAGGCATTAATTATTCACTCAAATGCTTTGAGAAAGTAGATCCAGAAGAATTCTTTCAGCTTAAGGGTGAATCACGTACTCAAGGACATTAGTGGAAATTAAGGAGAAGTGCATTTAAGGCTGAAGCAACAAAGCATTTCTTTTCGCAAAGAGTTGTGGGAATCTAAAACAAACTACTGAGTCATGTAGTTGAAATAGAAACCTTGACGACCTTTAAGAAGAATCTGGATGAGATATTGGGACGGCTTACTTATTAGTAAAGTCAGGGGTGATTAGTTGCAGTCCTGGAGACCCCCACAACACTTCAGGATTTCATTCCAACCAATTTCATCCTTCAGTTGGATTACCTTTGTTAAGGAAGATCTTTGTAGGACGAAGAGGACATTGCCAATTCTGTTGGACTTTAGTGGCATGCCAGGCCTGTTTAGGCAGAAGATTTAGCAGACATCCAACTACACAAAACCCCAACTTGCAAACGAAGTGACTGAACTCCAGCTTCTACTAGGATCTGCCTGGACTTTATCTGATAACAAAGGTGTAAATCAGAGTTGCACTGACATCTCTCCAGAGGCTCCTCTGCAAGCTTCTTGAGCTTGTAGGCACAAAATGGACTCAAGCATGAACAATGACCTTTAATTCAAGTTTTGACAACTAGGATGGACAGAAGTATTCACCTATAAGGAGACACTGATTTTGTAACTGGAAGTGACTTTAATCCAATCAGAAGAAGTTATGCATTACCCTTACAAACTCTCTGTATCATCCCATCTGGGGATAGTCCCCTGCAGATTTTGTTTTTTCTCCTGCTCTCTTGAATTTTTTTTGTTTGTTTTTTCTGTCCTCCTGGCCATGGGACCTTACTTTATTCTTTGTTACTTAGTACTGCCCAATCTTATTTTTATATTTTTCTCTTTATATTTCTTTATCTCGTCCTCACAGGTGGCACAGTGGTAGTGCTGCTGCTTTGCAGTAAGGAGACTGTGGAAGGTTGTGGGTTTGCTTCCCGGTTCCTCCCTGTGTGGATAGCGCTTTGAGTACTGAGAAAAGCGCTATATAAATGTAATGAATTATTATTATTATTAAAGCAATTTGAGATAAATCATTTGTATGAAAACATGCTCTAGAAATAAATGTTGTTGTTGTTGTTGTTCCCTGGACACTCGCATTGAACTCCCTGGAGATTCCCTTGGGTAGCCTGACCCAGGTGAAATCTGTGCTCCCACTCTTCAAAATGGCCTCTTGAAACATCTCCCTGAAACTAAAATCTGATGAGCTGCTCCTTCTTTGAAATCGATAATCATTTTCTCTTTGTGGACCAGAAAGCTAAGATCCACAGTGAGCCAGTCTGAAGGCTGAGAAGCAACCATCACTTCAAGAAGGGAACAAGAAGCATCTAAACTTCTGTGCCAGAAAGAGTAATACTTTTCCCTACAAAGCTACAGAAGACACAGCAAAGGGCCTAACAACAGAAAGCAATCTGAGAAAGCAGCAGCACAGAACACCACAAATAAAGGATCAGGTGGCAAGGGGAAAAAGTGCACTCTACAGCAAGAAGAAGAACATGGAGCAGCAACATCAGACACAAGTTTTAAAGACTTGGTATCATAAAACTATTGATCTGTGCCAAGATAAATGAAAGCTTTAAATAACCAGTAAAGAGCTAGCCTCTTTATCTTATACTAGCTGTGTGAGCCCAGGCTCCAAGAAACTATTGAAATCATCAGAAAAAAAATGAACTGCAGAGTTGTCAGTTTCGTTTTGCAGATGTACTCACCCTCCTTGTCTATCAACGGCTAAGCGAGTTTCTCCCTCCTCAGAGGTTTCATTTTGCCGATGTGCTCACCTCACTTGTGTATTAGTGGTTAAGCGACTTTGTCTTTCGTTGGTGGTTTCACTTTGGCGATGAAGTCACTTTCTTTCAGCTTCATGCTGTAGCCTCGTACTTTTTTCTTCTTCTGACTCGTTAATTTGGGGCTGCCTTGCCAGCTCTTTGAGCTTCATGCTGTAGCCTCGCACTGCCGGGTCGGGCAGACAGACACACACACACTTCCATGCGTAGACATTTATATAAAAGATATTTGTCTGTCTGTTCTGTCTGCATCTAGTCTTACATGCTCAACATGTATATGCAGTTATCATATTTCTATAATGGGATGGGATGAAGATCATCACTGGCTGCAGCTCGAAGCGGGGTACCACCATCGAGAGAGACGTGAAGAGAGCAAACCAAATGAGCAACTTCTTTAACAGGTTTGACCACCCTAACCCACTCTCACTCTCACCTCGGAGTACTGCACCCTCCACACATCCTTCTGCTGATACCAGCATAGGAGAGACATCCCCACCCATAATTACAACAGCGCAAGTGAGCAGAGAGCTGAGGAGACTTCGTGCCAGCAAAGCAGCAGGTCCAGATGGAGTATCGCCACGACTGCTGAAGGTCTGTGCATCGGAGCTGGGTGGTCCTCTACAGTGCATCTTCAACCTGAGCCTGGAACAGGGGACAGTCCCGAGGCTTTGGAAAACATCTTGTATCACCCCAGTCCCAAAGGTATCACGTCCTAGTGAGCTGAATGACTTTCGGCCTGTTGCTCTGACATCACATGTGATGAAGACCATGGAGAGGCTGCTGCTTCACCACCTTAGGCCACAGGTTCAACACGTCCTTGACCCTCTGCAGTTTGCATATCAGGAGACGGTGGGAGCGGAGGATGCCATCATCTATATGCTACACCGATCTCTCTCTCACTTGGACAGAGGCAGTGGTGCTGTAAGAATTATGTTTCTAGACTTCTCTAGAGCCGTCCTTCAACATCTGCAATAAAAGGCTGCAGATGTTCTATCAGACAGTTGTGGCGAGCGCCCTCTTCTACGCGGTGGTGTGCTGGGGAGGCAGCATTAAGAAGAAAGACGCCTCACGCCTGGACAAACTGGTGAGGAAGGCAGGCTCTATTGTTGACATCTGTGGCAGAGCGACGGGCGCTCAGCAGGCTCCTATCAATTATGGAGAAACCACTGCATCCACTAAATAGTATCATCTCCAGACAGAAGAGCAGCTTCAGCGACAGACTGCTGTCACTGTCCTGCTCCACTGACAGATTGAGGAGATTGTTCCTCCCCCAAACTATGCGACTCTTCAGTTCCACCCGGGGGTGTAAACGTTAACATTTAACATTATACAAAGTTATTGTCTGTTTTTCACCTGCATTATTATCATTCTTTAATTTAATATTATTTATTGTATCATTATGCTGCTGCTGGAGAATGTGAATTTCCCATTGGGATTAATAAAGTATCTATCTATCTATCTATCTATCTATCTATCTATCTATCTATCTATCTATCTATCTATCTATCTATCTATCTATCTATCTATCTATCTATCTATCTAATGTGTTTATTAATAAATTGTATTTAGCTGTTTCTTAAAATGAGTGTTTTTGAGCTACCTTGATACACGTCTAAAGGCAGGAGACCACCTCATATAAGAGAGAAAGGTAAAGAAAATAAAGTAGGAGCTTTACCAATTTATTTGATTAATTACTGGTATCGCCAAAGATAAGACTGATAACTAATTAACCAATTTAAAATTCACATCAATCAGACTCTTGACTACAATGTCACTTCCCAGGTATGTTTTTTTTCCAATCAATTCAGAAATACAAGCTGGTAATTTCTTTTACTGAATGTAGAAGGAACGAAGATGCAAACAAATTCCTTTTAGACTTTGGGTGTGTTTTTTATTTCAATTTTCTGTTTACTAATGACTCACAAACTGGTAACACCTAAATACCTGCCCTTTAACAGTGAGTGTCGCTTGGCTGAGTAACAACTATCTGTCATTAATTGTCAGTATATTTACATATAATTAAGGCAGCAAACGCCACCGAGAAAGTGAATTAAAAGAAGATGACAGAGTTAAGCATTGAAAAATATGGCACCAAATGGAAATATTTCTTAATTTCATATAAATGCAAATCCAACACAAATGCAGTTTTCTGAATGCTAATAAGATAAATAAAAAGACTACATTAAACAAGGGGACTGATTAAAGGTACACATGACTTGCTCAGTGTGAATCAGGTTGGAACAAAAACCTGCAGCCACAAGGGCCACCAAGACTGAACTTGAGAAGCATTGTTGTAAGCGGCGGTCTTGAATATGAACTGTGGTGACCTGAACTTGTATTGCTGGCTCATATTTCATATATCATCTACTGTTAAATTCTGCTCTGTACTTATAATATTTTTATTTTACTATTATATTGTATTGAGGATCACTCGTGCTCTGTTCTGTGTATTGTGTTGTATTGACTCCCTTCTTTTTGACACCCAACCTACCTGGAAAGGGGTCTCTCTTTGAACTGCCTTTCCCAAGGTTTCTTCCATTTTTTTTCCCCCAACTAGGATTTTTTGGGGGAGTTTTTCCTTGTCTTCTTAGGGAGTCAAGGCTGGGGGGCTGTCAAAAGGCAGGGCCTGTTAAGGCCCATTGCAGTACTCCTTGTATGATTTTGGGCTATACAAAAATAAATTGAATTGTATTGTATATTTCTTTGTGAGAACATTAAAACTTTAGAAAAATAGTGACAAGAACAGGCCATTCAGCCCATCAAGCTCATCCATCCAATTTTTCTAGATCAGGTCAGGTCAGGTCAGGTTGGGGAGCATGCACCGGTACAGTGTGTTGCTGTACCCACCACATGACGAAACATCTTGGGATCTTGGTTGGCAACCCCCCAGGCAGACACACGGTCCAGTCCCACCCTCCTGAAATGACCCTCTATCTGCTGCAGCCAGATATTACGTGTATGTCCCCTTGGCCTGGTCCAGCCACTAGGTTCCTCAACAATAAGGATCCTGCAAGCTGGATCATCCTCTGGGAATCACGCCACTTGGCCGTAGTGCTGTAAATGACACTCCCTCACAATGCAGGTTATGTGCTTCATTCAGGACTCCATGGGCAATTACTCATTCAACACAAAGTCAAACCAGCGGTACCCAAGTATTCTCCGAAGAGACACAGTACCAGACACAGTCTTCATCTCAGGTCACTGGATAGCGTCCATGTCTCGCAACCATATAGCAAAACAGAAAGCACCAGGACTCTAAAGACTTGGACCTTCATCCTTTTGCAAAGGCACCTCACTCCCCTTTCCAGCGAACTCATGACCCCCATGCTCTCCCAATCTGTCTATTGACTTCATAGGAAGTGTCACCAGAGACATGAATGTCATTGCTGAGGTAAGTAAACCTCTTAACACGGTCGACAGTCTCTCCATAGACAGACACACTGCTGATGGCTGTGCCTAAGAGATCATTAAAGATCCAGGCCTATTCATTTAGATTGACCAAAATAACATCAAGTCAAGATCTGGAGGGCCTTAAAGTCCTACTCTTCACCACACCACGTGGTGAGTGAAATTCATTGGCTTGCACTTGCATGAAATTGCTTAGTCTATGAACTTTGTTGACTTGTATTCATATCTGATTCATCTGCTTATGCATAGCAATGGTTTTGTGCATGAACTTTACTGAATCCATGTGGATAATATCTTCTTCTAATGTATGCTACATGAGTCTTGTACTGGTTTTGTGGGTGTACTCGTTTCACACATGTACCACAGTGGTTTTGTGCAAACACCCTGTTGCAACTTTATGTGTGGAATATACTGGGTTTCCATGCAAATTATAAAAGTAGCAGTAGACCTGGTCTGAAAATTTAAACTCTGTGAATGGTACAGCTGTTTTGGAGCATGGACAGGAATGGGTTTAAAAGTTAAACATTTTCATGTTTGTGACAATAAACATATAAAAGTAAATATGTACATTTTGCATTGCCTCCAAAACTCTCTAAATATCTGTACTGCACCACTTAAACTTTTTACAGTTCATTTCAGACTTAAGGACAAATAACCTTACTCAGTGATAATTACTATCAAATAATTCTATATATATTGACTGTAGCAAAAAAGAAATCTTATATTTTTAATGTATTAGTTTATTTTCACATTTGAAAAATTTCTAACAGACCCGGAATTACCTTTTTCTTGACCTGCTCATTGTTCCTCAACATCTCGTTAAAAACCAAAGTAGTTTACACACAAAACCAAAATCGTTCACACGTTAAGCTGTGACTGGGTGCATGCATATAGTGGCAAAGGCGCTATAGTTAAATAACTTAGTTATATAACTTTCATAGTTATATAAGATTCATAAATATTTTACTAGATGACAAAGCATAATCTATGGGAGGTTCCTATAACCTCCATAAGTAGAATTGAATTGGTATATTCTTGCCATTTCTAAAAGCTCTGACTAAACATTGTTCTTAGTTAGTGACAATTCTTGCCATGTGTAAGATGTAGAGGGCACAAGGTTTTAAACCGTGCCCGTGCAACGGGCCTTTTGAGTGTGTGAAGTAATTCTCAGGAAAACGCGCTTATTTAAGCACAGAACCATACGCTTACAGCGTACAGAAGAAGAAGAAGCTAAGAATCTTTAAGTATAAAAGAATTGAAGAATTTTTAAGTATAGAAAAAGAAGTAAAGAACTTTTAAGTACAGAAATAACTAAAGTTTCTCAAGAAAGCTAAGTTTAGAAAAGATACATTTTTCCTTTTTTTTGCCTTTTATTCTACGTGTGTAACTACTTTTTTCTTTATTCTTATATGGATTATTTGCTTTTAACTTTCACAAAATATTTTTAAAACAAACTTTTGGACTGAGAGATTTCTTTCGGCACGCGTTTTACCCATGCTTGATCTCGCCTTATACTTCGGTGGCTACAATAGGCGTCGACCCGACACAGACTGACAATGGAGGCACGTGTAGAAATAAATGAAAAAGGGTTTTTATTTTTCTTCAGCCGTGGGGAACATCTTCCCCATGTCCCACAGGCCCAACACAGTCCCAAAACAACATACAAAGTAAATCACCCCAAGCCACCACTCCTCTCAGGCAGCTTCATCCTCCTCCTCCCAACTCTGGCGCCTTGAGTAGTGGCTTCAGGCTCCTTTTATAGCACCCCCAGAAGTGCTTCAGTTGGTAATTAACCTAAATTAGGCTGCACTTCCAGGTGTGGCTACGTTATCATGCACATAGGCTCAGGAAGCCTTGCAGCTCCCCCTGGTGGTGGCCACGGAACCCAACAGGTATGAGCTCCGAACTCCCATGCCTGTGGCCAAGATGCAACCCAGGGGGGCTGCCACCAAGCATTCTGGGAAACATAGGGTGTAGCGCATGGGTGTTCCCCCGGATCCAGTGTCAAAGGGGCATCCCGGCCGAGTATGGGACCCGGCTGCCTGCCACAAGTTATAGATTTAATATTCACTCAGAATATATGTTGGCCTTGGTACAAGGTTCTCTGGGAACTTTCAGAATGATCCTGGCTTGGACTGGCTTGCTCATGTTAGGGTGTGAGACGAGGTGAGGGTGACTACAAAGTGGTAAGGAAGGTGGACACACGAGAGGAGAACAAAGGTTGTGTTTGAGAGAGGAGGGACGTCTCACCACAGGAGCAGCTTGAGATCGACAATTGAAGTGTGGTCAGGTTTAGCCACTTTATAATAATTGGTTCTTCTAAGGGGACATCTTTTGCTAATATTTTCTGAGTGATCATTCATTCCACCATCTCTCACACCTTCTGGGTTGTTAAAGTAAAAATTTACATAAAGTGACCAGCCTGGTACTACCCCAAAATGTTATTACATCAATATAATACTATTTTTAAATTTTGATCCATGACTGCTTTTTTATGCAGAGAATGCAATATCACCATCCCCGTCAACACACAATGCCATAGAGAACTGCTTTCATGTGCCAGGAGCAAACATGAGCAGTGTCATCAATTAATTCATACGTGGTAGTAAATTAAAAAAGGATGATAATAGGAAATTTAATGTATTTTCTAATGTAAGTTAATTTGGGAATCTTTTATATTTTGACTTTAAATGAAATCAGTTTTAGCAACGCATTAAAAGCCTGCTGTTACAGTCACACTGCCTTGTTGATTCTATATATTTTTGGCTGTGTCTTTGTCTTCTGTGCTAGTCCAATTGGAGGATTATAGCTATGATTATTATTATTAGCAGTAGTAGTAGTATTTTAAAAAAGTAAAGTGCTACAAATGTTAGTTTCAAGCAAATAATTTATGCTGATCGGGTTATTTTAAAAAGCCTTGAATATCTCTCTCTATATATAAAATGTAACATCTGTCTGTCTGTCCACTTTTCACAAGAGAAATGCTTAACAGATTTAGATCAGGTTTTTTTTCTATAATATTTCTTAAACATTCCAGTAGCTCATCACACTAAGTATCAATTTATTTGTGCAAATTCAAGAGATATGTAGCGGGGAGGGGGACTCACGCGCCAGCTTCGTAGCCTTAACTCCACATAGCTAGCAAACGAGCGAACAACTTAACAGATTTAGATCGGGCTTTTTTCTATAATTTACTTGAACATTCCGGTTGATTTTGTAACTTCTCTCATTGCGCTGAGTTCGCTTGCAGGAGTGATATGTTTGCGCTAATACGAGACAGAGGCTGCGGGCCGAGGGAAGGGGGAAGCGTGACATCAGGAGTGGTGGGGATCCGGGGAGGGCCCTCCTCACTGTCCTGTTTCACTAATACGCGGGTGAAGCTGCAGGTAATGGCTAATTTCATATAAATGGCAAATGAAAAAGAAAGAGAAAACACATCTCCAAAATAAGCTACAATGCTTTTGAACAAATATGCAAATGTGACCTCCTCAAATGCATCTGCATTTATCATGCTTTGTGTAATAAAAGGTTGTCTGCTGCTAAATCTTTCAATACTAATGATGAATCTCTAAACTCAAGCAATTATTGTTATTGCAGAATTGTTATTATTTATATCGCAACCTACAATATTTTTGCTTTTTCAATTTTTATGACAAGTCAGTGCCCACAATAGTAAAAGTAGTCCCCTTCTCTTTGGTCTCTAACATTCATTCCTTATGTAGTGTTATTTCTTCTTATGGCTTCTCCTACCACTTCTGTGCTGGTGATGCACAGATCTTCCTCTCATTACCCTCTCACACCCCACAGATTTCACCCCAGACATAGCAGTAGAATTAAACTTGCTTGGTCTCGAGCAGAAAAGACTATGTGGGCACTTAATTACTTTGTGCTACATGAAAATATGTTCCAGAAATAAATTCAATTGTTCCAAACCCTCAAACCAGTGATAAAGTATACCCAATAGAATTCTTTCAACTAAACTGTGTAATCACGTACTCAAGGACATCAGTGGAAATTAAGGAGAAGTGCATTTAAGGACTAGACGCAGAAATCACGTCTTTACTCAAAGAGTTGTGGGACTCTGGAACAAAGTACTGAGACATGGAGTTGAAGCAGAAACCCTGACAACCTTTAAGAAGAATCTGGATGAGATATTGGGGTAGGTTAGCTATTAGCTGAAGCAAACAGAATTGATGGACTCTTGTGTCAGATGTGTTACATTCTTATGGTATTCTGTGTTCCTTGTTTCACTCATTGTTTCCTCTCACTTCCAGTTCAAAACTCTTGTCTCGACCTACAGTTCTCTAAATATCTCCAGTCTTTGGTCTCTCCATATGTGCCTTCTAGAAGTCTCAGTTCTGCTTCTGGCTGTTTGCTGTACGTTCCTCCTCTTGCTAGATGTACCAAGACTGGACAGTTCTTTTCTATCCTGCTCCAAAGCTGTGGAGTGCTCTCCTTTCATCTGTTCAAACTGAACCCAATTTACTTATGTTGAGGAATCTTTTGGAAATGCACCTTTTTATTTCATATTTGGAGCTGTTTAGTTTCTTCCATGGGATTGGCTACTGTTGTACTGACAAAGAGTTTAGGATACTGATTTGTTGTCGAAGTTATGCTGTGGGTTTAATTATTGTGACAGGTATGGGGCGCCACTGAGCCCCAGACTCGAGATACATTGCACATACACAAGGAAGGGTTCAAAATAACGTAAATTTTATTACTCACAAAAGCCTTTTTTGGGTCCTTTCTTTCAAAAGTGCTCATATACACAATTCACACATTAATTCTCCTCTACTCTCCTTCAGGCAAGCCTTGTCCTCCACCTCCAGACTCCAACTCACCAGGATGACATTAATCAATTCTTTTATGCCAGACCCAGGAGTACTTTGGTGCCACATGATTACATCCTGGCAGATCCCCCTGGCGGCACCCATGTACCCCGACAGGCTGTCTGCCAGGACTACAATTCCCAAGATGCCCTGTGGGTGTACAAAATGGATCTCTACTCAAGGGATGCTGCCAGGGTGACTTCATGGCCTCAGGAAATGGTCCTTCCCTGATCAACTATTATATCTTCCAGACCAGGAAAAGTATCCACAACTACACTGACCAGTATGCTTGTCCATCCATATCCTTCCTTTATTGCCTTCCATCCAGATAAAGAACCACCCTCCCTTCTGGTTGGGATTCCAGTCTGTCCACCTTGGCACCTACATTATATTTTAGTAGTAGCAGTAGTATGATTTCCTCTTGCTCAGTTTTTTATTTTGTTCTCTGTTGCTTTTAGTGATTGCACCTTCTAATCTTTCTATATGCATTGTAACTTGCATTGTAAATCAACTTGGATAAAGAAGTCTGCCATAAAAATCATAGTAGTAGCAGTCGCAGTATGACTGGTTGTTTGTTGGATTATTAGAATTATTATTCATCCATTCATTTTTACCCAATTAATCCAGTGCAGGAATGCAAGGGCTTAAGCATTATTTTCATAATCCTGAAGTCAATTAAACAGATCAGTTAAGGGTATGATTATTTATTTATTTACTTATTATGGTCAAATATTTTCAGCTAAGAGAATTAGATAAGTAAACAATTGCAACTAATTTCAAATAAACTTCTTCTTTCACCTGCCCCCGGTAGGGGTTGCCACAGCGGATCATCTTCTTCCATATCTTTCTGTCCTCTGCATCTTGTTCTGTCACACTCATCACCTGCATGTCATCTCTCACCACATCCATAAACCTTCTCTTAGACCTTAGTCCTCTTTTCTGGCAGCTCTATCCTTAGCATCCTTCTCCCAATATACTCTGCATCTCTCCTTTGCACATGTCCAAACCAACACAATCTCACCTCTCTGACTTTGTCTCCAAACACTCTAACTTGAGTTGACCCTCTAATGTACTCATTTCAAATTCTGTTCATCCTTGTCACACCCAGTTCAAATCTTAGCATCTTTAACTCTGCCACCTCCAGCTCTGTCATCTGCTTTCTGGTCAGTGCCACCGCCTCCAACCCATATAACATAGCTGGTCTCACTACCGTCGTGTAGACCTTCCCTTTCACTCTTGCTGATACCCGTCTGTCACAAATTACTCCTGACACTCTTCTCCACCCATTCCACCCTGCCTGCACTCTCTTTTTCACCTCTCTTCCACAATCCCCATTACTCTGTACTGTTGATCCCAAGTATTTAAACTCATCCACCTTCGCCAGCTCAACTCCTTGCATCCTCACCATTCCACTGACCTCCCTCTCATTTACACACATGTATTCTGTGTTGTTCCTACTGACCTTCATTCCTCTCCTATCCAGAGCATATCTTCACCTCGCCAGGGTCTCCTTGACCCTACTATCATTACAGATCACAAAATTTAACTAATTTCAAAGAAACAATAAATAAAATGTAGAAATTCTCAGTCTAATCATCAAGTGAGTCCCAACCCAGTAAAAATGCCATTAAGAAAAAAAAAAAAAAAATGAAGTCAGCAACTGGGCAATTGCTAGACATGACCACATTTGGTTAAAAAGTGTCCTCTTTCACATCACAGCCCATTAGCCAAATGGTAGACCTTCTATCCTATATGCTGATGCTGAATGACCCATTTCATGAAGAAGTGTCGCTTATTATTATTATTATTATTATTAGTGGTAGTAGTAGTATTTTTATTGACCTAAAAATGGATTAACCAGGTTCATGAACTTATTATTATTATTAGATTCAGTTATCATTATTATTATTATTATTATGAGTAGTAATAATCATAGTAGAATTTATATTGTGGCCAGGAAATGGATTAACCATGTTCATGAATTTTTTTATAATGATGATGATTATTATTATTATTATTATTATTATTATTATTGCTGTGGGGTCCCAGTTACAGTTTTGTTTAGAGCAGAAAGTCATGAAGGAAAAGGGTATGCGTGTGGGTTAAAGAAGGGCTTTAGGAACTTGAGCTGGTCTCAGGACTCATGCAATGATCCTGCCATCAGGTCACACAAATGTCCTCAATTCTTTGATTTGATCTCCACATAAGGCAGTACTTTATTTTTTCTCTCCTATTTGCCAGTCAGAGGTGCTTCTTACGCTTGCTTTTTAAATTACAGAGGATCACCAGTGTCACCCATGTCTCAGTTGCTGGGTGCCCTGGTAGTGCCACAGCAGCCATGCATTTTAATCACTTAATTAAAAGCTGGCTTTGAATTCATCTATTCCTCGTTTCTCATTCACATGTAATGAAAAATAAAATGACAAGAAAAATCAAATAAAGACTTTTTTATATTATAGAAGGAAAAAAATGCCTTTTCTAGCCATGCACACCAGGGCCAGATTCTGTGTTGCCCATGGGCATTAATACTTTCAGTGCCCCCATACTCACACACACACACACACAGACAAATGAATTGCAATATACTATCCATCCATCTATTTTCCAACCCGCTGAATCCGAACACAGGGTCACGGGGGCAATATACTATACACTAAAAAAAATTTTAATAAACAAAACAAAATTCTAAAAGTCAGACACTTGGGACCTGTATCCTTAGGAGTGAGTTGCTATCAGAGTCTCTGCAATCCATCTTAATTGTTAGTTATTTGTGTATCACAGCCTTGCTACTCTTTCCAACATATGCACATTTTAGAAAATGGGAAAACTACAGTATAAGTTTAACTCCCCTCAAATTATTATCTTTTGCTTTTAACATTGAAGAAGCATTATCTAGTTCTTCCTTCTCAAAAACAGAAACAAAATAAGGCTATAGGCATATCCTTTGTAATTATATTTACTAAAGCAGGGTAAAGAAATGTGAACAAAATGCACAATAGGAAATATGGGCATTAAATATGTGAATTTCCCCTTGGGATTAATAAAGTATCTATCTATCTATCTATCTATCTATCTATCTATCTATCTATCTATCTATCTATCTATCTATCTATCTATCTATCTATCTATCTATCTATCTATTTAAATATGCAAAGAATTCTAATTGTCACAGTATTCAGTTTGTGCAGTCCAAAGTGAAACAAAACCTGCAGAATAAGGAAACACACAATAGATTTTAGTTATCTGTACAAAAATAGAGTTTAACAGAGTGCAGGACAAGAACACATCAAATTAGACAAAGGTCAAAAGGCCATCTTTGTAAAATGAGGACCCTTGCTCAACAGCCATTTCCCGTATTTGCTCTGTACCTGGTCTCAATAATGTGAGGTCTACAGAAAAGCAGTAAGATGTCTGCTGCCAGTCATCAGGCAGGGCACTGGGCTTCATCATCAACATCATCATCACACTCACAACCGTCAGCTCCTCACTTCTCTGCAGTTGTGTTTCTGCCATAACGCTAGCCTCTACATCAGAACTGGACAATTAATATTAGCTTTTCCCGTGCAGTGAAGCTTCATATACTCCAAGAAAAAAAACTAGTAATTTCAAGGAACACTTTGTGAAGTAGCCAAGCTCCTATTTTTTTTTATTTTTTTGTCTTTCTTTTTTTACATTCACTAAGCCAGGGGTTATCAAACTTTTTTTTAACAAGGGCCATAACTGCAGTTGTCAAGAAGCTAAATGGGGTGTACAATATGAAATTCACATACTTCCTTCATAACAACACTAAATGTTAGGCTTACACATAAAACACTTAGTTGGTGATATTTGTTTCATATTGGTTTAGTCAAATCTTTATTTAGAAAAACCCAAAACAAAACAATGAACAGTAGCACTGACCAAAGGAATATTAGACTACCATTTTATGAGAGACGTTCAAAATGTTTCCACACTTTTTTAAACTCTATTTCTTATTTAAAGTTTCAAAAACGAATGACATCACTTTTCTGCATAGTCACCTTCGTTTGCAATTTTCCCAGCTTCGTACCAACTTTTTAATGCCCAATTACTACTCCTCTCACATTCACTGTTACCAACGAAAACATAAAAGTGCGGAAACGTTTTGAACGTTCCTTATACAAGGTTTACTTCACAGTATTTCATTTCAACAGTATTAAATTAGTGAGAACCAAACCAGCCTCCCTGCCCAGTTTGTTTATTTAATAATTAAAAATATCCTCCACAATGTACTTAGACATCTTTATAAATAAAATTGTGAAGTTCTCATAAAACACAAATACTTATATTAGTAAGCTTTCTGATGCTGTCTGTCTCGTCTCATTTTCTGAAACTGCTACTCCTGGTGAGGGTTGTGGTGGCAGCAGGCCATGCAGGTGAGCCCAGTCTTCATTGTTCCCATCCATAGATTCCAACTCTGTTTGGAAAACTGCATAGCATTCCCAAGCCAGCTGAGAAATCTAATTCCTCCAGCATATCCTGGGTCTTTATCCATTGTAGCAGGATGAGTGACTCTACTCTCAGACCCAGTCCACACGTACCCGGGCATTTTTTAAAACGTAGTTTTTTGTATGTGCTTTGGCCTTTTGTCCACATGCAAACTGCATTTTAGGTCCCTGAAAATTGAGCTTTTGAAAACTCCTGCCAGGGTGAAGATATTTAAAAACTCAATTTTCTCTATTTACGTGTAAACAGGGAAAACTGCGTTTTTGGCTTGTAACGTCAGAGCATGCGCCAGTATCTTCTTTGCTTGACGTCACAGCGTGTGCCAAGTAGTGCGGGTGTTAACCTTGTTAACTGGATCTTTTACATACAGTGAAACCTTGATTATCCATCACTCGATTAACCGTCAGTCTCCATTAGCCGTCAGGGTCAAAAAAAAAACCATTGCACACGCCAACGCCTACCTTTTACTGTACTACTACTGACGTGCAGTACACTGTGAGCTTTGCGCACTAGAACAACTTTCCCTTGTGCTAGTGCCTGGTGTACTTCCTCAGCACCACAGTGTCTGTTACAAACCTTCAGTTTTAATAGCGTTTCGTAACTTTTCTTTTTTGTTATAAATAATCTACTATACATTGTGGCCGAAAAAAGTATGTGTGTGGTGTTGGAATTGCCACAGAAAATTGAAATTATTAAACATTTATGAAAAGGTGAAAATGTTTCAAGTATTGCTTTAATTTACGGAGTAGGAAGAACAGTGAACGATATAAAGTGTAATGCCGACAACATTGAAAAATGTGTTGAAAATGGAAACCACTGACGGTAATGTTATTCTGTATTGATGTTAAAGTTCTTCTGTATTGTAATTTTTCTTTTTAAATTCCACTATATTATGTTTTGTTAATATATTGTGACATGCAGGCTGCTTGTCATGCACTGTACGGGAGCAGAAAGGGTGGAATTCTGTGTGTAAGTGATGGTACTGGGTGAAGGGTGTCTGTTCTGTAAGGGGTGGATATGAGTGACAGGAGATGTTAGGAGAAAAAGTAAGGTGCGGTGGAAGGAAGTTTTGAGTAGCGAATCAGAAGACAATATGGAGGAGTGTTTGCGGAAAAGAGAAAAAAAGAATGTAACTGGCAGGAGATAAACTGATTGGCAGGGAAAGCTTTTTGGAGGTCTGCTCCAATGGCGTATAAGACAGGGCACCATTTGTTACAGAACAAAGACTCCAAATAAAACACAGAAAACTCCAGTACCTCTGAGCTACATTTGCTTATTATGCTGGTCGTTACAATATTATATGAATTAACTAGTTTTGTTAAAACTATATTATATTTTGTTAATATAGTTTTGTTTTGTAAATAAAGACAACTATTCACTAAACTAATCTACTGTATATCATTTTTAAAGTAGCTGTTCTCTTATCTGTCACGGCCTCATTCACTGAGTGTCAGCTCAGCTGCCCTGTAAGAAAACCTCATTTCTGCCACTTGTACTTGCTGTCTCATTCTTTTGGTCATTATGTACAGCTTACAAAGTTTGGTATGGACAGAGAGGTAAGTTGACCAGTAAACTAAGACTTTAGTCTTTAGACTCAGCTCCCCCTTCTCCACAGGGACAGGAACAATTCCCACAAAACAGCTACCACTGCTCCAATCCATTTCCTGTTTGAAGAGTCATGGCGAGTTCAGGTACTACGGCATTTGTTCATCGCAGACAATCAGCTTAAACTTCTCATTTCAGATGCTATTTTAATGCTGGACAGGTTTTATTAAAAATAATCGGATGGAATTGCAACATGCAGAGGCAGGGCTGGAAATGAGTGAATGATTAATGGTTAAAAGCGAGCACCTAATAATTAAAATTAAAATGTGTTATCCAGTATTTGAATTACCAACTGAATTCAACCAGGTCACTGCCTAGGGAGATAAGTTACATCATCCTGATTAATGTTTATTATCTCAGGAACAGAAATGACTCACTCTGTACTAATATTCTAATGAATGAATCATTTCGACCCTAGAATGACCCTGTGGACTTAACCAGGGGGGATACCGGAATGAACAAACTTCAATTAACATGTTGGATTTGTGAACACAAGAAGGCTGGACTTGGCTCTGTTTGAATGTCAATGTGACTGTGCAGTGCAACTGAGCAGCACTGAGCATGGCTGACTCCCACCTGCAAGCCTGCGATTGACAGTAGCAGCTCTCTCATTCAAGCCAGCCAGACATTTTTATGTGTGGGTGTTTTTTAATTTTTATTTATTTTATTTGAAGAAAATAACATTACATCCAATTAAGTGGAACTCGTACAACAAATGACTTCATAGTCAAACTAGAAAAAAAAACTCAGTTAAAAAAAGAAAGCAGGAACAAAAAGAGTCCACACCTTACAAGACAGAATTTAATTCTGACTTGATTTTTTTTTAAATATTAATATTTGCACTATGTGTAATTGTAAGGTGAGGTTGAGAGCTCCCAACACACGACAGACCACCTGGACTGGGACCCGAGTGCAGCAGGTGACACCTCAGCACCACACTGGAACAGTGTGAGGTTATTATGGGAGCTGTAGTGCCAGGTAATTGTAAGTGATAAATAAAATTAGATTTTTTTCTTTTTTTTTTTTTTGTGGTTCAAATCCAATAAACACCAGAAGTGACTACTCTGTTGGACCCTTGAGTAAGGCCCTCAACCTGCAATTGCTTCATCCTGGGTATGACGTTAATCTGCAAGCAGGTCCTCCAACTTGCATGGCAGAATTTGGGACTCCAGCCACCGTAATAAAACCACAAACTGTTCCAGTGTGGTACTGAGGTGTCACCTGCTGCACTCGGGTCCTGATCCAGGTGATTTGGCATGTGGTGGGTGGGGCAACAGGCTATCAGAAACTCCCAACCTGTGTTCACCATTCTTTTTGTCATCCTGTGTGTGCTCCCAACCAACCTACTGGTGAATGCAGAGGAGCAGATGCAGTCATTCATATGTTTGTCTGGTGCTTCATGTTTAGATTTTTTGGTTGTGGGTGCCCCCCAGGCATGGACGTGCGATCGGGGAGGTGTCATCATAAAAAGTAAAAAAATAATAATAATGATAACATAAAATAAATCTGTCCACTGGTCTGTGCTATACATTTGTTTTCTGTATGATTCCAATAATTTTGATCATTTTTATAGTCAAAAATGCGGAATTAGCGCATTTCCTGTTCAAATACAGGGGAGAAACATGAGGTGTGGCAAAGACCAGCCTCACCTCCCCTCAGACGGCGCTCTCCCTCATGCTCTGGGTTGATGCATGCAAGTGGCACGTGCCTGTTTCTCTCTCTCTGTTTTTTGCCAATATAATGTTTGCAGACATGTTTATTATACACCCTGACTTTCCACAGTCTGGCTAATCTCTTTAATGAAGGTGTGTGAAATTTTTAGTCTTGCTGATTGGACATAAAACCGCAGTGAAAAGGCACAACGTGAAGCAGACAGTACCGTGCCGCCCTGAAGGGGGCACATGTGAGCCCAACAGGTGCTCGTTGCTGCTGTTCTTCTACGTAGACGCGCCAATAAGTTAGCAACATCAGAAAGTCAAGTGCACTGCAGCGGTCCGTTTATTTTTATTTTTGTTCCGACTGACTGCCAAAATGGAAGATTAAGATTTTTAAAACTAAAGGAAAACAAGGAGGACTTTCACAAGAAAGTGACAGAGATTTTCGTGGAGAAGGATAGGCGCATGAACTTCATTTACAAATAAAGGTAAGACCATAAATGGCTTTCAGTTTTATAATAAAACAGAATCAGACTAAGAAAAAAACAATCCAATATTTAAACACTAAATTTTGTCCTCAGTGGGTAGCACTGCTGCCTCGCAGTTGGGAGATCTGGGGACCTGGGTTCGCTTCCCGGGTCCTCCCTGCGTGGAGTTTGCATGTTCTCCCCGTGTCTGCGTGGGTTTCCTCCAGGCGCTCCGGTTTCCTCCCACAGTCCAAAGACATGCAGGTTAGGTGGATTGGCGATTCTAAATTGTCCCTAGTGTGGGTGTGTTTGTGTGTGGGTGTGTTTGTGTGTGTCCTGCGGTGGGTTGGCACCCTGCCCGGGATTGGTTCCTGCCTTGTGCCCGTGTTAGCTGGGATTGGCTCCAGCAGAACCCCGTGACCCTGTGTTCGGATTCAGCGGGTTGGAAAATGGATGGATGGATGGAAATTTTGTCCTTAAATAAAATTTTCTTTTGTTTTTCTTGTTATCCATTTGTTGGACAGTCTGTATTAAAATCTATTAAAACATCAGAATTAAAAGCTTTTAAAAACAACTAAATATTTAAATTAATTTCAAAGTTGAAATCCATTTCTTTTGTACACCACTCGATACTTTCATTTGTATTGTATGTGTATGAATTGTGGAATTGCAACGGCAAATTTAGAACCCATAGAGGGTGTAGAGTAAATGCACTCTCTCCGCTGTCTCTCTCCGCTATAAATGTAACGTTCTTTCTTAGCCTACTATGTACCTTACCTATGTGTGTGTAAAGAATGCTGAGGAGATATGAAACATAACCAGCAATCAATGTGCATGCTGCCAAGTGAATAGTCAATAAGCTACTCTTTGGGGTTCATATATTTGTAAATCTGACTCTGAAGGAGTCAGTGCCTCACCAGCCATGAACCTCACCACACGTCACTGCCCCCCAGCCCTATTGTTACTCATACAAAGCCAATTTGAAAGCCACTAAAGGCCATGTCACATTATTTGACTTTTCCGGTGATTTTCAATCATAGCCTTAATTTAATCTTAGCAATTCAAAGGAAGTTGGTTTGTGCACACCCATGAACTCAGTCATGTAGGGTGACATACTCAGTAACTCACTCCAACTAATTTGTGACTCGCTCCGGTAAAATTAAACAGGTTTGTCTTTACTCATAGAGGTAGGCTTTGAGTGTATGAATGTTGACAACCAATGAATGCTCACCCAAAAGTATTAATATTCATAAGGAACATGCTGTGGGTGTTTTGAACCTCAGAAACCGAAGAGAAGCCATCATGACAAACTGGAAAAAAAAAAGATTGCATGTGAGCTTGATAACCCATCGTACAGCATCAGCTTTGTTAGGCAGCATGTCATTGACTGTCACAAAAAGAGGCAAGCACGACTGTGCTGGAAAGTCACTGTATTTGACAGGCCATGTGATTTTCAGACATATAACTTAACATAACTTGATGAAGAGAACAGCAACTACAGTTTTACAAGTCTTGCATACCCCATCTTGTTAATGATTTGGAGGTTCTCGGAAACAGGAATACCCAGAGAAAATCAATGAAGTAACTGTTCCTCCTATATTAATTATAATCCATCTATTTCCAGGATTTACTTATTCCAAATCATTATTGTCACGGTGAGTGTTTGCCCTGACAGCAAAGGACACAAGAGAGCAGCCATCACTGGACCAGGCAATGTTCCATCACAGAACAAACTCATGTATTCACACCCACTCACTTACTTTGAAACAAATCAGACCCACAAATTAACGTAATGTATACGTCTTTGTGAGGTCAGAGTTTGTAATGGATGAGATCTTTACTTAAACTATGGAGAGTTATTATAAAAATGAATGGATAAACGTATTGATAATCTTGATGGATTATTATTATTAGCATTATTATAGGTCTCTCAAGAGTTGTAGCAGACAAAAGGAGGGACCACCAGATTCCAGAACCGTGAATCAGAGAGCACCTTTACACGTCAATGTGGACAGTGAGAAGCTTCCCAGAGGTGACATGCCATGCATGAGCTAAGCCAAATCAGTGAGGGCAATATAATCAGACCAACCAGAACTGATAAGAAGCCACGGGTTTTTGTCTAGGTCAGCAGGTGGCCAATGAGAGAGCGGGGTGCAAGAAATTTATTTTCTTAAAAACAGGAAACCAGTTGCAGCTGTGCAAATAACAACTTCATTGTTGATGAAGGTTGTGTGTGTAGGGAAAGAGGGCCTGTAAACTGTACAGTGTGCTAAGGTTGACGGAATGGTCATCTCATGTCACTTTCTAACCCGCATATTATTCAGACCAGTGTCGCAGGGTTGGATTCAAGTTTGGGGTTGAGAGTCAACGGAGCCTATTTCAGCTAACATAGGGTGCAAGGCAGGAGCAAACCCTGGACAGGGTGCCAGTTTATCACAGTGATTGAATGGTTTTCCTCTAATTAATCATTTGAATTTAGACATCGGTGGTCTCTTCCTCAGTCAGTTTCTGGTGTGTGGAAACGTTTAAGGGTTATTCTTGTTACTTCGGCAATGAATGAGGATTTGGGAACTTGGGGATCCCCTTGGGTCAATTAGCAATTCCAACCACTTGACGTTGGCAATGAGCATTTGATGCTTTTATCATTGTTCAACAGTGCTCAATATGAAAGGTGCTTGTTGCCAATGAATGAAGAAGGGTCAAAAAAAAAAAAAAGCAGAATATTTTGGGGTGCCAACAGGGCCCTCCCCATTTACTAGTAAGTCCAAAACAATGTCTGATGGCGTGAGAAATGATAAGGAAAGTTAAATGCCACATAGCTTGTAATCGTTCAGCTGTGCCAATGGCTCCTCTCTTTAGGTGGTCATCCCTTTGAAGCTCCGGGATCAGAAGAGGTGCGGTCAGTTGCCCCCACAACTCAAGTTCTCAAGACTGTAAAGGAAAGAGACGACAAGATTGTTAGTGGCAGCACCCTCGGTGAGCCCAGGGTGGTATCACATACTGTACCTGAGAAGAGCTTGGATGGTAATTCTCAGACATGCATGCATGACATGCCATATAAGACAAAAATAATTAAGTGATTAGTTCTTTGAAGTAATGTTCCTTGGATTATTATATATAATTTTTTTTTTTTTGCAATGTCTCTCCCTCCCTCCTAATCCTTTTCCCACTTTTTGGCACTCGGCAGCCCCTGACCCTTTCCTCTTCACTGTGCATCCTTTTTGGCCTCATGTTAATTTGGTTGTCACATTACTGATGCTGCTTCTCTTCTCTTCTCCTCTGTTCTCTTCTTAAGAGTCCAGACTGCCGTCCCCCAGAGATGCACTACAGCAAATCACCACTTTGATCTGAAAAAAAAGATGGAAGACTTTTCATCTGACTGCTGGAAACCTAAATATTTTCTTTACATTAAAATACATGGCTGAAAGCATAAATTGCTGCACTACTGGTAGAAACAATTGAAGGGATACAAAGCAGAATTCAGTGGAGTGTAGAAGAGTTGACAGTTGAACCACTGACATTTTGTTCTGTGTGTAAAAATCAGCGTTTTATTGGAGCTGAATAATATAATGAAAATTTTGTATGCAGTACCATGCTGTATAAAAAATATCCAAGAGAAAGGACTTTAATAATAGGCTGGCCACATAGGAAATAAAGAGCAGAAACAGATATATTACATTTTGTCAAGAGAGATAGGGCTAAATTTAAATTGTAATTTAAGGACGGATTAATTCATTCACTTATCTATTTATTCATTCATTGATCTCGCCCAACATAAAGTCACTTAATAGGCTCTTGGATCACTAAGTACCTTCAAAATGTCTGGCGGAAAATCTACTAGGAAGGCTATGGCAGCGTTTTCCCAAAAGGAAACTCAGAAAATATAAAGTTTTGCCCCTCGGACTTCATGGTAGTTTCCCTCATTCAACTTTAAGAAGACCACAAGGGGGCTCCACCCCCTGCTCGCTTCGCTCACCTACCCCCGGCATTGGGTATCCTGAAATACATTAGTTGAGCTCGTTCGTTTTGGAGCCGTGCCCGCTTTGCCCATGGCATTTCAGACGCGCGTTGTAGACGCCTGCGTTCATTGATTGTATCCATGCGGGTGTGTGTTTGTATATCCGTCAGTCGAGCTCGTTCGTTTTGAACCCATGCCTGCTTTGCTTCCATTGTAGGCGCTTGCGTTCATTGATCTTATCCAGGTGGGCTCGTGTTTGTATCGTTGAGCTGTATTGTGTTTGAATTTGGTGCAACGCGTTCAGCGGTTTGTACAATCCCAAGCAGCACATTATTCCTAACTTCACTCCGCAGTAGCGCCACTCACAATATGGAGGTGTGTGGACCTGTGGGGCCTCCGTAGCCTCTTCCGTTTGAATCCGGGCTGCAGCGCTGAATCCTCTTTTTTGTGTGGCTGTGCCGTTAGTCGTTAGCTATGGGCGCGTTGTTGCTTCATTTCTCATTCACGTCAGTTGAGCTCTTTCGTTTTTGGGCCGTGACTCCTTCGTGCGCGGTGGATACGACTTCGCTTGCGGTTTATGAGACGTGCGCTGTACGCACCTGCGCAGTACGTCTCATGGTCCCATCACCATGTACTTGCGTCCATGCCATTCGGTTTACTATTCTCGGTTAGTAATATGGATAGCATATTTTCTGTCTTTAGAACATTAGAACATTAGAACACTCTAGACGAGAACAGGCCATTCAGCCCAACAAAGCTCGCCAGTACTATCCACTTATTTCTTCCAAGAAAACATCAAGTCGAGTTTTGAAAGACCCTAACGTCTTACTGTCTAAAACATCTTACTGTCTTTGATCAACGGTTCTGATGCTTCTGTTAATTTTGCTTTAATTAATCACTGTGTTCTATTATTTCACTTTTCTCATTCAGTATACTACTATTGTTAATCATTATGTAATTTTATTACCTTTTCATTGTGTCGATTAAGTTTGCCTGTTACTCCCACTCCCTCAAATTGAGCCGAAGGATGTGGGGACTCACAGTTATGCAGGTGGCAGCTAACATGGCTTCTCCTGAATTTGTATTTATGGTTTTGGTATCCAGCAAGGGGTGCTCTTTCTCCCCTGGGATGTGTTTCATGAAGCAGAACAGACTGGAGCCAATACCATCCCTTTCGTAACCATAGCAGAAAAACGTCCAAGTGAGAAACATGGTATAAAAAGAGATATAACGTATATATTTAACCTGCTTTAAAAGATAACATTCATCCTAATAATACAGCATATAATCATATGTACATGCATATTCAGGCCGGAGAGAAGCCAAGTGGGGAAATGCTGACAACCAGTCCCATCCGGCAGAATGTCGACATCATGGAGGTGCTTCTGACTTTGTGCTGAATCTTCCTCATTATAATCACTCACATAATTACATAATCTTAGAATTCTTGTTAGATATGGGGACGAGCTGTTTATTTCTGAAGTGAACCCAAATAACACCTTTACCTGTTCTCATCATTTATGGCAGACTATGTTTTTTTTTAACCATATTGGTTAAGTAGACATCAGCACTTTTAAAATAACATACTTGTGTATTTCAAATGTTTTCTGTCCATCCCTCAAGTTGTCATTTGACCATCTCTCTGGCAATCTCTCTCTCTCTCTCTCAGCTGAATTGCATGGCTCTGAAATAAACTTCATAGATTATATCGGCACAGAATAACATTCTTGCTGTTTTACCAGGCCCCAAGCTAGTCTGCTGTGTTAATGAGTTTAGGTTCTTGGTTACTGGCTCGTCGTCCCTCACTTTACTAAGATGTTATAATATGAGTGCACTCCAAGCAGCTAAAGGGTGAGAGTCCTCGAGAAAGGGTCTTCCCTGAGCTGCCCAGACGTAGGCCTGACCGTAAACTCTACTTACTGCCTTGGGCCTGCATAGGCCCAAAAGAGGATCTGGCTCCAAAATTGAAAAAAATATATATCTTAAATGTCGAAAATGCCTCTCAAGGGAAAGGAAAACTATAACAAAAATGTCTTCAGCTCGAGAAACAAGTCTTTTTAATTAAAAAGGAATCTATTTGAAAATGACTAAAAAGAGTAGAAATGGCCAGTAAAACAGGAAAAGGTAAAAGATTTGCCTAAAGAAGCAACATAAGACAAATAAATCCTATCTGCAATCCATTAATTGTTTACCCAAGATGGTA
This sequence comes from Erpetoichthys calabaricus, assembly GCF_900747795.2. Classification (NCBI taxonomy): domain Eukaryota; kingdom Metazoa; phylum Chordata; class Cladistia; order Polypteriformes; family Polypteridae; genus Erpetoichthys; species Erpetoichthys calabaricus. The sequence goes on from NC_041398.2 coordinate 31,345,531, forward strand.
GCAAATAAACACAGACATCAGAAAATCAATACAGGTTGAGTATCCATATTCCAAAATTCTAAAATCTGAAATATTCCAAACTCCAAAACTTTTTGAGCAATAATATGGTGCCATAAGTGGGAAATTTCACACCAGGGTTCTCCTTTATAAACGTTTGCTTTGGATTCAAATGTGAAAATATTCTGAGAGTTTTGAAATCTTCTGAGGCCCTCCCCAATGGGGTGACATGCCGAAATGCGACTGATGCGTCTGACGAGGGCTGCTTGTCCATCACTGAGGCAATTGCAGGTTCACAAGCCCCGCAGGTTTGCAACACCACAGAGGCAACTGCAAGCTCACCGCTTCTGCGCATAACTCCTCTGTCGCCCGATGGGTAGTGCAGGAAATACTATAACTTAGCCACTGACCTGCCTCCAGCCCTGCCTGTTTGCAATGTCTGTGTGAAGGAGAGTGGTAGCTCCCGCTTCAATAAATAATCTTGCTGTTCCTGTTTCGAGTTGAATAAAGCTGGTTTTCCTGAAGTCCTTAGAGTCAGCCTTGTCTTTTGGGTGCAAAACAGCGACTCACACATCATAATATGCATATGCATACACCAAAAAGTGGACGTGAATAATATATGTACAGATTCAACATGTACTTCTTCTTTCAGAGTAGGGGTGTGGCTTGTGGAGGAGCCCCCCGTGAAGCTTAGAGTGCTACAAAGCAGTGACATACAATTGATCCTACACAGGAGAAATACAAGCAATGAAATACAATCGATGAGTTTTGTCCCACGTGAAGCAACATGGTAACCTGTGCAGCAGTTCAAAAGTGCTGTGCATCACCATTAAAATTGCAGATGAATTGTGTGTTAACGGAAGCCTATGTTTGATGGTTTTCTCCCTTTAATGACATTTTGATATATTTTTCGTGTGTTTTTTTGAATGTTTAAATATGGCTTCCCCTTTGTGGGCCTGTTTAGGCCAAAGCCAGCAGATAGTAGTAGTGGTCTATTTGGATTAGGGTGAGCCTCTTCTTGGCTGGCCACACTCTTTTGCTGTGTCTGAGATTCCAGTTCACAATGCCATTGTCACAGTCTGATGAGGACAATTGGATGATACCATCTGAAAACAGTTGGAACAAAACCTTTAGCTTTCCAAACTGAATACTGGGTGAGAGAGATAAATTTAGTTTTAATGCAATACTCACAAACAGTGTTAAACAATTGAAAAAATAAAAAAAAGAAATAATTTTATTGGAAAAAACGTCTAAATACGGGACAAAATAGCATGTTTCCTTTACAACAAGCAAGGCTGTGCTGTGTTTCAGGACCACATGTAAAAGGCACAAACTTTCAACACAATAAAACACAGAGCGGAAGGACCATCCCTCTTTTATAGGAACCTAAATTCCTACACTATACTCTCTAAGTCTGGACTGAGTCTTGATATCTTTCTGACCGTGAAAGTCATTAACAGGAGAGGAGACAAGATGTACCCTATACAACATAAGAACATCAGAAATTTGTTTAGCTAATAGCTTAGATGTCCTAAATTTATCAATTGGTTAATCTTAATATAAAGTATGGGAGCACAATTCTCTTTTCAAAAGTGGTTCAGAGTACTTCCACCAGATACTACAGGATTCACAATTGTAAGGTTTCTCCAAGTCTGCTAAAGAAGTCTGGAATGACTGGAAAACTCCCTGAAGTATCTATGCAAGAAGAAAGAGGAGGTCTAATGTTCAATGACTAGGATGGAGTGCTCAATTCTTCTCATCGATCTGAGGTTCAATTATCCAAAGAAAGCAGGAAACAAAAGAGGTTGGAAGAAAGGAGGTATGCAACATGAATGCTGAGCTGCTTAGGGTGGACTTATAGCCAAAATATATTCCGAGACAGCATTCACATGCCATTGTGACACCAATTTATGAATCCCCTCCACCCCAATCCCCAACTCAGCAGATGCAGCAGTCGCAGCAAACACAGTGCATTCTGGGATAAGCAATCTCAACTACCAACCATCCCAGTACTTTCATCACAATTTCTGGAGACCTTAACCGTGTTTCAAATTCGCTGCAAGCTGTTGTGTAAATGAGAATGGTGGCAAAAGTGGATGGCATCAGGAAATATCCCCTCCAACCCCTCCAGGAGGGGCTCTCTTGGCGTACTTTTTGCCACTGGCTCATTCCACCATGACATGTAAAGAAGCAGTCTTGTGGAGTTTTTTCTTCCTGCTGCTATCATGCAATTCAATGCTTCCTCCTGACATTTCAATTTTGATACTCTTTAAGTTCATTTAGCAATTTTTGCACAATTTACATTTCTCTATCTATCTGTTATACAGAGGACACAAACAACGTCAGAGTTGGTGCACCACCCTGGTGACCCTGTAAAATTACAAAAAAATTTAAGCACTAGAGCTGAAAATAGAACTAATTTCAAAATGGCTGAACTACCAGTCATATGGGTTTCAGGTCTGTGAAAGGCAGGTTCAGGAGGGCGGATAACGGTAGTGATGTTAGTGGTGGAACGACCGTCAATCTTCTGTTCGGTAGAGGAAGGAAGAAAGATGGCATTTGAACACAGCGCCAACCTCTGGTTTGGCTATCTATCTATCTATCTATCTATCTATCTATCTATCTATCTATCTATCTATCTATCTATCTATCTATCTATCTATCTATCTATCTATCTATCTATCTATCTATCTATCTATCTATCTATGTTCTTTATTTTTCTGTAGCAACAACAACATCAACAACAATAACAACATTTATTTATATAGCATATATTCATACAACAGTGTAGCTCAAATGGCTTCAAAAGAAAGTTACAAGAAGAGAAAAAAAAATAAGTAGCTGTAAACATCTAAATTTCTCTTGGGATTAATAAAGTTTTTCAAATCTAAGCAAAATTTTTTAAACTAATCTAATCTAATCTAAGAAGTGTGCACTTCCAGTAATACTCCAGTGCCCACAGTATAGGCTGAGGAGTGTCATCCTTTGCATCCATCCATCCATCCATCCATTGTCTCCCGCTTATCCGAGGTCGGGTCGCGGGGGCAGCAGCTTGAGCAGAGATGCCCAGACTTCCCTCTCCACGGCCACTTCTTCTAGCTCTTCTGGGAGAATCCCAAGGCGTTCCCAGGCCAGTCGAGAGACATAGTCCCTCCAGCGTGTCCTGGGTCTTCCCCGGGGCCTCCTCCCGGTTGGACGTGCCCGGAACACCTCACCAGGGAGGCGTCCAGGAGGCATCCTGATCAGATGCCCGAGCCACCTCATCTGACTCCTCTCGATGCGGAGGAGCAGCGGCTCTACTCTGAGCCCCTCCCGGATGACTGAGCTTCTCACCCTATCTTTAAGGGAAAGCCCAGACACCCTGCGGAGGAAACTCATTTCAGCCGCTTGTATTCGCGATCTCGTTCTTTCGGTCACTACCCATAGCTCATGACCATAGTTGAGGGTAGGAACATAGATCGACTGGTAAATTGAGAGCTGAGCCTTGCGGCTCAGCTCCTTTTTCACCACGACAGACCGATGCAGCGCCCGCATTACTGCGGATGCCGCACCGATCCGCCTGTCGATCTCACGCTCCATTCTTCCCTCACTCGTGAACAAGATCCCAAGATACTTGAACTCCTCCACTTGAGGCAGGATCTCGCTACCAACCCTGAGAGGGCACTCCACCCTTTTCCGGCTGAGGACCATGGTCTCGGATTTGGAGGTGCTGATTCTCATCCCAGCCGCTTCACACTCAGCTGCGAACCGATCCAGAGAGAGCTGAAGATCACGGCCTGATGAAGAAAACAGGACAACATCATCTGCAAAAAGCAGTGACCCAATCCTGAGCCCACCAAACCGGACCCCCTCAACGCCCTGGCTGCGCCTAGAAATTCTGTCCATAAAAGTTATGAACAGAATTGGTGACAAAGGGCAGCCCTGGCGGAGTCCAACTCTCACTGGAAACGGGTTCGACTTACTGCCGGCAATGCGGACCAAGCTCTGGCATCGATCGTACAGGGACCGAACAGCCCTTATCAGGGGGGCCGGTACCCCATACTCTCGGAGTACCCCCCCACAGGATTCCCCGAGGGACACGGTCGAATGCCTTTTCCAAGTCCACAAAACACATGTAGACTGGTTGGGCAAACTCCCATGCACCCTCCAGGACCCTGCTAAGGGTATAGAGCTGGTCCACTGTTCCGCGACCAGGACGAAAACCACACTGTTCCTCCTGAATCCGAGGCTCGACTATCCGACGGACCCTCCTCTCCAGGACCCCTGAATAGACTTTTCCAGGGAGGCTGAGGAGTGTGATCCCTCTGTAGTTGGAACACACCCTCCGATCCCCCTCTTTAAGAAGGGGGATCACCACCCCGGTCTGCCAATCCAGAGGCACTGTCCCTGATGTCCATGCGATGTTGCAGAGGCGTGTCAACCAAGACAGTCCTACAACATCCAGAGCCTTGAGGAACTCCGGGCGTATCTCATCCACCCCCGGGGCCCTGCCACCAAGGAGTTTTTTGACCACCTCGGTGACCTCAGTCCCAGAGATGGGGGAGCCCACCTCTGAGTCCCCAGGCTCTGCTTCCTCATTGGAAGGCATGTTAATGGGATTGAGGAGGTCTTCGAAGTACTCCCCCCACCGACCCACAACGTCCCGAGTCGAGGTGAGCAGTGCACCATCCCCACCATATACAGTGTTGACACTGCACTGCTTCCCCTTCCTGAGACGCCGGATGGTGGACCAGAATCTCCTCGAAGCCGTCCGAAAGTCGTTCTCCATGGCCTCCCCAAACTCCTCCCACGCCCAAGTTTTTGCCTCAGCAACCACCAAAGCCGCATTCCGCTTGGCCTGCCGGTACCTATCAGCTGCCTCCAGGGTCCCACAGGACAAAAGGGTCCTGTAGGACTCCTTCTTCAGCTTGACGGCATCCTTCACCGCCGGTGTCCACCAACGGGTTCGGGGATTGCCGCCACGACAGGCACCGACCACCTTACGGCCACAGCTCCGGTCAGCCGCCTCAACAATAGAGGCACGGAACATGGCCCATTCGGACTCAATGTCCCCCACCTCCCTCGGGACATGGTCGAAGTTCTGCCGGAGGTGGGAGTTGAAGCTACTTCTGACAGGGGGCTCTGCCAGATGTTCCCAGCAGACCCTCACAACACGTTTGGGCCTACCAGGCCTGACCGGCATCCTCCCCCACCATCGAAGCCAACTCACCACCAGGTGGTGATCAGTTGACAGCTCCGCCCCTCTCTTCACCCGAGTGTCCAAGACATGTGGCCGCAAGTCAGACGACACGACCACAAAGTCGATCATCGAACTGAGGCCTAGGGGTGTCCTGGTGCCAAGTGCACATATGAACACCCCTATGCTTGAACATGGTGTTCGTTATGGACAATCCGTGACGAGCACAGAAGTCCAATAACAAAACACCGCTCGGGTTCAGATCGGGGGGGCCATTCCTCCCAATCACGCCCTTCCAGGTCTCACTGTCATTGCCCACGTGAGCATTGAAGTCTCCCAGCAGAACGAGGGAGTCCCCAGAAAGGTATGCCCTCTAGCACCCCCTCCAGGGACTCCAAAAAGGGTGGGTACTCCGAACTGCTGTTCGGTGCATACGCACAAACAACAGTTAGGACCCGTCCCCCCACCCGAAGGCGAAGGGAGGCTACCCTCTCGTCCACCGGGGTAAACCCCAATGTACAGGCTCCAAAACGGGGGGCAATAAGTATACCCACACCCGCTTGGCGGCTCTCACCGGGGGCAACTCCAGAGTGGTACAGAGTCCAGCCCCTCTCAAGGAGATTGGTTCCAGAGTCCAAGCTGTGCGTCGAGGTGAGTCCGACTATACCTCTCAACTTTGCGCACTAGCTCAGGCTCCTTCCCCTTCAGAGAGGTGACATTCCACGTCCCAAGAGCCAGCTTCTGTAGCCGAGGATCGGACCGCCAAGGTCCCCGCATTCGGCCACCACCCAACTCACACTGCACCCGACCTCCTTGGCCCCTCCCATAGGTGGTGAGCCCATGGGAAGTCATCCTTTGCATCTGAATTCAAATGTTTCATTTAAATAAAAAGTATTGCTTTTCTGACTTGTCTGCATTTTTCAAAGAAGAATGATATTGTTGAATGAAGAGCACTTATTATCAGCAAGTAACAAGTTCATAGGGAATATGGCTACATTCAGCATGAACTTAAAACGGCGAGTGCTGCTTGGAAAATGCAATACACGATCGGCTTTGCCAATGTAAGTTAAGTATGTCTGGTTTTATGATCAAAGCTTAAGTCAAATATTTATTGTGCTTTCTTGAATCTTTTTTCATAGGCTATGAATAAAATATGAAAATATTGACTTTTCATCATTCGATGAAGTAACAAAAAAAAAGAAAAGCATTCAGAGCAATGAAAATAGCAGCTCAGGTGTTGCATTTCAAAGGACTAACTTTGGTAAGTGCTGAATGGGACTGCTGAGTGTTTTCCTGTAATTGATGTTATGTTATCCTAGGGCAACTGTCTGAGGAACAATGTTTAATACATTAACAAAATGAGGTTTAAGAGTTGGAACAGTCCATTTAGCCAGTCAAGCTCACTTATTTATTAAATAAACAACAAAGTTAAACCAATATCTTGTAAATTCAGAAAGCATTCAAACCCCTTCACTTTCTGCAATTTGTTGTATTATAGGTCTCATTTCATATTGATAAATTTCCCATTTTTGCCCATCAATCGATACACAATAATCCATAATGACAAAGTGACAACATTTCTTCAGAAAAATCAGCAAATTTATTAAAAATCCAACACATAAGCTTGATTGTGCTTTGTGCTTTCCTTTGGTATAGTGGTAATAATAAAATAATTATTTACATTTATATAACGTTTTTCTCAATACTCAAAACTCTGTCAACAGGATGCACTCTCTCTATATATATATATATATAGCAGTCAGCTCTGAAATGACACACCACCTTACAGGAGCGCCACCCTTTTATACTAAGTGGACCGGAAGGGGTGGGGCTTCCTTGACTTTGTTGCCCTCAAGGGGCGGTGTCTCAAAGCTGTGAGGGAAAAAGGAGACAAAACAGTTAGCGACAGTGCCCCCTCTTATCCTGGGATGGCACCACATATCTTAGGTGAGCCCTGAAGGTGAGCCTGTGCCATGCATATGTGAGATTATCTATCTATCTATCTATCTATCTATCTATCTATCTATCTATCTATCTATCTATCTATCTATCTATCTATCTATCTATCTATCTATCTATCTATCATTATATAGTGCCTTTCATATCTATTTATCTATCATATAGTGCCTTTTATTTCTATCTGTCTATTCATCTTATTCCATGCTAAAGTGAAACAAACTGCCGATGCCTTTAGGAATTGTGAAGATGTGAATTAGATCCACACATGTTGGCTGTTCTGTTTAACACTGAAGAACTTTAGCTCTGTTCCAGTTAATAAACGTGTTTCTGTGAACCATGAGTATATTTTTTGTTTATTTATTGTAATACAAAATGTGCTTAACCTGTGGTGGGTTGGCACCCTGCCCGGGATTGTTTCCTGCCTTGTGCCCTGTGTTGGCTGGGATTGGCTCCGGCAGACCCCCCGTGACCCTGTGTTTGGATTCAGCGGGTTGGATAATGGATGGATGGATGAAAATGTGCTTAACATGTCACTTAAAGTACAAATAATGTCACCATTTACATTTTTGTCTAAATCAAGGTGTTTAAGTTTGGCTCTGGACGGCCAGAGTGGCTGCAGGTTTTTGTTAATACAATTTCTTACTGATAAGCTATTTATTGCTCCTAAAGCCATTATGGTTCAATCAGCTCTTTTGAACTCCATTAACTCGCTTAAGATGCACACCCATTAATTGTTTCTTTTAGTCTTAAAGAGCTACATTCATTGGTTTTGATTGCTTCTTGTTTTCTTGACTGGATGATAATTGACAATGAGATACAAATATCAAAAGTATTAGGAAGTCACCATCATGGTTGGTTTGCCACATTTACACTTGTGTTTGACCATGATATCCATCCATTATCCAACCCGCTATTTCCTAACTACAGGGTCACGGGGTTGATCATGACATACCTGTTGTAATAAAATATTGGGAAAAAATGATGTGCAATTTTCTAATCTGCTTAATCCAGACCAGGGTCACCAGAGTTGGATCTGTCCTTGCTAACATAAGGGTGTAAGACAGGAACAAACCCTGGGTAGGACACAAGTCCATCATAGGATGAGCACAGCCACACTTGGGTCAATCCACTGAACATTCATGTCTTTGGATGTTGGGAGAAAACCGGAGCACCTGAAGGAAACCATGCAGACACAAGGAGAACATGCAACCACCACACTGAGAGGACCTGGGACACAGACCCATGTCTCCTTACTGTGAGGCAGCAGTGCTACTATTGTGCCATACCTGTGAAATACAAGAAAAAGAAAAATCTGATACACTGGGAATTGGGAATCTGCTGTGTGCCACAAATGATTTGGATAATACTTTCTAAGAAAAGAAACATCTATAATATAACAATGAAAGGCGTTTAATTAAACAACAATGTCCATTTTCAGAAAGGACTTACTTCTAATTAAGAAAATGAGTTGGAATAAAAAAACCTGAAGGCAGTGCAGCCCCCCATGTCTTAACTTAACATAAGGTAACATTGCTAAATCTGCCTAATCCACTATTTCAGGGGTCCAGAGCACTAGGAGGAAGGCAGGGCCAGCTCTGGATGGGATTCTTCCCATTGGGCCAGTTTGGAATATCCCAGTTAATCAAACCTGCAGAGATGCAGGAGACAAAAACAGAACACCTTGCAGAAAACGTTACTTGCATTTTACTTCTGACTTTCTATCATTTTTCAGGTTACAGGAGTAAGGATTGTAGGCTCCAACAGCTTTTGGTTGATTTAAATGCATAAATTCCAAGACAATGTTTATCTCTAGTTCTTTCTGTGCTGTACATTTCCAAAATTTAATCCATAAGATTTCATTTGCATATCTTTCTAGTTTGCAGTTTTTCAGCTAATGCGAAACTGTATAAATGCCAATAGCCGGTCTTATTGACATAGTGTGTGTATATTGAGGGATTGGGGGGGTCATTCTTGTTACAGTTTACTAAGGTGCTGAGTGAATTTCTTTTTTATTTTAATATAAATTGAATCAGAGTTGATTTAACCTCATAGAAATATAATAAAAATGTCATATATCTGAAATGCTAGAATGGAAACACAAGATACCAAGCAATCATTTTTATCACTATGCCATTTTTATTGCTGTTGCATGCAGAATGGATATCCCTGACCTTTCGATACACACTCAAGCATATTGAGCTGATATTCTGAGAAACAATTTCAAGTTTCTTTTCATTCATCCATCTGTACACTTTTTCATTATCAGCTCTCCTTAATTTAATGAAGGCAATTGTCATTTCTCTGTAATTGTTACAGTTCCATTCTCAATCAAGTTAAACGAGTCACTATTTTAATGTGTTGTAGTAGTTTTGACAGAGGATCAAGTAGTGACCAGCAGTTATGTGAAGCACAGGCCAGGAGTGAGGCTTGTTGTGGCAGTGATAACTCTTGTTGGTATACCAGATAAACTGCTTTACCGTCAATGGGGGAGTCTATGCCCATCAGTATGAAGGGTGTGCTCAATATTTTAGTAATAGCAGAGCCATCAAAGATAAGGAAGGCAAATCTATTGGTGGAAGTCAGAAGTCAGTCAAGACAGGCTTGTCAGATCCCCTATTAAGGGGATATTTGACTTAACAACTGCTGATTACTGATCTGGGAGCATCAGATTGCACAATAGAAATCCCAGAGGATGACAAATTACGCGTCACGTTTCCAAAGTATCGTGAGCGCACTGCTTTTCTGAAAGACAATAGTTGGTGCTTTTGAGGTATAGTAATTTCAGCCACAATCTCGGCTCTTGTTTTCATTTTTTGTTTTCTATTGTGGTGCATAAAACATCAGACAGATGAGCCGTTCTTCTGTTTGTGAGGTCAAAAACACCTCTTTTCTCATACTTGCAGTTTATGTTGTGACCAATAGGGGGTGATGCAGCTCTCCAAACCCCAGGCAGAACCTCACAAACACAAGTCCTGGGTGCAAATTCATGTTTTATTAATGCAAATGCCTCTCGCAAGCTTCTCCAAAAGTTGCACTTCTCCTCTACACTTTCCAGGCAAGCTTTGTCCATCCTTCATAACCAACTCCAACTCTCCTGGATGAGCTTGAGCAGCTTCTTTTATGGTGGACCCTGGAGTACTTCTGCTGCTATGGCACAGGCCGATGGAAGCAAATCTGGATCAATCAGAAATCTCATAAAGCAGGAAAGTGTAACTTCTTGAAGCACCTCGTCGAGGCTCCCATAGAACCTAACAGGGCTTCCCCACTGAACTACTATTCCCAGCATTCCCTGTGGGTATCTGAATGAGTGCTGAAGCCCAGGGACGGTGCCTGTCTAGCTAGTCAGGAGAGCATACACTTTGGAAAAAGGGCCTTCCCCTGATCACTCCATTATATTGGCCTCCCAGCCAGTTAAGGGATTGGCACCAATCTCAGCTGGGATGCCAGCTGATGTGTGCTGTCCTTTAGAATGTGTGTTACAGAGAGCTCATCGGTTGTCAGCTCTGGTATACACAGAGTCCATCCATACAACTTGTATTTCATTTGGTTCTTGAACACTGGACTGAGTAGGAGTCCCAGCAAAAAATTTTAAGGATTTTTTTTTGTTGTTGTTTAATTAAGAAATCCAAGTCTAACATTATTTTTGGGTTGGAAACAAAATCAGCAAAGTTTACTGGTGACATTGTAGTTTAGGTACTGCATAAATGCATCCATTTCTCAGTCACTCTTTTGTAACAAGACCTTAACAAAGGCTTCTTTGGGTCTTCATAGCACTTATAACACATCAGTGAAGTATTTGTTCATCTCTGCAGTGTGACCTACTAGCAAAACTTCACTTTGGAGTGGTCTGAAGGGGCTTCACTGAGATGCGTTTCTCTTAATATTATGTATTTAGCATAAGAATCCTGTGAATCCTTCATATTAACAAGTCATTTTACCATTGTGTCAATATGCCACACTGCACAGACATGAATGACTGACCTATTGATTATGATGACACTCTTATGTAGCAAGACCATAACAAAGGCTTCTTTAGGTGTTACTAACAGTTACAAAGCATCAGCAGAGTGCCAGTTCATCTGTGCAATATGGCCACCTAAATAACTTCACGCTGAAATGGTCAGAAGTGGCTTAAGTGAGACATTTGTCTCTTGATATTGCATACTTCAGTATAAGGCTTGTGAATCCTTTGTATTCATAAATAATTTTACCCGACCATTAAATGCCACACTGCAGGGAGATGAATAAACATTTTACTGCTGCTATGTAAGCGTCATTAACACCAAAAGAAGTTTTTGTTAAGGTTTTGTTGCATACATGCATTTTTGCAGTACCTAAACTAAAGCGTTACCTTTATATTTTATATTGCCACCTTGAACATGTGAATATGTCCTTAACAGCAGGAATTTAGATAGAACAAAGGTGTATTTTACTATTCAGTTGATAATTAAGGACCACTTATAGCTTTTAAAATCTGTTTTAATCATTGCTTAATATAGTTTTTTGTTTGTTTCTTTTTTTCAATTTCCATAGTAATACCAGTGATATGGAATTTTATTTAGTAAGGGTTATAGCAATTGGAAGGCTGCCAGTTCAAATCCCATAAACGTTGGAAGTGACTCTGCCCTACTTGAGCAAGGCCTTTAATATTGCTCTGTCCTGAGTATGACATTAATCTGCATCCAACCCCGCAAGCAGGTCCTCCAACTTATAGGGTACAACTTGATTGGTACCCCAGCCACCATCAAAAACCTCACACTTTTCCAGTGTGGTGCTGAGGTGTCACCTGCTACACTTGGGTCCCAATCCAGGTGGTTGATATGTAATGGGTGCAGAAACTGCAATAAGCATATGCTCCAAATCCTTGTAGAATTAAAACATTAGCACAAACACAGAATATAAGGGCAACACAAATCAATCAGTTTAACCAAAAGCAATTAGGCCTTCATCAATAGGCTAAGCTGATGTGTCTAAAGCTTGAAGTTATCACAACCAGAATCACGTCAAAATAAAAGTATTTATATGAAAACAATGTGACGGTGAATCTTTAGAATCGCCACACCTGTGCCACATCCCCATTATAAATAGGAGAAGCATGAGTACGGGGGGAGAGAGAAAGAGGAAATAATGAAGAAAAAGAGATCGAAGAAATGGACGGAGGTTAAGGAGAGAAGGAGGCAGAAAGTCGTGGCGAGAGAGCAGGCTCGCTGATAAATGTAAGCAGCTGGGAGGAGAGCCTCAGAGTAGGAGTGTTAGGCCGACACTCAGTAGGGCAGTATGAAGCTGAGCAATTTCAGGAGCTGGAGTGTCCCAGGAGGTGGTTGGCGTCAGGGAGTCTTGGGAGAGTGAGCCCAAGTGTGAGCACCCTAATTGTTGGGGGTACCTGAGTTTCGGTCCGGCAGGAGCTGTACGGAGCCAGGGGACAGAAGGCTACCAGACTAGCTAGAGAAGGTCAGTTGCAGCTGCAAGTAGGGTGACTCCCCTGTTGCAAAGCCCGATGGGAGAAGCAGGGGAGCCGCCACGTAGAAGGAAGAAGGCACCGGGTTTATAAAATGGGACTGTTTCCAGCCTGTTGTTTTTAACCTCGTTTAAACTGAATTTATTTAGTTGAATTATTTTAAAATCCACTTTTTTTTAAATGGATTATTTAGTTATTGAAACATTTTGAAGCACTACCCTATCCCGATGGGCACTATTTTGGTTTTGTTTGTTTTAATAAAAGTACAGTTGCAAACCCAGCCACAGGGAATGCACAAACCAGTGTGTTTCTTTGTGACGGTCCCAAGCCCAGATGAATGGGGAGGGTTATGTCAGGTAGGGCATCCGGTGTAAAATTTTGCCAAATCAATATGCGGACAAAGATGATCTCCTTTGGCAACCCCTAACGGGAGCAGCCGAAAGAAGAAGAAGAATAAAAGCACAATTGCACTTTTGCACCGTTCCCTTGCTCAATTTAATTTGTCCCCATCTGCCAGTTCATCCGGTTACATTACCGACGGTGGTGGGTTCAAGAGGCTTCCAGAAGAGAAGTGGGAGCATGGAGCAGGTGACACTGTCACATTGTGTCTTTGTATGTTTGGATCTTAGTGCATCATTTGATACTGTAGCCAGTGGTTCCCAAACTCGATCCTGGGGACCCACTGTGGCTGCAGGTTTTTGTTTCATTGGACTCTCAGCCTAAACAAGTGAGTCATTATTTCCCATTTTCTGTGTTTTGGAGTCAATGTAGAAATTACAAACTAAGTTTGGTAGATTTTTATTGAAATATAATAAGCAGTTACAGTATATGCAAGTCGTTAACAGTATTTTCAACCTAATTTTCATTCTGCTTTACCTGCTGTTCTGGTTATTTAATTGATTATTTACTAATTAGCGAGTCTGACACTGAAGTCGTTGCTGCTTTCGTCATCCCGGGTGTCTGCTGTGCTGGTTGTTAATTGTCACTATTAGGGTTAAATGAAGGGAGCAAACTACACACGAAAAAAACAAAAGAGGGTTAAGCAATTATAGCTTTAGAAAAATATAGAAATATTTCTAAATGTCTTATGAATGTAAAAACCATACTGTTGCGTTTTTCTGAATAAAAGAATAAAAAAGAGCAGCTAATTAAATAAGAGCAGTTGTTATTGATTATTATCACTGATTATAAATCTGGTTGGAACAAAAAACCTGCAGCTACAGTGGGGTCCCTGGGACCGAGTTTGGAAAGCACTGCTGTAGACCATATGCTTCTATTTAATATGTTAACGCATTGTGTGGGCATCTCTAGGACTGCCTTAGACTGGTTCATTACTTATTTGGCAGAAAGGAGTTTCTCAGTTAGGGTGGGTGACTACATGTCAGTCCCAGCATCCTGGTCGTATGGAGATCTGGAGAACTGGGATCTGTTCTTGGGCCAGTGTTATTTTCCTTATACATTCTTCCTTTAGATCAAGTTTTAAGTTCTGTTAAAGATATTTCATATCACATTTATGTTGATGATATTCAGCTTTCATTCTCTTTTAAACCACAACACCTCCATAAATTATCTGCCCTGGTTGAATGTCTGAGTGAAATTAATAAATGGCTAGCTGCTAATTTTTTACATCTCAAATCTTAAAAAACTGAGGCTTTAATTATTGCTCCATTAAATCTGCACGCAGAGATCAGTCTCAGATTATTGGCTGTTTCACCCAACTTTACATCTTGTGTCCACAACCTGGGTGTTATGTTTGACCAGTCTTTAAACCTTGATGCTCATGTCAAGTCCTTATCTCACTCTTGTTTTATCATCTAAGGATTATATCAAAGCTAAGAGCAATAGTATTGAAGGCTCAGATGGAGACGTTAATGCATTCTTTTATTTTTTCACATCTTGATTATTGTATTTCTTTATTTACATGCTTAAACAGGATGTTGCTGCTGTGACTTCAGTCTATTCAGAATGCTGCTGCTAGATGGTTAACCCGTTGCAGTAAGTGGTCTCACATTACTCCAAGTTTACCTTCACTTTGTTGGCTTCCAGTGGAATTTAGAATCCGTTATAAAATATTGGTAATTGTCTTTAGAGCTCTACATGGTCAAACACCACGATATATTTCAGATTGTTTACTACCAGTCGCTCACTTAGCTCATCTAACCAAGGTCTTCTTATTGTTGCACGTACTCAGCTAAAGACTCGTGGGGATCGGGTTTTTCAGGCTGTTGCACTAAAATGGTGGAATAGCCTTCTTTGTGCTTTATGGGCTGCTAATACAACTGATATTTTTAAAAAACAGCTGAAGAGGCACCTTTTAAGGTTAGCATATGGGTAGTTGTTTATGGCTCTTCCCGTTTCATGTTCATTTGTAGAAATGTTAGTTTATTTTATTTTTCATTGTTTGTAACTCTGTGTGTTAATTGTATTCTAAGGTGCACAGCACTTTGTGACTCTGTCTGCGAAAGGCGCTTTATAAATAAATAAAACAAGCAAGAATCTTGAAAAAACAAAGCACTAAATCATTAACCAGATAACTAAGAATATTCACATGCAAAAGGACTTTCATACTCTGTTTTACAATATTTCCATAAATCTGGACATAGTTTCCCAAGTAGCACCAGCTTATAAAGTGCAGTATGTCACAATGAGTAATGGTTGAAGTCACCTCCCTAGCAACAACACATTGTGATATGGTAGTGAACCACAAGAAAAGAAGGTATTGGCAAAATAAAAGAAAAAATTGCAATAAATAATTTAATCTTTTTTCCTTTAGTTAAAAATGAAAAACTAATAACACATATGAAACTTAGATAGATAGATAGATAGATAGATAGATAGATAGATAGATAGATAGATAGAGTACTAGGGTGTTGTACCATGTTAGCCATTATGAATGTAGAGAAAAGCCAAGCAAAATGACACCTTTTATTGGCTAACTAAAAAGATTACAATATGCGAGCTTTCGAGGCAACTTAGGCCCCTTTTTCTCTTGCCTGAAAAAGGGGCCTGAGTTGCCTCGAAAGCTTGCATATTGTAATCTTTTTAGTTAGCCAATAAAAGGTGTCATTTTGCTTGGCTTTTCTCTACATAGATAGATAGGTAGATAGATTTGACTTAAGATGGCGTTCTTTAAAAGCCTGTGGAGGAAGTGATGTCATCAGAGCTGGAACTGGAAGTGACATCGGCAGCAGCACCAAAACCAGAAGTGGCATCATTGGCATCATTGGAACCAGAAGTGACATCATCGATAGTGCCGGGACCAGGCAAGATTTCCCGAGAATGGTCTGTAAGGGATTGAGAGAGACAATTAGTGCACCTCGCCGCCCCCTGGTCAGGCATGGAATTACAATTATTCAGGCCCTTTAGTTGTCTCCTATTCACATGTGTGTGACAATAGATCGACAGTAATAGCCAGTGTCTTCAGGCTAGACTGAGTCTGTAATCCCCTGCCACTTAAGTGACTTGGAACCCCGGACATTCGGTGGACAGCATTATCTATTATACCACTTTCCAATAGAAATTGTAATCAGAGCTGCTGGTCTGGCATTTGATGGTCCCCACTTTTCCAGAATGTCTAGCCACTGCTGACTGATGCAGAGTCAGGATGAACTAACTACTGGAACCTGCAGAAAAGAACAATGAAATAGAATAAGAAAGATGTTGGGTCAAGTTGTTTTTAGCCTTCTTAGATAGATAGATAACAACAACAACATTTATTTATATAGCACATTTTCATACAAATAATGTAGCTCAAAGTGCTTTACATGATGAAGAAAAAGGAAAAAAAAGACAAAATAAGAATTAAAATAAGAGAACACTAATTAACATAGAATAAAAGTAAGGTCCGGTGGCCAGGGAGGGCAGAAAAAACAAAAAACTCCAGATGGCTGGAGAAAAAATAAAATCTGCAGGGGTTCTGAGGCCACGAGACCACCCAGCCCCTCTAGGCATTCTACCTAACATAAATGACCTCAATTAGTCCTCATGGTATTCAGGTTCTCATGGAAGGACTTGATGATGACGGTCATGTGGACTTCTGGTCTTTAATCTATCAATGTAGGGATATCACGGTGCTTTTATTAGGTAGTAGTGGTGCAGATCGCCACCACGGAAAACTGGAAAAAGAAGAGAAGAGAGAGTAGGGGTTAGTACAAATTTTGGAGCCACCATGAATAGTTATTATAATGAATTGAATATACAGAGCATCAGGATTAAACTAAAATGAAGTTATGAGAAAGCTATGTTAAAGTAATGTGTTTTCAGCAGATAGATAGATAGATAGATAGATAGATAGATAGATAGATAGATAGATAGATAGATAGATAGATTTACCAAACCCACGCATCTTTGAAATGTGGAAGACACCCACACAGACATAGGGATGAAAATAACAAACTCCACTCAGGACTATTTATTTATGTAGTTATTTATTTGATCTCAGCACATTTTCATCAATTCTAAGTATTTCAAGATGAGCCTCAAATAACAAGACATTAAACAGAGGAGCAGCTTTCCTGGTCCCTTTTCCACTGTAAATTCTTGGTATCTGCAGATTCTATTTGCACCATGCGTAGCAGAAAAAATTCAGAGAGGCCTATTGCACATGAATGATATGTGAGATTGAGTAATAACAGGTCTTAGATGTCCACGGCTGTACGTGCACTACACTGAATGGACCATGGTGTGTCTACCCAGTGCTAAAAGGCAAGAGTAAGATGTTGATATCCATTTGTGAAGGGGACCAGGGAGTGCAATTAATCCCCAAGGATGAGGAATTTCCAGAAAAGACCTCTTTATATTTCACACATTCGTGTCAATGTGAGGGCCCTAAATTATGTCAGCAGTCATGGCGCACAAACCCTCGTTCCTCCAGAATTTTGTGACTGTGCATTCCTGTGCGTATCAACTGTGCATGTGATAGACAAGAAAACGTCGGCCTATTCAAGGAACAGTTGCATGAATTTGTATAAAATGATTCATTGTTACCCACATCTATACAATCCAACATTAAAAGCACACAGAGAAGGCCATATGTGTACAAATTCACAGTTAATAATCGCACAAACCCTAGGCAATGATGAAAGTTTGTGCAATCAAAAACTAAAATATCTGTGAGGTCAATTTTGAAAGGCAATGAAAAAACTTTGGAAGAAAGCCAGGGGATTGTGCAATCACCAAGTGTCACACACTCAACACTTGAACAAAAAACAGACCAGGGTATGCATCATGTCCGCAGCTGTCTGTGCCCAGGTGTGAACAAGCTTTTAGTGTGGGTCACAGGCTTGCACACTGATTAATTCCCTGCCCTTTGCACACCCCGAATGTTGCTACTACCAATTGGATTATTTAGTGAGGTCCTCAGATCGGCCCTGCTGAAGCCACTCACGGCCTCTAGCAGATTTCTTAAAAGATAACTGAACTTGACTGTAGAGGAAGTAAAAGTCATAACAAGGTTTCTGTAGGTGAACCTATGGAAGGATCATTACAGAACCTCAAGAGGTCAGAGTTCATCCACATGACACCAGCTCTGCCTGCCAATCGGCCCACCGAGCAGGGGTCCCTCTGGAAGCTAACTCCGTTTTTTCTTTTGAATCAAGATGTGGCTTCCGTATCCTCTGGGATTTTTGGGAATCTGTGGATAAAGAAAATTGATTGTACAGTATATGTAACATCAAGCAGCTGCTTGAATATTTGTTGAAGGAGTAGAAAAAGAGATGACAGATTAATTAATAGATGAATCCATTGTAGCTTACAAAATAAGGTACATTGTTCCTATTCTTAGAAATATCTTTTAAATATCTAAATAGTAGCTCTGATTCATCAAGCACCCTTCTTCTCAAATGCGCCTAAATCAAATTAATTTATTCAATTGTGTTTTTCACAGTTTGTTAAATGAGACTGGTAATATTTAGTTTGTCTGAATATTAGGAATGCTAACTGTGTCATACATCTAAAATGGGTTAAAATCTCAATAAACAACGTAGACCTCAACATTAATGTTTGCAGTGCACCATGCAATGCAGATGTCTCTGTTACATGCCATTTGGTACAGGATTTGTAAAAGCAGTGTTAATGTGTGTGATGCTCCATGTTTTGGAATGACAAATGCATTGCATTTTATTCTAAAAAATGTTTATGATGCTCCATCTCTTAGAATGACAGAGACATAACAATCAGACGGCCACACATCCGATTATAGTGGATTGTATGATTATTTAGATAGGAGGCAGCTTTTAAGTGAATTAACTGGGAAATCTAACATTATTTTTTCATTTTTAAGCAGGTGTTTAGCAGGCAAGTGCCCTTTCAGACAGAATGCAATACATGCCAAATGCCCATAGGATGTTTTTCAAGAGAGGGAGGATACTGGGATGCATGCAAATAAATTGAAAAATACTGGAATATATGCAAATGTAAAAGTAAATACTGATATAATGTAACACCTAGTAGACAATATATGATTTAAAGCTCAAATAAACTAACTAGAGTGTATATGTTTGTAACAATATGTGAAAGAGATACTTGCCGTCAACATGTTATCATATTTAACTAAAAGTAGCTTCATTGATAAGTAACAAGACCATTGGAAATCATCAGCTGCCCAATTTCAGAAGATGCCACTATCGCCCATTCTTGCATGTTTAATTACCAAGACATTGTATGAAAGAAATGGTTTTGATAAGTAACAAGACCATCAGAAATCATCAGTTGCCCAATTTCAGAAGATGCCACTATCGCCCATTCTTGCATGTTTAATTACCAAGTAAATACTGATATAATGTAACACCTAGTAGACAATATATGATTTAAAGCTCCAATAAACTAACTAGAGTGTATATGCTTGTAACAATATGTGAAAGAGATACTTGCCGTCAACATGTTATCATATTTAACTAAAAGTAGCTTCATTAATAAGTAACAAGACCATCGGAAATCATCAGTTGCCCAATTTCAGAAGATGCCACTATCACCCATTCTTGCATGTTGAATTAATAAGACATTGTATGAAAGAAATGGTTTTGAGAGTACACTAGACACAGTGTTTAGTATGAAAGAGAGGGGGCATAGGAATTATCTGAGAGAGATAGTTTTGAAGACACAAAGAAAATCATGCTGACTGAGGATGAAAGTAACAGGGCCTCCTACAAAATGAAAATGTGCCCCAATGGAGACAAGTGTTACGAGAGAAAAGGCTTTGCAATGGCATGCACTTCTAAAGAGCAACTACAGCTTGATAAAGAAGTAAGGAATCTAAATTTACATGCACATCTTGTTTGGTTTTACAGATGAACATTTATTTGAATCGTTTGGGTTGTATGTTTTGTCCTATTGTCACTCCAAGTGTTTGATATGCCTTATTTCTATTTAAATAATGTTAGGGTATTATCTCACCAAAGCTGTGTTGTTGTTGGCTTAGCAACCAGAGAGACTGTAGAAGATGAGGGTCTGAGTACTTATTCAGGTTATGTAGGATCCTGTAGGCCTTAAGTGTTACAACCTTTCAGAGTTAGTGAAGTGGGAGCAGACGTCGGTCTGTGATCCTGGCAGACACAGACTCCTGATCTTTCTTAGTGTTTGTTGTGGGGGGGAAACTGAGATCAAGTTTGGTCTCAGCTACTGTTGAAGTGTTCGAAAACTTGGAATAAGATTCCAGAAGCGTGTAACCTGCCACTGTTAAGATACTCCAAGGTTCAGTGTTAAATTGTTCAAGGGGTGGAAAACCAGGAAGAGATCTCTTCAGTGTGCAGTTAAGGATTCCAGAGGTAAGTGTCATAGGGGCGTAGATGTAAAATGAGGCAAGTGAGCTCAGGAACATTATTTTGGCAATCCCAGGACTACTTTGTCCACCAATAAAAAGAACCTTAGAAGGATGCAGTGCCGTTCATGGGCACTTTTACAATAAAACACATTGTAAATTATGTTGCTTTTTATCCAAGGGTGTCAACATAGGCTACCACTGCATTGCATCCAAGTAAGTAAAAAGGTGGATGAGGGTGTGTGGTATAGCGGGTCCATGGCTCAGAAAAAGGTGGTTGATTTTTAAATAAATAATCATATCCTGAATATGCAGGCTCCAGTTGGGTGTGGGTGTACGTGAGTGCGTGAATGTGTTTCGCTTTGCGGTTAACTGGGTAACCAGCTGACTGTGCCTCATACACGTGTGGCGGAGGATGGTTTAGTCACACAATTCAGTGATGCCCCTGGGGGAGCGGCTCCTCACATTTGTACCCAGTTAAGAAGCAGAAGGTAAAGGAATCTGCATGGAATAGAAAGCAGGAGAAAACAGAAGATAGGGAAAAAGAAAGAACATTGACTAGGCTGAGAGTGAGCAAGATGAGAAAGAAAGGATGGAGATTGAAAGAAATAGAAAACAAAAATGGGAAGAGAGACAGGAGAGACGGAGAGAGAGCCCATGCAGGACAGAATGGAAACAGGTGGGTGGAACCTCAGGGAGCCTGAGGCCAAAGCGAGGGTGCTCCCAAGAAATAGGAGCCCCCTGACATGTGGTGTCACCGAGGAACAGGCGGTGGGAGATGTACATGGCTTGGCACGGTGGCCCACAGTTGGGTTGGGCATCTTCCTCTGTTGCCAGATCTCATATGGGATAAGCAAAGTAGAAGTTGGCTTTTAAAAGGCAGCATTGGGACACATGAGTTTTAAGAAACAGTGAACAGTCTCGTAGATTTTAACATCAGTTTTTAAAGGATTATTTATTGGATGGACTAGTTTTTTTCTTGGTTTTAACCTACAGTGTCTGCACTTGTTTTTATGGATTATTTATTTACAGAAGACTCTGCACCACACTCTTTGATTTGATTGTTTTTTAATAAAAGCACTGGAGCACTTTTGCACCTACCCCTTGCTGTGCTTATGTGTTGTGTCCTCTTTGGCTGGCTCATCCCTTGGGTATGTTATCAGCAGTAGCGGGTTCAAGAGGCTCCCCGGAAGGATATGGTAGCATAGGGCCAACCCTCACCTTCACAAGGGGCATCTGTTTTCTGGTCGTCATGCTCACATACAAATTATTTTTGTCACAGTGAGCGCCCCCTACTGGTCCAACTCTATAGCTGCTGCTGCTGCACATAACTGACTTGAACTGAGTTACATGCAGCCATTATTTAACCAGCTTTGTCCTGAACAGGCTCACAGTGGGTGCTGGAGCCTATCCCAACAAGCATGGGACACAAGGTAGGAATAAACCCTGGACAGGACACCAGTCCATCGCATGGCCAACACACACACACACATCTCAACCACACACTAGGACCAATTCAGCATTGCCAATCCACCTACAGGTATGTTTCATGTCGTTAGACATCTAATCATTTTCTAACCCACTTTGTCCTGAACAGGGAGAGTTACAGAGGGGGCTTGCTAATTTATCAGGGGCAGGGGGTGAGCAACGGCTTGAGTACTCCTGAGCAAAGCTGCCTTTGACAACATGATGAGCCCGAAGTAAACCATGCAGGCTGAGCTATGGGGGCTTCCTACATTCTGATCACAGAGCTGAGCCCTTCTTCCATGAAATAGTCTGAATCATTTAAATATGAATTATGTCTATGCAGAGGGTAGGAATGAGGAGTGGGGGCACACCGAATGCTATTTTAGGTTTGCTAATCTATCCAAACACCTGGGAGTTCAAGAAGAAGGTGCAATTTAAATATCTATTTCCACAGTTTTTAGAAGTGCATTGCAGTAGGGCTCAATTTAAGAGGGATTTTAATGTGTTTTTAGAGCGACAAAAGGTGTACAATTTGCAATCCTACCATGTCGCCTAGAATGAACTAAAGCTTTTGGCATGCATAAATAATTGTATTCACTTAGCATAATAATAATAATATAAAACTCATGGCAGAAGTCACAATAATGTCTTTGTGAGCTGTCTCCTCTCTGTCTACATGTGTTTACCAGAAGACTCGTCTAGCATGAGCTCTCTAGACTTCAGGTTTTCAGTTTATTAATCAAACTTTTGCTTTACTGAAACTCCAAGTGATTCTTAATGGTACCCTTTACGCATAGTTTTTAATGCACCATGTAATGCACCTGACTGACACTGATCAGGTAAGCCGCATGCTAACAAACACAGCACTTTGTGGTCATCATAGCACCAGGGTTGTATTGTGCCACTGAATGCTCATCCATAACCAATGACGTCAACAACATGGAGCATGAAGAGGAAGGTGGGAGTACACATTGTCTTGTTATTTGGCATCGATTAAGAACACCAGTGAGGAGCTGGAAGAGTGGGCGAAACATGATGATAAGTTAGGCCACCTGGGGAAATACAAGGCATGGAACCCATGTAACACCAGGTTGCGGCAGATAGTTGGTCATTTCTGGAGGGTAAGACTGGACTGCATGTCTGCTTTAGGGGATTGCCAACTGGGATCCCAAGCTGTTTTGTCGTGGGGTGGGTGCGGCAGCACACTGTACCAATGTATGCTCCCAAACATGGCCTGACCTGACCTGATCTATTAAACTGGGATACTGCCAAAGATCTTGCAGCCACTTCTCCAATACGGGTTCCCAATTTCCACTGTCACAGACCTTGAAAAGAAAGTAAATTGCTATCTGAAGAAATGGGTAGGCCTTCCGACCAGCATCAACGTCTATAGCAGGGGTGCGGTTGCTGCAGGTTTTTATTCTGACCCTTTTCCTAATCAGTGACCAGTTTTCACTGCTAATTAACTCCTTTTCCCTTCATTTTAATAGCCCTGTTTTTAAGGATTCAGTCCTCTTTAATTGATTCTTTTCTTCATTAAATGGCAGCCAGATGACCAGCTCAATTGTGATTTCAAATTCCAACCAATCTTTTAATTAGAAGTCGATTCTTGCTGTTAATTAAACCCGTTCTTTAATTCCATAGCTTGTTGCTGCTCTCATTCAACCACAGCAGACATTTCAAAAACTGCTAATTTTTCTGTTTTTTCTACGAACATCATCAAAATGTTTTGGTGACCTGAGAGGTCAACCTTACTGAGACCATCACCTTACTTTATTTTCAGATATTATATGACGAGCAGAGGCGAGCTGCTCATGTGGTGGCTTGTTTTGTGTGTCATTATTGTTCGGTTAAGGAAAAACAGACAACTAAGGGGACTGAGTCAAGTTAATTAAAACTAAAGCAAAACAAGTTAATTAGCAGCAAAAACTGGTCACTAATGAAGAAGACGGTTAGAATGAAAACCTGAGGCCACTACGGCCCTCTAGGACTGGAGTTTGACACCCGTGGTCTATAGGAACACCAGCAAATTGAGGCTCTTCTTGAGGGGAGGAGTTGAAGGTAGTATGTTTCTGCTCATCCGCATTCTTTATTTTCTGTTCAAGTTGCTTTTTATGTTTTTCTTGTTTAAATTCAAGTATTTTTCATATTTATTAAGTTAATTTATGTTCTAATTGCAGTATTTCATTAATAGTTTCTATGTGTAATGATTTGCTCCACTATGTTCTTTGTGAGTGGAGCCCCAAGAGGCAGGGGACCACCCTCAGCCTTGGTCTTGGACTTCTCGGCTCTTTCTCTGTCTTTTGCAAACCTCACATCCGCAATCTTGGTATTATCTTTGACAGTAACCTCTCTTTTGAGAAACAAGTTAATTCTGTAGTCAAAAATTGCATTTTCTAGCTTCGTCTATTAGGTAAGATCAAGCCTTTTTTATCTTCTAAGGATCTTGAGAAAGCCACTCATGCTTTTATCTCTTCTCGCCTTGATTACTGCAACTCGCTGTATTCTGGGATTAGCAAATCCCTGATACGCAGGTTACAGTTGATCCAGAATGCTGATGCTTGCTTTCTGGTTGGGGCAAGAAAGTATGACTCTGTTTCTCCAATATTAGCTTCTTTACACTGGCTGTCTGTCAGTTTTCAAATTGATCTGAAAATCTTGCTGCTAGTTTTTAAATCCTTACATGGGCCTGCTCCTGCCTATTCATCTGAACTGTGTGTTTTACATCAACCATCTAGAGTTCTTAGATCTTCTGGTCAGTTGCCTCTGGTTGTCCCTCGTACCAAGTGTAAAACTAAGGGGGACAGGGCTTTTGCAGCTGCTGCGCCTCGCCTGTGGAACTCTTTACCTCATCACATAAAGGAGTCGTCTACAATTTAACTGTTTAAAACAAGATTAAAGACTCATTTCTATTCACTTGCATTCCGCGACCTTCAGTAATACTGATGGTTTCCTCATTGTGATAATGTAACATTACTTCTATTTATTATTTATTTTATTTATGTTCATTTATTTTATTTCTATTTGTTTTTTTATGTTAATTGTATGTTTTTCCTTCTTTTATTGTAAAGCACTTTGGCCACAGCATTCCTATGTTGTTTTAAATGTGCTATATAAATAAAGTTGACATTGACATTGACATTATCTTCAGAGCAAATCATTCGGTAGTCCATTGAAGTTCCTTTAAATGTGTTTAAAGTGAATATTGAATCTTCTGTTTTTTGGGGACTTTTGCTTCTGTTTTTTTTTTATATACCTGTATTTGCATATTGGGATTTGTTCTTCAAGAATTGCCTCGTGTTTGTTTGGAGATTTAACTAAAAAATATTTTAATTTATAATGTTTCTTCTCTGTGACTACTTCTTTCTGGCAAAATGTTTTACAGTTCCTTTCCCTAGAAGATAATTATTTGTGTATTTTAAAGTTTTAGGACATTTAAGAGATTGTTTTGAAACTTTGTTTAAAACTTTGAAAGCCAGTTCCTCATTTTGGGCCTAGTAGTCCAAATCCTTCCTATGGAGTGTGAAGGTCAACCTGCTTGGGGTGAAACTAATTCTAGGCAAAGAAAAAATAAACCTGGCCTGGCATGAAGTGCCTTTAGGAGGCCTCACAACCTCTGTGTTATACGAGGGGGAGTCAAGCTAAAGTTAGAAAATGGGATTTATTAGAAAATGGAATGGACCTTAACAAAACAGATCATGTCATTTCTCAATGTAGTCTCCACACTTCTCAATGCACTTGCACCACCTGCTTGGATTCCAGCAGAATAAAAGGTTTTGTCTCATCCTCGCAACCACTTGTGCACCACTTTCTTCACATCGTCATCTGTCTTTAATTGACAACAAGCCAGATGTGTTTTTTTAGTGGTCCAAAAAAGTGGAAATCACAACTGGCGAATAAGGAGGATGTGGCAATACGTCAAACTTCACTTTCTCCAGACAAGCCTTGGCGTTCATAGCAGTGTGCCACTGTCGTGTAGCAAAAGGACTCCTTGAGACAGCAGTCCCCACCACTTGGATCGAATAGCAGGCTTCACATTGGTCTCCAGCAAGTCACAGGAACTTGCCCTAGTGACTGTAGTATGCCTCGGCATGTAGTGTTTGACAAGAACTCGGGTGCACGAGTGGTTGTGAGGACAAGATAAAACCTTTTATCCTGCTGTCATCCAGACAATCCCAGGCTTACTCGCCACTCAGTATCACAAGTGAAAAAGGAGGACAGCTATCTACAACAGCACAGACGCAGCAGAGAAAACCTGCAGATGGCTTTGGATCAAGAGAGCAGATCTATGAGAGATTTCTGTTAGGGTACAAGTCGAGGATTGATTGATCACCTGGGTGAGGATGTCTAAGGGTCCAAAGACCTGAAGCCATCAGTGACCCCAGGTAACATCATGATGTGCTCAAGTCAAATATTCCAAAAATATCATCACAATATTGTCATGGTCAGGATTATGATTTTTATAATTCTTGGTTTTGAAGGTCATGGAATCTATGATAATATTTATTTTTGTTCCTATGCATTTCTACACATCCACTTTACTATTTTATTATTATGGACACTGTCATTCTTTAATAGATTTGCTATGCTGTTGCTATGCTTGAGGACCGAGATTATGTGACGTCATTATCACAGTGGTACACAGGTCAGTGCTTTACACTTCTATGTTGTCCAAGACTTGAATTTATAATCAAATTACTTTTAGCATCTTTCTGGTTGTTAGTTCCTAACATTCAGCCCTCTGAATTCAAATCACATTTAGCTTTGTGTATTTTATTTTTTATTTTTTTGGGTTCTGATTACATATTACCTTTTTGGCTCATGACTTATTATATGTTTTTTGGTTCTTTGATTACACATCCAGCTATACCTTTCGATCTTAACATGAGTACAT
The DNA here is from genome assembly GCF_900747795.2 of Erpetoichthys calabaricus. Classification (NCBI taxonomy): domain Eukaryota; kingdom Metazoa; phylum Chordata; class Cladistia; order Polypteriformes; family Polypteridae; genus Erpetoichthys; species Erpetoichthys calabaricus. The sequence goes on from NC_041398.2 coordinate 31,372,238, forward strand.
GAATTAAGGTTTAAAGTATTAAGGTTTCCAGCCTTATATTTCAGAGGTTCACTACCCACAAGTCATTGGGCACTTTGAATACTGGATATTGGAAGACAACTGTCACAAAAGGCAATCATGAAAGAGGAAGTTTAGCACTGCTTTCAGGAAAATCCACCACAGGGTCTTCAAAGACCATAGTCTGTAGAGCCATTTACATCTCTGCTCTCCTGAACAGTAGTGAGAATGGGATAACCTACAGTGGACATCCGAAAACTCTTGAGAAATTCCATCATGTCAACTTGGAAGGGTTAGCATACTGATGCCAGTATTAAAGTTATCATGTGGTAGAACCAGCACCTTCCCACCTTGGCCAGAGAGATCAGTTCAAAGAAACAATCAAGTCTTAGTGTCCAAAAGCCCAAATGGCCTTGCTTAGCTGTAAGAATTTAACTATAGAATGTCTCAAGGCGTTGCTGAATCCTTAAACAGAACATCACTTTGAAAGCAGTTATGCCATCGATAAGGAACAGGAATAGAACCCAGCTTGGCACAAACAACTTCGGGCAACCTCCTACTTTAAGTGTCCCAAGATATTAGTCTCCTCAGCCATTACTTCTCACATAGACAACTTTGTTGGAAACATTTTCATTATTAGTGGCCAGCAGCAGAAGTTTCTACTAAAGTGTTTCCAGCACCTCCTACAGGCATATAAACATTCTAAATTGAGTCTTGGGCTTTTGAAGTGTAAAGTCTTCATCTTCCTGTGTGTCTTGGGCTTGGAAAGAATAATGTGAAGAAATACTGTCCCACTTACCTTGTATTGGACACCTCACGGGGAGATAAGCTAATTATTTTTGATTATCAAATGTACTATATAAAGCACACTAAATAAACAGTACCATTAAGGGGGGGGATGTGATGTCGTGAACTAAACATGTAAAAAAATTTCTACAAAGGGAGCCATGCAGAGACTCTCTTTTTTGGCTTGAGCAATTATTGAAGCCATTGGCTAATTCTATGAGCATTGTAATTATTATAATTAAAAAAAAAGAAAAAGAAGAATAAAGAAAACTTGTCTGTTTCAAAATTCATACAACTGTAGGCGAGTTTTTTTCTTAGCAGAAATTAAAATTAATTGCAGGGCAGCATAATAAAGCAGACTGATTATCAGGCCTCAGAGCCTTTTAAGCCTCTTATTATCCATATTAGTAGTCCTATTTTAATAGATTTAATGCCACAGCTTGGTTTCCTGACTAATGGCAGGCAGCAGGGACAAACCAAAGTAAAGGAAAAAATCTTTATGAGACAGGAGATATCATGTCACTCAGCATACTTCAATAGAAGTGGTCATTATCAGAAGGATCTACCTGTCTAAAATATGGCACCTTTCATATCTATCTATCCATCTAGCTAATATTCACCTTTCATATCTATCTGTTTTTATTGTGGACTCACACACACCCCAAGCCATTTCAGTTCACAGATTTGCACTGTAGTAGCAGCTGGTGGCCGTGAACCCACAATGTTTAAAAGTTTCTTATCGGCATGAGCTAAAGCAGCTTCCTCCACCTTGGACAAACCAATCCTGCTTCTGCACACTGCAAGTGGGGTTTTTTCTGGTTATGTCAACTGATCTCTCTCTCTTTCTTGCTCAGCACCCATCTTGATGCACAACACCATCAACTCCACAGCACAAAGGCTGCCGACTATGTCAAGTGTTTTTTTGTGGACTCACACACACCACAAGCTATCACAGTCTGAAGATTTGCACTATGGTAACAGATGATGGTCTGTGGTGAATCCACAACATCTGGATTACAACAGCTCTCAGAAGCAGGTTCTTATCAACCTGAACTAAAGGTGGCTCCTTGACCTTGAGCTGTCCAAACTGAATTTTGCAATCTGACTCAACCCCAATCTTATTGCACAGCACAGATCTATCTATCTATCTATCTATCTATCTATCTATCTATCTATCTATCTATCTATCTATCTATCTATCTATCTATCTATCTATCTATCTATCTATCTATCTATCTATCTATCCAACCTTGATGTTGTAGGATTTAACTTGGTTAATTAATCATCCACTCTGCCTTCAGCAATGCCAGCAATTGATTGAATAATTCAGTAAGGTTCCTACTTTATTTTCCTTACCTTTCTTTGTTGTATGAGGCAGTCTTTGGCCATTAGACTTACACCAAGGTAACTGAAGCACACTCATTTTAAGAAACAGAATAATACAACTTATTGATAACTACAAGGATTATAGAAATAGGATAACTGCATATACGCCTATTTATATATAATATGCTACCGTGGCTGTTCGTTTGTCTGTCCAGGATTTTAAATCACCTGTAGCTCACAAACCGTTTGATGTATTGACCAGAAATTTGGTACACATATACTACGTGACGTCTACTATCCACTTTCGGGGTGATGATTGACCTCTAAGGTTATTCCTTTTTTTATTTTTATTTTATTGTAGAATCAACTCTTGACATTGACTGTGCATCACATGCATATGAGCGCCGTTCTCATCCCTACCACCTTCGCCGTCACTTCCCCTACCTCTTCACATCTTAAATCATTCTTGAGGCAGATTGAAGACTGAAGTGCCAGCTTAAGTGAAAAATTAAGAAAAATGTACTAAGTAATTGCAACACAAACACTGACTTAATCAGTTTAAATGCAAAAAAGATGTCGACGAAAGAAGAGAAGAAGCGGGCCGCTAGGGTGGAGAAAAGAAGAGCTGCTCATGAAGCAGCAAGTGCATCAACCTCTGAGCAAACAAATGCTAAACGTACAGAGAAAGAGTAAGAAAACTGTGAATGCTCAAGTCAAGTGTATTCACTGCACGTTATCATGCAGTGCGCCATTACTGGCTGACATAAGACAGGACACAGACATACTAGACAGGCACACATTAAACACAGAAGAATCTGGTTGTTTACTGACTATTTAGAGTTCTAATTTGTATGATAATGATGATATACTTTACTAATCCCCAAGGGGAAATTGTCTTTTCACATGACTTTTGGGGGTCAGACCACAGGGTCAGCCAAAGAACAAATTCCACGACTGGAACAATTTTCAGGTTAAGGGCCTTGTTCGAAGGATGCCTTCTGGCAGTAATGGTATTTGAACCAGCAACTTTCCACATAGCAGTGCAGACCCTTATTTGCAAAGCCACCACACCACCCAAAGGTCTTGGCACAGGTTTTACAAGTGGAGGATTCTTCATGCTTTGGAGTGCGCCTTTCTCTTTTGTGATGTAGTCCTTTGTCTGTGGTGTGCAGTGCTTTTGTCAGTTTGTTGTGTCACCTGCAACTTCATAGGGAAAAGCATTATTCTTTCTGGCACAAGACTTTAGATGCAGAAGTTCCCTCCTTGAAGTAATGGCTGCTTCTAAATCTTCTCAGCCCAAGGGCCCAGTGCTTGGCTTGGCAGACTGAACCTCAGCTATCCAATCCACAGAGAGAGAGAGATTTTCAGCTCCCAGGACAGGGAGTTGCTCATCAGCTGTTTAGTTTCAGAGATTCGGTTTCATAAGGTGCAGAAGGTCATTTTAGAGAATGTGAAGATAGAGTGTTCCTGGGAGTTCCCCAGAGTGTGTGACCGCAGAGTTACCCTGACAGCCCTTCTTAAGGATTGTGCAACATCCTTTAAGGGATGTATAATCTCTTGCGATTGGATTAAAATCATTTCCAGTTACAAAATCGGTGCCTTTTCATTGGCACATTATTTTGTCCATTACAATTGTCATTTGTTGAATCATCGCTCTTTCTTCTTGGATGTCTAGTTCAAACCTTCTGGCCTAAAAGAGTGTCTGCAGAGAAGTCTCTGCCAAGATGTCAGTTCAACTCTGATTTATGCCTATGTTATCAGATGAAGTACAGGAAAGTCCTGGTACGAAGAGATCATTTACTTCTTTTGAAATGTAAGTGGAGGTTTGGTGCAGCTGGATGTTTGTATCCCTGTTGCATCTATTGTCTTAACTGGCCTGGTGTGCTATTAAAGACTGGCATAATGGGCAATGTCTGCTTTGTCCTACATTGTTGATTTGTTGCCCAATTGCTCAGATTTGTCTGGTGTAAGAATGTGAGCCGACTGAAGTGCAGGTCCCTTTGTAAATTTGTTGTTTCTCTTGTATTCTACTTTTTATCATTTATTTCTTAGTTGTTTAGTTGTTGTTTTTTCTTAATGATAAGATTAGGCTTTGCTGTTTTTTTATTATGGGCACATCTAAAGGAATGTTGTCTGTCTTCTTGTCAAAACAGTTTGAAAATCCTTCTCATGACCACAGAGTTAAAATTTTACTACATCTACTATTACCATCTGAAATGTGTGTGATGGCAGTTTGTAAAGTGGTTTGCTATTAAAATGTAAATTCTGCTTCAAATTAGAACAAGTCGATGGTGATATTTGTGAATAATGAGCTCTTAATTAGTAAACTTGTGGGAAAGTGGTTAGTAATTAAAGGTGCATTAGTCTCAGGTTATCCCTCATTAGTGCCCCGAAGAAAAGAATCATTTCAAATGTTCCCTCTGTCTCCTCTGTTAAAGGAGTTGTAAAGCTACACACAAGTAATGTCTGACACTACTATGATACCTTTTGGTGCAAATTGTATTGTTTCCTTTTCAAGAAAAATGTATTGTCAATAAATGGATGCTTGAGGGAGCTGTTGCCCCGTGAAACCCAACAGACAGATGCAGACACAGGTTTAAAAGCACCAAGAAGTATTTTAATTTTCTTCTTTAAAGTGCCTCAAAGCACCTCCACCACAATAAACAGGTAATAAATATAATAAACACACAATACTGATACATAACAATTCTCCTCCTATCCTCCCAGCAGCTCTGTCACACTCCCTCCCAACTCCAGCTCTCTTGTTGGGTCTACACCAGTCCTTTATATAGTCCTTGATACGGAAGTGCTTCTCCTCTCCTGTTCACGTGACATGTCAGCATTTCCGGGTCAGATGGAGAATTACATTTTTTTTTCAGCCCAGAAGTACTTCTGTCCTTCCGTCCCCATGACTTGGGAGTACTTCCGGGCCATATTGTAATTAGAAATCCCCGTGTCTCCCTGCAGCATCCCCTGGAGGCACCCATGGGTACCCAACAGGGCTGTGAAGCCAAACACCATCTCCCATGGTGCCCTGCGGGAATCTGGGGCACCATGGGAGCTGCAGGGAAGTCGCCATCTAGCATCCCAGGGTTGAGCTGCCAGCCGTCCATCACAGTATACATAATCCCTCCTCCATCGCGGGGGTTGTGTTCCAGAGCCACCCGCGAAATAAGAAAATCCGCGAAGTAGAAACCATATGTTTATATGGTTATTTTTATATTGTCATGCTTGGGTCACAGATTTGCGCAGAAACACAGGAGGTTGTAGAGAGACATGAACTTTATTCAAACACTGCAAACAAACATTTGTCTCTTTTTCAAAAGTTTAAACTGTGCTCCATGACAAGACAGAGATGACAGTTCTGTCTCACAATTGAAAGAATGCAAATATATCTTCCTCTTCAAAGGAGTGCTTGTCAGGAGCAGTGACTGTCACAGAGATAGAGAGAAAAGCAAACAGATCAATAGGGCTGTTTTTCTTTTAAGTATGTGAAGCACCGCAGCACAAAGCTGTTGAAGGCGGAAGCTCACACCCCCTCCGTCAGGAGCAGACAAAGTGAGACAGTTTGTTTTTCAATCAAAAATCAATACGTGCCCTTCGAGCTTTTAAGTATGCGAAGCTCCGTGCAGCATGTCTTTTCAGGAATCAGCTTTACAAAAGATAGCAACGTGAAGATAATCTTTCAGCATTTTTAGACGAGCGTCCGTATCGTCTAGGTGTGCGAACAGCCCCCCCTGCTCAATCCCCCTACGTCAGGATCAGAGAAAGTCAGCGCAAAAGAAAGAGAAAAGTAAGCTGGGTAGCTTCTCAGCCATCTGCCAATAGCGTCCCTTGTATGAAATCAACTGGGCAAACCAACTGAGGAAGCATGTACCAGAAATTAAAAGACCCATTGTCAGCAGAAATCCGCGAACCAGCAGAAAATCCGCGATATATATTTAAATATGCTTACATATAAAATCCGCGATGGAGTGAAGCCGCGAAAGGCGAAGCGCGATATAGCGAGGGATTACTGTATTTGAGACTTATTTGTGTAACACAGGGCATCAATTGTGGGGGGCCAGGCCTCACTGGTCACCCCATAAACTCTCCCATTTGTAAAAGTATGGAAAAATGCTTTGGACTTTCAAGATGAATATTACATGATGGTTAAAGCTGGAATTTCCTTTTTACAAGGCGTCACACATGCACATCAGAAGGTCACCCTCCAGGTTCCTCCCAGGAATATAATTCCACCACAGGCAGGGAGGGCACCCTGCTGCTAACTGTGTCATCTTCCTTTGCTTCCACAGTCCTGAAAAACCACCCAGTGAGGGCAACTGACTCCACCCCTTCTAGTCCCAGAACCATTAATTGAAGAAAAGAAGAGACAGAGCCCCTACAAACCTAAAGCAATGCAATAACGGAAGCCTTGATAGGTAGCAAGTTTGTTTGTCAGAGTGCCAGAGGGAAGCATTTTCATTTATATTCGCACCATGGAGAGCTCATTCATTCAAATGGGGAAAGTCGGGTTGGTGATGCAACGTTTGTCCTGTCTTTCGACTTATCATTCCCTCGGAGGACCACAAAGGAAATCAGTAAGATTACAATATTTGAATATGTGTGGGGTTTAAATGGGGTGTTGCGTTCGTGTAATGTCCACATCTACTCAAGCTGACCAATTAAAGAAACAGTACTCACTAGAGCTTGCCCTCTTGTTGTTGGTAGTCTAGTTCATAACTTTGACTCGTGAAAATGACCGTTTTCATTTCAGTGTCTATTTATGTGGAGTCACTGAAATAAATAAATGAAGAAAAACTTAAATAAATACATAAAAAATAACCAACAAAGAAACATATTTCATGACACATTTAGTTTTGTATGCTCACATATCATTGCGTTATTATTTATTTATCATCACATTTCATAATAATTAATCAATTACATTTATATAGCACTTTTCTCACAGCTCAAAATGCTTTATGTAGTTAGAGGGGAACCACTTCAACCATCACCAATGTGTAGCACCCACCTGAATGATGCAACAGCAGGCATTATTGTGCCAGTATGCTCACCACACATGAGCTGTTAGGTGGTGAGAGAGACGGCCAGTTAGAGGCAGGGAGTGATTAGGAGGCCAGAGTGGATGAGGCTGTGATGGGCAATTTAGCCAGAATATCAGGATAAACCCTACTTTTTTTTTAAAGATGCCCAGCGACCATTAATGACCACAGAGACAGTCAGGACCTTGGTTTTACGTCTCATCTGAAGGACGGCTCCATTTCTTACAGCACAGTGTCCCCCACCACTGCACTTGGGCATTGGGATCCACATTCAGACCCCAGGGTAAGCGTCCCAACATGTCCACCAGCAGCTCCCCAAGCTTTTCCTAGATGGTCTCCCATCCAAGTACTGGCCAAGCCCGAACATTTATTTATTTGCATCCTTATATTATTTCACTTGTGTCCGTCCGTGCTCGATATAAACAATGGTTGCCACAACAGCTATATCCCTCCACAGCAATAGCGAGGAATCCATGCTCCTGACAGAGTTTTGCTCTTAGGCTTATCTTCAAGTCCTCAATTCTTCAATGTGACCTATTATCAGCTATGCTATTTGCTTGTTTATTTGGTGCATACTTTGTTATTGACCGAAGCTGCATTATGACACTATCATTTTACACCTCCTTTTCCCTTTACTTCAACGTAAACCTCCTGATAAAATTAAAAGGCACATACAGCCAAGTGGCAAGCAACAAAAACGGTCTCACCAACCTACATACTCAGAGAAACGCACAGAAGCAGAAACATCTACATCACACCAGATCTACTAGCACAGGCAAGACGTCCTTAGAACAGCAAAGACAACGTATGACAAACCACAGTGTGACATTATCTGAAGATCAGCGGCAACAAGTCTTACACCAGGACAGTGAATGAAAAACGAATTACACACACATCCTTTTTGAAGAGCAGCAGCAAACTGCCAGACAACAAGAAACATTACGATGGAAAAACTACAGGAATTCCATAACACTGACAACTCAAAACAAGATATTCCCTTTGTATTATGGTGTAGGATTCAGCGGGTTGGAAAATGGATGGATGGATGGATTATGGTGTAGGCAATTCCCCATTCGTTTAGCATATTGTATGACTATCACCAAGTCACAAGGACAAACATTTAATAACGTCGGAATTTATTTGCCAGGCCCTGTTTTTACCCATGGCCAGTTCAATTTTACATTGAAACCCGGGTTAAATTTACAGGTACTTGCGGGTTACACACAAAGGAATGACCAATGGTGTAGCTAGGGGCGGGTGGAAGGGGTGGTCCGCATCAGGCGGCACATTTTTAGGGGCGGCATTATTGGCGAAAAGGCTCAGTACAATTTGTGTGTAAACAGAACACTCATGAATGAAAAAAGTCAAATTCTCTGATTTTAATCCACAAATACTTCAAAAATAATTTCCAGACTGTCCTTCTGTGATGGCAACAGACACAGCAGTTGAAATTTATGAGGCAATAACAAAAATAAACATAAACATTACACCAAATAATTTCTAGGAAGATAAACAACTAATTTACAATTTATAATTTTGTTTCGTTATCAATCCGAAAGCGTTCTTGCTCTGCGCAGAAAACATCCCCAACTATCACTTGTACACTACACCGGTTCTGGTTTTTGCAGCGTCATTTTTCATCCATCCATCCATTTTCCAACCCGCTGAATCCGAACACAGGGTCAAGGGGGGTCACTGGAGCCAATCCCAGCCAACACAGGGCACAAGGCAGGAACCAATCCTGGGCAGCGTGCCAACCCACCGCAGACAGCGTCATTTTATTAAACTATTAATAATTAGAAAACGGCTTATCAGTGCGTCTATACTATATTCTTGTCTTGTTAATGATTTTAAATAATTACATGTGAAAAATTATTTTTATTTCTCTATATATGAATACATCTATGCAAAATGTATCTTAATTTTTCTCTATACATCATTTAAATTTTCTATTTAAATAGGTTAACATATTCAGATATGTTGGAAGGCCATAAATTGAAAAACTGCCCCGCCCTGAGAGGTTCGAACTCTAGCTACGCCACTGTCACTGACAATAACGTTGATGCAACAAAATGCATTTTCCGACAATAATTTTAGACGTCGGTATACTACATTACCTTATGGCCACACTTCGCACATACTGACCTACATGTGCCCTGCAGTTCCCTTCATATCCAGTATGTTCTGTTAACCTGTTTGTGTTACACTTTGTATTGTAAATATTCATGCTGATGTAAGTGACTACAATAACATCCCATACTAATCATGTGACTATTGTAATATTGAGTCCTCTCATCACAAGTCATTTCTTATTAAAATAATCTGCTTCCTTACTGTAACGTGTGATGTTCTTCTCTCCCTCATTATCATTTCATTAACGCTTTTATTCTTGTGAAATTTTCGCAAGCACGATTTGCTAGTATTTGTTTATTTGTGTAATTTTGTCTGTAATATTCATCCACACGCACACATAATTAAAGAAATATTATAATATTAGACATACATTACACATCCCTGCATATATTTGAAGTATGACGAGTTGTGTAATGTGAGAGGGGCATGTTAAAAGTGTTGTGTATTCACTTTTCAAATTCTTTCTTGACAGTTTGTTCAGGCTAGGATGTGTTGTGCGGTGTTGGAGTAGGAGAGTTTAGTTTGTTTAATTAACTAATTTATTCTTAAAATAAATTCTTATTGTGTGGAAGAATGTGTGGAGTGAAAGGAATTGTGTAGTAGAATGAGGAGTGTATTTTGCAGGTGATATTGTGACGTGTCTTGCCATTGCATGGGCTGTAAGGAATGGAAGCAGTGTTGGGGTGGAGTCTTGGGGGAACACTGTTTGTAAGGGCTTGGGGCACCTCCCTAGAGAGATAGAGAGAGAGTTGAGTGACAGGGATCCAGGTTAATTAACGGTGCGTGATGAAAAGAGGAGGTGGCGGCCGGAAGTTGTAGTTGGTGGAGCTGGAGCAGAAAGGAAAAACGGTTTAAGAGAGGTAGATAGGAGGAAGGTGATTTGTTTTTGTTGTTTTGGAGGTGTCCCCGTGACCCAGACAACAGGCGGCGGTAGGGCACCGTTTATATCGCGGCATATTGAATAAAAAGCCAGTCGGCATTTGGAAGACTTCCCTGAACAATCGACTCTGGAGTGTGTTTATTCGACGGGACGTCACAATATTTTTGATTTATTACACTCTTCATTTGTGATGTTCAAAGAGTTTTATGATGTCGGATAAAGTGTCAAAAAACTAATCAAGGAAAAATGTTGTTTGAATGTGTTTATTTCTTCAGCAAAAACAAAGTAAAATATATTCACTTCAGGATTTTGCTTTATATTAGCTTGTTTTCATTTGGGATTCAATAAAGGAGGGGTTGAAGATTTAATAACGATTTTGCTTAAATATGTACCTATTTATTTAATTTAATGCCTTTTGTCTTTGTTACTCTCAGCACTTTTAATGTAAATGTTACTGTTTTTCATTTTAGATTTAATAATGCCAAAGTTTAATCTATCTATTGTAACCACAAGGGGACGCCACTTAGCACCAAACCTCAGACACGATGCTTGATTGATGACACAATTCTGGCTATAAATAAAAGATTTTTATCTTGAACCAACATTCTTCCAAATTGTGCACCAGAAATATAATTGCAGATTCTCTCCTTCCACCTCCAGTAGACTGTTGCCTGATGCTTCCCGACTTTGACTCCGCAAGGTGAAACTGTGGGCTTCCTTTTGAATTAGGCCTGGGAACTGCTTCTGGTGTCACACCCAGGTCTTCCAGATCACTTCCAGGTCTTGTGGAAACCAGAACAGTCCCCCTCTGGCAGCAATGAAAGACCCCAGAAGGACTGAATTCTGGACTACAAATCCCATGCAACACTGCATCTTCACCCAATCCATCGATTACGGCCCCCACGGGCCGGGATGGAGGATGATTTCTTACTTGTACTTTCTCCATTGTGCATTTCAGCTTTCTAACTATTAGCACTTTTAATGTAGTTGAAGGCAGCAAAATACAATGAGCTGCATGTTAAAAGAATCACAATGGTGTGCATTTTGGGACTTTTTTCAAGGTTTTATGTGATTGCTGGCTTTTCTCTTGAGTGCACTTCATAATGGACTCAACCCTCCCCCCTTTTTTCTTTTTTTGATCCACAACTTAAAGAGTTGAACCATAGCAACACACTGTATACAGAACAGAGTGTCATGCCCATGCTGGCTGCGATCCCCTGAGTATAGATTATTTGTTCATCTCCGCTCTCACTTCTGCAGTGTTGGAGCTGAGCTTCGAAAACAAAACGTAACAGGCTGCCCTGTCACTTAGAGCTGACATTCAGGAGTGATGGATAAGACTCTAATGCTGCTGTAAAGAATGAGTGAGAATGTGTGGAGGTTAGACGCTGACTATCAAGGCAAGATTAGCAAAAAAAGATGTGTCAAAAACGGGTGAAAGGCACACTAGACAGACAAAAGCATACATAGAGCCCAGATAAAAGGCAACCCGCAAGCACTCAAGAGCACAATCAGAATTCACAATGGAAGCAAACGTGAAGAAGCAGCCCACGACTTCATAGCTCGTGGGGTATTACTGTAAAAGTGGTCATTTTCTGAATTTCACTGATTCGGTTTCAGCTTTTGTCCATAGAGTCGAGGGGCTCTACCCCTTCTGGTGACAACAAATCAAATGGACACAGCTGTCCTCTAAGGGAGAGGGTGAACTTTTAAAAACAGACAGTGCATTCACCAGCACTTTTGCACATTTCAATTAAATGGGGTTTATCCCTTGTGGAACATACAATACTTGTTAGGTGTTTCTTTTATTTATATTACTCTCCCAACTCTCTTCCTGTCTTATCAAATTCCTGGTGGCATTCCCTCCTTTAATGCCCTAAATTATCAATCAAATAATTACCTACCCACAATGAGTAAATAAAATTGTTGTTCATTCTGAAATCATAGCGCGACGTGTCCAAATTTGGATATTTGCAGTGTGGTAACTTCTGGTGGGCCGCTCTGGCTTACAAAGACCCTTTGGAGCCATTTAAAAGCCAAGAACAAGAGGACAACTCCTACGCTCATATGAGCAGGGCCTGCATTAGGACGCTGCCAGTGGATGGTTTTCAGGTGCTGCTAGCTTTACTGCAAAACACCACCATTACACACTAACCACAGGGCAGATGTTGACATCTACACCGAGTTTTTTTATCACAGAAAGGCTTTTAGGGACAAGTCATATACCTTGTCTTACATTGTGGACCACCACATAGTATAATGTGAAATTCTCTTTTACTCCGACCTTTCACAGAAGTTGGGATATACACTCACGGGCCACTTTATTAGGTACACCTGTTCAACTGCTTGTTAACACAAATAACTAATCAGCCAATTACATGGCAGCAACTCAATGCATTTAGGCATGTAGACATTGTTAAGATCAAACCAAGCATCAGAATGGGGAAGAAAGGTGATTTAAGTGATTTTGAATGGTTATTGATACCAGACGCACAACCATCTCTAGAGTTTACAGAGAATGGTCCAAAAAAGGGAAAATATCTGGTGAGTGCAGTTCTCTGGGAAAAAAATCCCTGTTAATACCAAATTTCAGAGGAGAATTGCCAGACTGGTTTGAGCTGATAGAAAGGAAGCAGTAACTTAAATAAGAACTCGTTACAACCAAGGTATGCAGAAGAGCATCTCTGAATGCACATTTTGAACCTTGATGCAGATGAGCTACATCAGCAGGAGACCACACCGGGTGCCACCCCTGTCAGCTAAGAAAAGGCAACTGAGGCCACAATTCACACGGGGTCACCAAAATGCTGCTTGGTTCTGATGAGTCTCGATTTATGAGACATTCATATGGTATTATCAGAATTTGGTTTCAACAACATGAAAGCATGGATCCATCCTGCCTTGTATCAACGGTTCAGGCTGCTGGTGGTGGTGGTGTAATGGTGTAGTCGATATTTTCTTGGCACACTTTAGGCTCCTTAGTACCAACTGAGCCATCGTTCAAATGTCACAGCTTACCGGAGTATTGTTGCTGACCATGTCCATCAACTTATGACCACAGTGTGCCCATCTTCTGATGGCTACTTCCAGCAGGATAACGTGCCATGTCACAAAGCTCAAGTCATCTCAAATTGGTTTCTTGAACATGACAATGAGTTCACTGCACTTAAATGGTGTCCACAGTCCACAGATCTCAACCAACAGAGCATCTTCAGGATGCGGTGAAATGGGAGATTCACATCATGGACGTGCACCTGACAAATCTGCAGCAACTGTGAGATGCTATCATGTCAATATGGACCAAAATCCCTGAGGAATGTTTCCAGAACCTTATTGAATTTATGCCACAAAGAATTCTTGCAGTTTTGAAGGCAATAGGGGTCCAAACCAGTAGTAGCAGGGTGTACCTAATAAAGTGGCCGGTGAGTGTTTACAGCCCACACTTTCTTCTGTACTGTGCCAGTGTATAGTATCTATTGTATACAGCCCACACTTCATTCTGTATCATTCTGTATCATCCTACTGTGTCAGTTCTATTGCAGAGTCCACGTCTTACACTGATTCGACTAATGCAGTTAGTCCCCGGCAGAAGAGCATACAGAAAAACAATTTTAACAGCACTTACAGTATACAGCTTCTACATTATTCTATATAATGGTAGTGTAACAATTCTATACATTCAACACTTCATTCTTTAGTGTTCTAATGTATCAATTCTATACAGGCTGCACTTTATTCTGCTACTGTACAGAAAGCTAATGGGGTGCCCTTTTCCTCACTCATTGACTTAACAAATGCACTTAGTCACAGGTGTGAACGAAAAGAATGCAGACTGACAGCAGGCAGGTGATATTTTCTTAGTTCTCTTTATTTCTCAATCAGAGTCACAGGAAGTAGAGATTCAGAGAGCACAGTCTATTGCCGCAGGGCTCATCTGAACCCCGATCAACGGTTAGGGGGAGTTTTTTATACCTCTTCATCTCATGATTAGTAAGACAGGAAAACATCCTTATCATCTAAGTAAAGTTAAGCAATATGTCTGAGCTAAGCATTATTTATGTCCCCAAGGCTGACCACATTACAGACGCCTTGCACTTACACCCTGCAGTCTTGTGACCTTTTTACCTTTAGTCATTCACTTTGAGGAAGCTAACAAAAAAGGCAGCTTGAATCATATCCATGTAGAAACCATTTTCCTTAGCCCTTGGGTAACATATTTTTGTTAGTTCATAAACCAAGCTTTCCTTACTGGCAGAGTTACAAGCATTGCTTATGAAACTTAGTTACCAAACACACAGGGTACGTGGTGCTGAGGAGAACATTCTTCTTCTACACAGGTGATGGAATAAACTGAAATGCAAGCCAGAGAAGCAGGCAGTTAACTCAGTTTATATATTACAATCTTGAAAATATCAATAATAAACAATACGATATGCCAAAACAACAGCAAATCAAAATGTGTCAATCTATACCATACCACCTGAAAGTGCTAGATGTTCAGTCTCTCAAACAGCAATGCTACTGTTATAGAATCTTAATCAAATATTTTTAATTGATACATGCCAATTTTTACAATTTATTACAAGGCTATAATTAAATGAAGTTGTAACAATGGATTATTAAAAGCATAAGGAAAAGAACTGAAGGTAACTTAAGGAGTTAAAGAAACACAGTTTAAAGTTTGAACATGTGAGGTTTGCCTCATCTTAAAGGACCCACTGAAGAAATGACTAAGGTTAGGGTGAAGTAAACAAGCAATGAACTCCCACTTAAAAAGTGAGGACAAATAGTGAGGAAACCCACACCACCCCTATTGTGAAGCGGTGATAAGATCAATGAGAAAACAGGTAGGACAACCCTATTAACAAAGTGATGTTTAGAATAATCAAAGAATCGACATGTTTGCAAAGTTACTGGTGGCTGTAGCTGTTTGGCTAAATTCAGTATTTTAAGAATCAGATGATGTGATATATTAGATAAGGTAATGGTAGTAGAAAAGTATAAAAGGGAATGAATTGTATTAATGACTACTCTCTCCATGGACTGAGACATTTGTGGATATCTATGTGCAAATAAAGAATTGCTCTGCATTTTCATCTGCTCTCCAAAAAAAAAATGAGGAAATTTTTTTTCCACACCCATTGTGTAGGTGTTCGACAAGTTAAGCTTTTCTGTGCCCTTTGTGTACCTCAGCCACGATGGTGTTGGACTACCTATGATCAACTCTTTACTGATTTTATTTAATTATACTTAAACATGGCCACGTTCCATTTGTCATAAATTTTTAAATGTTCAGTTTCCAAGAGGTTATATCAAAACATGGGCCTGAGATAATGCAGATGCTGGACCGCACTGCTATCTGTGTGGAGTTGGCACTTTTTCCTTCTTTTTTGTACAAGAACAACAACAACAACATTTATTATTGTGAATTTCCCCCTGGGATTAATAAAGTATCTATCTATCTATCTATCTATCTATCTATCTATCTATCTATCTATCTATCTATCTATCTATCTATCTATCTATCTATCTATCTATTTCTGGTGCACATTTTCATACACAGGATGTAGCTCAAAGTGCTTTACAAGATGTCAAAAACAACAATTATCGATCCATCCATTACCCAACCCGCTACATCCTAACTGCAGGGTCACCGGAGTCTGCTGGAGCCAATCCCAGCCAACACAGGGCATAAGGCAGGAAACAAACCCCGGGCAGGGTGCCAACCCACAGCAGAATCAACAGTTACTAGAAAGAAAATTAAATAAAATAAGAATGCTAATAAATAGTATACAAAAATACATAATGCACACTTACATAAGAAAGATATATTATTAAGAAAAGTATAGTCCTTAAAAACAGAAATGTGTTTTTATAATCTCTAAGTGTGAGCCTGATGATAAGGTCAAGTGGCCAAGGTGAACAGAAAAATTTGGATGTGAGTGTCAATAGGTTTTGCGCCCCAGGGACCAAATTACTCAAACTATTCTATTTCAGTAATTATTTACCGCTCCAATGCTGATCATTCTGATCAGAAAATAGGTCATTACAACAGAAATTGATAAGAAAAATTAGAATTACTTGCAGAATTATTGTTTTTGCCATAATTTTTGAGATATTATGAAAAATATATTTGAACTCTAACCCTAACCCTAACCCTAATTTGGCTCAAAAACTAATCAGCACTTCATCATCTCATAACAAGTTTGTTATTTTTCCATCCAGTCATTTTAGCTCTGAACCATCCTCAAGAAACTGTGACACACTGACAGACACACACAGACAGACTCACACCCATCATCGAGATATCAATGTTTTTGGTATCAGGGGGACCTTGAAACGTCAAGATCTGTCAAAAACCGGAGATCGAAATTTTTGACAACTCTAAAGCTTTTGCTCCTTCCCCATAGATGATAGGTTATGGTGAAGGAGGGTGAAAAATAAAAAAAAGAATAAATAAATAAAAACTTTAGTTAAACTGGAGACAAAAAAAAAATCTGCAAGGGGTTCCAGGCCAAGAGACTGCCTTACCTCCACTGAGCATTCTAGTTAACATAAATGTTCTTAAGTTGTTCCTTATTGTTTTTTCTTTTTTTTAGTCTTCATCTTAGTGAGTCTGACGGCATGTTTGCGTATCCACTTTCCTTCAAAAATCACAAGACTTTGATCAGGTGGTGGCGATGCAGAATGGCACCACAGCAGAACTGGAAAAGAAAACAGAGAAAAGTAAAGATTAATAATGATTGCAGATTCATTGATGAGTGAGATAATTATGCATGTGTCTAATTTATTAAGGGTAGAACTAAAGTGTAGCTACAAAAAAGGCAAATTAAAAAAGTGAGCTTTTATGAGTATTTTTAAGATCCACCGCCTGGTGTATCTCTGTTGGTAAAGTATTCCAGATTTTTGGTGCATAAATGCGAAAGGGTGCTTCACCGTACTGGTGCTCAAGAGGTCAACCGTATCCTAAAGGTGTGTTTAATTGATGACTCCAACATGGTTCTATATGATTAATACTGCCTACAATAACCTAGAACCCCATCTATGATTGGTTCCTACTCTGTGGCTGATGCTACCTGAATAGTTTTTGAATCGCAAGTTCCCGACTTGGTTAAGGTAAATTTGACAATGCTCAGATGAATGGGCTCATTATATGGATGGATGGCAGGTTGGTTAACACTGCAGCCTCACATCTCCAGAGGTCTGGATTGGACTCCTAGCTTATTCATTTTTTGTGAGGTTTCCATAACCTCCACATTTTCAAAAATTGCTTACCCTTAATTTAGTATGAAATGAGTGAGTGTGAATGAAAAGCTATATACATAGTCTTAGCACCACACTGGCTTAGCCCCTGCCTAATGCTGCCTTGTCCCTGTAAGGAACATTCATTTGTGTGGCAAACATAACATTATTGTAGTTGAGGCTTCCTAGTATACTTGTTTCCAGTGAAATAGTTCAGTAAAAAGTAGAGAGGAAGGTTGCACAAATGAGTAAGTGACAAAGGAGTAGAGCAAAAGATGACATGTCTGAATCTGCAATCTGTTGTCACCGCTTTATAACTCCTAGGCTTCACAACGCCAAGCACAGCTGCCGCTTTTCACTGTCAGTAGCTCCAATTCTAGGTTTTCCTTCTCATTTTGTCATTTTGAGATCCTGACGGGGGCCCTAATGGAGTGAAATCATTGCAAAAAGAACTTCTCTCTGACTCAGAGTGCAAACAATCAATCTGCCACTGAATGGGCAGCCGTCATTACAGCTCAAAAAGAAATAGTCAATGGTTATAATGAGGAAGGAGAGTCGGAAACAGGGACATCATCTGATATTCAGAAGGGAATGAAGGCCCTGATGAGTTAATGAGAGAACGCATTAAAAAGGTGTCCATTAGAGATCATCAGCAGTACTAGGATTAAAAAGTCAAACAGGCATGATGTCAGCTCATTATTCAGGTTTAAAAAAATTATCTATCTATCTATCTATCTATCTATCTATCTATCTATCTATCTATCTATCTATCTATCTATCTATCTATCTATCATGTAGTGACGTTTATCTATCTATCTATCTATCTATCTATCTATCTATCTATCTATCTATCTATCTATCTATCTATCTATCTATCTATCTATCTATCATGTAGTGACGTTTATCTATCTATCTATCTATCTATCTATCTATCTATCTATCTATCTATCTATCTATCTATCTATCTATCTATCGTCACACACGTGGGAGGCAGCTAAAGGGCCTGAATAATAGTAGTACCATGCCAGACCAGGGGGTGGTGAGCTGCACTGACTTTCTCTCTCAGTCTTCTGCAGAACATCTACAGGAAATCCTGCTAGGTCCCAACGCCATTGATGACACCACTTCCGGTACCTCCACCATTAATGGCATCACTTCCGGTACCGGCACTATTGATGATGACACTTCAGTCCAGAAGACATCACTTCCAATTCTGGCGCTATTGACGACGTCACTTCCGGTCCTGATGACGTTACTCCTGGTTCTGGTCCCGATGACATCACTCCTTGTCCCGGTCTTTAAAGCCGCCTTTTCACTCTTAAATCAGTTGTGTTTTGGACTCCAGCCTGTGAACAACTCAAACACAATTACCCATTTGCAGCCAGGGCATAATATACCGGTGGCTGCCCCAAACCTTTTTGAAGTCTGTGGACTGTTATTGTGACACTATCTATCATATAGTGACGTCTATCTATCTATCTATCTATCTATCTATCTATCTATCTATCTATCTATCTATCTATCTATCTATCTATCTATCTATCTATCATGTAGTGACGTTTATCTATCTATCATATAGTGACGTTTATCTATTTATCTATCTATCTATCATGTAGTGACGTTTATTTATCTATCTATCTATCTATCTATCTATCTATCTATCTATCTATCTATCTATCTATCTATCTATCTATCTATCTATCTATCTATCTATCATGTAGTGACGTTTATCTATCTATCTATCTATCTATCTATCTATCTATCTATCTATCTATCTATCTATCTATCTATCTATCTATCTATCTATCATGTAGTGACGTTTATCTATCTATCTATCTATCTATCTATCTATCTATCT
This sequence comes from Erpetoichthys calabaricus, assembly GCF_900747795.2. Taxonomy (NCBI): domain Eukaryota; kingdom Metazoa; phylum Chordata; class Cladistia; order Polypteriformes; family Polypteridae; genus Erpetoichthys; species Erpetoichthys calabaricus. Next base: position 31,391,505 of record NC_041398.2, read on the forward strand.
ATCTATCTATCTATCTATCTATCTATCTATCTATCTATCATGTAGTGACGTTTATCTATCTATCTATCTATCTATCTATCTATCTATCTATCTATCTATCTATCTATCTATCTATCTATCTATCTATCTATCTATCTATCATGTAGTGACGTTTATCTATCTATCTATCTATCTATCTATCTATCTATCTATCTATCTATCTATCTATCTATCTATCTATCTATCTATCTATCATGTAGTGACGTTTATCTATCTATCTATCTATCTATCTATCTATCTATCTATCTATCTATCTATCTATCTATCTATCTATCTATCATGTAGTGACGTTTATCTATCTATCTATCTATCTATCTATCTATCTATCTATCTATCTATCTATCTATCTATCTATCATGTAGTGACGTTTATCTATCTATCTATCTATCTATCTATCTATCTATCTATCTATCTATCTATCTATCTATCTATCTATCTATCTATCTATCTATCATGTAGTGACGTTTATCTATCTATCTATCTATCTATCTATCTATCTATCTATCTATCTATCTATCTATCTATCTATCTATCTATCTATCTATCTATCTATCATGTAGTGACGTTTATCTATCTATCTATCTATCTATCTATCTATCTATCTATCTATCTATCTATCTATCTATCTATCTATCTATCTATCTATCTATCTATCTATCTATCATGTAGTGACGTTTATCTATCTATCTATCTATCTATCTATCTATCTATCTATCTATCTATCTATCTATCTATCTATCTATCTATCTATCTATCTATCTATCTATCATGTAGTGACGTTTATCTATCTATCTATCTATCTATCTATCTATCTATCTATCTATCTATCTATCTATCTATCTATCTATCTATCTATCTATCTATCTATCTATCTATCGTCACACACGTGGGAGGCAGCTAAAGGGCCTGAATAATAGTAGTACCATGCCAGACCAGGGGGTGGTGAGCTGCACTGACTTTCTCTCTCAGTCTTCTGCAGAACATCTACAGGAAATCCTGCTAGGTCCCAACGCCATTGATGACACCACTTCCGGTACCTCCACCATTAATGGCATCACTTCCGGTACCGGCACTATTGATGATGACACTTCAGTCCAGAAGACATCACTTCCAATTCTGGCGCTATTGACGACGTCACTTCCGGTCCTGATGACGTTACTCCTGGTTCTGGTCCCGATGACATCACTCCTTGTCCCGGTCTTTAAAGCCGCCTTTTCACTCTTAAATCAGTTGTGTTTTGGACTCCAGCCTGTGAACAACTCAAACACAATTACCCATTTGCAGCCAGGGCATAATATACCGGTGGCTGCCCCAAACCTTTTTGAAGTCTGTGGACTGTTATTGTGACACTATCTATCATATAGTGACGTCTATCTATCTATCTATCTATCTATCTATCTATCTATCTATCTATCTATCTATCTATCTATCTATCTATCTATCTATCTATCTATCATATAGTGACGTTTATCTATCTATCTATCTATCTATCTATCTATCTATCTATCTATCTATCTATCTATCTATCATATAGTGACGTTTATCTATCTATCTATCTATCTATCTATCTATCTATCTATCTATCTATCTATCTATCTATCTATCTATCTATCATGTAGTGACGTTTATCTATCTATCATATAGTGACGTTTATCTATTTATCTATCTATCTATCATGTAGTGACGTTTATCTATCTATCTATCTATCTATCTATCTATCTATCTATCTATCTATCTATCTATCTATCTATCTATCTATCTATCTATCTATCTATCTATCTATCATATAGTGACGTTTATCTATTTATCTATCTATCTATCATATAGTGACGTTTATCTATCTATCTATCTATCTATCTATCTATCTATCTATCTATCTATCTATCTATCTATCTATCTATCTATCTATCTATCATGTAGTGACGTTTATCTATCTATCATATAGTGACGTTTATCTATTTATCTATCTATCTATCATGTAGTGACGTTTATCTATCTATCTATCTATCTATCTATCTATCTATCTATCTATCTATCTATCTATCTATCTATCTATCTATCTATCTATCTATCTATCATATAGTGACGTTTAGCTATCTATCTATCTATCTATCTATCTATCTATCTATCTATCTATCTATCTATCTATCTATCTATCTATCTATCTATCTATCTATCATATAGTGATGTTTATGTCTATCTATCTATCTATCTATCTATCTATCTATCTATCTATCTATCTATCTATCTATCTATCTATCTATCTATCTATTATATAGTGGCTTCTATCTATCTATCTAGCTATCTATCTTTTCTGGCCACTACTATTACGCAATTCAATGCCTTGTACTAACATACTCTTTGAGCTAATTTTGAAATATCTGCACAATATACATTTAATTAATTTTCTTACTCATTTATCGATTGATTGCATTATTTGTCTTGTGAGTCTCTATCCTTGTTTTTTGTTTCTGCTGCTGTATTTATCTGAATTTCCCCTTGGGATTAATACAGTTTATCTAATCTAATCTAATCTAAAATTGGACTATATTGCTTCCTAAAAGATTCTGCTTGACTGTTCTGGTCTGGTGTCAGCTTGCTTGAGACTTAATGTAATGTGTTATGTGCAGGTCACTCTGTAAGTTTGTTGTTTCTCTTTTATTCATTCTTCTACAATTTCTTTCTTAGATGCTTCCCTGTTTAGTTATTGTAAAAAATTTTCTTAATAATAATATAAGGCTTTTCTATTTTTTTCTTTGGTCACATCTGGAATAGATGCACTCTTACCTTTTAAAATATGTGTGATGGTGGTTTGGAAAGTGATTAGCTCTTAAAATGTGCATTCCGCTTCAAATTAGAACAAGTCAATGGTAATATTTCTGAATGATGACTCCTTAATTAATAAACTTGTGGAAAAGCAGTTAGTAATTAAAGGTGCCGTAGTCTCAGGTTAGTCCTCATTAGTGCCCTGAAGAACTGAGTCATTTCAAATGTTCCCCAGGTCTTAAAGAAATGACATTCTGTTAAAGGAGTTGTAAAGCTACGGACAAGTAATGTCTGACACTAACATAATACCTTTGGGTGCAAACTGCATTGTTTCCTTTCAATGAAAAATGTATATAACTTTACACTGAACATGAATGAAGATGTAAAGGAAAAAAAAACTTTACTTCAGGCTTATTTTAATAACATAGTGCATCGATTGTGGGGTCAGGCTTCTCTGGCCACACCGTAAACTCAACCCCTGTTTATAATCCTTTGTAAATGTGCTGGAAAACACCATTGGCCTTCAAGGTAATTTTTACATAACAGATAAAGCTGAATTTTGTTTTTTTTTACAAGGAAATGAATAAGATTGAAGTATTTGAAAATTTGTGTGATTTTACAAGGGGTGTTGTGTTCTGATTTATGCCCAGCGACAGCAATCGATGCCAACCCTTCCGGACCAAGAACCATAAACGCCCAGTCCCTAGAAGGAGGTGTCACATGTGGAATGGAGAACAGGCGAAACAAGGGGTCCTTCAAACCTAAAGCAAAGGCTGAGATTTTGTTTCTCAGAATGCCAGAGGGCGGCATTTTTGTTTGTATTTGCACCATCGAGCGTTTTATGATTTACAGTTTGAAAATAAATGGGCAAATCCAGGTTGGCACCCCAACATTTATCTTGTATTGCAACCCGTCATTCCCTTGAATGACCACAAAGGAGTGTTTGAAAAGCATGGGGTTTCAATGGGCTGTTGTGTTTGATTTATGTCCAATTCTACTGCAGAGCGACCAATCAAAAAACAGTATGCACTAGAGCTCACCCTCACAACTCTGACTCGTGAAAATGACCGTTTTAATTTTCTCTGTGTATTTTATATGGTATCACTGAAATAAACAAATTAAGAAATAATTAAATAAATATATAAAAAATAGGCAACAAAGGACCCTGACACATTTAGCATTTTCTGCTGACATATAAATTGTGTTGTAATTTCTGTATTGCCACATTTCACAATACATTGATTTCTCTCTATTATATTAAAAAATCTTGGGATGAGACGAGACTTTTTCAGAGAGGCGAGACGTGACTTTCTCAGAGAGACACTTTCACGTCCCGCAACACAAAGAGTAGATGACAAAGTAGAACATCGTAAAGAATTCAGAATCATTGGCACAATACACATGCTGAGCAGGTTAGATATAATGGAAGTACGAAAATTCGAAAGTCACCAAAAAATTATAGTAAAGATCTCATTAGTACAAATGGAAATTATTACTTGGTGAAATAACGGAACAGCGAAAAGAGATCAAATATACTGTTCGGATTTAAACTTTAAGTCGGAGACTTGTAGATCGTCTAATTCATGTTGCCATCAGGGAAAAGTAGTGTTTCTCCTAATGAAGAGGCGTATCCGCGAGAAATAAAAGATTTGTTGTTTGATGAAAGTGAAATCCACATACGCTGTCACACTTGGGTCACAGAGTTGCACAAATACACAGAAGATTTTAGAGACAGAAACATTATTCAGACACTTCAAACAAACATAAGTCTCTTTCAGGAGTGAATTGAGCCCCGTGTGTAGTCGGAGGGGACAGTTCCGTTTCTCAATGAAAAGCATAGAAAATCTTCCTCTTCATAGGGGCGCACCTCAGGAGCAGAGGATGTGTGGGAGAGAAGAGAGACAAGGCAGTGAGACCAAAGAACAGCTGCTGTACAGGCTTTTAAATGTTCAAAGCGACTTGCGAGATGCAGATCATGTGGCACGGCAGCAGCAAACCAGCAGTTGATCGAGCAAAGAGGAGGTAAAAAAAAAAAAAAAACTATTTGTTTCCCATTGTATCACCATTTAAGAGGGGGTTATGGAGGAACGACCGCGTCTCCTTGGGGTGCATTCAGCCCTCCTCTTCACAACATGAGCGGCAGGGACGCAAAATGGCTGGTACATAGAGCAGGCCAGTGGTGGGAGCTGGCAAGTGAAGCGAGCAGGGGGAGAAGCCCCTAGAATTTTTATAAATTTGTCTGAAATATTCCTCCAAACATATACACACATTTTTAAATAAATTTTACAATATCAAACACACACACAGCATGGGACAAAATATTCCTGATATGTCTGAAGTATAAGGAGTTATGTAATATAAGGGGGCAAGTTAAAGGTGTCATGACTTTATTGTCAGACTCTTTTTTTTTATATTTTTATTTTATTAATTGTCATTGTAATCATTCCATACAAACAGATCAATTTATAACCCAACAAAATTGAAGACAAATCAAACCCCACCCCTGAGAAGGAGAGCTTAGCTAAAGGAAAATTGCTTAAGGCTTTTTAATAAGGCCACATTAAACAAAGGAAAGAGAAGTAAATATATATGTAAATAAGAGATGGAGAAGGGAGTTAAATGCAATAATAGTTATTTCTCTTATTCTAAAATAATATTGATTAAATCCTGCCAGGTTTTGAAAAAATTTTGTACAGATCCTCTAACTGAGGATCCAATTTCAAATAATATAAAACATCGGTTTCCCACTGACTTATCAGAGGAGAGTTAGGATTCTTCCAATTTAACAAAATAAGTCTGCGTGCCAAGAGTGTAGTGAATGCAATCACCGTTTGTTTGTCCTTCTCCAATTCAAGTCCATCTGGAAGAACACCGAACACAGCTGTTAGTGGGTTAGGAGGGATTGTGACCCCAAGGCTGTCTGAGAGGCACTTAAAAATATTTGTCCAAAAAGATGTTAGTTTGGTGCAGGCCCAGAACATGTGACCCAGTGAGGCAGGAGCTTGGTTGCAGCGTTCGCAGGTTGGTTCCTGCCCTGGAAACATTTTGGACAGTTTTAAGCGAGACAGATGAGCTTGATATATAATTTTTAGTTGAATAATTCTATGCTTTGCGCATATAGAACTCGAGTGAATTCTCTGCTTTGCTACCTTCCACTCCTTTTCTGATATATTGATTAAGAGATCTTCTTCCCAATGTCCTCTTGGATCTTTGAAAGGTAGGGACTCTAATATGATTTTATATAATGCAGATATGGTGTTTAATTCCTCGAAATTGAGCAGTATTTTTTCCAGCATTGTGGAGGGTGCAAGGTGGGGGAAATCGGGCAATTTCTGTTTAACAAAATTTCTAGTTTGAAGATAGTGAAAGAAATGTGTAGCTGGGAGGTTGAATTTTGAATGTAATTGTTCAAAAGATGCAAATATGTTGTCTATATAAAGATCTCTGAGCATTTTAATCCCAAAACTTTTCCAGGTATTAAAAACTGGATATACTTGCGAAGGTTGAAAGAGGTGGTTCTCTTGCAGAGGTGCCACTGATAAAAGATTTTCCATCTTAAAATGCTTTCTAATTTGGTTCCATATTCTGAGTGAGTAAAGCACAATTGGGTTATTAGTATATTTGCGATAACTTGCATTTATTGGAGAGCAGAGCAGGGAATATAAAGAAGTACTACAGGATTTTACTTCTATTGCGGAACAAGCCTGTGTATGTTCATTTATTTGTGTCCAGGTTTTTATTGCTTATATGTTTGCTGCCCAGTAATAAAATTGAAAATTAGGTAAAGCCATGCCACCTTCTGCCTGCTCTTCAGATACGTGGGTGTTTTGAGTTCCAAATAAATGAGGTTATTGTTGAATCTAACTTTAAAAAACGATTTATTGATATATATTGGAATGTTTTGAAATAAAAAGAGAAGTTTAGGAAGGATATTCATCTTAACAATGTTAATTCTTCCGGCTAGAGTGAGATGAAGGGTTGACCATCTATGCAAGTCTTGCTTAATTTTTTCCATACAGACGCCAAAATTTTGTTGATAGAGAGCTTTATGTTTACTTGTGATATTTACCCCTAGGTATTTAAACTGATCTGCTATGGTAAAAGGTAGGGTGTCTAATCTAATATTATATGCTTGTGAATTCACTGGAAAGAGTATACTTTTATTCAGATTAATTCTAAGACCAGATATCTTTTGAAATTCTGTTAGTGCTGTTAAAACAGCGGGGACAGTGTTTTCTGGGTCTGATATATACAGTATAAGACCATATCATCTGCATATAGAGAAATTTTCTGTTCCAGACTCTTTTTAACAGTACCATCAGACTAGAAGGAGTTGTGCGGTGTTGGAGTAGAAGCATTAAGTTTGTAAAATTAATTCATTTATTTAAAAAAAAAATTCTTTGGAAATATGTGCTGAGTGAAATGAGTTGTGTAGTATGAGGACTGGGTTTAACTTTTTATTTAAAAGTGAGTGTGATGTACAAGGAGTTCTGTGATGTGTCAAAGAATGTAGTTAAGGAAAAATGTTTTTTCAAAACATCCATCCATTATCCAACCCGCTATATCCTAACTACAGGGTCACGGGGGTCTGCTGGAGCCAATCCCAGCCAGCACAGGGCGCAAGGCAGGAAACAAACCCCGGACAGGGCACCAACCCACCACAGTTTTTCAAAACATTCCTTTTGTAAAACATCATAAAATAGATTTTCTTTATATTTTTGACTTTATATTAGTTTTTTTTCATTTTTGATTTAATAAAGATTTGATTTAAATATCTATTTATTTCATTTAATGCCTTTAATCTTTCTCACTCTCTAAAACTTTTAATGTAGCTGAAGGCAGCAAAATACAATGACCTGCAAGTTAACAGAGTTGCAGTGTTGTACATTTTGGAAATTTTATAAGATTTTGTGTGACTCCTGGCTTTTCTCTTGAGTGCACTTCATAAAGGACTCAAAACAAACCCCTTCTACCTATTTTTCTGTTTTTATCCGCAACTTAAAAAGTTGAACCATAGCAACACAATGTAGGCAGGACATAGCACCATGAACAAGCTGGCCACGATCCCCCTGAGTGTAGATTATTTGTTCATCTCCGCTCTCTGATGCAGATGTCTGCAATGCAGGAGCTGAGCTTCGAAAACAAAATGTAACATGCCGCCCTGTCACTTAGAACTGGCTGGATGAGACATTTAGGAGCAATGGGTAAAATTGTAATGCTGTCGTTAAGAATGAGTGAGAAGCCTTGACAATGTGTGGAGGTTAGATGCTGACTATCAAGGCAAGATTAAAAAAAAAGACATGTCAAAAACAGGCGGATTTCAGACTGTCTATCTATGTAGATAGAAAGATATACAGAAATAAAAGACACTATATGCTAGATGGATAGATTCTATATATCTCTCTATTTACATAGATAGATAGATAGATAGATAGATAGATAGATAGATAGATAGATAGATAATTTGAGACCCTGATAACACCCTGATAACACCCTAACTGCATTTCTGTCTCCTCTCTTGTGCAGGAAGACTATCTGTTCTTTTGATCTGTGAAGGTGGTGAATGTAAATTAATAAATACATAAATAGTTTGCTGTGGTAGGTTGGCACCCTGCCCGGGATTGGTTCCTGCCTTGTGCCCTATGTTGGCTGGGATTGGCTCCAGCAGACCCCCGTGACCCTGTGTTCGAATTCAGCGGGTTGGAAAATGGATTGATGGATGGATAAATAGTTTGGTCTGAACAAAGAAGAAAATTCAAAGCAAGAATAGTTCATTTGGGAGTTCCAGACTCAGTGAAGCATTGTATAGATGTGCTGCTGTTGGTATAAAGGAGCCCCATAGTGTTTCTTGACACACTTCTGCTGAATAATTTGTTGGTTGAAAGTCCTCAGTGTTAGTGTATCAGTGAGAGGATGTGCAGCATTGGTCATAATGGCACTCCGTTTTGTTTTAATTCTCTCCTTTGCCATGACCTCCAGAGTGTGTCCCATTACTGAGTTTGCTCTTTTAATTAGTTTGTAAATTTGGTGGGGCTCTCTTGAATTGATGTTATCAGCCCAGCACACCACAGAGCAGTGGCCATCACAGATTTATAGAAGATGTGTAGGATGTCACTTCACACATTAAATGAACGCAGTCTCCTAAGGAAGAAGAACCTGCTCAGCCCTTTCTTATAGAGTTCCTCTGCTTTCTGAGACCAGTGCAAACTGTCATTATTGTGGACCTCAAGTATTTGTAAGAGAGGACCACCTCTACATCCACTCCCTAAACAGTGATGAGACATAGAGAGTCTTTGGTGCAGTGAAAATCAATAACCAGTTCCTTGGTTTTGCTGATGTTAAGCTGCAGCCAATTCCAAAAGTTCTCCGCCTGACTCCTCTCCTCTGTCTGTGCAGAATCATGTGAAAATGACTGCAAGTGACATGACCTTCTGTTCATTCATATAAGGAGCACAGTTCACTATGACAAATGGTACAGAATACGCAATTGCTTGAGCTTATGAAGAGTAAGATAATTTGCATAACATACTTGTAAAACTCTTACACCAATCAAAATAAACAGAATAGCATAGTCTATCTTACACCTATGTTTTCTAAAGTTAGAAAAATACCAAAATGTCTAGAAAGAATTAAAGTCTTTGGCAACAATCTTATTGTTAAACAGGAACTTTTTATACTGTATTTAAACATTACATCCATCCATCCATCCATTTTCCAACCCGCTGAATCCGAACACAGGGTCACGGGGGTCTGCTGGAGCCAATCCCAGCCAACACAGGGCACAAGGCAGGAACCAATCCCGGGCAGGGTGCCAACCCACCGCAGTTAAACATTACAGTTAATTAAAATTTTATAATCTCATCAGATCCAGGGTAATTGTACTGGCACATCAAGTCTATCTATCTATCTATCTATCTATCTATCTATCTATCTATCTATCTATCTATCTATCTATCTATCTATCTATCTATCTATCTATCTATCTATCTATCTATCTATCTATCTATCTATCTATCTATCTATCATGGACGCTAGGGGTCATTGTTGCCCCATAAACCCAACAGACAGACATGCAAGTCACAGGGTAAAAGCACTAAGAAGTATTTTTTATTCTTTGTTCTTCTTGTTCAGTGCCATCCAAGCACCAGAGCCACAATAAACAGGCAAGCTATCCAACACTAGCACAATTCTTCTCTCTCTTTTTTTCTCCTTCGCACCTCCCGGCAAGCTTCGCCCACCTCCACCCGACACTGGCTTACCTGCTGGGTGTTCCTCAGTCCTTTATATATTCCCTGACCCGGAAGTGCTTCTTTTCTTCCTCCCAAGTGACTTGCCACACTTCCAGGTCAGATGTAGAATTCAAGTTCTTTCATCAGCCCGGAAGTACTTCTGGGCTTCCGTCCCCATGACCTTCTAGTACTTCCAGGCTAGGCGAACGCTTCACCTCCCATCCTTTTCTCACAGCATCCCCTGGCAGCATCCACGGTACCCAGCAAGGCTGTATAAGTGAACTCCATGTCCCATGGTGCCCTGAGGGAATCTGGGGTACCGCTATAGTCCAGGCAAGCTGCCATCTAGCGTCCTGGGGGAAGCAGTGTCCCAAAGTAGCTGCCTTCCCCCATCCTTCCACTCTTTGGGTGTCCCAGCCGGGTTGAGCTACTGGCCACCCATCACACTATCTATCTATCATATAGTGCCTTACAGTTTGTTCTATCTATCTATCTATCTATCTATCTATCTATCTATCTATCTATCTATCTATCTATCTATCTATCTATCTATCTATCTATCTATCTATCTATCTCTTTTCTGCCCAATACTAGTAGGCAATTCAATGCTTTGTACCAACATACTCTTTGAGCTAATTTTGAAATATCTGCACAATATACATTTAATTTATTTTATTACTCATTTATTGATTGATTGTATTATTTGTCTTGTGAGTCTCTATCCTTGTTTTTTGTTTCTGCTGCTGTATTTATCTGAATTTCCCCTTGGGATTAATACAGTTTATCTAATCTAATCTAATCTAAAATTGGGCTATATTGCTTCCTAAAGCATTCTGCACACCTCTGTTTTTCTACAGTTGCTGGAATACCGGTAATCTGTCACAAATCAGTCAAATCAATTCTCTTTATGCCTCTCGATCCATTCACCACGGAACTGTACAGTGAGTTGTGTTAAAAATGTGACTGACTGTATATTTTCAACATGAAGACACACCACAATCACAATCACAGTGTTTTCTCCACAGGTGATCTCAACCCCGCTGTTACCTAACAATGTCCTAGTCCTTTATCCGGATTCCTGCAGATGATGGTGAGGATATTCTTGTCCCAAGTACTGTGGACCTTCGAGTCTTGTTTCTGTCTACAATATATATTTAGGATTGCAATCAGCAATAATGTCATCATAATTGGCAAAGCGGGCATTGTGCTACCAGAACGACCAAACACACTTGTCATGGCTCAACTAAATGTCTACATTTAAAGCCTAGAGATCTTACACTTAGATGTTGTCAGTGTAGAATTTGCACATTCTTCCTATGCCTGCATGAGTTTTCTCTCTGGATATACCAGCTTTTCTCCCACATCCTATTAGATGTTGGGTACCAGCTCCACATGACTCTAAACTTGATGAGTAAGTTAGAAATGGAAGGAGAATATATTGACTCAAATGCTAATTGATAATTAATTGATAATTTAGCAGACTTATCCGTCTGTTAACAGAAAACTTGAATAAGATAGCAATCTTTATATACATTTTTCTATGTAAACCTCCTTATGATGAAAGACTTCATGAAAGACCATTTTAAAAATATGATTGAAACTACAAAGCAGTTTTTTAAAACTGCTACTGAAGTGGCAACAGACGGAGACTAATGTAGGTGCCCAGGGGCTGGCAATGCACAGTAATGTAAAGGACAATTGCACACCTGGTAGGCAGTATAAGCTCAGAGTTTAGCAGTCAACCACAGGAGTGTACATCCCTTCTTGTGGGCAATTAGACTTGTTCTTCTAAAGGTGCTGCAAGCCGTCTTCAGTAAGCGAGTGAGGCACGTAACAGATTATCCTTGTTTACGCGCAGTACAAAGAGGAGGCTTACCAGCCTGTGAAACAGGAAGAATAAAGTGAAATGCCATTAGAGTGAGCCACATAAGGGGATCAGCGACACAAGGCAGCAGCTCTTTGTAATCCCTTTAGGTTCAGTAATGAAACCAGAACTGAAGTCTAGTCACAAAAAAAGTAATACAATTTAAGAACACACTGAGATAGTCTTAACAGAATAGAGAAGAAAGATAATAGTCTAAGTCAGCATCCAGTAGGAACAGCAAGGGACAAGGTAACACTAGCAGAGGTATTGGGTCAGACGGGAAGAAGAAGACATAAGAAGATAGTGCAAGTTGATGAGTCAAATGAGAAAAGGGATAAAGAAGAAGAGAAAAGGTCCAGGACTCTGAGGTCAAATTAAAATATTCAGGCTCAGAGTGGCATTGCAGAGTGGAGGACAGGACAAGCTGATGGATGAATAGAAAAAGAAAGTTTGTGTGGCAAATGAGAAGGGACAAAATGGGGTAGGCTGAGAGGTCAAACGACAGTAGAATGGGGGAGACCTTTGGAAGGAGGAGAAAATGAGACAGGCTGTGGGTTTCCTGTCCTCCATTGTCAGCTGGCCATAGTTCAACAATGAATTAATGGAGGGGTATCACTGGGCTCCATTTATGCTAATTGGTTTTCCTGTCTGTTTAAACAAATCTGTGTCTTTATGTGTACTAATACTGTATTTAAGAACCTGGAAAATTTATACTTGCATTTTACCTTAGAACTTGTCACAACGCTCTGTGCCTTCACTCTGACAAGCGTAATACAAAAATAAACTGAATGGAAATTAAACAGAAGACTGAGAGGCTAAACATTTCACTAAAATATAAATAATAAAACATGTTAACAGACAGATGGCTTGTATAACTGTTAGGATTCCTGATTTTAGAGAGTGCAGATTTCATTCTTGTTTTGTCTTGGTAGAGTTCTCTATTACTCTGCCTTCCCCTTTTGTATTCTTTATCGTGAAGCCTTTGTCAGAATGCTTCATATCCAACAGACTTACCACTGTTTATAAGGTATTGTACTTTATAACTTATCCCCACCTTCCCTTCTACATCTATAACCTCAGGCAATTACATAGAATACAATTACAAGCAGGAGCTAAGTTACACTTCAAATAATGTATTACTGACAATATTCATAAAATAAGAACAATAAGCAAAGTACAAGTGAACACTTGCAACCATACAACCTGATAAATGTTCATGCAGTTTCAGGCGGCACACAGACTTGCAGTTACTTTCATTATCTCTAGTTAAGTCATCATGTTTAGTCAGCTTTCTTCAGAACTGGCCACATGCCTGCCTCAGTATGGCTGCTGAGTTGTGCTTCTCAGTGTGGTCTTCTGTGTGAGATGCTCCTTCATCATGATGGTGTGAGAGAGAAAGGGAGTGGTAAAACAACAGAATTTATGCATTCTTTGTCCAAATTCTTTTCACCAATAGGGCTTTGTGGTATAAAATGGCCTCTGATTCAAACCAATCCCAAACAGCCATACTTTAGACCAATAGGTGCATATAATACCTTTCACACCTGCCCCCAGCACCACTGGTTGAAGCTTGCCAGCTAGGTAATCTGGCTGTGGGGGTTGACTGAGAGAGATCTGTAGAGAATCACTTGCCAAATTGGTTTTAGGCAGTTCCCCCGATCCTGTCATAAAATTCCTCAGCCCTAAAGACTTGGGTTCTTAAACATCAAATCATTGCTGTTCTTAGCAATAATATAACACTAATATTACATTACTCTATAAGTTACAAATAAAGACATACAAAATATCTATCAACAAAATTTCATGCCACAACAATTCTTGTACTTTTTTCTGAAATATGTTTTGTGAGCATTACAAAATTTTACCATTACAGTAGAGTCTCGCTTATCCAACCTTTGCTTATCCAACATTCTGTATTATCCGACGTCCCACCGCAAAAAAAAAACCAAAAAAAACCGCATCAATTGGCAACAAGAACTGCAAGTTGCGAGCGTGAGCGTGAGCGTAGTCTATTTTTTGTTGCTAAGTTCATTTTTTCAGTTAAATTTTTCTCTTGTTTTGTTGTAAAACATGATTATAGTGGATTATGTGGCTGGCCCTCTCTGTCTCTCACACGCGTGAGTGTGTGTGTGTGTGTGTGCATGTGCATGTGCGCATCTCTCTCGTGCGCGCGTGTGTGTGTGTGCGCGTGCATCTCTCTCGTGCGTGCGTGCATGCGTGTGTCTCTCTCACTCGTGTATGTGCATGTGTGTGTGTGTGCGTGTGTGCGTGCGTCACTCTCGCGTGTGTGCATGCGTCTCTCTCGCGTGTGTGTTTGTGCGTGTGTCTCTCTTTATCTCGTGCGTGCGTGTGTTCGTGCGTGCGTGTGTCTCTCTCTTTTGCGCGTGCATGTGTCTGTCTGTTTCTCTCTCTCGCGCTCTCTCTCTAACACTGCAGAGGGAGAGACTGAACACGTGTGGAAATCATCGCCGCACACAAACCGAAAGGGAAACTGGCTTGTTCCTATACCGAGTGTGTGGTCGTGCACAGAGGCAAAAGTTTGGTGAACTTTTTGGTCATAACCCGATTTGTACGTGTTCAGAGATGTTCGTGAACTGAGGTTCCACTGTATTAGGCTCATAATGTGTAAAATTATAACATAGTTTGACGTTTAATAGGCTTTTTCTTAACACCTCCCATTATCCGACATTTTCGCTTATCCGACGTTCTGCCGGCCCGTTTATGTCGGATATGCAAGACTCTCCTGTATTTTTATGTATTTTCATGTCATCAGTTTGGCTCATTATTCAGATCTGGCCATGTAGTTGGTTCGCAACTTGCTACTACATGATGCCTGCAAGTTGCATCACATCATGTCATTCCCCAAAAGGTATTTAGGATGGTAGAACTCAGCTTCTAGTGTCCAAGATTCAGGATTCAGCAGCGTTTCATTAAATAAACATTTTTAGGGAATCAGGACTGCACATGCAATGGACAATGTGTTTGGTTTGTGTATTACTGTGGAGGTCCACTTAATTTATTATTTAGGTTCACCTATTCCACGTAGTTATAGCTGACTCTGATGTGTGTGAATAGCTGGTTTATAGCATCCCACATGTATGGCTTTACATGGACAGCAGCCAAAAGCAAAGAGATTTACTAGCTTGGCATGAGAAGCCCAAATGGTTATCCTCATACCTCAGCATCACTCAACATCTGTGCCGCACACCAAAGCAGTTGCTCACTCACCACGCTGTTTCTTTTCAGAGGCATCCTACCTAGCCCCTTAACGTCTGTGGGACTATGAAAATCACCCACATTAGGTGCACTTAGCACTGCACCTTGGCACAACCCAATAATATAAATTTGCAATTGTCATAAAGCAAAAATTAATAACTCACAGTAAAACCAATGGGAGCAAAAATGAGATGTTACGGTACAGCCAGGGCTGCTACCCTGGCTCAAAAGTATGCCTTGATTATTTAATATTGTTGTTTTTCACTAATTATTTCTCATATTCTGTCAGTTCTGTGTTTGATTTTATTCAGTGTGCATTTATTTAATTTGCTGTTGTTTATTAATTATTTTACAATTTTTTTATCACTTTAAGTGTGTGTGTCTCAGTGTTTCTTGTTGTCTGGCCTGTTTGATTTGGGTGGAGCCTAAAGGGGCGGGGCCACCTAATTAGGCAGCTGGGGATGCTGGCTGCCCTAGCAGTACTGAAGATGTCTTGACAGCTTCTGTGGTAGGTTTGGAATTTTGCTCCTTGTTTTTATGATCTTTGATTCTTTTCAGTAATGGCTTTGACCCCAAGCTTCACATTATAAGTACTGTTTCTGCTTCTGTCATTGGATTGAGTTTTGTTGAGTTTTTGTTTCTGCCTCTTTTTTTTCTGAAATTTCTTTGAATCCTTTCAATAAACAATTAAATATGAAAAGAGCTGAGTTTTGTTTTTGAGTTAGTAGTTTTTATCATTTTTTTCCCTTTAGTGGATATGTTTTGATATTTGCTAAAAGGCTTCATTTTTAGGCCAGTTCAGGTTTTGGGGTGGAGAGGTGGCTCTGAGGCTAGGTATCTGCACTGGCAATCGCAAGGTTGCAGGTTCAGATCCCATAATCTCCAGAAGTGACTCTGTTCAATTGGGCCCTTGAGCAAGACCCTTAACCTGCAATTGCTCCGTCCTGGGTATGACGTTAATCTGCATCCAGGTCCAGGGAAAATTCTGGGGTTGGTGGCAGGATTGGCACTCCAGCAACCACAAAAAAAAACTCACCCTGTTCCATTCCATCTGAACAAGTGTGGTGCTGAGGTGTCACCCATTGCAGGGCTGCACTCGGGTCCTAATTTTGGATCCTGAGGTGATTTGTCGTGTGGTGGGTATCAGTGCATTCTCATAACCTCCTCTATTCATTCTCTGAAGTCTGTCTAATGAGTCTGAGGCTTGGCTGCCAGTGGTGAGGTCAGCTCTGAGGAGTCAGACCAAGGTGAAGATCTGGTCTGGATGGTGGTTGCAATTCTTTGCAGTTGATGTTCACAGTTCCCATGTGTGATGGGACAATTTCTGTGTGTACTAGTTCTGTATTTAGTGGCTAGTATAATCTGTACTTGTGTTTTGATTGAGATTTGTTCGTAGCACTCCGCACCTTCACTCAGTGAACAGCACTATACAAAAAATAAGTTGCTGTTGTTTTAATTGTGGAGAGATATTTGAGTGATTGTAGTTCAGCAGACATACCGTCTATTATTTTTATGACAAGTAAACTCTTCCAAAATATGGCTAGGGAATGTTCCTTTTTATTTAAAGATGTATTATCAAGATTCTGCCAGGTAACAAGAAAAAGAAAGTTAGGCAAAAGTAACAGGAATTACATTTTGCTGGCAAATAAAGTGAAGAAACACAATCTAGACACATTACAATTTATGAAGCAAGGTTTCAAACCAAAAAATCCAATATTCCAATCAGATTCTAAAATCACAAACACTGTGCTGAAGTTGTTGAGCCTTCGTCAGCTTTGGTTTAAAAATTGCTGGGGCCACCAGTACTCCAGCTGTCTAATAAGTGGCCCTGCCACTTTGGGCTCCACATACAGGCAGCAGGGCACATAGCAGAAAACTCTAAGTACATACATTGCCTTCAGAAAGTACCCCTTCAGTTTTTACACATTTGTTTTGGTGCAGCCTTATGCTAAAATCATTAAAATTCATTTTTCCCTCATCAAACAGCACTTAATACCCCAGAATGGCAAAGTGAAAATGGGATTTTTTTTATTTATTAAAAATTAAAAACTTAAATACCACAATGACACAAGTATTCAGAACTTTTGCCGTGGCTCAGGTGAATCCCAGTCTATTGGCCATAGTTAAGATGCCTCTGCATCTTCTTTGGTGTTCACCTGATTGCCAGCTCAATTGCTTGGACATGATTAGGAAAGGCACACACCCGTATACAGAAGATCCCACACTTGACAATGTGTATTAGAAAAAAACAGAAAGCCAAGAGGTCAAAGGGATTGCCTGCAGAGCGTAGAGACAGGATTGTGTCAAGGCACAGATCTGGAGAAGGCTACATCAAAAATCCTGGCAGCATTGAAGGTTTATTCTTAAAAGAATGGAAGAAGTTTGGAATAATTGCAACACTTCCTAGAGATGGCTACCTAGACAAAATGAGCAATCGTGGGAGAAGGGCTTTGGTAAGAGAGATGGCCAAAAACCCAGTGTTCACTTTAACTGGTGTCCAGAAAACCCATATGGCAATTTGAGATTAAACACCTCTGCAACACTGGGCTTGATGGCAGAGTGGCCAGATGACACATGAAAGCACACTTGGAGTTGTCAGAAAAGCACCTAAATGACTCTCGGACTGATGAAACCAAGATTGACTTGTTTGGCCTCTTTCTAGTAAATCATGCATCGCTCATCACCTGCACAGTATCATTCCCACAGTGAAGTATGGTGATGGAAGCATCATGCTGTGGAGTTGATTTTCAGTGGTATGAACTGGGAGACTAATCAGTGTTAAGGGAAAGCTGGATGGAACCAAATACAAAGATATCCTTAATACAAACCTGCTGCAGAGCACACTGGACCTCAATCTGGACCTATAGTTCACCTTCCAAAAGGAAACAGACAACACAGGAGTGACTTAGATACTACTCTACTCATGTCCTTGAGTGGCCCAACCAGAGCCCAGATTTGACCCAAATCAAACATCTCAGTGAGTCCTCAAAATATGGACCCCATTCAACGTGATTCAAGGGATCTGCAGAGAAGAATGCGTGAAAATCCCCAAATCCAGTTGTGCAAAGCTTATTGCATCAAGCCCAAGAAGACTCCAGGCTGTAATTGCTGAGTAAAGGGTCTGAATATTTGCATCAATGTGATATTTCATTTTTAAATTTTTAATAAAGTTTCAAAGACAGATAAAATGTTGTTTCTGCTTTGCCATTCTGGAAAACTGAGGTTTGCATGAACAGGGAAAGAATGAATTCAAATGATTTTAGTATAAGGCTGCAACATAATAAAGTGCGTAAAAAAAGAAGGAGTCTGAATACTTTTTGAAGGCACAGTAGTTAATAAACATTATATCAATAAAAACATTATATTACATAAAAACAAAAGAAAAAAAGAACCAAAAGATAAATTAATCCCATAACATAAAAACATTATATAACAAAAACATTAAATAAACAACAAATAAACTTGAGACAATGCAACCAACCCAGGCTGTACCAAAGTAAGACTGAGCAAATGAAAAAGGGGAACAATAGGCCTGTACAGGTGTCGAGCGTGGCGTGCGCCCCAAGTTTTGTGCCTGGCTTTGTGGCATTAAGAACATTCATTGTTTCTTGATCTGACTTGACATTTAGACGTTAACATTTAGTACTGAAGCCATGTTTGCTCTCGGCTTTTGATTTCAGCTATTTGTGTTTTCTCTTATGGGATCAGACCTTTGGTGTGTGTGGGGATTTAAGATTCTAGTCAAGCTGTCTGTTTGTTTTCTTGGTGTCTTAGTTTCTTGATTCTCCCTTTCTTAAACAGACTTTTTTAAATTGAAGTTTTGTTCTTTTCTTGTTTAAAGTAATTTAATTTTATGCTTCACTGCGTCTCTTTAGAGTCTTTGTGTAGTTTTAATTCAGTTAAGTTTTCTGATAGATCTTTTCCTTGCTTTAGTCTTGTTTCATTTCCTTAATAGGTATCTAATGATTAAATGTCATTGTTTTGCATGATTTACTTTTGTTAATCTTGATGATGTCAATTAATTGTTAAAGTTAATCATTTGTGTTTAATAAACAGCCCATTAGCTGAAATTATTCTGGATTGCCTTGTTACATTAAATCAGTTATTACAGTCTTTTCTCTTAAGTGTACTTCTGTTTAATAATTAAACCCACAATTACATCTTAAGGATCTGGGGTGGGCTTATGGGTCTGAACATTCCCCTTAAGAGCAGAGTGGTAATTATGACACAGAGACTGTTATTAGATAGATAGATAGATAGATAGATAGATAGATAGATAGATAGATAGATAGATAGATAGATAGATAGATAGATAGATAGATAGATAGATAGATAGATAGATAGATAGATAGCCCCCTCGGGAAATTATCATTCCTATTTCCTGTTTGTTGGGCTCCCATTGGCCTGAATCCCTTTTTTTGTGAACATTTTTCCAATATTCTAGTGAGCCTTGTACTATGGTTGCAATGTTCTTTACATAGTAGTTTCTATGATTCATTGTGATGTAACCAGTACAGCTTCCTTTCGTAAAGAAGCTACATCTCTAAAGAGATGATGACACTGCTCCAATAGCTTAGGGTGGACCTTTATCACCAAATGTCAGGCTAAGACAATTATTTGCAGACCCTGTAGACTTCTTTGGCCTCTGTTCAGTGCAGTTGGCTATGTCTGGCTACAGCTTACACATCTTAAGCTTGTCTTCTACCATTTGTTGTGGAATTAGATGATCTCCTGTAGTTGAACTACCTGCTTTTCAATTGACTACAGGTTTTTGTTGACTGCAGAGGTTGTTATCTCATTAAGTGTGTTGAGATTGCTTGCAGGAAAGTTTCCCAGGTCCTGGAAATGTATCCATCCCAATAACAGATAAAAACCCACCTAATGGCGCTGTGGACCCTGCCCAATAAATGACCCTGTTGGTGACATGGGGGAGTTTTCAGGCTGTAGGTTGGGTTTACCTGTTGATGTCTTTCCCCCTTGAATTTTTTTCTGCTATCAACGATGTACCATATATACTCGCATATAAGTCGGGTCTTGAAACCCAAAAAATCGATCATAAAATCAGACCCCGACTTATACACCCGTTCAAAAATGCAACACTTAATTATTTTTTTTTACATCTTCTTGCTTCCTCCAATCTCACGTCAGTTTCTCAGAAACATCGAATTTTGTTACAGCAGCGCAGTTACCAATTTCTTTCACCAATGCAACGTCTTTTAATTTAAAACCACCTTCATATTTTCTTCTGATCAAACGCTCCATCGTAGATAAAGGATGCTCTTACAATAAAGGTGTATGAGGGTGTGAGATACAAAAAACACAAAACAGTGCAAACGTCGCTTTGGAATAGTTCGGGTATTACCGTGTGGTCACGTAGGCACAATACATAGTGGAAAAAAGCAGTGTGCTCCGTGGTTACTCTCTCAGGTGGGTGTTAGCATTTTGTAATCTCTTGGACCAATAGTGAGTTTTCCGCATTTGACTTATATGACTAATATTATAAAATACCAGAAATAATACGGTAAAATCAAGCCCGACATATCCGCGGGAGAACCTAAACACGAGTAAATATGGTAAATGGTATCTTGGAATTTGGCCATTTGGGATGCCCTACATAAGTTTTAAAAATAGCACAAAAACCGGCATACTTCTTCTTCTTTTTCCATAGCTGTTCCCATTTTTATATGAGGCCACATTTTGGTTTTTTTTTTTTGACTAGACTTCTTCAGTATAGGTTTTGGCATTTTTTTTTTTCTACTAGATGCCTTTCCTTACGCCAATCCTCCCCAATTATCCAGGCTTGATATGGAAAAATATCAAAATTTTACTGAGCACAAAATGCTTTCAAAAATAGGCCAGTATGGCATGAAAAAAAACCCACATCTGGCCACCTTAGCTTACAGGTGCTTCCATGTGTGTGTTAGATGACACTGTCATGTTGCTGATGTGTGGGTTTGCTTTTCATAGGTCCTACAGTTTTGGGTTATTATGTAATGCTGTCCCAACACCTGACTGATAGATAAAAGGCCTCCAATTAAGAATGTTTCAAAAAGGTTATGAACTGACTTTATATCACATAACTTTGGCACCTGTTGCAGACTCTACACCAGGAATAATGTACTCCTGCACAGTTCCTTTACATCCAATAAGATGTATTAAATTAACAGAACATGGAAACATACAGAATTACAAACAATCAACACACAAATAACACAACAACATAAGACAACTGTCCCAATTTCAAAGAGTCTGTCACATATTTGTGCTTGGGGAACAGCTTAAGGACTTAAGGAGACATGTCTATTAACAACCTCTCTTCTCCATCCTTCTGCAGGAAGGGGATTGACACCATTAAATCTATGATGTCACTTCCGGGATTGGACCACCCGGACCCCCCTCTTCCTCCCAGAATTCTTTGTAGATGGAAAACCCGCTGTTTTAGCGGTAAAGTTGGAATGACTTGTTTTTGCATTTACCACATGCTTTATTTTCATATCATATCCAACTGTTTAATTATACAGGGTTAGCTGCAAGGTGACCCAAAACACGTCTTTTTCTTACAAGTCAGTTTCCCAAATATTCCAATAAATTTATTAAGGGTATCTGGTTAGAAGTTTAAAGTCTGATTAAACCCTATTTAATCAACACACACCTAACAAAACAAATACACATAAAAATAATTCAGGTTTCCTTGCAGTCTATCTTAACATAAAGTTACTTGAGCGGGACCTCAGTCCTTGTTCAGGTTCAGGTCCAAAAGAGCTCCGACTTTTGGAGATTACCTGTTTTTATGATGCTCAAAGACGAAGGGGGTGGAGCCATCTCTGAGTATTATGGGTGGGACTAGGCATCCTCTTTGAGTGTCTTCTCAGAACTATGGTGTAAAAAGAAGATACAGTTAGTGCCAGCACCACCTCTAATCCCTGAGTGGTAATGATTACCTTATCAAAGCCAGGAAGGTGTGCATGCGTGACAATACCCTGTTAAATATATACATTATATATATATATATATATATATATATATATTTATCTTACTGCTCCATGTTACAAGTACATATCAAGTTGTACTACAGCACATTTAGATTATAAAGGAGTATTGTGCATGTTTTGTCTTGGTAGAGTAATATTTTACTCTACTTTCCCCTTTTGTATTATTAATATGTAGCCTTTGTCAGAATGCCTCAAATCTACCAGACTTACCTCTGTTTATAACATATTGTACCATATAACTTCTCCCCACCTTCCCTTCTACATTTATAACCTCAGGCAATTAGGTGTAGTAAAAGACAAGCAGGAGTTAAGTTACACATAAAATAATGTATTATTGAGAATATTCATAAATAACAATATGCAAAGTACATTTGAATATTGGCAACCATACAACCTGATAAACGGTGATGTGTAGTTTCAGGCGGCACACAGACTTGTTAGTTACTTAAAATGTCTCTAGTTAAGACTTCATTTTTGTTAAGCTTTCTTCAGAGCAGGCCACATACCTGTCTCAATATGGCTGCCGAGCTGCGCTCTTCATTGTGTTGTCCATTTCAGTTCATGGTGTGAGATGGTCATTCAGCAGTTTGGTAAGAGAGAGAGAGTGAGGGAGTGAGCAAATTTATAGGTTTTCTGTCCAACCCCTAGAGCCAATAGGACGTCATGGTACTTAAAGGCTTCTGATATAAGCCAATTCCAAACAGCCATACTTCAGACCAATAGGGGGATAGAACATCTTCACACCTGCCCCCCAAAATGATATGTTAAGGTAAAGCTTGGCAGTTAGGCAGCCTGGCTTTGTGTGGGGGTTGAGAGAGAGACTTTAGCAGAGAGACACTTGCCAAACTGGTTTGAGGCACTTCCCCCCCAACCCTATCGTAAAATTCAAAGAGACCCATTCCTAAAAAGGGGGTTAAACATGATTGATTCTCACTAATGTAACACTAATATTACATTGCTTTGCCTAAGTTACAAATGAAGACATACAAAATATTTATCAAGTTGTATGCAAAATTTCACATCACAACAGTGCATATTAAATTATCTTCACACTTTAAAACTTGCAAGCTTTCGAGGCAACTCAGGCCCCTTCTTCAGGCAAGATGTAAAGATGATTACATCTTGCCTGAAGAAGGGGCCTGAGTTGCCTCGAAAGCTTGCATATTGTAATCTTTCTAGTTAGCCAATAAAAGGTGTCATTTTGCTTGGCTTTTCTCTACATTCATAATGGCTAACACGGTTCAACACCCTAGTACTACACTTTAAAACTGAAACTTCGAATGAAACACTTTGTAAAGGATATTTTTAGGAACAAGTAAATATCTGAGGACAGGTTTTTGATTTACTGTATGCCTTGGCTAAGTTTTCACTTTAAACTGCTGCTAGTGACTTAATGTATTGCTCACTGACATTTTGGCTTATGTCTCTCAACATTAGCTCATCAGAGCAGTTCTGATGTGAACAGGCCATTCGGCCCAACAAGCTGCTCCATCTTATTGTCCTAGACTAATGTTTCTTAAACTTTTTGGGATAGTGGAGATCAAAGAAATGTTGATCTGTTGGAACACCTATGAAAATTAAAAAAAAAAAAATGGAAATTACAAAAAATTCAGTTATGTCAAAGATATTTTAATCAACAAAATATTTTTAAATATATGTGCATACAGTACACATTTATAAAAAAGATGAAATAATAAAAACTGTTTCAGGCATTAAATGTAAATATAAATGAAAAAGATGTGCTGGCATTTTATGACCCAAATCATCAATATATAATGTAAAGTTTGTAAAAGATAACCTTAATGTGTGTGTCATAACATATTTATCCTATTTTGATATTTTGTTTTCATTGCAGTGACAGTGTAGGAGAGGCTGACCTTATCCATGTTTTGCTGTGACTAGAACACATGTGCTGGCTTAAAAGCCACTCTTAATGCCAGCTGACAGGGCCACCCTGCCGCTTATCTGATAAGATGAGAGATACCAGTAACATGTAGCATTCAGGGATCACTTCTGAAGTCACAAGCTGGAAGCCCAAGTTTTGAACAGTGGACTATAAATCAAGGATACGTAACATTTGACTTGTGGTCAAACAAGAGGATTGTCTTATATGTACTCAAGAAACCAACGGCAAGAACTTTTTCTTGTTTTAAAAATATTGTGTAAGACCTTAACTCATTGATTCCCTCTATCAGCTCACAACTTAACCTGTCTGTAACATCTGCTATGTTGCAGAAACCCCAGTGCTTAGTGTGCAACCATTAAAAAGGTTGAAGAATTCCCTTCTACTCCAAAAGGGTAACTGGAGCTGACTTGAAAAAACTGAGTACCCCCCATAGCAGGAGTTGGACCAGGGGTGTGAATAGTCCAAACCTTGTTAAGATAGCAAGTGCCTGAGCAGAGGAAGTCCATATACAGGAAGCCATGCGACTGCCTTGCTAACGATGGGGGCTAACTGATCAACAGCTGACCCAACAGGCATAACTTTTCTATCAAGCCAAGGACACTGTGTATGAAAATCCCTTGAAGAGAAACAGCAGTACCAGGATCAGAAGGTGTGACCAAAAATGAAGAAGGAGACAGACTCGTCAGCAGAGAAAGAAAGCATGCTGAAGATTCTTTCACGTGTCTGGGGAAAGCTGACCAGGAAATTAACAAAGGATCACTAACCTCAAACTATAAGTACTACTTTGATTCCGTGAAATATTAATTGTAATTAATTAACAGATAACAGATAGGATGAATTCAGGTGAAGTATTATGGTGTCACTGTAATTCAAAGATAATAACTTTAAGCAAGATAACTTTTGACTGATATGCGTTCTCATCCTAAATTCAGTCAGAAAGTGCAGAAAGCATCTCACACTCACACACACAAAGTACTCAGTGGGGGTTGGTGGTGATAAGCCAACACACACTAGCTGTGAGTAATTGAATGCCACAGGTGCAAGCACGAGAAACTTAATAATTAGCTGAAGAACATATCCATCTTGAAGACATAAATTTAAAGATCAGAATTCATAAGCTATGTGTCATTTTGTGTGTGAGAGAAAAGATCTATCTAAGCCATGTAATAGAATTCATATGTTATGTGCCTTCTTCTATAGGAGAGATAAAATTCAACTAAGCTGTTGTAATTTTATTTTTTTGTTATTGTCCTTCATCTCTATATATCTACAGTATGTACACATACATTTATAAATGTACTTGTATATATCCATCTTCTATTATCCTTATGTCAAAAATAAATGGCATCATTTTGCTTATTTTAACAAGTATGTCTAAATTATTTGTGAAAGTAAGTCTTCAGTCACACCACAACTGAGAAAGTGAAACTGTTATTGTAGACTTTCACCGATTTATGAACCTTGATCATACATTTCAAAGATCTTTTCACATTCCTGGAATCCTGGCTGGAAAATGCAACAGAGATCCCTCATGCAATCTACATTTAACTTGACATCCCTAGAGAGGGGTCCCGTTCATTGTTTTACCTTTGGCAATGCTGGTAACTAATTAAAACTAATAACTAATTAACTGAGTGAGCACACGTCCCACACTGCAACAGTCAAAAAGCTGCTTTCATATCAGGATGTAGAAGAAAAACTGAAATAGGATCTTAAATATTTATTGAATTAAAAGTACACATTCACAATGATTTTTTTTTTGGCCTGGCTTAACTCATGAGGTAAAGTCATTCCAACATCATCTTCACTCATAGACGGATCATTCTATACGCATTCCTTAAGATTAAATTGACAAAGAATCCACAAAAACCCTTTTCCTGAGTCCTGGCTTTAAGGAGACTAGAATTCAAATTTAACTAAATGACATTTTGTAAATGAAAATCATAATACGTTTTAATTGGTTAAAATTATGATCTTCATTTCTCTTTCCTGCCTCATTCATTTGGTCAGTTAAGTTTTGAAGTTATCAAATTATTTTCATTTCTTTGTATCCAAAATGTAATCTTCTTCTTTGATTTGTTTAATCAAATGTAATTAAAACTGAAATTTTGTTACATGTGTTTCCTGATGTGACGAGTTCAATTTTTTCAAAAGTCGAAGTCTGCAAAGTAACATTACTTTACATTCCAACTGTTTTTTGAACAACTACCCAAGTCCACAGTTTGATAGGAATACATTTATTTCTGCTCTCAGATCATTACAATGTTCTTTTTACAAATAAAACTGTGTGAAAGCCAGAAAAAAATCTGAATGCAGTAAAAACATGAAAAAACAAATTTAACTTGAGTTGTTTAGTTGTATTGCTATACAAATAATTAAATAAAAAATAACCATAGCAATAGTAATGCATTCAGTTCAATTATTGAACACAACTGGACACGGCAGCATGGTTTCGCAGAGGTAGCGCTTCTCAGGGTTCGTATCCTAGGTCTTCCCTGTGTGGAGTTTCCATGTTCTCCCTGTATCTATGTGGGTTCCTTTCAGAATTTCCTTAGGTAAACTGGCAATCCTAAACTGTGTCTGTATATATCTTTGCCCTGCGTTTGTTTCTGCCTTGCGCCCTGTGCTAGTTGGGATAGGCTCCAGCAGACCCCCACAACCCTGTTCAGGACTATGTGGATTAGAAAATGACTGAGTGACAACTAGACGCACAGTGACAAATACAACACTGCATGCATCAAGCAACAGAGCTGTTAAAACCTTCCTCTTGTGTTAGGGTCAGCACCAACCCGTTTTACTTTTTAAATGCATAAAACTACTACCTAATTTTGTTTATTGCATCAAGGCTTTTTGACTTTGTCAGGAATCTGTATTTAGTTAAAATAAAACAAAAAAAAAAAAAACAATTGTACTAAATTATAAAATGCTCTGGTGAAAATTATTACCTTTGTGTTGGTAGGGTCAGTTTTGACCCAGTTATAATTTAAGGTTATAAAACAATAGTTAGGGTCAAAACCAAAATCCTAAACACACTTTGAGGGGCTTCTCTCTTTGCTTGTGTGTCTCCTTACCTGAACAAACAAAACAAACAAACAAAGACAGACCTGTTCAGACATGTAAGGCGTGCATAAGACAAATTTAGTTTAGCGTTGGTGACTTGCAGAGTACACATCTCCTGTTTGCAGCAGTCAAAAATGAGAAGATTTACAGTAAGCCAAGCTCTGGATCATATCTTTTCTGAAAATGAGGCAGAGGACACAGAACAGCATAGTGATACAGATGAGCAGGTTTCCGAGGAGGAAGACATTGTAGAGTATCTACCAGAAGGCACAGACACATCTGATGAGTCTGATGAGGAGGGCACCGATGCTGAAGCTGCACTCACTCCTGCTGAAACGTTCAAATCCAAAAGTGGTAACATCTGTTGGAGCTCAGTACCTCCTGACTTACATGGCAGGGCAGCTGCTGCAAATGTCATCAAAATGACCCCTGGAATCACAAGGTTTGCTGTGACGAGAGTAAGTGCCATCAAGACATGTTTTGATCTGTTTATGCCATTGTCACTAAAGAAAGTCATGATTGCTATGACAAACCTTGAAGGAAAAAAGGTTCATGGCGACATGTGGAATGACATTGATGAGGAATACCTGGATGCTTATATTGGTGTTTTTCTTCTTGCTGGTGTTTACAAATCCAGCAATGAGGCCACTGATAGTCTCTGGGATGCATCGACAGGCAGAAATATTTTCCGGGCAACAATGTCACTTCAGTCATTTCGAATGATATCAAGAGTCCTTAGATTTGACAACAGAGAAACTAGAGAAAAATCTGACAAGCTTGCTCCCATCAGGGATGTCTGGGAAAGGTGGGTGTAGCTCCTTCCACTGATGTTCAACCCAGGGCCAGAGGTAACAGTAGATGAACGTTTTGTCCCTTTCCGTGGAAAATGCCCTTTCCGGCAGTACATGCCTAGTAAGCCAGGGAAATACGGCATAAAAATTTGGGCAGCCTGTGATGCAAAAACCAGCTATGCATGGAATCTGCAGATTTACACAGGCAAACATGCAAGTGGCATTCCTGAGAAACATCAAGGAAAACGTGTAGTCCTCGATATGACTACTGGACTGCGGGGTCACAATATCACATATGACAATTTTTTTACCAGCTATTACCTTGGACAAGAACTTCTCAGGTGGAAACTTACCATGGTGGGAACAGTAAAAAAAATAAACCTGAACTGCCTGCCGAAATTTTGCAGGTGAAGGACAGGGCTCCACTTTCTTCAAAATTTGCTTTTACAGACACCACCACGGTTGTCATATTGTCCAAAAAAAACACCGGAGTGTGATACTTATGTCCACTTTTCACAAAGACGCAGCTGTGTCATCAGCAAGTGACAAAAAGCCCATAATTATCTTGGACTATAATAAAAACAAAGGTGGAGTGGACAACCTGGACAAGCTGACTGCCACCTACACTTGCCAGAGAATGACCAGGAGATGGCCAATGGTTGTGTTTTATAACATTCTAGATGTGTCTGCATACAATGCATTTGTGTTGTGGACCCACATTCACCTAGGGTGGAACTCAACCAGAAAAAACAAGTGGAGAATGTTTCTTGAGGAGTTAGGAAGTTCCCTTGTCAAGGCACACATTGAGCGATGGGAACGGGTGCCCCGGGACCCAGCCGCTGCAGCCTTGGTCAGACAGCTGCAGAGCTCACGTAGCACTCCTTCCACACCATCAGCAACACAAAGAGCATCAGTGCCAGCATCCTCTTCGGCCAGCACTGCCTCAACATCAACCTACACAGCCACAGCCACAACCCCACTGAGGCCACCTGATTCTAAAAGAAAGAGGTGTCAGGTCTGCCCTAGCAATAAAGACAGAAAGACAAACGTACTCTGCTTCTACTACAAAAAATATATTTGCAAAGAACACGATAAAAGTGTCACTTTTTGCCACACATGCATCTAAATGCACATGCGTGTTCTTCCACACAAAGACATTTTTTGGAACTAGTACCTCATTTCTATTGGTTTGATTTGCTTGATTGTTCGTTGTTTGTATGACCTTGCAAATCCACATTTTGAGATTTACTTGTTTAGCTTTCCATTTATATTAAAGTTATGTTTGAAAATACTTTTTTGCCTTTTTCTTTGAAATAAATATATATGGGTCAAATTTGACCCATAACACCATAGATGTTACTATAGTAATTAATATTATAATAAAAAATATATATAACAAATTTATTTAAGAGATGTGTTCTAATACCCCTCAGTAATAGTCAGGTAACATAACAACCTTTTATTTATTTAAATAATTCTCTTGAGGTTCATTTAATCATTTTTTAAAATTGAAAATGAGAGGTATGCTGTTAAAGTAAAAGCTCATGAGGTCACAGCAAAAATATTAAAAACATTCTTTTAATGGACAAGGAAGCGTAACAAAGTAACCAAGAGGTAAGGAAAAAAAATTGGATGATAAATAATTGTTTTGAGGGTAATATGGCTGATTAAAGACATGGGTCAAAACCAACCCATTAACATAAGAGATAGTAACAGAAAGCTAACATAAGAGGAAGGTTAAGTAACTACCATGTCAGACAGTAGGACCTCTGCTTTCTGGTTTGGATGAGATCAAACGAGTGCTGTGTCGAACTTGGTCTAGTCGTTGATCGCTGCTAACTTTTCCAGTAGCTACAGCTGATATAAGGTATAATGACTGATGGCTCACAGAGCTGGTATAAGGTTTTGCAGAACACTAGGCTTCCCCAAAACCCAGGGTAAGAAACACTGACCTAGATTGTCCAAAACAACATCAAGCCAAGATCTGAAGGTTTCTCAAGCTTCTCACTCTACAACGCTACATGGTCATTTATTCCATGTGTTGTCTGTGAGAAGAACAGCTTCCTAATGGTTATGCAAAATCTGCCCTTAACAAGTTTCCAAATGTGTCCCAAAATTCTTATTGAAAAAGTTATGTTAAAGTAACTGCAAGTATCCCCTGTACTAATTCCTTCCATAATTTTGAAAACTGTGATAATGTCACCAATCGCCCTCCATTTGCTTAAACTGAAGAGGTTCAGCTCGTTCATGCTCTCCTCATAGCATATTCTCTGTTGTGATGTGAGATTTTGCATATAACTTGATAAATGTTTTGTATGTCTTTATTTGTAACTTAGGCAAAGCAATGTAATATTAGTGTTACATTATTGATAATACCCCTTCCCATGGGCTCACCATCTATGGGAGGGGCCAAGGAGGTCGGGTGCAGTGTGAGTTGGGTGGTGGCCGAAGGCGGGGACCTTGGTGGTCCGATCCTCGGCTACAGAAGCTGGCTCTTGGGATGTGGAATGTCACCTCTCTGAAGGGGAAGGAGCCTGAGCTAGTGCGCGAAGTTGAGAGGTTCCGGCTAGATTTAGTCGGACTCACCTCGACGCACCCTCGTTCTGCTGGGAGACTTCAATGCTCACGTGGGCAATGACAGTGAGACCTGGAAGGGCGTGATTGGGAGGAATGGCCCCCCCGATCTGAACCCGAGCGGTGTTTTGTTATTGGACTTCTGTGCTCGTCACGGATTGTCCATAACAAACACCATGTTCAAGCATTGGGGTGTTCATATGTGCACTTGGCACCAGGACACCCTAGGCCTCAGTTCGATGATCGACTTTGTGGGCGTGTCGTTGGACTTGCGGCCACATGTCTTGGACACTCAGGTGAAGAGAGGGGCGGAGCTGTCAACTGATCACCACCTGGTGGTGAGTTGGCTTCGATGGTGGGGGAGGATGCCGGTCAGGCATGGTAGGCCCAAACGTGTTGTGAGGGTCTGCTGGGAACGTCTGGCAGAGCCCCCTGTCAGAAGTAGCTTCAACTCCCACCTCCGGCAGAACTTCGACCACATCCCGAGGGAGGTGGGGGACATTGAGTCCGAATGGGCCATGTTCCGTGCCTCTATTGTTGAGGCAGTTGACCGGAGCTGTGGCCGTAAGGTGGTCGGTGCCTGTCGTGGCGGCAATCCCCAAACCCGTTGGTGGACACCGGCAGTGAAGGATGCCGTCAAGCTGAAGAAGGAGTCCTACAGGACCCTTTTGTCCTGTGGGACCCTGGAGGCAGCTGATAGGTACCGGCAGGCCAAGCAGAATGCGGCTTTGGTGGTTGCTAAGGCAAAAACTCGGGTGTGGGAGGAGTTTGTGGAGGCTATGGAGAATGACTTTCGGACGGCTTCGAGGAGATTCTGGTCCATCATCCGGCGTCTCAGGAAGGGGAAGCAGTGCAGTGTCAACACTGTATATGGTGGGGATTGTGCGCTGCTGACCTCGACTCGGGACGTTGTGGGTCGGTGGGGGGAGTACTTCGAAGACCTCCTCAATCCCATTAACATGCCTTCCAATGAGGAAGCAGAGCCTAGGGACTCAGAGGTGGGCTCCCCCATCTCTGGGACTGAGGTCACCGAGGTGGTCAAAAAACCCCTTTGGTGGTAGGGCCTCGGGGGTGGATGAGATACGCCCAGAGTTCCTCAAGGCTCTGGATGTTGTAAGACTGTCTTGGTTGACACGCCTCTGCAACATCGCATAGACATCAGGGACAGTGCCTCTGGATTGGCAGACCAGGGTGGTGGTCCCCCTCTTTAAGAAGGGGGATCGGAGGGTGTGTTCCAACTACAGAGGGATCACACTCCTCAGCCTCCCCGGAAAAGTCTATTCAGGGGTCCTGGAGAGGAGGGTCCGTCGGATAGTCGAGCCTCGGATTCAGGAGGAACAGTGTAGTTTTCGTCCTGTTCGCGGAACAGTGGACCAGCTCTATACCCTTAGCAGGGTCCTGGAGGGTGCATGGGAGTTTGCCCAACCAGTCTACATATGTTTTGTGGACTTGGAAAAGGCATTCGACCGTGTCCCTCGGGGAATCCTGTGGGGGTTACTCCGAGAGTATGGGGTATCGGCCCCCCTGATAAGGGCTGTTCGGTCCCTGTACGATCAGTGCCAGAGCTTGGTTCGCATTGCCGGCAGTAAGTCGAACCCATTTCCAGTGAGAGTTGGACTCCGCCAGGGCTGCCCTTTGTCACCGATTCTGTTCATAACTTTTATGGACAGAATTTCTAGGCGCAGCCAGGGCGTTGAGGGGGTCCGGTTTGGTGGGCTCAGGATTGGGTCACTGCTTTTTGCAGATGATGTTGTCCTGTTTGCTTCATCAGGCCGTGATCTTCAGCTCTCTCTGGATCGGTTCGCAGCCGAGTGTGAAGCGGCTGGGATGAGAATCAGCACCTCCAAATCCGAGACCATGGTCCTCAGCCGGAAAAGGGTGGAGTGCCCTCTCAGGGTTGGTAGCGAGATCCTGCCCCAAGTGGAGGAGTTCAAGTATCTCGGGGTCTTGTTCACGAGTGAGGGAAGAATGGAGCGTGAGATCGACAGGCGGATCGGTGCGGCATCCGCAGTGATGCGGGCGCTGCATCGGTCTGTCGTGGTGAAAAAGGAGCTGAGCCGCAAGGCGAAGCTCTCAATTTACCAGTCGATCTATGTTCCTACCCTCACCTATGGTCATGAACTATGGGTAGTGACCGAAAGAACAAGATCGCGAATACAAGCGGCTGAATTTAGTTTCCTCCGCAGGGTGTCTGGGCTTTCCCTTAAAGATAGGGTGAGAAGCTCAGTCATCCGGGAGGAGCTCAGAGTAGAGCCGCTGCTCCTCCGCATCGAGAGGAGTCAGATGAGGTGGCTCGGGCATCTGATCAGGATGCCTCCTGGACGCCTCCCTGGTGAGGTGTTACGGGCACGTCTAACCGGGAGGAGGCCCCGGGGAAGACCCAGAACACGCTGGAGGGCTAGAAAAAGTGGCTGGGGAGAGGGAAGTCTGGGCATCTCTGCTCAAGCTGCTGCCCCCGCGACCCGACCTCGGATAAGCAGGAGACAATGGATGGATGGATGGATTATTGATAATAACAGCAATGGTTTGATGGTTTAAGAACCCCCTTCCCCCCACCAGGACTGAGTCTCTTTGAATTTTACGACAGAGTTGGGGGGAAGTGCCTGAAACAAGTTTGGCTAATGTTTCTCTGAAGTCTCTCAACTCCCACACAAAGCCAGGCTGCCTAACTGCCAAGCTTTACCTTAACATATGGTTTTGGGGGATGGCAGGTGTGAAGATGTTCTATTCCCCCATTGGACTGAAGTATAACTGTTTGGAATTGGCTTGTATCAGAAGCCTTTAAGTACCATGACGTCCTATTGGCTCTAGGGGTTGGACAGAGAATCCATAAATTTGCTTGCTTAACCTCACTCTCTCTCTTAACAAACTGCTGAATGACCATCTCACACCATGAACTGAAAAAGACAACACAATGAAGAGCACAGCTCGGCAGCCATATTGAGACAGGCATGTGGCCTGTTCTGAAGAAAGCTGACCACAAAAAGATGCCTTAACTAGAGACATTTTAAGTAACTAACAAGTCTGTGTGCCTACACATCACCATTTTTCAGGAAACTTCCAGGGCACAGGCTGCGTGTGAAGTAGCCCAGTGCTGGGGAGAAAAAGCCGTGGCAGATGAAGAATTCTGACCTGACCTTGAGCAACTTCGAGGCACAGTGGATAAGAAGTTGGAGAGAATGGGAGACATCATTTATCAGTACAGGGCAGAACGCTTCAGTATATAAGAACCAAAAGGCGCTAAGCAGTCCCCAACTCCACCAGTTTCCAGGAGACAACAGGAAATTAAGTGTCTCGTTCAAGAAAGGATACGACTTAAGAAACTTTGGAAGAAGGCCTCTGGAGTGGAAAAGGAGGGCATAAGCACCCTCCAAGCCGACATTAAAATCCGTCTGGCATCCCTCCATAGAGCAGAAAATCAACGGAAACGAAGAAGGAAGAAAGAACAAACAAGAAGTCATTTCTACAAAGATCCCTACAAATTCCTAAAGGCTCTCTTCACCAAGGAAAAAAAGTGGAGTTCTAAAAACAACAAAGAACGACCTGGAGGAGCACTTGAGAACAACACACTCTAATCCAAGGCGCCATGAACACCTGGCATTCCCTTCAGACATTCCACCAATCGACCCCCCAGTACATCAATTTGAGATTGGCCCTCCAACATGGAAAGAGGTGCAGAAGACAGTCCATCGGGCGAGAACAGCATCAGCCCCTGGGCCAAATGGAGTCCCGTACAAAGTGTACAAGAATGCACCAGATGTTTGTAGGTTTCTTTAGAGGCTCATGAGAACAGTATGGCAGAAGAGAACCATACCCAAAGTGTGGCGTAGGGCAGGTGAAGTCTTGATCCCAAAGAAAAAGAATGCAATGAATATCAACCAGTTCCATCCAATCTCCCTGCTTAATTTGGAGGGTAAAGTCTTCTTCAGTGTCATTGCAAGGAGGATGGCCAAGTACTGTATCTGTGCAGAAATGAATACATTGACACATCTGTACAGAAGGCAGAGATATCAGGCTTCTCTGGGTGTCTAGAACATGCTAGCATGATCTAGCACCAGATTCAAATGGCAAAGCTGGAGAAAAGGGACCTACATGTAATCTTTTTGGACCTTGCTAATGCCTTTGGCTCTGTGCCCCACGAGCTCCTTTGGTCTGCGTTCAGCTTCTTCAACATCCCAGACACCATCACAACTTTGGTTAAAGCCTACTTTCAGGATTTGCAGTTCTGCTTTTCAACTCCGGAATTTACAACTTCATGGCAGTGCTTGGAGGTAGGCATCATGGCTGGATGCACAGTCTCTCCCTTGGTGTTTACCATTGCAATGGAGATCATCACTCAAGCCTCAAAATGGGTCGTGGGGGGGCAACAAGTTGGCTCTTGTCTTTGCCTCCCTCCCCTCAGAGCCTACATGGATGACATTACCATCTTAACTACCACCGTCCCATGCTCCAGGAGATTGCTCAGAAAACTGGAGGAGAATATCAGTTGGGCCCGGATGAAGGTAAAGCCATCTAAGTCACGCAGCATCTCAGTGGTGAAGGGAGTGCTTGCTGACCAGAGGTTCTTCATCGGAGGTGAGCCAATCCCCACAGTACCAGAACACCTGTACCTTTTCAGTCATGGACAATTGTATGTTGCTCTCTCCAGAGTTCTATCCTTTCATTCACTCACAGTCGTATCCTCAAACCCACCCCATTTGGACAACTGTGTCATTCAGGAAGTGTTCACCCATCAATAAATAATTATGTGGCGTATACTACACCGCGGGTCGGCTAGTATACTATAATACCTTATAAACAGTGGTAAGTCTGTGAAATTTGAGGCATTCTGACAAAGGCTACATATTAATAATACAAAAGGGTAAGTAGAGTAATATATTACTCTACCAAGACAAAACATCTCGTAGTCCCAGAATCTGCTTAGTCGCTTTCCTCTGGACTTTCTCTAGTGCTCTTTGTAATACTAGCTGGATAACATAGGAAATATTTATGTATGTATGTATGTATGTATGTATTTATTTATTTATTAAATTTGATCATTTTATCCATGCTGCCCAGGATTGGTTCCTGCCTTGTGCCCTGTGTTGGCTGGGATTGGCTCCAGCAGACCCCCGTGACCCTGTGTTCGGATTCAGCGGGTTGGAAAATGGATGGATGGATGGATGGTTGAAATGCAAGTGTTCCAACCATTATCTACAATTTCTATGCTCTCATGAGTCGATATTTTGGTCTTTATGTGTATGATTCAATTCCATAACTGTTGTAACTCCTTGCTGGGTTGGAATCATGAATGTTGCTTCTTTGTATTTCCTAGTTTACTACAGTTTTCAATAATAGATATTTAATCCCACATTAATAACATGGATGGTTTGTTAAATAACTGAACCCAGGGACAGCAGGAAGCATGTACAAGTGTCAGGACCCAGTTGCGTGTTGCTAGGGGCAGACACAGGAAGATGTGTCGTTTTGAAGTCATTCAATGTGACGGTATTTAAAGCCAGTATCATTGCTGTCCATAGTTTTGGGGGAAAAAAAATCCTAACTAAAGAATTAGGAATTGATATTATCTTTTCAAAAAAGAACTTTGTGCACTGATTTTTGGCTTTGAGTTGTGGGTGGCGATTTGATTTTGGTGCCCGGACCTTTTGTCTGTCTTTGCCTTTGTTCTTATTTTTGTCCATTTTCTTGGTCCTGTCTTCCCCCAGGTAGTACACCCCAGGTAAATATATTATCACTTGATTTTCGTGTTAGATTTGTTTTCCTGTTTAAGACTCTCATTTTGCCTTTGATTTCTAAATGAATATTTTATTCATCAATTCTTGGTTGCCTGATTCTATTTTCAATATCTTGGTTTTGACACTTTTCTATCCCTGACTATAATTTTGTCAAATAAATCATCTGTTTTTTTGTGTTTCACATGTCACTTAAGATAAACAAGCCACTAAGTATGGAAGTTCAGCAGGTACAAGGTCTACCACACAACTTCACAAAGCATTTCCCCAGCCTCTATCTTGTGGGACCTACTGGTTCTACTGCACGACCAGCTCCCTCTATAAGCAGGTTGAGGTATCTAGCCTTGGTCTTAATTGAGAGTTTATGCTGTAATATGCATAACATGACTGTATCCAGCAGGAGGCGCTAGCTCCCTTGTTGGAATAAGTTCTTTAGTAAATGCGGCATGTTACATAACCCGGACCTATATAGATATAAAATAAAAAGACAATACCTCTCCCTTAGTGGACGAAATAACTTGGTTTTCTTTAATGACGGGTTACGCTGCATAACAGAGTGGGGGCCCAATGTATAGAGTCTGCCATTTTCGCCACTGCATTAGAAGGATTTTCCGGATCGGATGACGTTATCTCCCATCCGTCCATCGACTTCAAAGGTGTGCCGGGCAATGTTCCAAGTCTTTATACTCTTTCTTCATGTGCAGGCCCCACTTAGGTAAATCATGCCATTCCAACAAGGACTGCTGACTTTGATACACAACAATAGTATAAAATGCCATTTTTGGCAGTTGTCTCTGTCTTGTCTTCTAATGCGTGCCTAGCAGTTCTAAATGATGAGCCCCTGTGCTAAATCTGGCTTTGTATTAGCTGTTATTTCCTCTAGGGGTCGCTAGCTCCCTAGTTGGAATACGTTCTTTTGTAATTGCGGCGTTTTAAGTAACCCGAAACTATATACTGTATATAGATATAATATTAAAAGGTGATATCACTCCCATAGTGATATGGTGGTAAGAAATCACATAAGAGAAAATAACTTAGCTTTCTTTAATGACGATTTACATGGCATTACAGATGAAGGAAGCCAAATGGCAAGACAACTACCAAGGTGGGATCTTGATGTACACAGTCTGCCATTGTTGTACCTTTCTCTCTTCAAATGCTTGCCTAGCAGTTCTAAATGCTGAGAGCCCCTGTGTTTTGGCCTGGCCTGTACATGTGAGTGACTTTATAAAATAATTTTTGTACAGAGCACAGTGACATTAAACTTATATTCTGATTACAGCTGTGCATATGAGTAGAAGGAAAAGTAGATTTATAAAATATTTGTACAGAGCACAGTGACATATTAAACATATACACTTATTACAATGACACATGAATTGCATGTATAGGCTACCTCAGACACATAATTGACTTTCAGGCCCTTCTCATGGCAAGTGGCAATGCCGTATGTGCACACATCATGGGTCACAGAAAAAACAAATCTCACCGACATTTACCAATAGTGAGGCGCATTACACAGGCTAATCAGACACTTGTGACCTACACACTGTTAATGCCATGAAAAACAACACAATACCTCAGGCTCAGCATCAAGCCAAAGTAAGAGCCCTTTCAATTATAAAGAACAAGAAGTGATGAGATTACAGGACACTGTTGCACACACCAAAGCAAGAGGTCAGCTTGATCCATAGTATAGACAGCAGAACAAGAAGCACATCCATCCAGCATCAAGTGTGACATACAATGCAAGCCCTGATGATGAATGACAAACAACATATAATAATAATGCAAGAACAAACTATTTACAACAAATACACGGTGCCAAGAGCATGTGAGCATCATGCTCATAATTTAAGGCATTTAATACAGGATACAGAACGCAAAAACGAGAGATGTATGCTGACAAACTAGCAGTTCTTTGGACATTTCATGAGCACTACTTATGAGGCACAAAAGAAAGTCATACATGACCAGTTGTGACCACAAGGGGATGCAACTGAGCCCCAAACATTAGACATGACTCCACCAAACACCGTTTAGGGATAAATAAAAGTTTTTTTTTATTATTATCCAGACACACGTTCGCAGGCTTTCTTTAACAATTCAACACAGTATTTGTCATTAATAAAGTTTGATTTAGACATGTGCAGAGGAGAGATGCTGGGTATATTGGGAGAAAGATGCTGAGGATAGAGCTACCAGGAAAGAGGAAGGCCTAAGAGAAGGTTTATGGATGTGGTGAGAGAGGACATGCAGGTGATGGGTGTGGCAGAGCAAGATGTAGAGGACAGGAAGATATGGAAAAAGATGGCCACTGCGGCAACCCCTAACGGGAGCAGCCGGAAGAAGAAGAAGATTTGTCGTTAATGAAGTCTCCTTCATCCTCTTCCATCTCCTGTCACTTCTCCACATTTGTTTTTGCTTTCTACCTCCCGACTCTCACCCTTGGATGAGGCAGAGTGGCTTCTTTAATGCTGGACCTGGGACTTCCAGTGACACATCATTGCGTGACTGGTGTCTGGGTCTCACCCAGGTAATCTAGCCAAAACACAGTTAAAATATCCTACTACACCACCCAGTTTTGTCCGAAATTTAAAAATAATTGTACACAGTTTTCTTAAAATTGGGCGTTGAGTAAACACACAATGAAAGACATGGCAGCAATTTAAGAAAAACAACAGTAACTTGTATTACATCAGACAATATAAAGTCTACAAAGAAGATAAACGTAGAGAAGAATCTAAAAATATCAGGAGCAAAAACCCTTCTAAAAGAGAGGACATAGTGTTGTGGCGAAAAATTGTCACCAAAAGGCTTTTACCTGAAATGAAGGCTTTTAGGACTCAGAGGATAGGCAAACAGAGTCTATAGTTTTATTGCAATAATACAACAATAATAACAACACAGACTCAACCCAATACGCCCAAATTGGACTGAGCACTGAACAGGCCAAGAATCAGTTTATATAGTTAATTCTTATCTTCCTGACCTCGCTCAAATTAGCTCATTCTGCACCTGTCCAGCCGGTATCTCGAGTTCTCATGGGAACCATTATTATCTCCTGATTTCCTTCTGCAGCTGGCCACCAGTATTTTTATTGTCTATTGTTCATTTTTACTTTCTGTTTTTGCTTATTTTGGTTGGCCTCGACCAGGCAGATGTTCTTTCTTCCATTTTTGGGCTTTCTCTTATCACTTCCCCTTCCTTGGCTTTCAAGCTATTTTATACTTGGTGGCTTAAAGCTAAGCTTTAATTAAAAGGAATATGACATGTGGTTTTATTAATCATTTGCTTGGCAGGCCTGACTTGCATTAATGTCTGCACTAAGGTTAATGCTTATATATTTTTCTATATTTATTTATGCTAATACATGAATACACTAATTTTATTTTCCATACATTACATCATCTTG
The DNA here is from genome assembly GCF_900747795.2 of Erpetoichthys calabaricus. Classification (NCBI taxonomy): domain Eukaryota; kingdom Metazoa; phylum Chordata; class Cladistia; order Polypteriformes; family Polypteridae; genus Erpetoichthys; species Erpetoichthys calabaricus. Next base: position 31,431,089 of record NC_041398.2, read on the forward strand.
ACCTCGTTGTAACAATGCATTTGCTGTTTCTGCTGACTCACTATTCCAGCTGGTTTCTCACGTGTCTACCCTGACCATTTTTCTGTATTCCGTCATTGGTATCATTCCTTGCTTCCTTCAGACAACAGGTGTTCTCCTTATTCCCCCTTCTGTTGTCCTCAGATAGTTTCTATATGTCATTCTCTTCCTGCTCTATTCTTCCTTTCCCAATATTTGGTCATTTTGCTTCAAGCTTAACTAGAAAATGCAATATGACTAATGTCTTTATTTAACTATTTGCTTGGCATATCTTATTTGCTTGTCATGTCTAATTTATGCTAAATCTAATGCTTCAGAAGCTGTTAATTACTTTTATGTCTATTTATACTAATACATAATTTTTTATTTTCCATAGTAGTCCACACTCTAAAGTCCATTAAAACATTATAGTAGAGGATGCAACTCTTGGTGGTGCAAAGTTCAAGTTGCACGCTGTGTTACCACAGTGATTAGTCTTCCAACTGTCCAAGTAAAAGACTATTCACTGAACACTTGTTTCCCAACAAAAGTCGTTTATATCTTGCAGGATCCCTGTTGGTGTCTCTCCCTTGTGGAGTGAGCATTCTCTTTCACTTATAGGTACCTCGTGTTGCTATGACCAACTAGGCATGCCTCACTTCTTCTCCGCTGACTTCACTCGGTCCACTCACAAGTCTTCCTTCTCTTGCTGGACCCACAACTAGCGTCTCTCTGGTGACACTATCTCTTCCTCCCTAGGGGTAGGCAACACTGACCATGTGCCTTGTTAGCAACATACCCTTTTCTGCCAGTGGGTCATTGCGCTCTGTGCGAGTGATCTTGACCGCGTTCTTGGTGGACCGTCTGTCTCTGCACAGTCTGCCCTCCCTTCTGCTTGCACTCTTTCTCTGTTTTTCCACCGTTTTCTACACCTCCCACTGCCTAGAAGTATATAACAGCTTCAGTCTCCGCCCAGATCGATGTGATGATCGATTAAACAGTGTTAATACAAATTTCCTTTGCTTAGTGTATAGTGTAAACTCATAGTTTAAACTTATTTTAATCGATTAAACAATGGTACTGTTGCCAGCTATCAAGAAGTATGTATACCACTGTATGCTGTTTAGAAACGAATATCCCCAGAACACGTTAATTTTCAAACCAAGTAAATACAAACATTTTCTAAGAAGGCAGGCAGTTCTGTTATCACAATATTGTATGTTGATGAGATCCCAATCAAAGTAGTTTTGAATTTCAAAGCAAGTGACTTTTTTGCAAGACAGGTAAATAACTACGAGGGTTGTCTGGGTTCCGCGTGGAATTTTATCGTTTGTCGAGTGTCAGCCTGTCGAAACCTGTTCTGCTGTGTAGAGGGATTATTCAAGTGGTTGCATGTTTTTGTTCAGATGTTTTGCTTCCTCTCTTCCTTCAGAATGAACACGAGAAGCAAACGAACTGAGAGTGCGCAGCCGGCGCTATCGGCGAAGCTCCCGACTCCATGCGTGCGTGACTTTCGAGTGATGATTTTTTACAACTTTTCTGATGGTTTAATCTGCTCGGTGGAACGCACCATGTTTGCCATCTTTTTCAACATTGATGGCATTGTCGCGTTAATTCCGCTGATGGAGGGGACAACTGTCACCTCTGAGTGGTACACCACTCAGTGCCTGCCTGATGTTTTTTCTGCGATGGCTAGAGGCTGGTCCAAGAACTTGCGAAGGCACTTTTTGCATCATGACAATGCGCCAGCCCACACGGCTAATGCGACGAAGCATTTCATTGAAGACAGTGGTGTCAACGTTTTGAATCCGCCACCCTACTCGCCTGATCTTGCACCATGTGACTTTTGGCTCTTCCCGAAGGTGACAGAACCCCTGCGAGGCCACAACTTCGAAACTCGAGAGGAACTGATTGCAGCTGTCAAAGAAAAGCTGGACAACCTCCCAAAGACAGCCTTTCGCGAGTGTTTTGCGGCGTGGGTCAGAAGAGCCCAAAAGTGCATTGATGTTGGCGGTGAATACTTGGAAAAAGTTTAAAAAGGATCGAAGAACATGAGAAAAATAGAAAAAAAAATCCTTGGCTACTTATTTCGAGTGATTCCGTGCGGAACCCAGACAACCCTCGTATGTCCTATAGACAGCCATCAACAATAACCTGAAACAGAATTATTCTAGAAAATTACCTTTTCACTTATCATCCCAGTCTCAAACAAAGGGTACCTATTGGCCCTTCATCTATTGGCTTTTATATTTACTTTTTTTTTTTTGCCTAAGCGAAAAAAAAAACACCCAGTGCACAAAATATTCCCCTCTGACACCTGCATGCCAGAAGAACTTCCGGGTCATACGGAAGCTCTCCAAAATAGCAATATCCATTCTTCAGAGAGCTAAATATCCACCTCCCACCCAATCCATGGTGCCCAAGGACCCCAACAGGATTGCCCTTCAGGAAACCCTGCTGCTGACCATGCTGGGTTTCAGCCAGGGAAGCACTGCCACCTTTTGTGCTGTAGGACTAAAGGTCCACTCATCCCTTTATCCAACATGGGAGAGAAACTGAGGACCATCCTGGCCAGGTTTTGTCTCCAATCTTGGGCTGTGTCCATTATGGCTTCCCAGCTGGGCAGGTAATCATTCTTGACCCCACTATGGATGCCAGTCTATCCAAACCAGCACTTACAATATATACTTTAGTATAAAATACTAAGGATGGTCTGTCTGACACAAATAAGTCACCCCAAACCAGGATCTTCACTTTATTTGAGAGTATATGCCATGATTTGCCTAACAAATTAAAGAATAGGAGGTGCAGGCTACACCTGACATGTAATTGAGGTTCAGGTCCTTCACAAGCCATACACTCTGAAGCAAAAGACAGTCATACCCACAGCTAGGATGATGGCTTAGCTGGGGTGCTGTGTTTCGTAGGTGGCATACAAGCCACCTTTATTCATGAGGTCCAAGTATTTCCTGGTCAGGAGATAAAACATTTCACTTTACTATGGAGGTGAACTCCTTGGTGGCTCAGAGTAACTTGGTTCTGGATCTGATTTAAACAAACTCCATCTTTTTCAAGGACTATGAATGTTGGTCAGATGTGGGTCAGTGATTCTTTCTTTCTTTCTTTCTTTCTTTCTTTCTTTCTTTCTTTCTTTCTTTCTTTCTTTCTTTCTTTCTTTCTTTCTTTCTTTCTTTCGTTTGACACAAGGTGGACTGCACAACTTTTAGGTCCTTGCTGGAGATATGCTGTTGGATTCATCTCAGGCTCATTGCTAGGAGCAGACAGATAAGTTATTTCCCATTATTCGCTTGACTTTTCAGCGTGAGATAAAAACTTCTGAATGCCACAAGGTCACCTCTCAGTTTCATTTTATTTCAGGTTCATTGTCGCCGCGAAGGCTAATTTCTCTCCTGCCATCTATCGAGCTCTAGCCCCAAGGCCCTTAATAAACTGCACAAACGGAACAGTTTTTATTTCAGTGGTGCAACACTGGCAGAATATAAATGTGGAGATCAATCCCATTGTATTTCACCGACTAAGGGCCAAGGAATCACATTAACATAAAACACAAAGTAAATGGTTCAGATAAACACAGCGCTCGAGAGACGTGCCCTTAATGAACAGACTCCTAAAGGAAGTGTGCGAATTGCTCTCTCCAGCTTTTCTAACATCTGTCCTTCATGCAGCCTGTAGAAAGATGAGACAAGCTCACAAGGATATCTGAAACACATTAACAAATGGCTGTTCAGATAAAATAAATAAAAGGGAATTAATTTTAATCCTCATCATCAAATACACGTGTGTGCTGGCTCTTTCAAAAGTTTGACTCAAGGTGTGCTGGTTTCTGCCTCCTTAACTTGTGTTTAAAATGTGTCACATATATCACTGTGTGCACCCCTTTGTAGATTCAGGGTACTGTTTTACTGATGATGAAGTAGAAGTGTCTTGTTCTAGGGCTCACTAGGGAAAGGCACTATATAAATACACATCAGTGGCACATTAGATAAATAAAGTCAGTGGCATTCCCAGTTCAGATGCACACAATATGCACTTGCAGTCTGGTCACATAACACAGAGCTACTTAGAATTGTTATCCTCAAAGACAGGTGACATTGATTAACAGAAAAATACGCTTAATTGTCAAAGTAAAATCAGATTTCTGCAAAGTGGTCTGAATTAATTTCAATATAATACACAATTGAATGAGTAAGTGTTCACCCCTCAAATATGACACCCCTACATACTCACTGGTGCAGCCAACTGGTTTTAGAAGTCGCGGAATTACTTAAATGGAGATCACCTGTCTGGGTTTTTAAATGATTGAATTGAAAGAAGCAGCTGAATTGTGGCTCTTATTGAAGTTTCTATTCTAAGTATGACCATATAGTGTCATTTTTCAAATCAGTTCAGTGGCTTCTAATTAGCTTAAGAGCTACTTTGAAATGCCACCTCCTCCCATATAAAGGAATTCAATTTTTAGCCTCCCCCTGAGTCAGAGACTTTACCTTTTCCACGCTGTCTGCCACATTAGACCTTCTACAATTTGCTTATCATCTAAACAGATCCACTGATGATGTACTTGCCCTGACAATAAACCCCACTAAGCGTAACTGCAAGCTCAGAGCTTTGGGTTTGAACGACTCTCTGTGCATCTGGATCCTGAACTTCCTGTTAGATCGGTGCTAGGTGGTTAGACTAAGTGCTGTTGATTCATTCATAACCACTCTTAACACGGAGACCCCCAGGGATGTGTGCTAAGTCCTCTCCTATATTCTATTCCCTCTACACGTATGACTGCACAGCTAGAAACAGGTCTAACATCATTAAGAAGTTGCGGATGACACAACAGTGCTGGGTCTTATCTCCACTGGTGATGAGACTGAATACGGAGTGGAAATCAGAGCCACGAAACACTTACCAGGAAAACTGCCTCTCCCACAGTGTGGCCAAGACCAAAAAGATAATAGTGGTCTTCTGGAAGAAAGGAGAATTAAACTTGTCTATCACCATCAATGGGACTACTGTGGAGAAGGTGAGCAGTCTTAAGTTCTTCAGTGTGCATATTACGTGGATTTTTCACATGGGAGCAGTGGTGAAGGTGCAACAACGCCATTTCCCACCTCTAGTGGCTGAAGAGGTTCTACTTGAGCCCTTGCACCCTCAGATCATTTTGCACCCACACCAGCTGGATGTATTATTGTCTGGTGTGGGAACTGTGTGCTAAGGTGAGGTCTGCAGCTCATCGCCTTTTAAAATAAGGAGGGGGCGTGGTAGTAGGACTGGAGCGGTTCCCGGTTGCGATGCGGCACAGGCATTTCCTCACTTAAGTGCACAAGTGAGGAATCATCCATGTCCATAATTAGTGCCAGGAGCTGCTAATAACCACACCTGTGCCACTTTCCCACGTACAGTATAAAAGGATAGATGCAGGTACGAGAGGGCAGAAAAAAAAGGGAAGAAAAAGGAGATGGAAAGGAACGAGACAAGGAACTGAGATTAAAAGGCGGCTGAAGAGCAGTCACAGTGAGGATGATCCAGACACCTAGAGGGAAAGGCAGCTAGAACATGTGCCCCACGAAGGAGCGTAGGTTGTGACGCTCTAGGGGCTGGTTCGCCACAATGAACAACGGCGTGGAGTGGGGCGAGCATGGCGAATGACCTCCTCAGGGATCCAAGGTACGACAGGGGTGCTTGAAGGATGATGGGAGGCTAACCTGGGACAGTCTGGTTGCACTGTGAGGAGGCAGCCAAGACGGGAGTTGGGGGATGAAGTTCGTGGCTGCTAAATCTCCGCCGGCTCCATGAGTTATGGGTGAGCCGGGGACATAAAGAAGGAAGTGGGCTGGGATCTGAAGGAGTCTGTGACTGCATTTTTAACCTCTGCTTTTAATGGATTCACTTGTTTTTTATGGATTATTTATGACACTGTTTTTGGTTTTGTTTTGATTATTTTTAATAAAAGCATCTGTAGTACTAGGGTGTTGTACCGTGTTAGCCATTATGAATGTAGAGAAAAGCCAAGCAAAATGACACCTTTTATTGGCTAACTAGAAAGATTACAATATGCAAGCTTTCGAGGCAACTCAGGCCCCTTCTTCAGGCAAGATGTAATCAATGTAATAAAAGCATGGAACACTTTTTACACCATCCCCTTGCTCCATGTGTGATCTGTGGTGTTTGATTTTGTGGTTTGATGGTGTTGGGTTTGAGAGGCTCCCAAATGTGAAGGGGAAGCATGGAGAGGATCGGCATCATCATAAACTGCACTGCCGTCAGTCACAAAGCATTGCAGAGGGTGGTGCATTCAGTCCTACTAAACACTGCAGTTGACGTTCATAACCTATAAGGTATAGATGTTAAACTGTGTCTAGGGAAAGCCAGGAAAATCATCAATGATCCTAGTCATCTGAGAGTCATGAACTGTTCACATTATTACCTACAGGCAGATGATCATCAGGTCCCAGACAAATAGGCTCCCAACAAGCTTCTCCCATCAAGGTGTTAGAATGTTGAACTCTGCATAGTGTCTGATACTGACCCTTATCAACTCCCCAACCTTCCCACGTTCATGCAGCTGTTCCTTTATCTCTACATATCATGGTACCACAGTTACTTTGTGCTACTTGTATGAACTGTTGGTATATCTGCCTACTTATGTGATGGGTTTATTTGTGCACAGAGATGTGATGGTGAATTGATTTTTAAATGTCGTTATGATGTGAATACTCTGCTACTGCTGGAGACCTTGCACACAATTTTACTTTTTTATTTAACCTGTACATTTACGTTAAGTGATGTGACAATAAAGTGACCTGGGGCTTCATGTATAAATGGTGCGCACGCACAAAAATGTTGCGTACTCCTGTTTCCACGTTCAAATCGCGATGTATAAAACCTAAACTTTTCACGCCAGCTAAATGCTTGACGTACTCAAGTTATCTGCTCGGTTTTGCAAATTGGCGGTACCCAGCATCAAAGCAGTGCTTTTGTTTCAGTGTGGCTTCCCTTTTCTTTTTTAGATCCACATTCCTGATGTGGCTTTATCAAATACACTGAAATTAATCGCATATTGTTTATTAGTTTAAGCCATCAGATTGCAATTAACCTGTAACAATATAATGGTCCACGGAATGGCCAAACTATTCCAAATACCATAGCTGCTTTAGCGTTGTTACTCTCTATGCACCACTCAGAGTATTTATATCACTGTATCTGAGTGTGGAATCACAGCTCTACAGCAAGTGATCGGAAAGTGAATTATCGGTATACAGCATCAATCACTCGCTGCCTCAGTCATGCGCTATTTGAACTGCTCTCATACGACAAACGCTTTAGAGCCTTTCCTGTACGGACCTTGTGGTTGAGAAACAGTTTCATCCCAATAACTATAAACGCACTCGATCAGTCCATCAAATGCTCCTTGTAGAACTGTTTGTATTTATTAGTACAATCACCTCACTGAAAACTTGCGATACAGTTATAATATTGCACAACTTGAGTCACCTTGTAAAGCGCGTATTTACATATGATGACAATATAATTTTTAAGATGAAATGCAGCAAAATATATTTATTAAATTATACAGATAAAATGTCAACATCATTTAAATAATCTATATTGTTAATAATTAAACATGTGAGGACATGGTGTCGCAGCGCTAGCTAGTTCAGGGATTGTTCCTGCCTCGTGCAGTATTCTTGCTTAACGTCTATTACAGAGCTGATTGTGTGGCGATTGGTTACTTGGAGAAAGAAAAGGAATGACAGGAATTGGAGGTTAGTACATTTGAAAGAGACAGTACTGCTGCAATAAATTATTTCATCGAAGGTTGCAGGAACAATCTCTGGACGGGGCGCCAGCTCGTCACTATCACTGCGCCACAGTGTTCCCACGCCTTTTCATGGCGACTTTGATATCTGACAACTTCTTTTTTATTTTGGGCACTGTGCGATTTTGTGAACTTCTACTTGGTATTCACTGAAATTCTTCTATTTTCCCCCATGCTTTTGCCATTGCCTTTTCACAGAACGCTGAGCTTAAGGGCTATTTATATTGATTTGCATATTCAAAGAGGCATAATTCTGGGAGGAGTTGGGGAGTGGCACGCTGACCGGGATTTATGTATCTGGATTTTTTTGTGCGTAAGAACATTTCCGCTTTTGTCTGTACACCATGGTTTAGTGTGAATTCTAAGCACAGCGTTATGCATGAGGCCCCTGATTTCTGGATAAGCCTCTTGTAAGTGTCCTTTGGTTTCTTGTGACATCTGAGCTCTCGTGTGATTTCACAGGGAGAGAGGCAGCTCCCAGTTTGCCTTCCTTACCAAATGACAGGACTCTTCTTCTAGAAGTCAAATGGTGTTCCAGCTTGGCCTCACTCTCTCTTTCTCTCTCGTCAAAGGGCCTGGCACCCCTAGCATTCAATTCAAGTGGACAAATTACAATGAAATTCTTACTTGTATGTCTTTCTCAGAACATGACATGTTTTCACCCAGGCCATGTGTGCCTTTGCTTGATGCACACATACAGAGAGCTCTACCCCTTAACGATCCCCCACATTTCCATACGGACACATGCAGAACCTTTTCTGCTGCCCGTGGAATTCTCTCCTGTTCGTGTGCTTTCCAGATTGTGCCCTTTGCATCGTAATCACTTGCCAGCTTGGCACTCAATATCTGTTACACTAACTCATTTAATTGACTCACCAATTTTCCCTCACAGACAGACTTTCATTTGCGTGCTGGTCTATTTATTTTTAAAGGAAATAAGAAGTGCAGTGAATGATAATGAGGCCCATGTGCTGCCTTCGCTGTCGAAGAGATTGGAAATTAGAGCTGGAGAAGTGTCTTATTTGCTAAATCTGCTTTGCCCTCTGTGAGGTAGCTGTAGAAATGAAGGACTCAAGTAAACAATCTGTTAATGTTTCTATTCCTTTGGGTCTTCACATTAATCTGATATCAACATGCAAAGTAAGATTTGTAAGCCACATTGTGTTGAGTAAAACAGCAGCCTGTGTAATCTATGCAGGAATTAGCACTGAAGGAATCATGACTAAGCTGCAACAGACTATTAAAATATTAAATTAAATCAGATATAATCAGTCATGGACTCAAACCCCAAGGCATAAAACAACAAAATGATCAGCTTAATAAAAAATAGATCAGCAACTCAATTCTAAAAACCAGGCTGTATGGATGGTTGGATGAAAAATTCACCAAAGTGTTTTTATACATTTATATATTTATTTATTTGAAGAGTATTTTAGCAGACCATAATGGGAATATCATGAAAATACTTTGTTGTTCTTCATACCACATTGTACAGGTGTCTTCACTGCTGGCTTAAGCATGTTTTTGATGGTCCTCAGTATGTAGAACAGATCAAGCAGTAAGTGACAGGCAGAGAACCCCAAGCATATAACGCTGATCCCTCGCATCACAGGGTCTCTGGGTGTGCCGGTACTCTTAAGTTCAAGCTGGGAAGTACCGGTACAGAGCACTGGAAATGCATCTTCAAGGCTACTTAGAGACTGCATGCCAGGTCCATATAAGAGAAGGGAGAGAAGGCCGAATACATGCATAGTTAGCCATGTGGAGAGGTGGGTGTCAAACCAAATTTAAAGGAGCCTACCAGAGTCAGAAAACAAGTGACCCTGTGAAATAATAATGTGAGAATGAATAATTTATTACTATGTAAAAGGTGTTTCTATCTTTTTGATGAAAGAAAAAAGTGCAAATCATCTGCATAGATCAGTTGCAGCTGGCTCATCTTTTTACTATCTCGTATATGAAGTATAGGGAAAGTATTGTAATCATCTGAAAATGTGATGTTGAGATTTTAATGAATCTCAATGTGTTAGACATTCCTGACTTTCTCTTATACGAAGTATAGGGGAAGTATTGGAATCCTCCAAAAATTCCATTTCCATTTTCCAACATTTTAGACCTCCCTGAGTCAGAAAATACAATTTTTGGAATTATGTCTGTTTGTCTGTGTGTGTATGTAAACACGATAACTTTAGTACACTTTTACTTAGGTCAACCACATTTTGCATACAAGTATTAGGTACTAAATGTAGATTTCTGTCAACTTTTGAGCTATTTCCAATTACCGGAAATGGAACTTTACCTTTTATTCATGCAGCTGCAGAGTCCAATTTATTCAACTTTACTTTTATAATAATTGTTCAATATATTATTAATTTAATTTGATGAATTGTTGATGATGGTTCTTTAATATACATAATATAAAAGTATAATCATTGTCTTGTGGTTTACTCCTAAAATAGCTATCCCCATATCGATATTGTACAAGAAAGTCTAGGGGAGACCACTCCCGATTTTTTATTTCCAGTTTGTTTTTGCAGATGCGTCATACTTTTTTTTCTTCCATCAAAAAGATAGAAACACCTTGTAAATAGTAATAAGTCTTTCATTATTATTTCACAAGTTTGTTTTGACTCCCACTGCTCTACATGGCTAATTGTGCATGCATTTGGCTCACACACCCTTCTTTTCTATGGACCCAATGTCGCAAGACTCCAGCATCAGTTTGGGTAGCCACTTCATAGCTTGGCCAATCACTGCCCCAAAGACTGTAATTCTATAAGTGCAATGATAATTTTGTGGCCAGGAACAACAGACTGCTGAATCAAAATTTGGAGCGCTAACTAGGTCATCCTGTGTAATATTAAAGAAAAATGAACAAAAGTAACACCCACCTTGGTGTAAAATGCCCAAGCTATTGTGCCAAAAATTGAGTTGTTGGTTGCTTTAAATGGGAGCTCTGTCTACCAGTTAATCCTTATGGCAAATGATGCTTCCTTCCAGGACCAGGAGTTCTTATGAATGGGGAACCAGAAGGGACAGACTCATGTAGTTTCTCTGTTAATGACAGAGTCCTCTCTCATCCCTCTATCCATCCATCCATTATCCAACCCGCTATAGCCTAACTACAGGGTTATGGGGGTTTTCTAAAGCCAAGCCAAGTGAACCCGGGTCTCCTAACTGCGAGGCAGCAGCACTACCCACTGCGCCACCGTGCTGATCCGGGAAGCTGCCTTGTGTCTGTTAATTTTGCAGTATTTTTCCATTTTAAGCTGTTTAAATATACATTTTTGTTAAGTTATTGAGACAAGAATTAGGGTAATTTTCTCCAGTTAAGGTTTTAGATCATTTTGATTTGAATTTAAAGTAGATTTATTGTTCTGAAAAGTAATTTACAAGAGTTATATTTTCATGCAGACTTCCAAGTGTTTAGATTCTGATGTTCTACCTGGGGGATTTTGAAAATCCTTTTGTTAATGAATTCAGGTTTTTTTTGTTATTAAATGTGAGTTCTCCATGGTATTGATGTGATGACAGGATTATCTGAATAACTGTTGTTGCCCTGCTTTTACAGTAACTCATTTTTCTTGTCTAGATTATTTTCCCAATGTTAGCAGTCCAAATCCGAATGAAGATTATAATTATTATTATTATGGCATAACTTCTGATTATCTTAAAGCAGGCTGAGGCAGTTGAATGGTCATCTTTTTTAGTGATAATGAATCAACAGATTAGTGCAGTTTAGTGCTGCAGAGCTAGAAAGGCCTAACGTTTCAATGAGCATAAAGAACTGGATACAGCCAGAGTAATAGGACCACCTAAAGGGGCTTCACATATACTAAGCAATGCACCTGCTCGTAGTACTGAAAAAGTGAAAGGTGCCTGGGTATACAACACAATTCACTTCACCTATACAATTATTTTACATAGTGCTTTTCATTGAGTGCCAAGGTGTGTAGCATAGTACAAAACACTTCATTTACAAGAATAAAAACTTAATTAGGCTAAACATGCAATAAAAAGGGCAAATTCAGTTTGGTTAGAATAACTACTATAACAATATATAAGTGTCAAACTCTGAAGCTGCTTGACAGCCTTATGGCATCTCATTGGGGGAGATTAAAGCCAATGACACAATTCCTGACTTCTGTTCGGTGGGTATGTCAGATTTGCTACATGCAATTGCTGGTCTCATCGTTAAATGACTGAAAATAGCAGACCATGTGACATTTACAGACCGAGTGCCCATCATCCAGTACAGTCCTGCTTACCCCTTTTCCTGAATGCCAGTACAACACAATACAATGTAATTAATTTTTATATAGCCCAAAATGACACAAGGAGTGCCACATTGTGCTTTAACAGGCCCTGCCTTTCGACAGCCCCCTAGCCTTGACTCTCTAAGAAGACAAGAACCCCCCCCACAAAAAAAAAACAACCCTGTAGGGAAAAAAACAATGGAAGAAACATTGGGAAAGGCAGTTCAAAGAGAGACCCCTTTCCAGGTAGGTTGGGTGTGCACTGGGTATCAAAAGAAAAAAAAAAATAATAATAATAATACATTTTATTTATATAGCGCCTTTCCCATGCTCAAGGCACTTACAGAATATAATAAAGAACAGCAGAATATACAGTATATAGCATTGAACAAACCAGATAAATAAATAAAGAAGATTAAGACAGTAAATTCTGAAAAAAGCAGACAACATAATTGATGGTCTAGCACACACATACAGGTTATATTGGCATCTTGACAGAGACGTAAACTGAGAGAAAGGTAATAAAGTCAAGTAGAGCTAAAAGCCTTCCTGAACAGATGAGTTTTGAGTTGTTTTTTAAAAGAATTCATGGAGTCAGCTGACCTGATTAATTTTGGTAGGTCATTCCAGAGTCTGGGCGCTATACAGCTGAAGGCCCTGTCACCCATAGAGTGTAGATTAGTGAGGGGCACAACAAGATTACCAGAATCAGAGGACCTTAGTGGGCGGGCAGGCACATAGTGATGGAGGAGGTCACTGATGTAGTTTGGCGCGAGGTTATTTAAAGCTTTGTAGGTTATTAGTAGGATTTTATATTCGATTCTGTAGGACACAGGGAGCCAGTGAAGACGGAGCAGGATGGGTGTGATGTGCTCGCTGCTGCTGGTTCGAGTAAGGACTCTTGCAGCAGAGTTTTGAATAAGCTGGAGCTGTGATATAAGATTAGAAGGGGCACCTGCCAGTAGGGAATTACAATAATCGATGCGGGATGTGATAAAAACATGGACAAGTTTCTCAGCATTAGAGAAGGAGAGGAAGGAGCGAACACGGGATATGTTACGGAGGTGAAAGTAAGAAAGTTTCTTAATGTGATTTATGTGGGTGGAATAAGTGAGGGAGGAATCAAAAATGACACCAAGATTTTTTACAGTAGAGGCAGGTCTGATGAGATCACTGCCAAGATGGACTGGGAAGGAGCTCATTTTATTAAGTTGCATTTTAGTCCCAATTTGCAGGAGTTCAGTTTTATTGCAATTTAATTTTAAAGAGTTCTGCTCCATCCAGGTTTTAATTTCACTAAGGCAGGTTGTGAGCTGAGAAAGCTCTGATGAAGTTCCACTTTTAACATTGAAGTAGAGCTGGGTATCATCTGCATAAAAATGATAACCCAATCCATAACTATGGATAATATGGCCAAGGGGAAGCATATAAATACAGAAAAGCAGAGGACCAAGGACAGAGCCCTGAGGGACTCCTTGTGTGACTGGCACAGAGTTGGATCTGCTGTTGCCAAGACTAACAAACTCTTGCCTATCAGTCAGATAGGACTTGAACCACTGGAGGGCAGTGCCAGAGATACCCAGCATGTTCTCCATTCTGGACAGTAGGATGTCATGTCTAACAGTGTCAAATGCTGCACTGAGGTCTAACAGAATTAGTATGCTAGTTTGTCCAGAGTCTGCTGCCATAAGCAAATCATTGGTTACCCGTAGCAGAGCAGTTTCACAGCTGTGCCGTGCCCTGAATCCAGACTGAAAGGGTTCCATCAAAAAAGAGGGTAAATACAATACAGTACAATACACAGAACAGAACACAAGTAATCCTCAATACAATATAATAGTGCAACAGAAATATTATAAGTACAGAGCAGAATTCAACAGCAGATGATATCACATATGAGGATTCAGATTTGTTCAGAATCCTGGAGACCTCGGCCATCAAGCTGTCTCCCCCCTATTAGCCATTCCACAGCTGAGCCAATCTGATGAAAGGACCCCTCTACCCCACGATTCCTGCGATCCTCCATCAGAGATGACTTTACCTTCGGCAGGCAAAACAACTTGGCAGTAGGGCAGTGGTACCACATTTTAGTACTGAGAAGAGAAACAGAGTAGGTGGGCTTAGTAACAATACTAACTATCATATTACTTATGTTTTAGTGCTAATGACCAACAACAGAGATGCAGTATGTACAGTTAATCAGCAGCTTTACTCAGGATATGCTAAACTGAAGTAGTGTGTCCTCATGGCTTTCAGGGTTCATGTGAAAGAATTTGATGATGATGGACATGTGGACATCTGGGACATTACCTTCAATTAATCAATGCAGGGACTGCATGCAATTAGCTTTTTGATTCAGTGGACCTCTCTTGAAGTGATGTCACCAGTCCAGCACACCACAGCATAAAACATCTCACTGACCATCACAGATTTATAGAAGGATGTCACTTCTCACATTAAAGCAATACCGTCTCCTAAGGACCCCCAAGTACTTGTAAGAGTGGACCACCTCTACATCCACTCCTTGAATAGTGACCAGACATAGAGGCTGCTTGGTGCGGTGAAAGTCAATAACCAGTTCCTTGATTTTGCTGACGTTAAGTTGAAGACAATTCTCAAATATCTCCACCTGCCTCCTCTACTCTGTCTTATCCCCTTTATTAATAGACCCCATAAGTGCAGAATCATCTGAGAATTTCAGCAAGTGACACAACCTGATGTTATATTTATAGTGTGAGGTGAACAGAGTGAAGAGAAAATGAGACAGGACTGTGACTCTTGACCAATAAATGAGAGGGCGAGGGAAAGTTATTTTTCCTCCAAATGTATGATACTTAACATGGATGCCCCTAATAAACAATTTCTTCCATGCTTCATTCCAGAAATCCTTTATCAGATGCTGATCTTCATATTTTTCTGTTTTGACAGTCCTAATCTCCTTGGCACATGGCGTAAGTGGCCATTTTTAGATCTTTATCTGAAACTCCGTTTAGTGAGGCCACCTATTCACATTGTAGGTGACCCAGAGTTAATGTAGCACAAACCCAAATAGGATGCAAGTTTATCTCATGGTGCCCACACACACTAACTTATACTGGGACAGTACTACACATCTTTGCAATGTGGGAGGAACAATACAAAGATCAAGGGACAACATGTAATCTTCAAACTCACACTGGACAAGCTTGGGACAGAGCTAGGTCCCTAAAGTTGTGAGGAAGCAGCACTAATAAGTACTTGGACATCCAGTTTTCCATTTACTGTCGCTATTAATTGATTGGAATGCACAATTTTTTAATTAGCCAATCAGATTAAAATACGTTGAGCATGCGTAGGTCATTCTGAAATAGTATGCGATAAAACAAAGGATGTATTTCAAAGAGGAAGCCTGACTTGCTTCCTTCTGGCAGTGAAGTTAATTAGATGCCTTCATTAATCATGCTTAATATCTAAAAAGCAATATAAGTGGACATCTTCTGAATCTGTAACACTGAAAGGATCTTAGCAGGAAACTAATTTTGGATGTGTGTGTTTTTTTCTGTTTACATTTTTTGTATTTTAGTCCTACAATAATGATGACTCATCCCAATAATGTAAGAACTTTTCTGTTCGTGACTCCATCCCTGTCTGTTATTATTACTATTATTATTATTATTTTTACTGTTTCATTGAGAGCAGGAGGGGGTATTCCTGAAGATACCACCCTACATAAAATCATGCAGAGACCAGAAAAAACAAATATTAACAGTTACAATCAAGGGAGGAGTATATACAGGGTGTTTAACATGACTAAAAAAACTATCCGTATAGCCCTTCTGGGCCTGCCTCAATGGGTCCATGTATCTATCCGGTAGAGAGCCTGTCTTGGCCTTGTCGCTACCTCTAAGAACTACCAAAAGCACTTCCTTCTTCTTCTAGTTCTATCTTTCTCTTGATAGGCCTCATGAACTACCAACAGTATATTAATCAATGCCATTTTTAGATCACTTGAATTGGAATCTGTTATCTGCAAAAGCACCACCAGAAGACTACTGGGGTTCCGTTTTTAAATATATTTAAATATTTGATACTGCAGAGTACTGTTAATAAAGCTTGTATTTCATGTAGTCTATTAATGCAGTTCCATCCCATTTTCACTATTATTTTTTCATTTGACAAAATATTCAACAACATTTATTTAATAAACAAAAATATGATAACAGAGTCTTTGGACTCAGAGAATAGGCTCAGCTTTCAAATTAGTTAACTAAATCCTGGAACACACCTGTATGTTACGCCATACAGACATTTTCTAACTTGTTTAATTACCGACAGTACCGTCAGCTGTGAGGCTAGGGATCTGCACTGGCAATCGGATGGTTGCCGGTTCAAATCCCGTAAATGCCAAAAGGGACTCTGCTATGTTGGGCCCTTGAGCAAGGCCCTTAACCTGCAATTGCTGAGCACTTTGAGTAGTGAGAAAAGTGCTATATAAATGCTAAAGAATTATTACTATTATTATTATCCTATGTCAGATCAGTAGAATCAGACATGACATAAAGGGTTGTACAGTACATATTATTTAATTCAGGATGAGCTTCAAAGAATCAATTACAATGAATTTTATGTTAATATCTTACTGCTTGATCCATTAACGGGTTCTGTTTACCAATAACTATGACTGGTTACAGGCTGTTTATATTTTCAGATTGTAAGAGCCAATCTTAGAAAGTTAATGCTTTAAGTTAAACTCTTATTAGTGTTTGCTTAATTTGAATAGAATATACATTTCTTTCATTGTCATAAACAATGGTATAGCCTTTTAACCCCTGTAAGTTAATAAGAGATTTAACTTTCTTGCTATAACTAATTGAGTCAGTTGTTGTTTACAACAGGGACTTAAAAGACCCATTTATGACATAGAAATGGGAAAGGCGTACAGTTTTCTGACCGTTTTGAAATGGTTCAGAAATGATTAGAAGTGATTTTGTAACTGTAAGCAAACTTAAAGAAACAAAACAAGATTTATAAGCTTTAAACAGAGGTTTTCTTAACAAGAACTTTTCTTTTTTTTTTGCTAAATCAATTTTCTCTTTTATGTGTGAACTGTTTTACTTAGAATTTTTACTAAAACTTTTTAAAACAAAGATATTTTGTCTGTGGAATCATTTCAATGTGTCAGGCTTTTGCTGAATCCCATTTACAAGCTGGAGCTGCTGAACTTTGGTAATTTTGGGTAAACGCAGTTACACAGATAAGTAGCTGCTACATTAGTTATTATCCATCCATCCATCCATTTTCCAACCCGCTGAATCCGAACACAGGGTCACGGGGGTCTGCTGGAGCCAATCCCAGCCAACACAGGGCACAAGGCAGGAACCAATCCTGGGCAGGGTGCCAGCCCACCGCAGCATTAGTTATTATCTTTAGCTAAAAAGTGGTATGGCCATTTTATTCAGTTTCCTTTTGGAAACAGTAAAATCAGTGTATTCCCAGGTTTATCAGTTTTGACATAATAGTAACAATAGTATATTATTTATGTAAAGAATATAATACATTAATAAATATTTTTATTAGCATATGTAAATAAGAATTTACACTATACATTAGTAATAAATACACAATGTTTCTGACAACAACAATAATAAGGATAAAAAAAATGAAAGCACATATAGAATAAAGAGAATGTATATAATATACTAAATTGCAGTGGATTTATTTTTAACAAATTTGTAAATCTTTTTGAAAACATGTTTTCATTGTGTCATTATGGGTTATTTAAATTAGAATGATGGACAATAAAATTTATACATTTAAAATAAAATCTACAACATGATAAAATTGTGCAGATCATGATGGGTGCTGAATACTTTTTGAGTTTGCTATACAGAGTATATATAAATACTGTATATACTCACATATAAGTTGGGTCTTGAAACCTGAAAAGTCGATCATAAAATCAGACCCCGACTTATACGCCAGTTCAAAAATGCGACACTTAATTTTTATTTTTTTTTACATTTTCTTGCCTCCTCCAATCTCGCATCAATTTCTCAGACGCATTGAATTTTCTTGCAGCAGTGCAGTTACCAATTTCTTTCGCTACTTCAACAATGTTTAATTTAAAACCAGCTTCATATTTTCTTCTGATCGAACACTCCATCGTAGATAAAGGATGCTCTTACGGTAAAGGTGCTTCGGAATAGTTCAGCTATTACCATGTGGTCACATAAGTACGAGAGAGAGAGAGAGATTAGGAGCACGCGTTGATACAGCACATTGCCGCACCAACATAGAAAATAAAGGCAGTGTGCTCTGTGGTTACTCTCTCAGGTGGGCGTTAGCATAATCCCTTCTACCAATAGCATGAGTTTTCCACATTCGACTTATACGACCAACATTATAAAATACCAGAAATTATACTGTAAAATCTAGTCCCGACCTATCTGCGGGAGAACTTATCCGCGAGTATGTATTGTAGATAGCTATTAGTATCAGTATATAATAGTAAATTTGAGCACATACATTAATAATATGCCTTTTTTGTCTTTATATTTTTATTTGTGTAATCTTTGTAATTAGTGATCATTAATCTCTTACTCGAGGTTTGCTTTACCTAGACTGCATTATTATGATTATGTTTGATCTTAACCTCTTTTGGGTGAAAGACAAGTGGGGTGAAAGAAAAGAGAGCACATTACTCTTCTGTTGTCTTTTTTCCACTGTCTTAATTTATTGGTTAGTTCACTGACTGAAATACCTGGCAGTAAAGAAGTGAAATTAATGATAAAGCTTAAAATTAAAACACTTTACTCCCTTCATGTAGTATCAAAAAATGGTTCCTAGAAAGCAGAAGCAGCATAATTCCCACCAATCAATTAATTTTGTAGATTGGAATGTTAAAGGCCTCAATCAACACCTAAAGAACGAAAAAAATGTGTTCATATGTCTTTAAAAGCCAAGACAGGATTTTCACAAGACACTCACTAAATAAGTAAGTATCAGTTTTGGCTGAAAAAAAGACTGAGCCAGTCAAATTTTTAATTCTTACCACAACAAGAAAACTAGGGGTGTGGGAAATTTAATCTACAAAACAATTCCATTTGTACCCATGGACAGCATTAGATTCTGAAAAGAAGTTACATCATGGAAGTGGGGAACTTATAAGAATCTAAATGAATTCTGGCTAAAATATATGTACAAAATATACACAACAGAGAATTCAGGCTGAAGATATTCATGTAAGGTTCCATTATGAGCACTTGCGAATTTGCTGGAGACATTAATTGTGTATCAGATTGAAACTTTGATAGGTCTTTGACAACTGCAGCAATTACATCTAAAACTGCGACAACTATTATACATTTTACTACAGATCACAATGTCTCTGACTCATGGATTTTTCTGTACCCTGAATATTATATCTCCTCATCAGTATGTCAGTAGTTACTCAAGAATTGATTACTTTTTATTGATAATAATTTAAAAACAATGCATCATTGACTACACTCCACTTATTACGGAGCTCAAATTATCATGCCTTACAAGCTCAACTTTACAACTACCAACTTAACTTATTGTTGGTAGAAGGTGAGGGTTTTGTAAAATTAATTTCTACACAAATTGACAATTTCTTACTGATCAATTCTTCCCTGAGATTTCTTCAGGAACAATTGAAAAACACTGGAGACAGTTTTGAGAGGATAAATTATTTTTTATATTTCCACATAAAAATAAATTGCATTCTAGAAAGGCATCAGAATTGATTATGGAGATTTAAAGAATTTAACAAGGATATGCTACATCACCAAATGAAGCACAGTATAGGAAAAGTGTGACTCTTCAGCAGGAGTTAAATCTTTTGACAAGAGAAACATAACTTATTCTTAAAGACTATTATTATTTTTATGAATATGAAGAAATGGTCAATTAGATTTTAGCTCAACAAATACAAAGTTTACAATGCAATAACAGAGATTAATAGTACAACGTAAAATGAAATTAGGACGCACAATGAAATAACTAACCATATGTTGTTCAAAGATTAAAGAAGATGAGTTTGAAGCCATGGATTTTTTTAAATGCAAATGTCACAGCTCAATACTCTCTGTGCAGAAGCGTTAAATAAACATTTGAAACTCTCTGAAATGTAAGATCCCATAAACTCACTGCAGAACAGAAAAGCGGTAGACCCAGATGGCTATCCATTGGAACTTTATTTTTTTTTAAAAAGTCTTTAACTCTGCAATATTTATAGAACTACAGAAAATAAAACTCTATTAGAAACATAATGCCAAGTGTCAATTATTGTTTTTCCAAAGGAATATTTAGGCTTGCTACATTATGTATCATACAGACCAATCTCACTCCTGAATCCTGATGTTAAGATAGTAGTGAAAGCTTTAGATAAAGTAACTGAGAAAGTGTGAGGGAGGAGTCTGAGTGTCTGAGCTTGCAAGTGTCCTGATAAAAACCAACATCCAGGCCTTTAATGACCTCTTGGGCACAGCCATCAGCAGTGTGTCTGTTTGCGGAGAGAGTGTCGACCTTGTCAAGAGGTTTACTTACCTCGGCAGCGACATTCATGTCTCTGGTGACTCTTCCTATGAAGTCCGTAGATGTATTGGGAGAGCATGGAGGGTCATGAGGTCACGGGAAAGGGTTGTGTGGCACTCAAGATACTGTATCTATGCAAATGGACGAAGGTCCAAGTCTTTAGAGTCCTTGTGCTTCCTGTTTTGCTATATGATTGCGAGACATGGACACTATTCAGTGTCCTGAGACGAAGACTGGACTCATTACCTGCATTGTGATGGAGCCTCAGTTATGGCACGGTGACCATCGAGGGTGATCCGGCTTGCAGTATTCTCATTGTTTAGGACCTGAGCGGCTGGACCAGGCCAAGGGGATGACCATGTAACACCTAACTCCAGCAGATAGATGGTCATTTCTGTGGGCTGGAACTTGACCATGTGTCTGAGTGGGGGGTTGTCAACCGGGATCCTGACCTGTTTTGTCATGTGGTGGGTGCAGCAATGCACTTTACCAGTGCGTGCTCCCCAACCTGACCTGACCTGACCTGAAGCTCCAAATTAAATCTTCCAGCTACACACTTTTTTCCTATGTACAAGTTGGAATCTTTGTTAAGAAGCAGACTAACCCAACATTCTGCCCCTTTAATCCCTATCTATGCCTGAGGTGATACTAGCTAGTGTACAGAGTAGTGTACCAGAATACAGGAAAGAAAAGTAAGGAATTTACCTGTGACTACTATCTGGGAATAATGTGAAAGAGATCTTTCAAATGAAATTTCAGAAATAGAGTGGAATTCAGATATTCATATAAGTTTTATTCAGGTTCATTATGTGCCAAGCATGCCATAACTCAACAAAAAACGTTTCTTTGATCAGAAATAGTGTTTTAAGACATGTGACTGGGGCCTCTTTATACCTACGGCAGTGCGCCTTTATAATACTTCAGTTGCACTAGGACTGCTCTTTTATTTTTAGGCAAGTCAGACTTTTTTTTCTTTTTATTAATTCTTATGTGTGTTTGTTTTGATAATATTATGTATATATATTTATTGAGCTTCTGTGAAAAAACAATTTCCCTCTTGGTCTTTCCTCATGGTCATCCATGCCTTTGTCTTCTATTGATCATTTGCAACTGGTTCAGAACGCAGCACTTAGAATACCCACCCTGCACAAAGAGAAGAGAGTTTATTTCTCCAATTCTAGTTTCTCTTCACAGGTTTCCTGTTTCTAATCATATTCATTTCATGATTGTATTGGTTGATTTTAATGCACTACATGGACTGGTCCCTTCATCAATTGCTGTTGATGGTTCCACCGTCACGTCTAAAAACAATGGGTGGTCGTACTTTTTTTTTTGCGTAATATCCAAGTTATGGGATAAATTATCTCTTGTCATCAGATCAGCCTCATCAATTACACTTTTTAAGTCTGGATTGAAACACTGTGTCTTTGGCTTATAATGCATTTAACTGTTCTTTAATATGCGTTTGCATATTCTATGTATTCCTGTGCAGCACGTTTGTCAACCTCAATTGTTTTAAAATGTGCTTTATAAATAAACTTGCTTACTATTGTGAGAAAAAGTCCTATCTATCTATCTATCTATCTATCTATCTATCTATCTATCTATCTATCTATCTATCTATCTATCTATCTATCTATCTATCTATCTATAGTGCCTTACAGATCTATCTATCTATCTATCTGTCTGTCTGTCTGTCTGTCTGTCTCCTTCCTGTGTTGTTGTCGCTGTGCATGCTGGGTGGTTGTCTCGAGTGTGAGCGGGTGGAACTGGTGGACGACGCTGTAAGGTGAGTGTGGTGATTCTTTTCTTCTGATTTTCTACTTTCTTATTTCTATCTTTCTAGATTCTGTCTTGTGTAAACTGCTAAACTTGTTTTGAACTGAGTGGCTTAGGCAATGGCAGCCATAATGGCTTCAAATCATGTGCATCTAAGCCGCCGCCATGGGGTTAAACTTATATCAGAGGTGTTTTTCCTGTTGGAGGCGGGGGTGTTGGCAGTCGGCGAGATGTTGGATGTGAGAATAGCAAGTCGGCTTCGCGAATGAGCAGGTCGATTGTTGTTTTCCTGAGCTCTGTTGATTTGGTTCCCATAGTGGTTGAGGGGGTTGTTATTAATGGCTCCTTTGTACAGTTTTCCCTTTTAGCCGTCCCGTCCCATAGAGTGACAATTTCGAATGCGCCACCTTTTCTGAAGAATGATACTATAGCAAAAGAGTTGGAACGGCATGGATGATTGGTTTCGAAAATTCGCTATATTTCATTAGGTTGTAAATCGCCAGATTTAAAACATGTCTTGTCATTTAGAAGACAAGTTTATATGGTTTAAAATAGAATGGACGAAGAATTATATTTGGCAATGAAGTTTAGAGTAGACGGCTTCGATTACGTGATTTTTCGTCACTTCTAACGAAATTACATGTTTTGGGTGCGGGAGTGAAGCACATTTAATTAAACAGTGTCCTGAGAGACAACATGAGAACAAGAAAACTGGTCATGCAGATACAGAAAAAGAGGGGCAGGAAGTGGAAGGTCGTCCAGTAGTGTAGAGGCACAGGGTGATAAGAATAGAAATGCCACTAGATCTGAAGGGCAGGAGGATCAAGTGGCTCCCAGAGATGTGCTGAATGAAGGCGGTAGTGAGACTGTATGTCAGACAGCGGCAGCATCAGAGAGTGTGTGGGGTGACATTGACATGGACGAGGGATGCAGCAACGACCCTGAGGAAAAAAGTGAATTTAAACGTCCTGCTCAAAAGAGGCAAGGAGAAAGAGAAGATCGGGCACGAAAGAAAATTGGTTTAAGTCAGGGCTCAGGGATGATTGGAGAGGATCCCGCCAATGGTCCTTGTCAGAAGGATTTTCCCGTCGTCGCGGAGACGGCTGATGGCGGTTCAACCACGGAGAATGTTGGGGAAAAGAACGATGACAGCAATATCTCCGATGGGTCAGCTGCCTCGGAGCCCCCACAGTTAAAAGCCAGGGGGGTTACAGCACTCAGAGTGTAAAGGATTTATTGGTGAACATCGTCTGTAAAAAAGGGGTGCACGTGGCCGAAATTTTCCCAGACATTGGCCTCTTTCTATTGTCTGTCTGCGGGTTGCGGCGAGACAAAGCAGCCTCCGCAATGTTTGACGTTAAAGAGCTCATGAGGCTCAAGAATTTAACCAGTAAACTGAGGAAGCAGTCCAATTTAAACACAACGTAATTGCTAAGACCCCTGTAAAATCCACTCCACAGTCATTGTGGTGGTCCCTGTGTTTCATTATGAGTTCATCTGTATATTCAGGTACCATGGCAAGTGTACACATAGGAAGCCTAAATGTTAACAGGGGGAGAAGTCCTGACAAGAGGGTCGCACTTTTTGATTTTATCAGACAAAAAGATCTGAATGTCACTTTTATACAAGAAACCCACATTGATGAGCAAAATCAGTGAGAGTGGAGCAGGGATTGGAAGAGGGATATTTTTTTTAGTAATGGGACGAATGCTAGTGCTGGAGTGGCCATTTTATTTCTTGGATGGCTTCAAGTAGAAGTCTGCAGTACTGATGAGCTGGTGAAAGGGTGACTCCTAAAAGTGACGGTGAAACTTCAAGGCAGTGTTGTCACTTTCATTAACATGTACGCCCCGAATGAGGGTGAGGAGAGGCTCCACTTCTTTAACAAGTTAGGAGATCTTTTATCTAAGTGTGACCCTGAGGAAGTGGTGGTGTTAGGGGGGGATTTTAATTGTACTCTTGACACCAGAATGGACAGAAACAATGGACTGGAACTGCACCCTCGCTCAGCACGAACTTTGGGTAAAATAATTAAGGAATTTGGGCTGGAAGATGTGTGGAGGGCTAAAAATGGAGCCTGTCGGCAATACACATGGGGGAAGACGAGTAGAAACGCGATCTCAATGGTGAGACTCAATCATGTTTACAGTTTTAGGCACCTGTTAGGGTTATTTAAAGTGTGCTCAATCATACCTATAGGCTTCTCCGGTCACAGTCTGGTGTGTTGTTCAATTCTTTTTAACACGTACAGACCCCGTAGTCCGTACTGGCATTTTAACACGCTCCGTTTCAAAGATCAGAACTTCAAAGAGTTATTTGTTCATTTCTGGGGAGGCTGGAAGGCTATGAAGAAGGAGTTCACCAGCTTACAACAGTGGTGGGAGGTTGGGAAGAGTCACATCCGGGCCTTTTGTCAGCAATATACCAGAAATGTCACCCAAGTATTGAGGACAGAAATGGCAGCTTTGGAACTACTAGAGAAGGGTCCAAAAGAGCAGCTTCAGGCGAGCCTAACAACTGCTAAACTGGGGTTGGCCCACAAGAGCTCAGGGGGCGTTAGTGGTAGTCCGCTTTCAGCAGTTAACCAAGATGGATGCACCAACACAATACTTTTTTGGGTTAGAGAAAAGAAACTCGCAGAGTAAAATCTTGCATTGTATTAGAACACGCGATGGCAGAGAGACACAAGAGCCCAGTGAAATAAGGCAGGTGGTCCGTGAATTCTATGAACTTCTGTTTGCTGCAGATTGAGATGGTGGCGGTGAAGACCAACTTTCCTTTTTGCAGGACTTACCACAACTTCCCAATGCAGATGTGGCAGATCTGAATAGTGACGTGACCTTCACAGAACTCACCACAACACTGGGAGAGCTGAAAACAAGGATGGCCCCAGGAATCAATGGCATTCCAGTGGAGTTTTATAAAGAGTTCTGGGATGTCATTGGCCTGGACTTGTTGGAAGTGTTCAGGTGTAGTTTTAAAACTGGCTTGTTACCTCAAAGCTGCCGTAGAGCTGTGATCACGCTGCTGCCGGAGAAGGGAGAGTTATGTCTCATTAAAAACTGGTGGCCGATGTCTCTCTTATGCGCAGATTATAAAGTTCTCTCCAAAGCCTTAGCTAACAGGATGGTTCAAGTTTTAGGGAGAGTGGTGCATCCTGATCAAAATTACTGCTTGGCTGGCAGGACAATTTTTAATAACATTTTTTTAATTCGGAACATTTTGGCTGCTGCAAAACTGTTTGGTTTTCTGACTGGTTTCATTTTTATGGATCAGGGAAAAGCATTTGATAGAGTCAGTCACTCATTTTTATGGAGTACCATGAAGGCTTTTGGGTTTGGGAAGTCTTTTATTAAATATATTCGGTTACTATATAGTGACATTTCTGGTATCATAAAGGTCAATGGTGGCTTGCGCGTGCCTTTCAGTGTCAGAAGAGGAGTCCGACAGGACTGCTCTTTGTCCGGAATGTTACTGTATATGTTCTGGCTTTGGAGCCTTTCCTGGCGCACCTGAGGAAGGTGCTCACTGGTCTCTCCATGCCCAACTGCAACATGGACACTGTGAAAGTCACTGCTTATGCTGATGATGTCACAGTAATCATCACAGGCCAGAAGGATTTGGACAAACTAACAGAATATCTGAGGAATTACAGTAAAGCGTCTTCGGCAAAAATTAATTGGAATAAAAGCAGTGCAGTGCTGGTTGGGAACTGGACAGGATGTAGTCCTCTTTGACTGGAAGGGGGTCTGCAGTGGATCACTGGGGGCTTCCTGTACTTGGGAGTCCTTCTCGGAGATGACCACTACATCTAAAGGAACTGGGATAGTATGTTAGACAAAGTTATAGCTCAGCTCGCTAAGTGGAAGTGGATCCTCCATCAGTTATCCTATAGAGAACGAATGCTGGTCATTAATAACTTGGTGATCTCCAGACTGTGGCACAAGTGTATTTGTCTGCAACCTCCACCTTTGCTTGTTCAACAGATACAAGAAGCGATTATTGATTTCTTTTGGGATGGTACTCATTGGCTACGGAAGGGTGTTTTATTCTTGTCGTTGGATGAAGGTGGACAAGGACTTATTGACATTAACAGCAGGATTGCGGCTTTCTGCCTTCAGACAATTCAGAACCTGCTGTACCCTGTTGAGCAGAGCCAGTAGATGAACTTGGCCTTACTTTTCTTTAAACAGGCCAGGCAAATGGGACTTGGTAAAAGTTTACTGCTGTGCCACTTGGATAAGATCAGGACTTTACATGTGCCAGATTTTTATAAAAGCCTTCTAGCAGCGTGGCAACTGCTGTCGATAAAAAAGGACTGTGATGACCTTTCCCCATTTTGGGTCCCTGAAGAACCTCTGCTGTGTAACCCTGCTGTTGGAACTGCTACAGGACTTTCTGAAAATTTTGTTCATCATTTCATACTACATGGAATAGCCACAATAAAGAACATCATTGACTGGGAAAATTACACTTGGAAAAGTGCATAAGTGGTAGCAGAGGAGACAGGAGTGCACTCAGTATGCCTAATGGAGAAGTTTGTGTGTCAGATAAAATCATCACTGGACAGGGAATCCATGACACTCCTGCACAGAATTTTCACCTCACGACTGAAGCCGACTGATGAGACGCCTTTTCCAACTCTTAATGTATCTCCGGCTGCAGAACTGAGGGATGTAGAGACCGATGTTGTTTTAGACTTACGTTATTTCTGCCTTCATTGCCAGGGAAGCAGCTCTACAGGATATGCGTGAAGGTGAAAACACGACACACCTTTGAGAGAGAAGTTTGGAACCCCCCATGGACTGAACCCCGCCTGGAGGTCGTTGTATAAGCCGCCATTGGCCGGTAGGGTGGGAGACCTGCAGTGGAGTTTGGTGCATGGGATACTAGCGGTGAACTCCTTCTTATCGATTATATGTCCTGGGGTTTCGGATTGCTGCCCTTTTTGTGGTTTGAGAGAAACTGTTTTTCATGCTTTTATGTACTGTGAGAGGCTCCAGACCATTTTAAGTAAGATAGAAAAAATGGTGGAAGGGCTGGGGGTCCTGTATAATGGCACGGTGTTTGTGTCTGGGGTGACAATTTCAAAACACACCAGAGAAAATAGGAACTTAATTAATTTTATTATTGGGCAAGCAAAATTATCAATATGGAAAACCCGTAAAAACAAGTTTACTTGGAGTGGGATTCAAGATGTTATTGTCTTTTTTAGAAAGGTGTGTGAAAGTAGAATATTAGTGGATTTTAATTTTTATAAGTCTAAAAATAATTTAGTACAATTTAAGGAATTGTGGTGTGTGAATAAAGTATTTTGTAAATGTGATGATGATAATTTTCAGTTTGTGCTCTGAGTTTGTAGTTTTACTTATTTATAAATTGGGATAAGTGGGATTGGAGGGTGGAAACATTGGGAGGGCTTATATAAATATAGTTTTTATTATGTAATGGTTTGAAACAGGATATTAATCATTAGGAATGTATTTACATTGTTTGTTTATATAGTGCCTTGCAGTTCTATCTATCTATCTATCTATCTATCTATCTATCTATCTATCTATCTATCTATCTATCTATCTATCTGTCTGTCTGTCTGTCTGTCTGTCTGTCTGTCTGTCTGTCTGTCTGTCTGTCACATGCTTTGGGAATGCCCACACTTAACCATTTGGCCAACAAGCTGGTTGTATACCTTTTGAGTTTCTTTGGATTTAAAATCATTTCTAATGCCATAATATCAGATGGGTTAAATTGTACAATCAAAAATCAATTCTCTCAATGGGAAAAATGATTTTCACAATCTATTATATCAAATAGGAAAAAACTTAATTTTTTTATGAGGATCAGTTGAAAATTTTTTGGAAATTATTAGTATAATTATAAAGCAGTCACCGTGGGCCTGTGCTCTGGCTATGTTGAGACTTTCCATTGTATTTGCTATTTCATTGTTTGTAATTTAGTGGGTTTTGAGTGCTGAGTTTAATGAATTCACTTTATACAACATCCACAAGAACACGCCATATCTAACATCCTGTAGTATGCAGTTGGTGAAGTGTGATTTTAAATAAATAATCTGGTCCCGGAGCGTTGAGGCTGTGAACGAGTGCAGGTGCACACACCTCTCCAGGGCTGACTGGGTATCTCGGCTGATGGCACATTCACACGTAAATGCGAGAAGGTCAGTCAGGTGTCTCATTCACACCTCAGAGTAGGTGTGATAGCACCTGCACCTAGTCAGGCATTTTAAAAGGCGCCTGCATGGTACAAGTAAGGGGCACATCAAAAAGGAGAAGAATGAAAGAGAGGCAGTATCGAATTGGAGAAAATGGAAGCAGGTGGTCAAGAGGACGGCCCTTATAGCAGCACATGACCTGTGCTTGAGGGGCAGGGGTCACTTCTGCTGAGTGATTTTTGGGGAGCAGGAGTGACCAACCTCTCCAGCAGGGCTCCCACGTAAGGCAGAGGAGTGGCAGCTCAGTGTGGTGCCCTGCTAGAACCATGGGACTGACAGGGTACCCAAGCCATGTGAGGTTGGCTGTTGGAGGACTTCTCCTCTGGCTCCTGAGATCCCGACAGGGATAAATGGAGGAGACATCGGCTTTTAGAAAGCTGCACTGGTGCTCATGGATTTTATGAAGGACAGATTCTGCCTGTGATTTTAACCTCATTTTTACTGCCTTATTTATTTATGCTTCACGTTGAGTTAATAAATTACTTATAGAAGATGTTTTGCAATGCACTTTTGACTGCTTGGTTAAATTTTTAATAAAGCACTTGAAACTTTTTGCAACAAGCCCTTGATGACTGTGTGTGTCTCCTCATTTTCTCGGCTCATCTCAGTTCACATCTATCAATGTTTCTGGGTTCATGAAGGTCCAGGGAGTGGGGAGCTCACCCAGACTGCCACACCAGCAACAACTGCTGTTCCAGACTTTGATCTTGTCACGTGTGGACGGCTGCAGGTCTCTGCTGGTTGGAGTACTAGCATGTGATACCAAGCCACTGCAGATGATTCAAAATCTGGTGTTCAATCAGAAGAGTCAGACACATGTCACTCCTCTTTTCAGATCACTACATGGGTTCCCAGCAGCAGTATGTATTATGTTAAAGTCCTTGATGCTGGCCTACAGAGTAGTCAGTGGTCAGCACCTACATGTATATGGAGACACTTGGGAGGTCCAATACTCGTTCACGACCACTCAGGTCTGCTGATGAATGGCATCTTGATGATGCCATCTCTATCTGGCATCAAATCTCAGTCAAGATTCTTCATGTGTTGCTGGTGGAACAAGCAGCATACCTACATTCGAAATTCTGACTCCCTTAATGTGTTTAAGAAGTGTTTGAAGACTCTCTTGTTTGGGATATTTCTATCTCACTTAGTTGTTAGAGTTTATAACCAAAGAACTATACCTCGATTATCAATTTTGTAACCTTGTCCTGTAACACTTTTTCCCAAACAGTGATTCTGACTCAATTATGTTGAACTCTTTAGTTGCTTTGAATAAAAATGTTTGCTAAGCAAATAAATGTATATATTGTGGCTTGATAGGGGTGCACCAGCTCCCCAAACCTGACACAGACAGACACAGGCATGGGTGGCGTGGTGCCTCTGAGGCTAAGGATCTGTACTGGTATCCGGAAGGTTCCCCACCACTGCCAAAAGAGATTCCACTCTACAGGGCCCCTGAACAAGGCCCTTAACTTACAATTGCTCCAGGGGCTCTGTACAATGTCTGACCCTGGCTCTGACTCCCAAGGGGTATGCAAAGACTAACAATATTGTATGAGGTGAAATAAAGAAGAAAAAAAAGTTCAGTAACACATATAAGCTAATGTATTGTTTTGTGGGAAACTCTTTCCTAAGCGTTTTCCACAATTCTGCCACAGTTACAAACACAATAATAAAAGCCCACAGCACTTTTTTGTCCTGCACCCAGGAGTACTTCCGGTGGCCCGTTTGCATGTTCTAGGAGGAGCACTTGTTGATGAAGTGGAAGCTCAACAAAGTAGGGGTCTGCAATCCCTATAGCACCCCCTGGCAGCACCCACCAAACTCAGCAGGTCTGAGAAGCAGGACCTCATCTCCCATGAAGCCCTGAGGAAATCTGTGGTACTGCAGCAATCCAGGGTGGGCTGCCATCTAGCGTTCTGTAAGGTCCTATGCCTGTTCTTTCCCCCAGTCCTTCTGTTACGGAGGCATCTCTGACAGATGAGAACCCCAGCTATCTGCCACAATGTAAATTATCTTCAGAAGAAATTATTGTGCTTCATTTCTTTTGTGCTTGGATTATGTTTTGGTTTTTTTTTTAAATAAAGTTAAATATACAAGGAACGTTCACATATAAACAGGAATTTGTGAGCTGTGCTTTATTTATTGAATACAATGGAACAACTTACACACTATTTTTCTGTATAGTCTCCTGCAACTGCAATCCACTTTTTCCAGTGCTCAGGAAACTTCTTAATCCCCAAAGAGTTGAAGTCTTTTGACTGCATGTTGACCCATTCTTGTTCAGCATCAATAACCTCCTCATTCGACTTGAATTTCTTCCCTCCTAAAAATTCCTTAAGTGGACCAAAGAGATGAAAGTCCCTCTCTGAATGACTTGCACCAATCATACACTCTAGACTGAGTGAGACACTCATCCCCAAACTGTTTAAGTCTCGAATAAATCCGAGATGGAATGACTTCTTCATTTGTCAAAAATTGGATAATAATGCGCTGCGAACCACTAATGTGTACCTTTCTGCTCCGACATGTTGATTACAACTGACAGGAAGAGGGGAAAGAACAGCTAGCACTACTAACAGCAAGCTCATATATGCATGCGTTTGTCCAATGAGTCAGGTCTACCTTGCACTATTTATAAGAACAAAGCATGAAAATTGCTGTTTATAATTGAACACCCCTCGTATTACCATTCAAAACATTTTAAAGGGTGTTTAGCAGTTTGACAAGACAGTTGGTTTGTGGCTCAGTGTAACGTTTTACTTAGTTTAGTCGTTTAGTCTCTCTACTAATGGCTATGAATTAGCACAAGCACAGACTGACTGTGATGTGATACCAAAATTACAAAAGAGGAAAGCTAAACAAGGAAACTTAGAAAACCTCTGAACAAACTAAGAAACTCCTCTTGATGTTATACGTTTGTCTTAAGCGCTGTCTTTAGCCT
This sequence comes from Erpetoichthys calabaricus, assembly GCF_900747795.2. Classification (NCBI taxonomy): domain Eukaryota; kingdom Metazoa; phylum Chordata; class Cladistia; order Polypteriformes; family Polypteridae; genus Erpetoichthys; species Erpetoichthys calabaricus. The sequence goes on from NC_041398.2 coordinate 31,462,657, forward strand.
CAAAAATATTATAAATTATGTTATTTTCCTAAAAGAGTTACCATACGAGTGGGTTTCTCTGGAAACGGCTAATTGGGTGGATCAGATATACTACGTAACTACCTAAGTACTTTTCTGTATGCAATATTTGTATTTTTTTTTTTTGTTCATCAGGGGCTAATATTATTAGTTCACTTGAGCTGCTTACTCTAAAACATGAAACATAAAACATAAACTGCACCAATCTAGGTGTGCAAAGTTTCTAGCGACATACCCAAGAAGACTCGAAGCTGGGATTGCTGCCAAAGGGGCTTCAAAGAAGTACTGAATTAAGGGTCTGATTACTTTGTGGCCTGTAAGGGGTGGCTCCAGCTCCCCAAATCCAACACAAGACAGACACCAAGCACAAGTCCAACATAGCACACAAGTGTTTTTATTCGTGTGAAATACTTTTCATTCATTTCCCACAGCACAGTACAATAAGCACAAAGCACTCTTTTCTCTCTTTCTCTTCTTTGTTCTCCACCTCTCAACTCTAGCTCTTGGAGCAGTAGCAGCTGGCTTCTTTTATCCTACACCAGGGAATACTTCTGTGGCCCATAAGCACTTCCGGGTGAGGGGGAAGCCCAACAAAGTAGGGCATTTCAGTGTCTACAGTACCCCCTGGTGGCACACCCTGAAACCATCAGGGCTGAGCCACCAAACACCAACTCCTGTGAAGCCCTGTGCTGCGGCACTCAGGTGACATCTAGCAATCCCATGAGTGCACTTTCTCCCCCTGCCCTTCCATAAAATAGGTGTCATAGCCAGGTAAGTGTGCCAGCCATCCACCACAACTTACTGTACATAAATGAGAGTTTTGGATTTTTAATGCATTTGCAAGCCTTTCAGAAAACATGTTTCCACTTTGTCACTGTGGGTTTGTTGTAGGGTACAAAAGCTGTAAATTTTGATCTTTATTTTCATTAGATTTTGTTCAAGACTAAACAACAAATGAACTTAAATACTTGCATGGACAGTTAACTTCAAAGGCAATCTGTTTTCCTCAATCACAGTACCATCTGTTGGAAATGAGCAGGAATTCAGGAGACGCCTCAAGCTGTATTGATGATTTTATCACCTGTGAAGGAAAGGGCACCAGAACTAAATTGGTTTACAGCTTGGGAAAGGAAGACATGCTATGGTTCAAGCTGTACTTGATTACTTTACAACCTGTGACCAGAAGGAGATGCCATGGGATTGGAAATTACAGCTTGAGACAGGAGATTGTTAAAATATCAAAACTTTATTGCTTGGAAATTCATTCATCATATTGACAGCCAGCCAATCAGGTGCATGTAGCAATCACCTCTTGTGAAACTGGTAGAATTTTATAATAAATATGCCTCGTCTGAAGAGTGACGTCAGGAGAGAACCAAGCAACATCAGGAGAGAACCAAGTGGACATCAGAAGAGAACAGAGAGACATTGGAAGAGGACAGAGCAACGTCAGGAGAGAACCAAGCGGACGTCAGGAGAGAACAGAGAGACATCGGAAGAGGAGAGAGCAACGTCAGGAGAGAACCAAGCAATGTCAGGAGAGAACCAAGCGGACGTCAGGAGAGAACTGAGAGGCATCGCAAGATGACAGAGCGACGTCAGGAGAGAACAGAGCAACGTTGGAAGAGGATAGAGCGACGTCAGGAGAGAACTGAGCGACGTCGGTAGAGAACAGAACAACGTTGGAAGAGGACAGAGCGATGCCAGGAGAGAACTGAGTGACGTTGGTAGGGAATAGAGCAACATCGGAAGAGGACAGAGCGACGTCAAGAGAGGACAGAGCGATTTTAAGCAGAGAACTGAGCGACATCGGTAGAGAACAGAGTAACGTCAGGAGAGAACCGAGTGACATCAGGAGAAAACAGAGAGACATTGGAAGAGGACAGAGCTACATCAGAAGAGGACAAAGCGACGTCAGGAGAGGACAGAGCGACGTCAGTAGAGAACAGAGCGAGTGATGTCAGAAGAGGACAGAACGACGTCAGGAGAGGACAGAGCGAAGTTAGGAGAGAACTGAGCGCCTGTGCTATCCAGACTTTGCTATCCAGATTTTCTTTTATGCTTTTCTCTACTGGTATTATTATTCTTGTAATAAATATCTTGCTGCTTTTAACTTTCTTGATTTTGTCTTCATATTTAGAGTGATTGAAGTAATAAGGTAAATTTCTTTGAGCACCTGGAGCAGTAAGGAAGTGCCGTATGATCCAAGCTACAAGGATTACCGAGCTGCGGATGAAGAGTTCAATCCAGTAATGAACAGTGCATTAAAGTAAGACATTCACTGGCTGATAAATGGCCTATAGCCAAGGATGTTGAGCCTTTGTATGTCTGAATATATTCTTGGAGACCAAAGGTAATATTTAGGTCTGAGATATATCTAAAACATTGCACGTTGTTCAAGCCTAAGATAAGTAAGCGTCTTTTAGTAATAAGGAAAACGGACTGTGCATGTGTTATTCATACAGTACTTGTGTGGGTTAAAGTGCTAGGGAATAATGTGCTGTGTATACATCTTTCATACGGTACTTTTGTGGTTAGGGTCTTCATGTATGCATATCTCAATGTATGTGTATGTTAATCTTAAAGTCTTTAACCTGATGAGTATACTCACCCTCAAAGAAAACAGGTAAAGGGTAAGTAGAGGGAAATACCATGATAATACAGTGTTATTGAATGAAGATTGATGGGAAAAATGGCAGAAGTATCCATTTAAAACTGAAACTACAACACAAAAAAGTGATGGGGTCTGAATACTCTCTGAATCCACTTCATCCATCGGTAGTAAAAACAGATACGTGCTTCAGCAGTAGGTGGAAAAGTAAGAGTTAAAGGAACTGCAAGTGGAGCTGACAGCTGAAATCCAAGTTGTTATACACTCCATCAGAAACTTCCATTCTTTCTTTGATAAACATCTACAGGCTGGCGAGAATGTCAGAATTTCCGCAAGAGCAGACATGTATGGCCCCTTTAAAATCATGTGAGAATTTCAAATTACCAGCATTGCACATATTCTCCTCAAACTCAGCTACAACCGAAAGCTCCAAGCAGCACATTTATATAAATAAGCGTCACTCTCTTTGTGCACAACCTTACGCATTGCCATTAGGATGATTACTGAATGACCAATTTTTGACATAACCCAGATGGGGCTTAAAACATCCAGTCATGCTCAGTGCATCTGCTTTCCTCTGCTCGTGCTGCTGTGGCTCACACAAATGAACTCACAGATGCTATGGGCTCTGACAGCTCATGTGAAAGCTCACCTAACTTTATTTCCAAAGCAGCTCATTAGCCGGGCACTGAATTTGGCCAAAGGTGCCTCACTGAGTCCGGAGACCTAATTTCACAAAGCCCAAAGGAGACTTCTGAAGCTATTAGGACACATCAAGAGCTTTGAGGAGTGCTCGGTTTTTTTCTAAAAATACTGCACGCCTACTCCTGTGTTCCAGAAACAGTGGCAATTCATTTATTATCCGGCACTCATTTACAACCTCCAGCCATGTTTTTTGGTAGCAGCAAGGGTCTTTGCACTGAAATCATAAATCAGCAGGTTCCCGCTTTCTGCTATGAAACCTTGCAAAATGTGTGTTTTTTTTTTCTTGATGTAAAAACTGAAATAGTAAATCAGTGAGCTTTTATCTGTAAAAATTTCGAAAGATACCTTAACTATGAAAGGATGACAAGGTTTCACAATGCTACTGTCTTGCAGTTATAGCTTCTTGGATTCAAAACCAGTGTATAGTTGCAGTCCGTGTGAGGAGTTGGCATATTTTCCCTTAGTTTTCCTTCCATGTTTCCCAAAGATATGCATGTGACTAACTGCTAACTTCAAACTGGCTCTGGGTGGGCAAGAGAATCGTTATGTGCATTGTAGATGCCACATGGGTCAGATAGGCATCCCGGGTGGGGAGGAGAAGGGGATCAGACCTGGAAGGAAAGACCAGAAGGGATGGACAGACAGCCCACTGGAAAGGAAAGGTGCCGCTGGGGGCTTTTTTACTCCCCTAACACTCTAGATGGCAGCAGCCCTGGATATCAGTGCCCAGTGGGAAGCCAGCAGGGCATGTAGGGAGATGTAGTCTGGCAGAGCAGCCCTGCTGGCTCTCTCTCTTCTGCAGGAGTCAATTAGTGGTAATGCAGTGAGATTTTCCTATGGAGTAATGTGCACAATGGTGTGATTTTCTGTGTCTTTGTATGAAATATATGCAGCATATTACCTCCGTGGTGATGTGAATGAGAGGCATAAATAGAATTGAATTTATTGACAAGATTGCGTTGGTTTGGACATGTGCAGAGGAGAGATGCTGGGTATATTGGGAGAAGGATGCTAAGGATAGAGCTGCCAGGGAAGAAGAAAAGAGTTAGGCCTAAGCGAAGGTTTATGGATGTGGTGAGAGAAGACATGCAGGTGATGGGTGTGACAGAACAAGATGCAGAGGACAGAAAGATATGGAAGAAGATGATCCGCTGTGGCAACCCCTAACGGCAGCAGCCGAAAGAAGAAGAAAAAGACAGATTACATGTTTTTTGCTCATGCACAAAAGACCACAGGTGAATACAGAAGTGTGAAGGAGGTTTTAGGGAGCAGTATTCCTTGTCTTCCACCTCCAAAATCCTACGATGGCTCCAAAAAACTAGAGTTTCGTGTATCACAATTATAAAATTGCCCACAAAACTTTAAAGGCATCAAAACTTGCCTGCTGCACTCATCACTAGACAGTGACATTCCTTTTTAAAAATGAAGTTGCATTTTATGAACTGCACCCTCGCCAGGGTTACCTTGCACCCAGAGATTTTTCCTCCCCATAACCATGAAGAGGATGGTTTTAGTTCCTTAACTAGCTGCTGCTTTCTACATTTTTAATAACTCTTCTTTGAACCTCCTTCAATATCATTATGCTTACAACCGGAAAAATGGTGATCGATTTTCAAGATGCAGTTACTGTAGTTTAAGTGAGTCTCTGGTTGCACTACAAGGTGTTTCTTGTAGTATACTGTCCATTTGCTGCTTTCACCTCTGCTTGACTCCTGATAATCCTTATGAATTTCTCTTTAAAAGGAGATGTTTATTTCTGTTAATATATAAGTGCTCCAGCTCCCGTCCAACATTGACTTAGCACAGTTAGTTATATCTGGGAAAGAAGACCTGTGCATTGCAGGATTGGGCTTTGCAGAAGCTAGAACTTGTGAACTATAGACAGCATCACACAAGTACACTTGAGGGGTTAGTTTCATTGGCTTAAGTATCAAGTATAATTCCATTCCTGACCTGCGGGTGGTGGTGTCTTCCTCATACTCCTACTCTCCCTCTTTTTCATCCCCAGGACTGAGGATCATTGACCTGCAGGGCTCTGATGTCACTTCCACCTCCTGAACAAGTCCTACCCCTCTCAGCCTCTTTTAAAGAAGACTCTTTTTAAAACAGCTTAGTCTTGCTTTGGACTCGTGTCTGTGAAGACGTTAATGATAATGAAAGGCCATTGTTGGTTTATTAGTCCTTGTAGTTTTGTAATCTTCAATTTTCAAACTCTACAAAATATGGGAATCACCAGCCAGTACTCTAACACTGATATTACAACATCATTAGCAACATTTTGTCTAAGCGATTGAGGTCTAATATTGCATTCTTCTTAAATTAAGAGACGCTTTGCTCCTTCTCATCATTTCAGAGTCAATCGAGTCCAAATGTCCATCCTTCATGTAACGCTGAAGAGATACTTTCTATGAAGTGACAATCCGGCGGTGTCTTATCATGAAGACAAGTGTTCCCCGGTACATTATCAGAGGCAGTGACTGAGAGTCTTCTTTGCTTCAAGCTTTTAGAAGAAGCTGCACGACATCTGTTTCCCACAAAGCAGAGAGTTAAGTGCTCAGGCAGATGAAAAAGCCTAATATGAAGAGCTGCTGCGATAAGTTTTCAATTGGCATGCTTATGAGCGGAAACCACTCATGAGGCCAGCCAGCGCAATGAGCGGATGTTAATCTTCTTCCTCTGATGTGTGATCGTGCGGATTTATATAAATCGTGCTGTCTACTGTTTCAAGTGAAGCTCCATATCTGCTGAGAGACAGATAAAATTGTAATGTCTGCCTGCTTCGTGCTGCTTGATCATCTGAAAAAGAAAATCTGTTTACATCTTGCTAATCTGCACAGCCTTAGATTTTCTTCCATTTCAAACATATCCAGTCGCCTGCCTTACAAGTGGAGTCCTGCCCAACTGCTTTATTTCAAATCTGCACACAGAGGCATCTCTGTTGTCATCTCTACTTTCACACGAGCAACAACCTGCACCATCAGTGCCTGAATATAATGATGCCAACTAACATTGTTGTTTATTATGCACATATGGGATATACGGCATGCTTGAATGACCATGTTATGAAGAGGGACTGGCCATTCATTTTTGCTTATAGGATATCTCCTTCTATGCCATCCTTCTGTTAGTGATGTCACTATTCTGCAAGAACTAAATATTCTTGTCATTTAATAATATAGTATTAATGGTCTTCTTCAAAAAATGTCATAAGATAGTAATGTGAGAAGTGAGAAGACCTCAGATTATATAGAATATTTATCCATTTCCGATCCTGCTTAGTATAAAGCAAGCATTGGATGCTATCCACATTGGATGCAAGGCAGGAGTAAAACCTTGACAGTTCACCAGTTTGACACAGGGCTCTGACTGAGATAGTCAAGGGAAAGGAATATGTAAAGCCGCATCTGTTGTGTCTACACCCCATTCTGACACTGAATGTCTTTCGGGATATAAAGTGGCCTCACTTCCTTCATGCTGGAATGGCTTATCAACTCCATGAATATTTATGAAGTGCCACAGTTAGCACCTTTTTGAATTTTAAATGAGATGGTCATTCTCTCATGAATAGATTAGTTTTGTCATAATGGTCTCCTGGTTGGTAATTATCTCATGTAATGTGCTGTTGCTTATAATTTACTATTTTCTGAAACAGGGTGAAGCAGCCAGTCTAAGTTCTAGTTAGAAAGCCAATTAAAAACAGATGGGATCCTTCGGTCCATAACCTGATTATGAACGCAAGCTCATCCCATTTTATTAGCATGAGTTCTGGAAGAAGAATATTATGAGGACTAATATCAAGTGGAACCCATAGCAGTGTACTGGATTTGTGGTCACCCATTTCCACTCGTAAGCTGGAAACCTTCAAGTCAAGTCAAGCATTGAATGACAGACTGGTATTATCCATTTTTCCAGGCAGGAACCCAAATTCTGTCTGAGTGAACTGTTGCCAGACACTCTTATCATCTGCTTAAAGTCTCAAGTTTGCCTGAATGGGCCTCTCTATGGAATGCAGCATCTGCAATACCAGACCATGTAACATCCAGGGACAACTCTCTCTAAGACATGAAATGGACTCGAGTTCTGGACAAAGGACCATCAGGATGAGTAGCATTAATCGACAGAACTTTGCACCAGTGCTCAACAAAGATGATGGGCTTATGTACACCCAAGAAGCCAATGGCACAATCTCTGTGCCTCTGTACAAAAACCCTTGAAACACCCTAACCAATTGCTCTTCTCTCACTATGCAACAGCTTGACTTGGCCATAGTTTGGCCACCAATAGACAGATCCCATAGCTTATAGGGTATGGCCACAACAGAAGTCAAAGTAATCCCTTTACTCCAGAGGACAACTGTGCTGGACTAAAAAAGTGGAATACTTGTCTGTGCTGGAGTTTGGACAAGATTGCCACTAGTCCATCCTTGCTGAGGGACAGTGAGGGCAGAAGCAAGAGAGAGAGAAGCCATATGTAAACCACACATTTGCCTTATTAATGGTCACTCACTGATCACCAGTTGACTTAGCAGGAATAACTTTGCTAGCATCCAAGGACACTTTCTTTAAAACCCTCAAACAGAAACTGCAGTACCACCTGCCACGTGTTTCCATGTGTCTGGAGAAGGCCAACCAGGAAAGGAACCAAACATACCTTACCTCAAACCACAAGTATACTTTGATTCTGAGAACTATTAACTGCAATGTAATAGATAAGATGAAACCAGCTAATGTACTACGGTATTGGTGTTACCTGTAACTGAAAATAATTCTCTTGCGAAGGAGAATTTATGGCTATTATGAGTTTCTCACTCTAAATCCAATAAGAAAGTTCAGAGCAGCACCTCACATACATGCACACACATACAGACACTGAGATAGATAAATTAGTGTGGTGGGATTTGGTCCTAGGTCAGAGCAAAGGGTAGCTGCTGTGAGCAAATGAACACCACTTGCTAGCAATAGAAACTTCATAACCAGCCAGAGAATGTTTCCATCTTAATTAACTGAAAAATCAGGATTCATAAGTTGTGTGACTTTTCATATAAGAGAGGAAAGTTCCATATAAACCAAGAAATACAAATGATAAGTTACGTGCCTTTTTCCATAGAAGAGATAAATTTAAACTAAGCAATTTTATATTTTGTTTTGTTTGTTTCATTTGTCTAAATATATCAATATGTATCTTGTATAAACGTCTACGCATGGAAGTATGTGTGTCTGTCTGTCTGTCCCGGAAGTGAAAGACGAAGTCGGGGTAAGGTCTCCATCTCCGAGAATACACAAGCAAGGCCAGCACATCGGCAAAATGAAACCTCCCGAAGACAGAGTCGCTTGTGTAGCTGCTAATACAGAAGCGAGGTGAGCACATCGGCAAAGGGTACCCCTTTTACTTTTCCTCCTGTCGCTAATACACAAGCGAGGCAAGCATGTCTGCAAAAACAAAACTTCCTAGGAGAGAGATGCCCAGAGTAGTTCCTTTCAAATACCTGACATCTCTACATTTCATTTTTTTTTCTGACGACTTTAATAGTTTCTAGGACCCTGGGCTTTTTACACCACGGGCTTACAAAGCTAGTATATGTATATATATATATATATATATATATATATATAGTTAATAAAGGAGAGAAGGAGACACAAAAAGGTTTAGGGGATGTCCACCCCATATACTGAAAAGTAGCAAATAAATCGCAAGTTTGAACACAAGCTCAAAATAGAACTGAATGGGATGGGAATGGTCCAGGGTGGCCGAAAGAAGAAATTATATCTGTGATTGGTTTGTTCTGAAGAAAGTTTGTCATCAGGAAAGGCCGAAAGTGATGTCATCAGGGGGTTTATTGTGATGTCACTGCTTGGTTGGTTCTGGTCTGCAGAAAGACAGAAGGAGAGATGGTTAAGTAACAGTGCCAACCCTTGGTCCAGCTGAGCAACCACATTATCTGAATCTACCAACCTTCTCCCAAGTGCACGTGTGTGACAATACAGTGAAATACGTTTAACGCGAAAACGCTTAAGGTGAAATATCGGTTAACACGAAATAATACAACGGTCCCGACAAACTACTATGTATTTTCATGCATTTTTTTCTCTTAACACGAAACGAAAATCGCTTAACACGAAAAGATTTCCCTTCTGGGAAAGAACAAAATACGGAAAACACCAGCCGCGCAGGCGAGATTTAAGAGGGGTGTGAAATGAAAGAGAGGTGGTTTCACATGTTTCGTAGAAAGGAGGCTAACTTGGTTTTGAAATACCCTCGGAATAGCCTGTGACACGAGCCAATTTTGTTTATCTAAGCTACTTTCACCCTCCACCCCTACAAACGCCACACAAAAACATCTCATCTCTCATCAATTAGCTTTGGAATTCGGTGACGAGTACATCGCAGTGTGAGTAAAAATCAGTGAGTTTGGTTCGCGGTTTTTTTTTTCTATTTTAGAAGAATTTTTTTTACGAGCACAATGGCAAAGAGCTCAGGGGGAAAGCAAACTGCTATTTCGCTTAAAATGAAGATGGAGCTTCTTAAGGCTGTTGATCAAAAACAGAAGACGAAAACAGAAATTTGTAAAGATTTTGATATTGCTATCTCTACATTATCAACAATACAGTAATTAAAAAAAGAGAGAGAGCAAATTACGGAAATGTTTGAACGGAGTAAGTTTGAGCCAGAGCGAAAATGGATGAGAACGGCCAAGCACGAGGATTTAGAGACGGCTTTACTTGTTTGGTTCAAGCAAGCGAGATCTCAGAATGCTCCCATTTTTATTAAATACATGCATATATACATATCTATGCAAATAAAATGTACTCTAATAAACTTAATTTTGTTGAATATACTGCATGTTTTTTTTTTGTTGTAATATCCTTTAACACGAAATTCTTTTAACATGAAAAAATATTTCAGTCCCCTCAGTTTCGTGTTAAACGATTTTCACTGTATATATACCTACTGTATATATATTTGCATATATCCTTTGTGATAGACGGCCGGCAGCTCAATCCGGCCGGGACGTCCCTGAATGAGAAGAATGGAGGAAGGCAGCCTTTTCAGCCTTTCCCTCAGGGCATCCTGGGACATGGAGTCCATTTCCTCAGCCATGTTGGGTGCCGTGGGTGCCACCAGGGGGAGCTCATAAAGAACCTGGGAACCTGGGAACTTCTACTTTTCTTATAACTCGAAAGTACTTCGGAGTCACGAGGACAGAATCTAACAGTACTAATGGGCTACTTGAAGACAGATGATGTGGCATTTGACCCAGAAGAAGAGAAGGAACACTTCTGGGTCAAGTTCTATTTAAAGCAGCATTTCTCAACCTTTAAGTATTTGCGACCCAAGTTTTCATAACAGTTTTAATCGCGCCCCCCTAACGTTTTTTTTGAAAGGGGCCCACTAATACCAATTTGTTCTTTTTAAATTAATGATATACTGTATCGTAGATGCATATTTTATTATACCTACTTAACTTTCATCGACATTTATCTAACTCTATATTTAATTTTCTAGTATCAGAATGTAGTTTAAGTTAATTTGTTTTGGTTTCAATAGATGTCTTTTTCATATTTTCGATTCTTGTTTTCTTTTTTTCACATCTTCGTACACCCCTTTTTGTTACTTCGCGCTGATTTAAACGACTGGTGCAGACCTAGCAAGGAGAGCCGTAGTTTGGGGGTTGGGTGACGAAGCTGCTGGGAGTGGAGGATTATTGTGATTATTGATTATTGTATTATTATTGGAGAATTGTGGCGTGTGTGGTGCTTTGTGCACTTTATGTGAAGAAAATAATTAAAAATTAATACTTGGTGCTTTTACAAGTGTGCCTTGGACGTCTGTCTGGTGGGTTTCATGGGGCAACAGCGCCCAAGCGTCCACACCTTATAAATAAATTGTATTATTTTGTTTATTTTAACAATCATCCCAGGGTTATTTGAGAAAGCAAGTTTTTAGCCATATTTCGAATCACGGCAAGCAAAAGTGAATGTGTTAATGTAGACTTTATGAACCTTGTTCATTCATTGTACAGATCTCTTCATATTTCTGGTGTAAACTGAGATCCTACACCCAATTACCTGCATTAATTTGCCATCCCGGGGGTGGACCAATTGAATTTCAGCTTTTCCCACATTAATTTGGTGCCTATTATTGATTATTAATCATCAAAATCCTAAAGCATCAGAGTGCAGTCCAGTTAAATGTGAATGTGTTTGGGTGGCAGACACTAAGTTTCCAAGTAAGATTTACTGTAGACACAAATTTGTCGCCTATTTTTCTGACTGTGACTTTTTGTTTTGCCTCCTTTTTTCACTATCAATTCTTCATTAACAAGTTCACCACCTTCTAATTGGCACAGCAAATCTTTCATAAATGATAATTAAATGTTCTGTAGATGTTACAGCTGCTTATTCCAAACAGCTAATGAATTATTTAACTGTCTATGAAACAAACCCTGTGATGGTCAGACCACCTGTCTGGGGTTGCCCCATGCCATGTGCCCAGTGCTGCTTTAAAAGACTCTGCCCAACTTTGCAATCCTGAAATGGAGTAAGCCAAGTTGCGAATGTCATTTTATGTTGTTTCACGCATGTGAACTTTAGGATTACTTACAGGGCTCTGCTGAAATATGCAAGACCATTCTGGGGATGAGAAGGGGCGCTGATGATCACTTCTCCTCCTCTTTTGCCCAAAGCACCAACAGATCAAAAGATGGCTCATCTCACCCACAAGCCCCACCCCTAAAAGATGGCTAGTCTCACCCACAAGCCCCACCCCTTCCAGACCTGGCACTATAAAACGAGGGAGGCCAACAGGAAGGGGACATCTAAAGATAATGCAGCTCCTTAAAATGTTTACTACTGATCTGCTTAAGGAGAGCACTGTTATTGGGCTGTGGCAGCTGACGTTTATGTTGTGCCATTGTGCACCTTTTATTTTTTATTTATGCATTAAATGGGGTTTCACCCAGTTGGTGCCCCAACATTCAGCAAGGTGGTCAGCATGGGTTTTCGTTGGTCACAGTAGTTATAATTGATCTCAAGTGGAGTCAGCCTGCTGTGGAAAATACTCTCCTTCAAAAGTCTGATTATCCACTTGAGCTGATTGAATTCTATTTGGGCTCCCTTGTGCTTTAGCAAAATTGTACATACACAAAATGTGTGTCACTGTCCTTACATACTCAAGCACATTTCTGCAGCTTCTGGATAGTGGTCTCATGTGTTAGTTACGGAACATGTATAGTCCACTTGGACAAGTCCTGTGTGGAAGTCCATGGACAGTGTTAAGAATTAATGTCATCAGGAATGCCGCTTTATGGTGCCCATGTTAGGCTCAAGTAAGGTGACTCACAGCAAGGGTTTACTATGTGCGCATAGTAAACAAAGTCTCAAAACAGAATCCAGAGGCATTGTCAAAAAAAAAAAAAGAGCAGAGGTTCAAAAATCATAAAACACAGTCCCAAAATAGAATCCAAAGATGTGGTCGCAAAACAGAAAGGGTCAAAATACCAGAAAGTCAAGAATCAATAGTACAAAGCACAGTAATCACAAGAACTCTCCACTCCTTAGAACGTTTGAAATGAACTGGCAGGAAGTATGGAAGGCCCTCTCATAAACTGGGAGGAGAGCTGTTCCTGGTAATATTTGGCACGTCGCCCCGCCCCTTGGTGAACGACCCACAAAACACATGGGAATTCACCTGGATCATTACTACGTATGGACAAACACAAATACAAGCGCTTGTTGGGCTGAATGGCCTGCTCTCATCACAACTGTTCTGAAGGAAGAAGTCCACCAAGAAGATGAGACATCCTCACAGTCACAAACCTGATTAGTCAAGTTAGCCAACTGAATTCTCCTTTGGCTCAACAGGCTACGATTGATTCTTTCTACAATCCACAACTGGTGCATCTTGGGAGCTTAGTGGGGCCAGGTAGCTCCCAGGATAGATGAAGGAAGTAATGCGTAAGTGTAGAAAAAATGGTTACAAAGATAATGGCTTCCAGTACCACGGGAAAACCATGAAGAGCCCACTGCTAGCATCAGAGGTGCAACCTACTACTCTCAAGTTTAATCATTCCATCTTTACTTTTTAATGGAGGTTTTCACGTTCAACCCTGTCCAATTTAAACATTATCACAGTCAGGAAGTGACCAAAGAGCCTGGGGGTAAGATTTCATTTCCACCAGTTCCCCTCTAACAGTAGATCAGGGCTCCCCAACTCTGGTCCTGGAGGGCCCCAGTAGTAGCAGATTTTCATTCTAACCCGTTTCTTAATTAATGACCTCTTCTTGCTTCTAATTAACTTTTTTTTAATTAATTTTATTTGACTTGCCTTTGACGATTAAGACCCCTTCATTGTTTCTTTTCCTTAATTAGAAGCCAAACAATGAGGAGATACAAAATGAACCAAAACATGACCAGTAAACTGGTGTCCATCTTACAATATCTGAAAATAAAGAAAGGTGAAGGTCTCAGGAATGTTGATCTGCTCAGGTCCCCAACACATTTTAACACTGTTCTTAGAAAAGAGAAAATCAACAAGTTTGGAAAGGTATATGCTATTGCACAACGAGAGAAGTAACAAACCATGGAATTAAAGAACGGGTTTAATTAACAGTGAGACGCTGCGCCTAATTAAGCAACTGGTTGGAGTGAAATTGGTTGGAGTTTCAGGCTCTGACTTAGTTGGTCTTCTGTTGGTTCACTCACTTCACATTTCATTTCTGTTTGGGCGCCATTTAAGGAAACAAATAAAGCAATTCAGAGGAACGATGAGGAAACTCAGGGGAACAAATCTTAAAAAACAAGCCAACTAAAATGAATTCAAAAGAAGTTAATTAGCAGCAAAAACAGGTCACTCATTTAAAAATTGGTTAGAATGAAAACCTGCAGCCACTGGGACCGTCCAGGACCGGAGCTGGGAACCCTTGCAGTAGATTGTCCACGTTATATTTGTACAGGACAGCATTCTGGCAGCAGAGCAGACACATTTGTATCTTTAGGAGCCAGTTGTGGTCCTGCTAATACTGAAAATGCATCTACAAGGAGCTTAAAGCTCCTCTGATTAATTTGTGGTTTTGCTTTTGGTTACTGTAGTGACTGCACTTAATGGCAAAAGTGAATTAAGAATGGAATTTGGAAAAGGGAAAGAGTTGTATAAACCAGCCGAGGTCAACACCAGGGAATCAATAATTGAGAAAAAGAAGCTCCTCAAGGCATGAAACCAAAAGTAGTCAGCAGTGTTTCATACCTCGGGTTTCCCTACCTCAGGCACTAGCGGAAACTTGGGGACGTGGAGTATCGGGACCGAGAGTCAGTGGGACAATAAGAGAGGCAGACACAGCTGATATAACAAGTAAAAAGGATTTATTGCAAAAATAAAAAAGTTCCATAGAGACAATATAAAAAAATGCACATAAACACTACAATAATTAAATAAGATAAAAACAAACAAACAAAAAAGGAGTGTTCAATCAAACAAAACAGATTACATTGACCATATGACACCTACATTTAAAAAGGAAAAATAAAAAAATCTTCCAAACAAGGGCTCTGAAGAGTCGGCCCTTAACACTAGAATTACCAGAGCCTACGAAAAACTTACAGGCAGGGAAATAGATCGCTGTTCCGGTTTGCCAAGGCAAGCCAGCTTTCTATCTGAGTTTTTTGGATGGATAGAAAGAGAAAGAAGACTAAGCATTTTTTTTTACTTAACACTAGAATTACCAAAGCCTACGAAAAAACTCGTAGATCTGGCCCACCTTAAATCCGTTCACACCTCTCCACCAGCATCTTTTGTCCTGTAAATGTGCCGATTAAGACAAGCAGCAAGCAGCCTGCTATTCCATCCCCCACTGCCGCAGAACGTGCACAAAGTTCTCCCAGCTCATGTCTTGATTGATTGTCTGGGAGTGAAGTGCTGGCGTTTTAGAGGGGAAATAATAGATCGTTATTTGGAACACATGCATTTCATGTGTGTTCCGTTTCTACAATAATCTGTATAAACACATTGTTATAACACATGGGTGGGCAGATTCAGTCCTGGAGGGCCTCAGTGGTTGCAGGTTTTTATTCGAACCCAGTTGCTTAATTCAAAACCAATCCTTGCCAATTATTTAATTTCATGGCTTACGAGTACTTTAACTCTGCCATGTCAAGTCATTCTCATATCCTAGATTTTTTTTTCCTTTCTAAGAATATCATCCAAATGATTTGAAGTCTAAAACAGACAAGTTGCTCTCAGTGCTTCACTTTTTTGTCTTCACTTTCCTTCCAAGTATTTAATTAAACCCAAAAGTGCATGATAAATACACACAGGTGTAAATGGAAACAAGCTAAATGGAGAAATGCTGGTTTATTTTGTCATTTGCATCTTATTGTTAATAAGGAGTAATTAAAAACCAAGACTACAGCTGTTTAAGACTAAAATAAGCAATAAGGGTTCAAAATCTTAATGAGTGAGACAACTAAAGTGAAGCAGAAATGTTACTTGAGCAATAAGTGCTTCTTATTAAGCAATTGGGTTGGAGCAAAAACCTGTAGCCATTGCAGCCCTCCAGGACTGAATCTTTTCATATTTTAGTAGTAAATGACAAAATATTGGCATAAACTATATAATGTGTGAGGCCTAAAGTCCAAAGATCAAATAAACACTTTCACAAAAGGTTCAAGGATTATACAACAGTTTCCGTGGTATCGCGGTAAGATCTGCTGACTTGTAATCAAGAGTCCCCGGTTCGATCCCGACTGCCTCTTATATTTGCCATTTTCAGTAGTGAGCTGCTCTTATTGTTAATATTATACAGTACACACATACATTTGGTTTGCGTCTGTAACAGACGGTGTACATTTATAGGACTTAAAATTACTGTGTTTTTATACTGTTATTGTCTCAGTCACGATCACGATACATACTACCGCCATAGGGATCTGACGCTGTTAGTTTTATTCGAAACTTGGAGTAACTGTAGATGGGAGTGGTGTTTTCTCTGATCTGGAGGGATAAAAGCCAGCACACAAACATGAAATGCATGTGTTCCATATAACGATCTATTATTTCAACTCTAAAACTCCAGCACTTCACTCCCAGACAATCAATCAAGACATGAGCCGGGAGAACTTTGTGCACATTCTGCGGCAGTGGGGGGACGGAATAGCAGGCTGCTTGCTGCTTGTCTTAATCGGCACATTTACAGGACAAAAGACGCTGAGGGAGAGGTGCGAACGGATTTAAGGTGGGCCGGATCTACGAGTTTTTTCATAGGCTCTGTAAATTCTACTGTTACATTTAAAAAAAAAAATGCTTAGTCTTCTTTCTCTTTCTATCCATCCAAAAAACTCAGATGGAAAGCTGGCTTGCCATGGCAAACCGGAATAGCAGTCCATTTCCCTGCTTGTAAATCATCCAGCAGCCACCGTAATTTTATGAGAACTGACCTCCTGATCTGAACTCAACTGAATTTCTTGGCGGGTGAAAAGAATGGCTTTTATTGCGAGTCACCTGACCAAAGTCTAACAACCCTCTCCCTCTCCCTGGTTAGGCATCAAGCCTGAACGGTATTTATGCTGGCTGCACTGCATGTGTCCATAAGTTACCAATACTCCTCAGCACACTGCAGCACATATATCCTGTTTAACCTGCGATCAGCATCCATTATATGCCAGTTACTTCCTATACATCACTGCTATTCCTAAACACCACAGTCTCACCAGAAGAACATCAGGACGAAGTATAACAGGCAGCAGGCACATGTCAACACCAGAAGGCCCACTGAATGGAAACACATGCCACGCCCAATAATATCCAACTGCAGAGACAGAGCACCATTTGTCACTGCATGTCTACACCAGCAGTTCTAGACCAGCAGTTACAGGACGGAAGATAAGGTTAGGGTTTAGGATGGATTAGCATGTTGGATAAATGGTTAAGGTTAGGGTTTAGTTTTGTTAAGGTTAGGGTTTGGTGTGGTTAGTGTGTCATTCAATTTGAATTGTGACGATGTATGCACGTTTATTACGAAACTGCTGGTCTAGACATGTGGTGATGTCACTTTCGCCATGAAACTGCCAGCTTAGACCTGCTGTGACATATGGTGCTGTGGCTCTGTTGGTCAATACATCCTACCACCCCATGCTCCCCAAACCTGACAACACACAGTTTCTTCCCTTTTGTACCTGGGGAACTAATTGGTAATTCAGACCCTTTCCTTTGGCACTCTAAATATGGGTCCTATTTGCTTTAATTCTCTTTCTAGAACTTGACTGGAGTCCACCTGCAGCAGACTGAATTGATTGGACATCATTTTGAAAGGCACACACCTGTGTATAGAAGGTTCCACAATTCGCACAGCATGTCAGGTCAAAACACAAGCCACAAAGTCCATGGAACTCTCTAAGACCTCTGCACTCAAACTGTGGTGAGACATTGATCAAGACAAGGGGATAAAACTATTTCTAAAGCTTTGAATGTTCCCAGGAGCAGAGTGACCTCAAAAATTGTAGAATGGAAATAGTTCAGAATCACCAGGGGCTTCGTGTATAAACAGTGCATATGCACAAAACTGTTGTGCATGGCCATTTCTGTGCTCACTTCGAGATGTATAAAAACTAAACTTGGTGTAAAGCCACACACATTTTCACGGCAGGGTCCCCCCTTGCGTACTCATGTTGCTGCTTGGTTTTGCAAACTGGTGACACCCAGCATCAAAGCAGTGCTATTGTTTCTGTGGTCTGTGTTTCTTTTTTAGATTCACAAATTTAATCCACTTGATTCACTTGAATGTAATGATTCTGTAGCAATACAATTGTGCATGGAATGGCCAAAATATTCCAAATACCAAAGCTGCTTTAGTGTTGCTAGAAGACATTGCAAATGGACGAATTAGAAAAAAGCACATATTTATACGTTATGATGACTGGCTTCTGAGTCGATTTCGATTTCCGAGAGCTATCCAAGAGCAAGCAGTCTTTTTAAGGATAAAGAGCAGAAAATGTGGCGCTCAGTGTGGACGCTATACTATAAAGGCACCTTACAGTGCATCTGGAAAGTATTCACAGCACATCACTTTTTCCACATTTTGTTATGTTACAGCCTTATTCCAAAATGGATTAAATTCATTTTTTTTCCTCAGAATTCTACACACAACACCCCATAATGACAACATGAAAAAAGTTTACTTGAGGTTTTTGCAAATTTATTAAAAATAAAAAAACTGAGAAATCCCATGTACATAAGTATTCACAGCCTTTGCTCAATACTTTGTCGATGCACCTTTGGCAGCAATTACAGCCTCAAGTCTTTTTGAATATGATGCCACAAGCTTGGCACACCTATCCTTGGCCAGTTTCGCCCATTCCTCTTTGCAGCACCTCTCAAGCTCCATCAGGTTGGATGGGAAGCGTCGGTGCACAGCCATTTTAAGATCGCTCCAGAGATGTTCAATCGGATTCAAGTCTGGGCTCTGGCTGGACCACTCAAGGACATTCACAGAGTTGTCCTGAAGCCACTCCTTTGATATCTTGGCTGTGTGCTTAGGGTCGTTGTCCTGCTGAAAGATGAACCGTCACCCCAGTCTAAGGTCAAGAGTGCTCTGGAGCAGGTTTTCATCCAGGATGTCTCTGTACATTGCTGTAGTCATCTTTCCCTTTATCCTGACTAGTCTCCCAGTCCCTGCCGCTGAAAAACATCCCCACAGCATGATGCTGCCACCACCATGCTTCACTGTAAGGATGGTATTGGCCTGGTGATGAGCGGTGCCTGGTTTCCTCCAAACGTGATGCCTGACATTCACACTAAACAGTTCAATCTTTGTCTCATCAGACCAGAGAATTTTCTTTCTCATGGTCTGAGAGTACTTCAGGTGCCTTTTGGCAAACTCCAGGTGGGCTGCCATGTGCCTTTTACTAAGGAGTGGCTTCCGTCTGGCCACTCTACCATACAGGCCTGATTGGTGGATTGCTGCAGAGATGGTTGTCCTTCTGGAAGGTTTTCCTCTTTCCACAGAGGACCTCTGGAGCTCTGACAGAGTGACCATCGGGTTCTTGGTCACCTCCCTGACTAAGGCCCTTCTCACCCATCAGTTTAGATGGCTGGCCAGCTCTAGGAAGAGTCCTGGTGGTTTTGAACTTCTTCCACTTACGGATGATGGAGGCCACTGTGCTCATTGGTACCTTCAAAGCAGCAGAAAATTTTCTATAATCTTCCCCAGATTTGTGCCTCGAGACAATCCTGTCTCGAAGGTCTACAGACAATTCCTTTGACTTCATGTTTGGTTTGTGCTCTGACATGAACTGTCAACTGTGGGACCTCATATAGACAGGTGTGTGCCTTTCCAAATCAGGTCCAGTCAACTGAATTTACCACAGGTGGACTCCAATGAAGCTGCAGAAACATCTCAAGGATGATCAGGAGAAACAGGATGCACCTGACCTCAATTTTGAGCTTCGTGGCAAAGGCTGTGAATACTTATGTACATGTGCTTTCTCAATTTTTTTATTTTTAATAAATTTGCAAAAATCTCAAGTAAACTTTTTTCACGTTAACATTATGGGGTGTTGTGTGTAGAATTCTGAGGAAAAAAATGAATTTAATCCATTTTGGAATAAGGCTGTAACAACAAAATGTGGGAAAAGTGATGCGCTGTGAATACTTTCCAGATGCACTGTACATAAATACAGTAGAAAGCATTTTCACTCTATTAATGTGCTGCTCTATAGTGCGCAGAACGTGTGTCGCGTTGTGCAAGCATGTAGCATGTTTCATAATGTGGTACACTAATCAAAGCCTTGCCTGTACCTGAAGAGATGAGATATGATGAACCTGACCCACCAAATGATCAGTCAAATCGGACAGCGTTACAACTTTGTTTGATTGTAATTAGCAGAATGTAAAAACAGGAAATCAAATGCAGCATTTATTTTTTTACCAATTCATTTAATTTATGGTTAATATCACCTAGTACAGCCCTTATATTCCTTAGATCATTGGCCACATCTCTTACGGCATCCACTATTGGATTATATGACTCAGAACATCGTCCATCTGCACACAATCAGATGGTCACCCAGCAGTTTCTGAGACAGAGGTGTGTGCAGCCAGTGCCTGAAGACATGCTTGGCGCAGCAACACCATCACTGCCTGCCCATCACACGGGGGTCATGTGACGATGTGGGTTTTATCCATGCTCCCATGCAGCTTCAAGGAGCTCTTGAACCCGACACTGTCGGTAATGTCACCGATGAGCTCAGCAGTGAGGCACAACAAATGGAGCAAGGGGATGGTGTAAAAAAGTGCCAAGTGCTTTTATTAAAAACAAACCAAAACAAAGCAGTGTCCAAATAAATAAAGTGCAGTGCATCAAAGATCATAAATAAATAATGTATAAAAACAGAATTGAAGTGGAGGTTAAAATAAAAAAACAATAAGTTAATCCTTTAAAACGAGGTTAAAACAATGTCTGGAAGCAATCCTTTGCAAACACAATGCCCGGTGTCTTCTTTTACCTAGCGGCTCCCCTGCTTCTCCCATCTGGGCCCCGCAACAGGAGAGTCGCCCTACCAGCAGCTGACCTTCTTCCCACATGACTGATCTGGAGGCTTCCCGATCCTGGCTTTGGTCAAGTACTCTCCAGATCGAGTCTTGGCTTCCCCAACGACCAGGACACTCACATCGGGGAATTCACCACCCAAGCCTCACGACTCCCGCTACCTTCCATGGCAAGCCATGCATCTTCACTGGTCACTCCAGTTCCTTGATCGCTCAGCTGGAGCAACCGCTTCCTTCAGCCCCACAGAGTGTCGGCCAAAACACTCTTCTCTGGGGCTCACCTTCCAGCTGCCTACGAGCGCTCGCTCGCTCTCTCTCTCTCTCTCTCCCATCATGCACCGGCTTTCTCCTCAGCTTCCTGTCTTCTTCCTCACTCTTGCAACCCTCGTTTCTTTCTTTTTTTTTCCTTCTCTTTCCTGCTAGCCACCTCACACTTCTATTTATATATGGGGGCATGGATCAGCTGTGGCAATAAGCAGCTCCAGGGAACAATTACGGATGCGGATGACTCCTCACCTGTGCACTTAAGTGAGAATCGCCTGCATCACGAATTCCCCGAGAACTGGTCGTCCACACACCACCACGCCCCCTTGCTAAGCCGCGAGTGCAGCGATTATTTATTTTAAAAGTGGCCTTTTTTACGTGAGCTGTGGACCCGCTACACCACAGGTCAACTTTTGTAATATTGTCTGAAACAGAATAAACAGAGGATGGGCTGTGATATCTGACCACTTCTTTTTTATTTCAGGCACTGTGAGACTTTCTAAACTTGAACTTTCGAGTGTCTCCAACACACTTTTATTGTTTATACCACTGCTTAAGCCAACAAATAGTACGTTTTTCCTTGCCTCCACTTCGCATTGGCTGAAATTCTATTTTTTTTCGCTTGCTTTTGCCATTGTCTTTTAACCAAACACTGAACAGAATGTGATATTTATATTGATTTGCACATTAAAATATGTGATATTCTGGGAGGAATTAGGGTGGGGAGGTAGGCATGTGCACATGTATTACCTTTCACGCTGACTGAGATTTATGGAGGGGAAGTGTGTGGAAGTTAGCTTAGATGTGGTTTTGTGCATCTGAATTTTTTTGTGTGTACGCACATTTCCACTTTTGTCTGTACACCATGTTTTAGTGTGAATGTTTTAGTATGCACAGCATTACACATGAGGCCCCAGGAGTTTAGTTGACCATCTGGTCACACTGAGTAGTAACCAGGCAAGAAGGACCGTGGTCAGGTAGGTAACCAAGAATCCAATGGTGACTCTAACAGAGCTTCAGAAGACTTCTGCTAGAACAGGAGAACCTGTCAGAAGGAAGACCCTCTCAGCAGCACTCCATCAATCAGAAGCCACTCTTGAGTAATAATAATAATACATTTTATTTATACAAGCCGCCTTTCTGAGAACTCAAGGACACTGAACAAACAATAAAAAAAATAAATAAAAGACATATTATAAACATCTTAAAACATCAGAAAATATAAAAAATAATACCAAACAAAGCCACTGTAATCATAAAGAAAAAGCCATTTTAAACAGACGTGTTTTAAGTTTACATTTGAAGGATGAAAATGATTTGGTATTTCTAAGCTCGGTAGGTAATGAAAAGGCATGTAACAGCCCTCCTAGACTCTTAGAGCATGAAGAGAAAGATTCTCTCATCAGATAGATAGATAGATAGATAGATAGATAGATAGATAGATAGATAGATAGATAGATAGATAGATAGATAGATAGATAGATAGATAGATAGATAGATAGATAGATAGATAGATAGATAGATAGATAGATAGATAGATAGATAGATAGATAGATAGATAGATAGATAGACAGATAGATAGATACTTTATTAATCCCAATGGGAAATTCACATTCTCCAGCAGCAGCATACTGATACAATAAACAATATTAAATTAAGGAGTGATAATAATGCAGGTGAAAAACAGACAATAACTATGTATAATGTTAAATGTTAACGTTTACACCCCCGGGTGGAATTGAAGAGTCGCATAGTTTGGGGGAGGAACGATCTCCTCAATCTGTCAGTGGAGGCAGGGACATTGACAGCAGTCTGTCGCTGAAGCTGCTCTTCTGTCTGGAGATGATACTATTTAGTGGATGCAGTGGATTCTCCATAATTGATAGGAGCCTGCTGAGCGCCCGTCGCTCTGCCACAAATGTTAAAACTGTCCAGCTCCATGCCAACAATAGAGCCTGCCTTCCTCACCAGTTTGTCCAGGTGTGAGGTGTCTTTCCTCTTAATGCTACCTTCCCAGCACACCACCGCATAGAAGAGGGCGCTCGCCACAACTGTCTGATAGAACATCTGCAGCATCTTATTGCAGATGTTGAAGGACGCCAGCCTTCTAAGGAAGTATAGTCGGCTCTGTCCTTTCTTGCACAGCGCATCAGTATTGGCAGTCCAGTCTAATTTATCATCCAGCTGCACTCCCAGATATTTATAAGTCTGCACCATCTGCACACAGTCACCTTTGATGATCACGGGGTCTATGAGGGGTCTGGGCCTCCTAAAATCCACCACCAACTCCTTGGTTTTGCTGGTGAGATGAGACAAATTGAACTGTTTGGGCAGAAGTCCAAACACTATTTCTGTCAAAGACCAGGCATTATTCATCATCTGCTTACAACCATCCCTGTGGTGAAAGATGATGGCAGCATTATGCTATCGGGGTGCTTCTTGGTGGCAGAGACAAGGAGAATGTTCAGAATTGAAGGAAGGATGAATGAGGCCAAATACTGAAGGGTCCTTAAAGGAAACCTGCTCCAGATTGTATGAGAACTCAGACTGGGGCAACGATTCACCTCTCAGCACAACAATGACCCAAAGCTCACGGCCACGACGATGCTGAGGTAGTTTTGCAATAAGTCTCTGAATGTTCTTGAGTGGCCCAACTAAAGCCAGACTTAAACCGCATAAACCATGAATGAGATTTGAAGATGGTAGGTTACAGATGCTTCCCATCCAATACAATGGAGCTTGAGGGGATATGCCAGGAAGAATGTCATAAACGGGCCAAATCCAGGCGTGCAAAGCTTACCCAAGAAGACTAAAGGGACTTCTACAAACTAATGAATAAATAGTCAGAATACTTACATGAATGAGAGTTTTAAGTTTTGATTTTTAATAAATTTGAAAACGTTTTCATTTTGTCACAATGGTTTATTGAGTGTAGATTGATGAGCAACAACGCTAAATTTAGCCATTTAAAATTAAATCTACAACACAATGAGTTGTGCATTCACTGTATAAATAAGTAAAACTGCAAAAAGTTGTAAAGAAACAATAATCCTTAAATAAATTGTTTCCAAAATCAATTTTTTGCCTGTATGCAGTTCAGTACAGAGAATCTCTCCAAGCTATGCCATAAATACATTACGAGCCAATTTGAAGCATCTGAATACAGACCATGTGGGCACCGGTGGGTATAACAAAAGTGTATTATGTGGATTTGAATAGACTGAAGTATAGAGAGTAATCTAGCTGGCCTCCCATTTTCATTTCTGTGCCCAAACCAAAGCACCATGTAACAGTTTCCTCCATAATATCTTCCTTCTTCTACACATTTAAGATTTATATTCTAATTTACCATTTCTGAACAGAGGAGGCATTAACACAATGCATGTTTAAAGCTGCTATTTCAAGACTGACCTCCAGGTTGGCAATAATGGAAAATGCAGCTGTCTGCAAGTTCTACAGTTAAGACGAAGCCTGCTTCCCCGACTACACGTCTAGCTCTGTTTTTCTCAAGTTATGCTTATCCTCACTCAGATTTTTGGTTAACCCATTGTTGGCCCATCATGCCATTTAAAGAAACGTTCAATATGGGGCTCATCGCAAAATGTTTATGCGTATGCTATAAGACAATCAAGCATGATTCAATATGGCACCATTCATTGTGGATTTCACGAGAATATGTAGGAAAATATACAAAGCAGCACAAGGTGCATATTGTACTCTTATACAGGTTAATATCTAGCTGCTTAGCTACTAGAGAATCCTGCCTGTTGGTCTTTATGTGTATTGTCCTGGATTTCTTTTAAGTAAATGTTCTGAAAAGGGTTTGGTGTACAGTATGTAAGTGTGTTTGTGTGTATTTAAATTCACTGGTAAGCGAACTCTCTACTTTCACCACTCTAACTAGACAAATGGATCCCTTTACTTATATAGACATTGATAAAAAAGACACCTAACAAGCACTCGGGTCCTGATCCAGGTGGTTTGTCGTGTGGCGGGCGCAGCAACGCACTATTAGCGCATGCTTCCCCCAACCTAACAAGCAGAAAGTCATCCTATAGACCAGGGGTAGGCAACGTCGGTCCTGGAGTGCCACAGTATGTGCAGGTTTTTGTTCCAACCCAGTTCCTTAACGAGAACTCAATTATTGCTGATGAAGCACATATTGCTTAAGTGACATTTTAATGCTTCATTTTAGTGGTCTCGCTTGTTAAGGTTCTCCAACCTTAATTGCTTATTTCAATCTTAAACTGCTGCATTCAGTGTTTTAATTGCTCCTTATTAGCAATAAGATGTAAAAGACAAAGCAGCCAGTAGTTCTCCAGCTAGCTTTTTTCTAATTACATCTGTGTGTGTTCATCATGCACGGTTTGATTTAATAAAACACTTAATAGAAAAATGTGACAGACTGAAAATGATCTGTTTTAGGCTTCAAATCATTTGGATGATATCCTTGGAAAGGAAACAAATCTACGATATAAAAGCCTTACATTGCACAGACTAACAAGCCATAAAATTAAATAAGGTCTGAGATTGGCAATGATTGGTTTCTAATTAAGCAATTGGGTTGGAATGAAAACCTGTAGCCACTGCGGCTCACCAGGACCGACATTGCCTACCCCTGTTTTACATCTTATTGCTAATAAGGAGCAATTAAAACACTGAATGCAGCAGTTTAAGATTGAAATAAGCAATTAAGGTTGGAGAACCTTAACAAGTGAGACCACTAAAATGAAGCATTAAAATGTCACTTAAGCAATATGTGCTTCATCAGCAATAATTGAGTTCTCGTTAAGGAACTGGGTTGGAACAAAAACCTGCACATACTGTGGCACTCCAGGACCGACGTTGTCTACCCCTGCTATAGACTATGGAAAGTCACTAGAAAAGTTAAAAGCTTACAGCACACAAATTATCACATGAGCCAAGTTACACCATGATTTAGGTGCAGGTTAAAGAAAGTCCTGCGTTCTTTAATATATGCTTATATACAGTATAAAAAACTGGTTATATTTACGTATATTTTGTCCCACAAGTGCGCTTGTTGGACACCTTCAAGGGTCCCAGGGAAAAGAGCTTGTCCTGCTGCTAACCGTCTCTTACCTTTTCCATGCGGCTCTGAATGACAACTGCCCGGAGATCTGTGGCCAGGACCCCGCTGAGGCTCCAAAGCCCCGCCCCTTCCAAAACGATTGAAAGGGAAGGAAGGTGATTGTTGCTGCACACCCCAACTTTAAAACCTGTTTTCGTTATTTATTAACTGGTAGCCAATACTTTGGACCCGTCCCTGTCAGTTTGAAAACACAGAAAAATATTTCGGGAAAAAAAAAATTATTCCCAATCTGCTGTCTTGAAAGACTGAATGCTTACTTCTAATAGTTTTATTTCCATTCCGTTATGCTTGGGTTCATACGTATTTTAATTGGTTTCCCAACGCATCTGATACTCATGTGAAAGGCGCTGTACATAATAAAAATGGATTTATTGACGTCTCCCTTTATTGCGCGGTAAAGTGCAGTATTGTGCGGTATCTTTAATAAAGTTAACCATAACAACGGCATTACACGCATGCTGTAAACTTCCTAGGCATTTGGATAGCAGTGTAGTGCGTGTTCCCACAAGAGGGTGGTGCAGTGGGTAGCGCTGCTGCCTCGCAGTTGGGAGATCTGCGGACCTGGGTTCGCTTCCCGGGTCCTCCCTGCGTGGAGTTTGCATGATCTCCCCGTTACTACGTGGGTTTCCTCCAGGCGCTCCGGTTTCCTCCCATTGCATTAGCAAAGGCGTGTTTTAGATTATTAACGTTTGATTTTACACTTAATATGAATTATTTGCATTGATTAAATGACTAGTTCACACAATGAAATGGTCGTGTGCATTTCAGTTGACACCTAAAAGTACCGAACACCATCAGAGGATTTTTTTTTATGTCTTAGCTACATTTTCGGCCTCTCTCTCTTTCTCTCTCTCTCTCTCTCTCTCTCGCGCGCGCGCGCGCGCTCTCTTTTTGCATTGCCTTTGGCTCATGCGCCACCTAGTGGGCGCTCGCCGATCCTTCTTTGATAAAGCTCAACCACGGCACTTAACAGAGGCGTTGCTTCGCAGACTGGAGACCGACGAGTTCCACGTGTGGCTCAATTCCGTCTGCACCGGAGCCACCAACGGAGTAGGTAAGAAGCGACATTTCTTTGCTCGTTCGACTTGTTAAAGACCTTCCGACGAACTACCGCCTAAACGACCGATTTAATCCAATGCTGGTCTGCATGTTATTGCAATCTGACTGCTTCATCTGTGCCCTCCAATAGAAGTGGGAGGAGTACGGGACAGTGTGTGACACGCGTGTTCGTTGACTTTGGTGAGAATAAAATATAAGCGGATGTGGCGTCCTTACCTTCCCCAATACACAAATGGGTCTTGTGTGTCTGTTCCCTGTCATTGAGAGTCCAGGGCTACCATTAATGATACGGTCCCTGGCGTCTGCCGGCTGGCGGGGACTTGACACGCTCAGTGCACCGCGGATAACGGAGTTAACGCTCGAGCGCCATGTCGCACGATTCGCTTGGCCACAGCTGCTTCTATTAAGAGCCCAGCTGCTGTGCCCAGTGACATCACTCCTTCGACACCTGTTCCTAACTGCCCAGATGTTCTGGCAGTTCCACCCTTTCAGGTGTTCTCTTAGTGTAGTGCTTACTCTTCATACAGCTAGAAGGTACAATGTTTTTTCATCTACTAATTTAATAAAACCGCTTAATCCAGTTTTGAGGACGTGGAGTTCCCACCCAGTACCGCAAGGAATTCCGTCGGGGTAAGAAGTCCAATGCAAGACATTCCTGCATACGACCAAACCACGCCAGTTAACCTATAGTTTGGCGGACGTCTCTGCAATGTGGAAGAGAAAACTGAGTGACCGATGACAAATCCACCAAGATATTCCGAATTTCCCCTTGTGATTATTAAAATGTATCAAATCTATAACCTGATCTAGTACGGGGAGAATGTGCAGACTGCACGCAGGCAATGTATTCTCCGGAATGTGTGCCCGGTTCACTGAAACTGAAGACTCAACGTTAAGTATTGCGCCACCATGCAACTCCATAAGCATCATCATCATCATCATCACTATTATTATTATTGTTATTATTATTATCATTATTATTCCGAAGAATCCCTAGATATTTTCAAAGTATATACAGTATGCTGGCGGCACGGTGGCGCAATGGTAGCGCTGCTGCCTCGCAGTTAGGAGACCTGGGTTCGCTTCCCGGGTCCACCCTGCGTGGAGTTTGCATGTTCTCCCCGTGTCTGCGTGGGTTTCCTCCGGGCGCTCCGGTTTCCTCCCACAGTCCAAAGACATGCAGGTTAAGTGGATTGGTGATTCTAAATTGGCCCTAGTGTGTGCTTGGTGTGTGTGTGTGTCCTGCGGTGGGTTGGCACCCTGCCCGGGATTGGTTCCCTGCCTTGTGCCCTGTGTTGGATGGGATTGGCTCCACCAGACCCCCGTGACCCTGTGTTCGGATTCAGCGGGTTGGAAGATGGATGGATACAGTATGCTATTCATTTTTTCAGATATAACAATTTTATAGAAAGATTATTTTTTTTATTAAGAGGCAGTGTTTTGTTATTAAATGTGATGTTTGTCTACAGTAGTGTGATGGAAGAGCGGCTATCTTCGAGGCTCACTATACGCGATGCTTTTGGGATGATTGGGTTAGATTCCCTTTGCACTGGCTAAAACCCAAACAGAGGTGACTTTATAAAATTTTGCAACAGAAACCCTGTAAGCGTTTTCGTGTCTGTTTTGAAATGAACGATTAGATCGTATAACAAATAAGGAGACGCTGTTTTTCATTATCATGTAAATCCAAAGCGAGTTTTCCGCAGCGGTTTGTTGATAACTGAACATGGGTGTCGATAACTCTGTAAAGCGATGTATTCTGATCTAGAAACAAAGGAGCTGAACTCGACTCGCGCCCCAAATTTTGGTCTCCGCCCACACTGGAGCGCCAGCTTATCACGTCATGACACCCGCGGGCGTTCCGCTGGCAAGTGTGCACGGGATGGAAAATGTGTTATGGATGGAGGCCAGAAATGACTGAATTCTTTCTCAAGCAGGATTCTGATCCTCCATCCGCTACCTGTCCTCTCTCTGGCTACTGTATTTACACGTCCATTCACGGGCACCGCAATGGCAGCTGCACAACAAAATCATCCGCGCTCATTAACTGCCATTGGCGGCCAGCTGACCGAAGACTGATGCTGCTTTTCCAAGATGATGTCTTCTATATACCGTCATGCGTGTTCTCCCTGGGTGTTTTTTTTTTTGTCGTCTACTCTGGTACTCTTCTAAATATACGCTGTTTAGTTGTTGGCTACCTTGCCTTAGTCTCGTGCCAGCGAATGTCTAAGTGTGTCCCGCAAACGGACTGGCGTCTTCTCCAGGGTTACCACTCGCTTTGTGTTCCCTTCTGGTCTAAATCGTGGAACCAGGGGTGTCGAACTCCGGGCCTAGAGGGCCGCTGTGGCTACAGGTTTTCATTCTAACCCTTTTCCTGATCAGTGACCAGTTTTCACTGCTAATTAGTTTCTTTTCCCTTCATCTTAATAGCCCTGTTTTTAAGGATTCATTGCTCTGAATTGATTCTTTTCTTTTTTAAATGACAGCCAAACAGAAATGAAACATGAAACAAGGAAAACAGATGATCACTAAATCGGGGCTTCAGTCTCTAACCAATTTCACTCCAACCACTTTCTTAATGAGAAGCCGATTCTTGCTGTTAATTAAGCCCGTTTTTTTAATTCCATGACTTGTTGCTGCTCTCATTCTGCTACAACAGACATTTTCAAAACTGTTGATTTTTTTGTTTTTTCTAAGAGTACTGTCAAAATGTTATGGTGACCTGAGAGATCAACCTTACTGAGATCTTCACCTTTCTTTATTTTCAGATATTGTGTGATGGGCACAGGTGAGCTGGTCATGTGGTGGCTTGTTTTTTGTCTCACTATTGATTGGCTCCCCGTGACCCTGTAGTTGGGATATAGCGGGTTGATTAATGGATGGATATCATTTGGCTGTTAATTAGGGAGAAAGAAACAACCAAAGGGTCTGAGCCAAATGAATTAAAATGAAGGCAAAAGAATTTAATTAGCAGCAAAAACGGGTCACGAATTAAGAAGATAGTTAGAATGAAAACCTACAGCCACTGCGGCCCTTCAGGACCGGAGTTCGACACCACTGATTTAGAGGATAAAGCGCTTTTGGCAACTCATAGATAATAATTGGTGATTGCAGTTTACATTTATTCCATCTCAGAAACTGTTCGGTTTAACTCCAGAGAAAATTCGTCGTGTAACACAAAATAAAAAAGTACAACTGACTCTACAGCTCGAGGTTTCTTGAGTTTCTCATCAAAAATTATTTTTACCCGTCCGGCTAAAGTATTTGTAGCGGCTGGAGTTACTTGATTTTTGGAGTTACGATTTTTGTTTTGATATGGTTTTTGAATATCTATCAATCACTGTAAAGTACCTTTCAATATATTTCTATAATTATATAGTGCCTTTCACTATTCACATTTGGCTGACGCCTTTATCCAAGGTGATATACATCATTTGTCATACAATTGGTTACATTACTTTTTGGTTTTCCAATTGGAGCGCAGGCCGGTCAGGTGACTTGCTCAAGATCACAAAGTATCAGCAGCCGGATCTGAACCCACAACCTCAGGATTTGAAGTCCCTAAGCACTATGCCACCCAGCCTGCCTATCAATCAGTCAATCAATCAATTAAACATACATACATACATACATACATACATACATACATACATACATACATACATAGTGTTTTTCAATGAAATCCGGGTTCTTTAATGGCATTTTGTGAGTTTTACCGATAAAAATTACAGAAATCTTTATGTTAGGCTACCTATAGCCATTGGTATTTCACAAATCCGTTACAATCTGTTCATGATTATTTACTGTGCGGAGTCCGGTACAGGTCTAAATAATCAAAGGTTCTTTCTGGACCCCCCAGGTGAATGGGTCTTTTAGGAACCAGAAATGCTCTTCAGACCTACTAGATAAGCACACACTACACACAGAGAGAGTCCACGTCCCGTTTTTAACGTGCACAATTTATCTTAAAAAATTCCGTATTTAAAAATAACGTATAATTAGTCTTCGAGTCCTTCTGGCCGCGCATATTAAATGAATTCCTCGGCTGTCCGCAGAAACTTCTGTTCCCATTGAAGAGAAGTCCGCTGAATGTGCTGCATTAACGACCTCCAGCTAACGACAGCGCAGAGGCTGGCATCAGGGCGACAGAGCAGGCGGTGTAATTCCACACACATCACACCGACAGCACAAATGAGATCCGACGTAGTGATACCGCCGAAATGTACAAAATGCATTTTAATTTATTGTCTTGATCCCTGTGTGCAAAGTGGGTAATAGGAAGAAAATTAGAAGTTAACGAATTTTTCACCAGGTAACGAGCTGTTCCAATCTAATCTAATCGGTTTTTACCAAAGGTGGCTGAATAAAGAAAGAGAAATTATGTGAAAAAAAAAAATCAGAGCTGACAGTGCGGAGTCTGTTTTTGGGGTGAGCTGTCTGATTTATCGGACGGAGACTGGAATCACTCTGTGGAAATCTGCAATGTAAGAACCGATGTTGCTGAAGCGCATCCAGACTCACGTTTTCTGACCTTGTGATATCCAGTACAGCTGCAGAGCTGCTAAAATACCTGGACTGGACGCCTCTTCACCTTTAGGACACTCGAGTAGGCGCCTGGTCAGTTTATCTCGTTAGCCAATCCAGCCGTGCAGAATGGACCGAAAGAAACAAGAAGCTCCAGGACACCCTACAGAAGGGGCCAACGCACTGAGGAAAACATGCCCAATCTGCGTCACCCATCAGAAGCGCATTTTCCGATGAAGGAAACATCACGAGTAAAAAGTGACAATCAGCAAGGCAGAAGCAACATTTTTACCTAAAACAAAACAAACAAAAATCTGCACGTTTTCTATCCCGTATTTTATTAATTCTGTTCGCATTAGCTTTGGTTCTTTGGAAGACAAGAACTATCCCTGTACGAGACACTGCTGAACACTTGACCCTCATTCAAGAACGGACTATAAGTGTTGACTTGTGTTACCTTTCCTGCCTGTCTCTGGACCGTGGTCGGGGTGACGCAGGGGAGCTTCTTCTTCCTCGTGTCCAGTGGTGTGAAGCTCCAGGGCCAGAGCGACGTGCTGTGGGGTAAAACCCTGTCCCTGAGTTCTCTTGTCCTAATTTACAACAGGGAGCGACACACAAGTCTTGAAGGCTCCAAAGTTAACTTTATTAAAATACTTATTAGGTGCTTGTTTCAAGTTAACAGAGACCAACACCAAGAGAGAGCCCCACCACAAGCCAACACAACACAAAACAAACCTTCCTAATTTTCATCTATATTCAAAACCCCACCCCTCAAACACCGACAACTCCACCCACATCCCACATTCAGTATAATTGGGATGTCAGGCTGCTATTTTAAGCTCTGTATCCCAACACTTGCCAATCATATCCTCGGAAGGGGAACAAACTGAACTCGCTAAATGGAATCCATGCAAACACTGGGAGATGATGATAAAGATGTCAGCACAGCACAATCATAACTATCGCTGCCTTGCGGATCCCCAGTCTGTCGATTAGAGATTTATTGTTCTCCCCGTGTGTGAATTCACTTTTCAATGCATACTCCGATTTTCCTACCACAGCCCCAAGATGTTAAGCGAACTGGCACTGCAGCTGTAAACTGGCATCCCGTGGGTGTGTACATGCAGTGCACCCTACGATGGACTGGCACCCTGTGCAGGGCTGATTTCCCCTCTCCGCCAGTTTTTCCGGTTTGCAAACTCCAGCTACCTGCTAATCAAAATCGTGCGCGTTAACTGGAAGATGAAGGGATAGATAAATATAAGACGGTGTGGCGAATAGTGTCAGCTTTTATGGACAATTAAAAATCTGGATCTCAACGGCCAATATCAAAGCAGTTACAAAAATGGATGCAGCACCTTATAGATAGATAGATAGATAGATAGATAGATAGATAGATAGATAGATAGATAGATAGATAGATAGATAGATAGATAGATAGATAGATAGATAGATAGATAGATAGATAGATAGATAGATAGATAGATAGTTTTTCACACCACTGTATCTATCTATCTATCTATTTGCCCCCTTCCTGATTTCTTATTCTTTTGCATGTTTGTCACACAAAATGTTTCTGATCATCAAACACATTTAACCATTAGTCAAATATAACACAAGTAAACACAAAATGCAGTTTGTAAATGGTGGTTTTTATTATTTAGGGAGAAAAAAAAAATCCAAACCTACATGGCCCTGTGTGAAAAAGTAATTGCCCCCTGAACCTAATAACTGGTTGGGCCACCCTTAGCAGCAATAACTGCAATCAAGTGTTTGCGATAACTTGCAATGAGTCTTTTACAGCGCTCTGGAGGAATTTTGGCCCACTCATCTTTGCAAAATTGTTGTAATTCAGCTTTATTTGAGGGTTTTCTAGCATGAACCGCCTTTTTAAGGTCATGCCATAGCATCTCAATTGGATTCAGGTCAGGACTTTGACTAGGCCACTCCAAAGTCTTCATTTTGTTTTTCTTCAGCCATTCAGAGGTGGATTTGCTGGTGTGTTTTGGGTCATTGTCCTGTTGCAGCACCCAAGATCGCTTCAGCTTGAGTTGACGAACAGATGGCCGGACATTCTCCTTCAGGATTTTTTGGTAGACAGTAGAATTCATGGTTCCATCTATCACAGCAAGCCTTCCAGGTCCTGAAGCAGCAAAACAACCCCAGACCATCACACTACCACCACCATATTTTACTGTTGGTATGATGTTCTTTTTCTGAAATGCTGTGTTCCTTTTACGCCAGATGTAACGGGACATTTGCCTTCCAAAAAGTTCAACTTTTGTCTCATCAGTCCACAAGGTATTTTCCGAAAAGTCTTGGCAATCATTGAGATGTTTCTTAGCAAAATTGAGACGAGCCCTAATGTTCTTTTTGCTTAACAGTGGTTTGCGTCTTGGAAATCTGCCATGCAGGCCGTTTTTGCCCAGTCTCTTTCTTATGGTGGAGTCGTGAACACTGACCTTAATTGAGGCAAGTGAGGCCTGCAGTTCTTTAGACGTTGTCCTGGGGTCTTTTGTGACCTCTCGGATGAGTCGTCTCTGCGCTCTTGGGGTAATTTTGGTCGGCCGGCCACTCCTGGGAAGGTTCACCACTGTTCCATGTTTTTGCCATTTGTGGATAATGGCTCTCACTGTGGTTCGCTGGAGTCCCAAAGCTTTAGAAATGGCTTTATAACCTTTACCAGACTGATAGATCTCAATTACTTCTGTTCTCATTTGTTCCTGAATTTCTTTGGATCTTGGCATGATGTCTAGCTTTTGAGGTGCTTTTGGTCTACTTCTCTGTGTCAGGCAGCTCCTATTTAAGTGATTTCTTGATTGAAACAGGTGTGGCAGTAATCAGGCCTGGGGGTGGCTACGGAAATTGAACTCAGGTGTGATACACCACAGTTAGGTTATTTTTTAACAAGGGGGCAATTACTTTTTCACACAGGGCCATGTAGGTTTGGATTTTTTTTCTCCCTAAATAATAAAAACCATCATTTAAAAACTGCATTTTGTGTTTACTTGTGTTATATTTGACTAATGGTTAAATGTGTTTGATGATCAGAAACATTTTGTGTGACAAACATGCAAAAGAATAAGAAATCAGGAAGGGGGCAAATAGTTTTTCACACCACTGTAGATAGATAGATAGATAGATAGATAGATAGATAGATAGATAGATAGATAGATAGATAGATAGATAGATAGATAGATAGATAGATAGATAGCGCTAAAATTCCGATTTTAGTTGTCTTGGAAAATACTTTGCCCAGGAAAATGATGCCGCTGCAACAACTTGAATAGCACTACTCTAGGAATTCATTTAAAATGCACGCTAGAAGAACACCAAGACTAATTATACACTATTTTATATATATGGTATATTTTTAAGATAAATTGTGCAAGTTGAAAAGGGGACGTGGGTTTTGTATGTGTGTGTCTGTGTGGTGTGTGATTATCTAGCTAATTCGGAGGAACTGGTTACAGTAATTAAAGAAGATGTCATTACGTGGCTGAGTTCAGGTCGGTCACTGAGAAACCGGTGTATTTTGAAGTAGCCAAGAGGAAAGGAATGAGAATCAAAGTAACGGCACAAGGCACTAGATAAATAGATACAGTCTTAAAAATAAAGGTGCTAAAGAAGTTTTACAGAATTTTTTTCCCTAAAAGACCCATCCACCTGAAGGGTCCAGAAAGAACTTTTTATTTATTTATATCTGTAACGGGCTCATAATCACGAACAGATTGTAATGGATTTGTGAAATAAAAATTAAGGTGCTAGGTGATTGTTTTTTAGGATTTGAATCAAGACATTTGAAAGTGTGAAGAAGTGGCGTTTAGCCACCCAGTAACACACGACGCTAACAGATTATTATATCAGAACACTGAGAATCGATCAGGGAACGTTTTTTTTAAGCTTTTATTCCGTCACGTTGTTTGCTGGACCGCGCTGAGTGCTTGCGCTGTGACAGTAGAGTGCGAGGTGAGGATCGCGCAGGCGCGTTGTATTCAGCATCGAGCATTTCGTGATGGGCTCACATCTGTCTTCTTGTTTCTGAAGTAAATAATTACACGTTATGAGTGATGGACGAGACGGAACTTCTTTCTTTCTTTCATGTTTCTTTCTTTCTTTCGGTGCATATACCTTTGCCTTGTTAGCATCGACGGCGAGAAGTTAGCGCCATGGTAACAGATTATCTTTATTCAGTTCCTTCGTGAAAGTTTTTATGTTCACTTCATGCCCACCCACATTTTCTGTCGCTAAAGATGGCCTGTTCGGCTCCTTGGAGTTGATAAATTGGCTCCGTGTCAGGATGTGAGCGTCTATGTATGCCGTCGCGGTGAAGGGTCGGAACCCTTGCAGTCGTGATCTGTGGGTTGTCTGTAACCATTCTCACAATCCTGTGCGTATGCCGCTCCTGTATTTTTCTTGGCCTGCCAGACCTGCTGGGTTTAACAGCAACTGTGCCTGTGGCCTTCCATTTCCTGATTCCATTCCTTACAGTTGAAACTGACAGTTTAAACCTCTGAGATAGCT
This sequence comes from Erpetoichthys calabaricus, assembly GCF_900747795.2. NCBI lineage: Eukaryota > Metazoa > Chordata > Cladistia > Polypteriformes > Polypteridae > Erpetoichthys > Erpetoichthys calabaricus. The sequence continues at coordinate 31,499,007 of NC_041398.2, forward strand.
TTTAGTAGCCTTCCCCTAAACCATGATACTGAACAATCTTTGTTTTCAGATCTTTTGAGAGTTGCTTTGAGGATTCCATGCTGTCACTCTTCAGAGGAGAGTCAAAGGGAAGCACAACTTGCAATTGACCTCCTTAAATACCTTCATGATTGGACACACCTGTCTATGAAGTTCAAGGCTTAACGAGCTAATCCAACCAATTTGGTGTTGCAAGTAATCAGCATTGAGCAGTTAACATGCATTCAAATCAGCAAAATTACAAGGGGACCCACATTTTTGCACAGCTGGTTTTTCACATTTGATTTGATTTCATACAACTAAATACTGCTTCACTAAAAATCTTTGTTCGGACAACACCCCAGAACTTGGATGTTCCTAGGAAATGAAAGACATACCACTGTTATCTTTTTTGTTGAAAGAAGAGTCAATTATTATGCAGGCTGAGAGGGGTTACCAAACTTTTTCTTATGACAGTAAGCGACTGGTTGGGGTCAAAGAGTGATTTAGATGCAGTGTGTGAACTGACCATCTTGTGGCTTGAAGCCCATTTCCTAAATAATCAGGTCATCATGCCTGCCTACACTATATAATCTAGCAGTAGTCTAATTGAGCCCCCCTTGGCTTAAAGCATGAGAAACCATCTCATCACTGCTGGGCTGACCTCCTTTCTCATGCTGGAAGACTGTGCGTCTCTAAGGAGTGCCAACCACCTATTATGTTGCTTCAGGGCCTGTCAACAATGCAAGAAATAGAAATGCGTTGAGCGTAGATTGAGTAGAGCTTCTATGTATTACAGCAGAGTTTAGAAAAATGTCTTACTGTAACAGAGGCTGGAAACACTGATATTATTCACTTATTTCCTGAGCCTAACCTTTTACTGTAAGCTTCCATGTCTCAAAAACTGGGGTCATGTCATCTTTAATATATCATTAGGTCAGCTCTTAAAGCAATGGGCTAAAGCTGCCTGGCTTGTAACTCCTTTTATCATATTTTTATCAATCTTATGGCAAGCTTACAAAGCATTACTATTTAAAGAAGGTTTTCTTACTTCTCTGACTGGTCAATGATCTTTATCTGTTTTCCACTTAAAGGAAGCAGGAAAGTCCTTATTGGTTAAGTTTGGGCAGGATGAATATTAAAAGCTAAAGCTGGAAGAGCTTGAACAGAAGCTTTACTTACAGTCTTTTGGTGTGCTATAATTTCTGCCAGAAATTGTATCTGTTTTGTCAAAGCCCCTTTATGTACATTTAACCCCAGAGTGAACCTTATCCTTCTGACTACGCCATCTTTGGAACTAAGGGGTTGAAGCACTAAAAATATTTTGCTAGCAAACTCCAACAGATGCCATTAATTGAGCAGTGTTGTAAGTACTAATGTAACACACTTAACTGGTGGATCAAGTATACGAAGAATAAGCACACAGAAAATTCATCTTTATTACCATCCTATTTTATTCTTTAAGAAAGTAATAAAATAATTAATAAATATAGGTGACTTTTCATTCACACAAACTTCTGTGGTTATTGCAATATCTTAAAAATGTTTCCCCAGTAAGCCACAAGTTCTTTAATGAGTACAATACATATTCAAGCAACATTTGATACCCAGCACTTTCGTAAATATAATACTTTTATTCAATAATATTCCACAAATAACATTATTTTAAAATTGCTCTGCAACAGTTCTTCTTCTTCTTCTTTTGGCTGCTCCCATTAAGTGTTGCCACAGCGGGTCATCTTTTTCCATATGCTCAGCAACAATTAATATTTCAAAATCTGGAGAATGAATGCTTTGCTTCACAGAAACACTCACGGGGCAAAGAAGCATTTCTCTTCCATTTCAGTTTTGTCCTATTGAGACAACAAAAAAGGCGTTTAGTCCTCTCTGGAAGTAAATGCTTTAATTCTGCATGTGTTTCCTAGTCATTTAGTATTTAAATGAAGATCTCTAGTGCGGAAAAAAAATCACCAGGCTCATTTCCTGCCATGCGTACTCATTTTATTGAGCCATCGGTTGTGTGTTGTGTTTGTTCAACTGGTACAGTCTTGGTGGAGAAGCAAAAAACTCCACAGCGCATGAACTCGATGGCAGGCCTGCTCCATCTGCAGGAATCATACAACCAGAAAGGGCAGTTGTTAGGTAATGGCTGGCCCGGCGTGAAGGGGCAAGAGACTTTCCGTGGAGTTGGGCTTCCTGTGGAGAAAACCCAGTGAAGTGCACAACGGTGCATTTTGGTATGTCTCATGTATAAAATATGCAGCGTGTCATTTTTTTAAATAACCCACTGCACTCCTCTGCAATTATGTGAACGATAAGCATAAATAGGCCAAATTACCTGAATTACGTAGCTGCAGAAAAGAACGCCAGTAGATATGAAAGTATGAACAAGGCGTCAGGGAATAATTTTCCTTATTTTCCAACCAATACAAAAATCATTTTAATGAGTTTTGTGGTTTGTAATTTTCACAAATCACCTGCACAACAATTTCAATGTAAGAACTGAAACTTGGCTGTTTCACTCTCCAGTATTTATATCGTTAGCTTTCGATAGCTATGCCAAACTTCATGTGTTAATATTAATAACCAGAATACCTGGGGGAAATAAAAATGCAATCATAAAAGCAAGGCCCCTTCTTATACAAATAGACCTCTTTGAGCGCTCTGATATCTTCAAGTTTTTTTTTCTAAATACATAGGCAATATACAAGCGTAAATTAAAAAAGCAATTTGAAATTTACATGGTTAGATAGATAGATAGATAGATAGATAGATAGATAGATAGATAGATAGATAGATAGATAGATAGATAGATAGATAGATAGATAGATAGATAGATAGATAGATAGATAGATAGATAGATAGATAGATAGATAGATAGATAGATACTTCATTAATCCCAAGGGGAAATTCACATACTCCAGCAGCAGCATATTGATAAAAAAACAATATTAAATTAAAGTGTGATAACAATGTAGGTATAACAGACAGACAATAACTTTGTATAATGTTAACGTTTACTCCCCCGGTGGAACTGAAGAGTCGCATAGTGTGGTGGAGGAACGATCTCCTCAGTCTGTCAGTGGAGCACAACATTGACAGCAGTCTGTCGCTGAAGCTGCTCCTCTGTCTGGAGATGATCCTGTTCAGTGGATGCAGTGGATTCTCCATGATTGACAGGAACCTGCTCAGCGCCCATCGCTCTGCCACAGATGTTAAACTGTCCAGCTCCATGCCTACAATAGAGCCTGCCTTCCTCACCAGTTTGTCCAGGCGTAAGGCGTCTTTCTTCTTAATGCTGCCTCCCCAGCACAGCACTGCGTAGAAGATGGCGCTTGACACAACCGTCTGATAGAACATCTGCAGCATCTTATTGCAGATGTTGAAAGATGCCAGCCTTCTAAGGAAGTATAGCCGGCTCTGTCCTTTCTTACACAGAGCATCAGTATTGGCAGTCCAGTCTAGTTTATCATCCAGCTGCACTCCCAGGTATTTATAGGTGTGCACCCTACTGCAATGGTTAGAAGAAGGCACAGTACAACACATTCACAATGGCTTATGGGTAGTGTGAACACACACAGTACAGAGCTCTGCTGTCAGTCAAATTGAAGCTGAGGTCACATGACTACGGGCGCTCCGCGGCGGGATTGCACTATTATTAAACAATGCACTGTAGGGATTGAAACCTACTGAAATTCACCAAACAATGTTGGCCTGTGTAGATCAGTAAGCTGTTTGGGTACCCATGTTGTGCAAACGTTATGGTATCCCAAGTCATTATGCAGTACAACTTGTGCATATCCATAACTGATATCCAAATGTGCAGCAACTTCAGACAACGCAATTCACCGGTCCGCTCTGATGAAGTCATTCGCCGTGTCTATGTGGGCCTGTGTGCGCGCTGTTGATGGTCAACCAAATGGAGCATCATTGGTTACACTTGTGCTTCCTACGTTAAACCTTTCTACCTGTCCATGAACTTTTCGTTGAGTCATTCTGCTCTCACTTCTTCAGTGAATTTCAGCGGGTTTCAGTGGCTCTGCCAAAAGAAATCTCACATTGGCCTGTTGTTCAGGAATGATGCAGTGCTGCCGCAGAGCATCCATGTTCATTTGACCTTGGCTTCAATTAGACTAAGAGCAGAGCATTGAGCTGTGCCTGTTCAAACTACCCATAAGCCATCACAAACGTGTTGTATTGCGTCTGCTTCTATCCATTGTGGTTACCGCATCATTTTCAAATTGCAGATTCATTTATTGAATTGTGCTGCACCAAGGGAGATGAACTGAGTGTCAGAAGGAGAAGAAAAACATCAAAATACAAAGAGGGGTTCATGCCAGAGTATCAAAATTGCATTTGTCAAATCGACAAACAAAGTAATGTTCATTAATTAGAGTTCATAACTAAGCACTTGCACCAAAACATTTTGAGAAATTATCCACAGTTATGGACGATGTGTTAGAATGCGGTGTCCGGTTTAAATTCAGGGCATTATAGGTTCATGGGTTACTCTAAGGTCGCAACTGAAAAAGTTTATTTCATTTACTTTCTAGGTAGCAAATCTTTTTGCTGTTTGTTTTTCACACCCTGAATTTTTGATTGTATTAAATGCTCTGATGAAAGATCAGTTTGACTCCTGGTTCTGACTTTAGCTTTACTGCTTGACTGTGCCTCTTCCTGTTATTTTTACATTTTTTTACATTACTGTCTCTTGCAAGTCAGTACTGATATGACAGGGACATACAGAGGAAACAAAAGTATAAAAGAAACAAAAGGAAAGACAACAAATCCTGCGCCCATTTCTGAACTAAGATGAGGTGGCTTTCCCACTTGCCTACTACACTGTATGCCCAGTGTTATGATCAGTGCATTTTGTTTCTTTTTTGTGACTTTTCTGGTGGGTTTTTTGGACATCTTGGGAGTTAATTGGGGTTTTGGAATCCATGGAATTAGATTTTAACATTTATTTTGTTCTATATCATTGCCAGAGGAATCTGTTTTCACAATGCCATCTTGAATATTTATGGGTGGCACTATTTTGAGGTTTTAGAATTGGCCGCTGTTGAGGTAATTTCCCAGAATTCCCAGAATTCCCAGAAAACGCACAGTGTGTGTGTAAATGATCATATTTAGGTGTCTATGATCTTAACCTTTTTCTGTGCAACACTTCTTATAGTTTCTTCTAGCAGCTTCTGGACATTTTTTTTTTTATCTTTTGATTTTGAATCTTGCCGTTTCTGACTTAGAGAAAGATTGGTTTGTCTCTTTAACTCTTTGAGGGCTGAAATTTTTTTACAAAAAATATAGTTTTCTGAAAAGCAATGGCTTTCCACAGAATTCAACAAGACACATCTGTTGTTGCATGCTGTGGCTGCCAGTTTGCCAAGAATGTGTGGCAGGCTTGCTGCCAGGCTGTCTTTGCATGGCTGGGGCACTGTCCCAGTTTATTGCAATCTGGTTTCTACCTCTTATCATTGTTAAGTGGCAGTCCCCCCAGGCGAACAGCACCATAGGCATGATTAGCTACTTGAACCTGTTAAGCTTAACGAATAGCTGGGGACCAATCAGCTGAAGCCGGAACATCATATTTGTCTTCAATCGCTTGTATCAAAATTGGAGTCCAACAAGTCATAGTCCAGTTCAGAGAGAATAGGCAAAACATTGTCCCCTGGAAATATTCTGCTTTACGCATCCCCTTTGATCTCTTGTCAGGGGTCAGGGCCATTTTTGCTCTTGTTTGTGCCTTGCTACTCATGGGAGTGCAGGAAATCTCAGTCAAAACCAACAAAGCTAACTTTCCTTCTAGCAACGAGACTCCAAGTAAAAACATAATGGCTGGTTTTGTCACAGTTTACACTTGATTACCATTGTCAACTCTTTCTTTTGACAAAAGTTGACATCAGCCCTGAAAGAGTTAATAATGACCCTTACTTGTATATTTGACATCGCTCCATCTCCAGCACTAAATTAAAATTCTCTCTGCTGTAGCAGGACACTCTGGGGTCTCCCTTCTCTCTCCTCTACTTGTCTCTTTCTCGCCTCTCTTCCTTCCTCCGGCTAAGCTCTTACCCCAACTCACTTCTCAACTTGCAGACTCAGGTTGCCTTATACCCAGTCCTGGTGGCACATCTCACCAAGGCTGTAATTACACCAGGGATCAGTAGGGATCTGTAGAGTCTCAGGGACATCAGGTTACAGTATCCCATGGTCCCCTGTGAAGCATCCAGGAGCAAGACCAAGCCATGCCTTAATTAACAGGTCCACACAGTCTCACTCAAGCTAGTCATGTCACCAAACAACCTGAACAAGAGCCATCAGCTTCTAGCTGGTCATCTAGATGTCACCTACTTACAGGCTGAGTCCATATACTTCCCTTTACTGACCTGTAGGTGTTTTGACCTTTAGGTGGTCTTATAGGGTTTTTCTTCCCCGCTCTGCCTCTAAGCAGTGTGAGCCGCATCCAGTTGTCTGTTTTGTCAGCCGTACTCTAGCGTCATGAGGGAACAATTCCTGTTTCCTTCTATTTCACACTTTTGCTTTGTTAATTTTAAATGATGCATGTGCACTATATATTTGATCTTTTATGAACAGTGTATCATTTCATATTTCTTGTCTTTAAATGATTGTAAAAGGGAGATAAACAAGCATGGCGTCCCTTTTATGGTGGGTCACTCTCCTGGTTGACACATTGCAGACCCTGCTGTGAGACCTTTGTGCATAAGCATGGCGGATTTGCATTACACATTTGCCAGGCTGAATGTCATTTCCCCGGCAGGTCTCGCATGTCGGATAACTTCTATAGATGATGACTCGGGTAATACTGCTGAAACAAAGTAGCTGTGCAGGCATGAATCATAAAGGCAAGAGCAGAGGCGATGGACAGCTGGAGAATAGGCGGCTTTATGTCTTGTTATGTAATTGAACATTTAATAAAAGACTCAGTTCAACTATCATTACCAGTCACTTGAATTAAATGAATTATGAAAAGTTTTCATTATTACAATAATGCAACAGGCAAATGAAATAACCACAAGAAGAAAAAAACATATGTTGAATTAATTGCCTCACCCTATAATTGGAGTTCCTTCAACTCCTAAAAGTGCAGGTGAATTCTGCATAAAAATCCTGAAAAATACTCAACAGAATGTTGTCTGCTGTCCAGGCTTGAGTCTTCAGCAGTTCTGAGAGGTCCAAGTTAGGATCTCTGCTGCCTTACAGCTCCGGAGTCCTGCATATAAATCCCGGCCTGTTCACTGTGCATATGGAGTTTGGATGTTCTTCTGGTGTCTTTGTGGCTTTTTCTCCAGGTGCTACAGTTTCCCAGAGGTTAGGTTAAGTGGCGATGCTGAATTGGCACACAGTGTGAGTGAGTCTGCCCTGTGATGAGCTGGCACTCTATACATGGCTGATAGCAACATTTTAACTGGTGTTGAAATCGTGGGTGCCAGTTCCCCATGTAGGTAGATGGATGAATGGTTCTAAATTTCACATAAAACTTTGGAACATGTGATATGTGTAAATATAGTGTGTGATGGACGGCCGGGTTGCTCAACCCAGCCGACACATCCAGGATGCTAGATGTAGACTTCTCTGCAGCTTAGAGGATTCCCGCTGGGCACCATGGGAGATGAAGTTCGACTTCACAGCCCTGCTGGGTGCTGTGGGTGCCGCCGTTTGATGCTGCAAGTGAGACGCAGGGATTTTTATTTCCCATATAGCCCGGAGGTCCTCTCTAATCACGGGAACTGAAGAACAGAAGTACTTCCGGGCTGAAGAAAAATACAAGTTACCATCTGACCCAGAAGTGCTAATGAATCACATGGACAGAAGGACAAGTGCATTTCTGTGTCAAGGACTATATAAAGAACTATGAGAGACCCAGTAAGAGAGCTGGAGTTGGGAGGGAGTGTAACAGAGCTGCTGGGAGGAGAACTGGAGTATTGTGATTATTGATTATTGAGAACTGTGGCGATTGTGGTGTTTTGTGCACTTTATTTAAGAAAAGAAGTAAAATTCTGCTTGGTGCTTTTAAACTTGAGTCCAGAGCATCTGTCTGTTGGGTTTCACAGGGCAAGAGCGCCCTCTAGCTTCCACAAGTGATTATTTCACCCATAATCTCCATTAGTGATAAGTGAAACATTATCACTGATGAAAAAGTGTAACAGCGTTTATCCAAAATTACCAAAGTTCAACATCTCTAGCTTATAAATGGGATTCAGCAAAAGTCTGACGTGTCAAAATGATTCCACAGACAAAATATCTTCATTTTTAAATGGTTCACAAAAACGTTCAGAAGTGATTTTGTAACGATTAGAAATAAAACAAGATTTATAAGCTTTGAACAGAACGTCTCTTAAACAAGATTTTTTCTAATTTTTGCTATTTCAATTTTTTTTTTTGCATGTGAACTGTTTTACCTTGGGGTGGCACGGTGGCACAGTGGTAGCGCTGCTGCCACGCAGTAAGGAGACCTGGGTTCGCTTCCCGGGTCTTCCCTGCGTGGAGTTTGAATGTTCTCCCAGTGTCTGCGTGGGTTTCCTCCCGCAGTCCAAAGACATGCAGGTTGGGTGCATTGGCGATTCTAAATTGTCCCTAGTGTGTGTGTGTGTGCCCTGCCGTGGGCTGGTGCCCTGCCTGGGATTTGTTCCTGCCTTGTGCCCTGTGTTGGCTGAGATTGGCTCCAGCAGACCCCTGTGTTAGGATATAATGGGTTGGAGAATGACTGACTGACTGTTTTACCTTGAAATTTTATTAAAGACTTTAAAAATGAAGATATTTTGTCTGTGGAATAATTTTGACGCATCAGGCTTCTGCTGAATCCAATTTACATGCTGGAGATGTTCAACTTTGGTAACTTTGGATAAACACAGCTATACTTTTTCGTCAGTGAAAAGTGAAATATAAAACACAATTAAATGTGCAGAAAGTGAAGCAGTCTCAGTACTTTCTGAATGTCATGTAGTCATCAGATTTGAAGTGCCACTGTATTCACTTGGTAGAGTCCTGTATTACCCTACTTTCCCCTTTTGTACTCTTTATTGTGTAGTCTAAGACTGGTGGGCCGTCAGGGCCTGTAAGGCCTTCTCTGCTGGCCTAAAAAATATCTGAATCACAAACTGATGTTAATTATATTTTGTCCATGAATACTTATTAAATAATTCCAAATAGTCTGTCCGCTTCCTTTCATAGCCTTTCCAATGGTTGTGCTGCTTCCAGACATGTATGTTCATATTAAAGCATTTAACCAATCACATTTCAGCCATCATTTGTTGCCAGGCAGGGTCAAAGTCAAAGAAGTCTGCCCGGAGGCCTTCACAATCCATTCTACAGGCCCTCTAACACAAAATAAATGTCGATTAAACTGTTGCTTCAACCAATCAGATTTTGAGTTGGTGTCACTAGGGCCCTCTAGCAGGCGTACGGCAACTTCATCATATTCAGACCCGTTGATTGGATAGGATGGTGTAAGTATGCCATGGATGATTTTGCAGGAAAATCTCCCACTGATCTCCTTGACTTCCTTCATCAGAAAAATCTGAATGAGAGCATGGGGCAGCTGTACACATTGGTATGTTTGGAGGTGAGCATTCCCGTGTCCACTGCTTCTGTCGAGCGGACATTTTCAGCCCTAAAGCGAATTAAAACTTATGCCAGAAATACGACAGGGCAGGTTCGACTGGCGATAGAAAGGGACTTCGTGATGGAACTAATTGAACTGTTTTTGAGGAAAGAGAGGAGGATGGATTTTGTTTACAAATAATCCACATTTTTGGTAAGTAAAATGTTGCGATTTTCCTAAATAATATTGCAAGTTTATGAGTTATTATTGGTGTTTTTTATGTGTGTCGTGGCTGTAGCTGCAGTAGAAAGGAACTTGTTCACCCCTGGTTTATCTATTCAATAAAGGCATTTATTGTGGTTACAGGAGTTATCTATCTCCGATGCAACGGCTCTTTATACTGTATTTCTGCATATTAAGATGGTTTTTATAACCATAAATTAGTTTTTGAGGGGCGGGTTGATTCAGACAGAGCACTACTGAAGGCCTAGGTGTTGAAATGCACGGTCCGCCACTGGCAGTCTTTATCAGAAAGCCGAAAATCCCATAGACTTACCACTTACCATTTATAAGATATTATACTTCAGCACTTCTCCCCACCTTCCTTTCTATATTTAGAACCTCAGGCAATTACACAGAGTAAGACAAGCAGGATAATATTCATAAAATAATAGTAATAAGTAAGCAGAGTAGATGTGAATATTGACAACCATACAACCAATGCTAACTGTATAGTTTCAGACTTGCAGTTACTTACCGTATATACTCACGTATAAATCGGGTCTTGAAACCCGAAAAATCGATCATAAAAATCAGACCCCGACTTATACGCCTGTTCAAAAATGCGACACTTAATTATTATTTTTTTTACATCTTCTTGTCTCCTCCAATCTCGCATCAATTTCTCAGACGTATCGAATTTTGTTGCAGCAGCGCAGTTACCAATTTTTTTCCCTACTTCAATGACGTTTAATTTAAAACCAGCTTCATATTTTCTTCAGATCGAATGCTCCATCGTACAAAAGGGATGCTCTTATGATAAAGGTGTATAAGGGTGTGGGATACAAAATACACAGATCAGTGCAAACGTTGCTTCGGAATCATTCAGCTATTACCGTGTGGTCACGTAGGCACAATAGTTAGAAATAGAAAGAGAGGGAGGTTAGGAGCACACGCTGATACAGCGCATTGCCGCACCCACATACAAAAAAAACGCAGAGTGGTCCATGGTTACTCTCTCAGGTAGGCGTTAGCATATCATAATCCCTTGTACCAATGGCGTGAGTTTTCCGCATTCGACTTATATGACCAACATTATAAAGTACCAGAAATTATGCGGTAAAATCAAGTCCCGACTTATCCACGAGAGAATTTATCCGCGAGTATTTACGGTAAATATCTCTAGTTAAGTCATCATTTCTAGACATCTTTTTTCAGGACAGGCCACATGCCCCCCATTGCCAAGTTCTGCTTTCTGCTTCTGTTCTTCTCTTCATGGTCATGGTGTAAGAGAGGGAAAGGGATGGGTAAAGCAACCAAATTTATAGGTCCTCTCCCCAAATCCTTACACCATTAGGACGTTGTGGTACAGAATGGCGTCTGATTCAAAAGCAATCCCAAACAGCCATACTTCAGACCAATGGGGGCACACACTGCCTTTCATCACCTTCCCCTAACACCTTGTGTTGAGTGAAGCTTGCCAGCTAGTTGATTTGGCCTCCCAGTGAGGGCTGGTTGATTGTGTGCCCTGCAGAGAATCACTTGCCAACTGGTTTTAGACTCTTCCCCCAACCCTGAAATAAATTCTACATCCTGAGTTGGTCCTATAGACTGGGGGCTGTTGGTTAGGTTAACATCAAAGCATTGCTGTTCTTATCAATGAAATTAAACATTTCTCCTGAAACGCTAATATAACATTTGCTTTGTCTGACTTACAAATAAAGACATACAAAATACCTGTTTCTATTTATATACAAAATCTCACTCCACCACAGCCAGCTACAAACTTACAGGCTGCCACGTCATATAACAAAATTTGATTTTTCATCTCTTTTGATGGTTGGAATCCTTTTTTTACTCTTTGTTTCATCGGATGATAGCTGTAGAAACTCACACAAGGTGTTTTTTAATTTACACTCTGAACACACAGAAACATTACAGAAGCTCTTCTTTTCTGAGTGCGCCATTGTTTTGAACAATTGGAAGAGCACTTACCCCTTGGCCATGCCTCCCAGAATAAAAAATAAATAAATATAAATGTGTGAAAAGGGTCTATTAAAATTTTGCACAGTTTCTGGGCATTATGCCGAGGATTGAATTTGAGCAGATCGGACTTTGTAAGGAGGCTTTCATGAGGATTTCTGTTTTTTAGACTGTGAAGGGAAAGTCTTTTTTGAAACAAAGGAAATATATGCTTTGTACTAATGAGTGAAAACAAACAGCGATAATGTGTTTTGGAAAACCTTCTGATTGGGAACTCCTAAATTGTAACCATTGTTCTAATGGGATAGAAGTCAATGGTGAGACACGCAAGCTGTTGCAATTTTCTCAACTGAGGTGGAAGTTTATTGGCAAATTATGGCAGTTTCTTTGGACAGATTGGAGTTTTCATCTTGGAATAATTTAATGTCTTTAAGGTGGTCGATTGGATATTTTCGGGTTTCTGTCGTACCTGCAAGCACATCACATTTACCATCGACAGACCTTTGATTTCATTCCATTTGGAGTGACAGTGTGACAATTTTATAAAATCTCTCTTTTGAGTAATTTTGGTGGGGTGGCCTGACAGTCTCAAACTTGAGGTCAGCGACTCTGTGGATGAATTCCTTACCCTTTTTACAACAAAGCACATATGCAAAAGAAGAGGAGCATGCAGGGATATCTTAGCTGATATACACTAATTTTGGCATTTTCAATTAAATGAGCCTTACGCGTCCGACAAAAACGAAAAATGCAAACTCGGTTTGGTGCTAAAGTAGGGCCTGTGTAGGCCGGTGCCTACCCACTTTACTCATTGGTCACTCTGTTTTGATATACATTCCTTTGATTTTAAATATCAATTAACTATAAACCTATACAGCAAAATCTCTAAATGGTCAGTATTACTTTATCACTATAAGAGTGTAGGAAAATGTGCAGGATGTGATAAGAGTAGTTGACTGATTTATGTCAATCAATCAGTCATTATTTATTTTGCCATTGGCAATGCAAGTAATTAAATAAATCATTCAACACTGTGAACTCAAGGTCCGAGTTAAGCTGTATCTTTTGAGCCTGTCAGGATGAGATATATACGAGAGAACTCATACCTCCGTATGCAGCCACTACACACATAGCCAGCTTACTTTTCTTTTTTGGTGGCAACAGCTTGGGGAAAATAGTGCTATAAATACACCATATAGTCTATTACAGATCTGTAGTTATGTCGTCATGAAAAAGTATAAAGCTGCTGATGTTTTGAAACAATTAGATTTGTTGTAAGAAAAATATTGTGAGGATAATGACAGTGATTGAGAAGGTGACAATCAGTTGGATGACGTGGAATCTGTAAGCTCTGGCACTGAAGTGGATAGCTGCCTTGAAGGCGATTCTTCATCGCAAGACGTCCAACTCCTCCCAACTCTAAAGAAAGCTCGACACGGACATTGTGCCGTCCACTGAGCACAAACAGTCACCAGCCACCAGATGCGTTGTGTGCAACGAATGTGCAAGAAATGTGTTATATTAGCAGCACATGTTCTTCTAAGCCTGCACTCTGCATGGTGCCTTGCTTCTAGAAATCAAATGGAGACTTGTCATGTTACTGATGAAAATAAAGAAATTAACAGTTTCTTTACATTTTTGACAGTTATTTTTGATTAATATAATTATTGCTTTCTAATACTTTCTTTATATTTTTTACATATTTTGATCAAGTTTGTTATTTATCATATATACATAGACCAACACTGCAGTATCCTGGTAATAAATAGTCCGGCAGTCAATGTGTTTAGCCTCCCAATTTATTTACCTGACCTTTCTCTCTTGCAGGAGGGAGTTGTTATGTTTCATCCAGCATGGTGTTCAAAATGGTGTTTCTTGTTTGTTTTGTGTTATTTTATACTATTTATTTGTTTAAATGTTTATTATTGTACATTTTTCTTTGTGTTTGTCTATAAGTGAATGAGGCCTTGTTTATGTCCCTTGTGTTTTGTGGGTGGCTCCCCAAGGGGTGGGGCCACCTGCCAATCACTGCCAGGAACAGCCCTCCATCCTATTTAAGGGAGGGCCTCCAATAGTTCCTGGCGGTTCACTGAATGTGCTGGGATTGGAGATTGTTTTTTGGGAAGTTTATGTGCTATGGCTTTGCTTTATGTTTTCTGGAATTTCCACCCTGTGCTCTGCTTTGGAATACAAACCCAGCCACAGGGGATGCACAAACCAGTGTGTTTCTTTGTGCCGGTCCCAAGCCCGGATAAATGGGGAGGGTTATGTCAGGAAGGGGCATCCGGTGTAAAATTTTGCCAGATCAATATGCAGACAACAATTTTGGACGATCCGCTGTGGCAACCCTGAACAGGAGCAGCCGAACAAAGAAGAAGAAGAAGCTCTGCTTTGGACTACACCTCTTCTTGATACCGTGCTTATTGATGTCTTTGAACTTCTGCTCGGTTTTCGACCACGATTTTTGAATTCTGCATTGGGACTTTGTTTACTGTGTATCGCCTTGCCGTTCAGGCATCTCCGTCAGCTCTTCAGAGCATAGGGGCTTGCAGAGCCTTTTGTGAACACAAACCTTTTATTTTATATCAAGATTCATTTCAGCCCTTTTTGTTTCTAGCTGGGGTATTTTGACACCCCCACCAGTGGGCAACCTTGAAACTGTTTTTGGTACCTGTGCTGTCGGGACTTCCAGATCATAACAGCGGTCTCCGGCCTTTAGAATTACATCAAGGTTTTTAAAAAACAGAATAATATAATTTATTGATAAACACAATGATTATAGAAATATGAAAAGTTCATTATTATTGATGTAGATTACAGCATGCAGACAGATGAGACAGACCAACATGTAACACAGAAGAGACTGCCTGTTCACTGGCTATTTAGAGTTCTACTTTATTTTGGCACAGAAAAACAGTTTTACCGAGGCTTTAAAGATGGCGTCTGATGTTTTGTGGAGTTAAGTGTTGTTGCTCCAGGCTGAAGTGGAGGACTCTTTTTGTGTTTGAGTGCACTTTTGATTTTATTACATGGTACTTTGTCCACGGTGTGGTGTGATGCTGCCTCTCTCAGCCCATCGTTAGACTATTTGCTGTGGCCTCTTCTGCGTCATAGTGTAAAGTGTTTTCTCTTTTAATACAAAACTGTAGGCACTGAAGTTCTCTTTGTGAAGTAATGGCTGCTCAGGCACTGGCATAGAGCTTGGATGGGAAGAGGATGTCTTAGAGCTAGTTTAGGGCATACAAATCCAAGGCTCTACTTCCAGACAAAAGAAAGTTTGTGAGCGTTATTTCTCTGCAGAGAGTGGGTGGGTGGCTTCTCACCCTCAAAAGAAAGTGGATCATCAGCTTTCAGCTGACAAAGAGAGCAGATTGTTGGCGTTCAGCTCCTCAAAATAAGAGAGCGGCTTGTCAGCTTGTTGCACAGAGGGGGTGAATGCAGCCAGTTGAGAAGGAAGGTGTAAACTCTGGTGACTGGATCAAAGTCTCTCCAAGTTATGGATCCAGTGCCTGCCGATTGGTGCTTTCTTTTGTCTGTCCAGAAAGAGTTTAGTTTGTGGTCACAAGCCTAAAATTAAAACGCTGCTGACGGAAGTGGAGATGCTGCTAGACCGTCTTGGCAATGAAGGTAATAATTGACCAAGTAAGGTTGGCTGCCAGGTGCACATCAAGGAATCTGGTGCCCTTGACTAATTCCACCGTAGAGCCCTCAATGTACAGTGGGGTGTGGACAGCAGGGGCCTTCCTGAAGTCCACAATCATCTCTTTCATATTATCCACATTAATAGACAGATTACACCACTCTGACAATCTTGATAATAACCGTTCTGTAAGCTGACACATTCCCATTGCTGATGAGACCCACCACCGTTGTGTCATCTGTAAACTTAATGAGGGTGTTAGAGATGTACGCAGCTGTACAATTGTGAGTCAGTAGAGTGAACAGAAGTGGGCTGAGTACACAGCCCTGGGGGGCTCCAGTGCTCAGTATGATAGTGCTGGAGATTGTGTTTCTGACGCAGACTGGCTGTGGTCTTTCTGCCAGGAAGTCCAGGATCCAAATGCAGAGGGAAGGACTTCTGAGTGATGATGGTATAGAAAGCTGAACTGAAGTTTGCAAATAAAACAACTATAATTTGTAAACAATTTCATTTTTTGTTACATAATGTTACTGATCAAAACTATAAAATTAGTGAATGAGTAATGGTAAAAAGCAAGTATAGTGATCCCTCGCTATATCGCGTTTCGCCTTTCGCGGCTTCACTCTATCGCGGATTTTATATGTAAGCATATTTAAATATATATTGCGGATTTTTTGCTGGTTCGCGGATTTCTGCCGACAATGGGTCTCTTAATTTCTGGTACATGCTTCCTCTGTTGGTTTGCCCAGTTGATTTCATACAAGGGACGGTATTGGCAGATGGCTGAGAAGCTACCCAACTTACTTTTCTCTCTGTCTCTCTTGCGCTGACTTTCTCTGATCCTGACGTAGGGGGATTGAGCAGGGGGGCTGTTTGCACACCTAGACGATACGGACGCTCGTCTAAAAATGCTGAAAGATTATCTTCACGTTGCTACCTTATGTGCAGCTGCTTCCTGAAGCGACATGCTGCATGGTGCTTCACATACTTAAAAGCTCGAAGGGCACGTATTGATTTGTGCTTGTTTGTTTTTCTCTGTCTCTCTCTCTCTTTCTCTGCTCCTGACGGAGGGGGTGTGAGCTGCCGCCTTCAACAGCTTTGTGCCGCGGTGCTTCGCATACTTAAAAGCCAAACAGCCCTATTGATTTGTTTGCTTTCCTCTGTCTTTCTGACATTCTGTGCTCCTGATGCGCACTCCTTTGAAGAGGAAGATATGTTTGCATTCTTTTAATTGTGAGACGGAACTGTCATCTCTGTCTTGTCATGGAGCACAGTTTAAACTTTTGAAAAAGAGACAAATGTTTGTTTGCAGTGTTTGAATAACGTTCCTGTCTCTCTACAACCTCCTGTGTTTCTGCGCAAATCTGTGACCCAAGCATGACAATATAAAAATAACCATATAAACATATGGTTTCTACTTCGTGGATTTTCTTATTTCGCGGGTGGCTCTGGAACGCAACCCCCGCGATGGAGGAGGGATTACCGTATATTACAAATAAAATTGTTTTTTTAACTGTACTAAAAATGTGTTATCCAGATATTGAATTACTGACTGAATTTGTCCATGCTACTGCCTGAGGAGATAAGTTACATCCATAGCTTTGTGCGCTTTTCAGAAAACTGAGTTTTTTGGAAAAAATATTAGCCCTCGAAGATTTGTTACTGAATAATAGACTGTTTCTGCTGCTCCCTGATAAAAGAAAATGTTTCTGCTGGTATCTGTTCAGATAAAAAAAGAAGACAGATTTAGAAATGTTAACTTGTTGTTGCTCGGAAGGTGCCTGTTATAATGTTGTGATCGTGGCTCTGGACTCTGAGGATAACTTGTTTTTCTATAACAAACTAGATAAAACATTAATGCTCTGGCAGTGGCAAATAGCTTTGGTTTTATATTTGATTTGATTACATTAACATTTAAGTTGAGATTTACAAGAAATATTTTAACTGCTACTATGTAAAGGGAATACTGCTATTAAAAAGCACCTTAATTGTTTAAAGTTTTTGCAAACCAAACACAGGCAATACACTATGTTTGAGTTCATTATTGAATGTTGCACACAACAATGTGATTGTTGTGATTGTCTGTGATCAATCACGATTAAAAATTTAAATTGTTGCCCAGCACTAATATATATATATATACATATACAGTGGAACCTCGGTTTGCGAGTAACTTGGTTTACAAGTGTTTTGCAAGACAAGCTAAAATTTTTGATAAATTTTGACTTGATAAATGAGCGAGGTCTTGCAGTACGAGTAGTATGTATACGCTTTGTCTGCTGAGCGTCATGTGATCACAACTGAGCTGATGGTCTTCTCTCTCTCTCACTGCGGGATTGTGGGCAATCATCTCCTATTCTCTGTCTGAGTCGGCGTGCCTCACTCATATAGTCAACATTCGTACGAGCGTATACTGTTTACTACCGCATTGTGACTGTGTGTGTGTGTGCGTGTGTGTACGTGCATACGTGTGTGCTGTGACGTGCGAGTCCCCGTCTTGCACCCCAAAACACGAAGCTGAGTCTCAGTACTTTAGCAACACCAGCTTAATTCAGCTTGAAACAACAACAGCGCGGTTATTTATTGTAGCGGGATCTGCCACTCTCCTATACACAGACACAGCAGTCAGGCAGGGCCGTGGCCAAGTAGTACTGTGCCCTGTGCATTTATAATTTTCCTTGTTCCTTGTATCACCCATTGATGGCAGGCGCTTATAGCATGTCCGCGATCTTTTCGGATTCGCTTTTACGGCGAACTGCTACAGCGCTGGGAGACTGCGATTGTTTTGGGATGCTCTTCAGCATGTCGTCCCATTGGGTGGAATTCCACAAGAGTTTAGAAACTCACTCACACCAGCCATGATTCTTTTCAAAGGTAAAGTGCAGGTTAATTTGTTTTATGTATTTTTACTTTATATTTTGTATTAATCATTTTTATGTGAATAGTTTTGGGTTGTGGAACGAATCATCTGAGTTTCCATTATTTCTTATGGGGAAATTCACTTTGATATACGAGTGCTTTGGACTACGAGCACGTTTCCGGAACGAATTATGCTCGCAAACCGAGGTTCCACTGTATATATATGTATGCATACCATATATACTCGTGTATAAGCTCTCCCACAGATAAGTCGGGGCTCGATTTTACCATATAATTTCTGGTATTTTATAATGTATTGTGCCTACATGACTACACTGTAATACCCGAACTATTCTGAAGCAACGTTTGCACTGATTTGTGTTTTTTGTATCTCACACCCTCATCTAAGATGGAGCATTCGATCAGAGGAAAATATGAAGCTGGTTTTAAATTAAACAGCTTTGAAGTAGCGAAAGAAATTGGTAACTGTGCTGCTGCAACAAAGTTCGATGCATCAGAGAAACTGATGCGAGATTGGAGGAGGCAAGAAGATGTAAAAAAAAAAAATTAAGCATCACATTTTTGAACGGGCGTATAAGTCGGGGTCTGATTTTATGATCGATTTTTTTCGGGTTTCAAGACCCAGCTTATATGTGAGTATATATGGTATTTATATAAAGAATCTTTTATATTTTTTGTTATTTTGAAAAAGATCAAGATTTGAAGTCTGCTGCCCCCACAATTTCCTGGACCATGAACTACTTGACCAACAGACAGTGGTGTGTGAGGCTGAGGGACTGAATGTCAGAAATGGTGGAATGTAATACTGGAGCACCTCAAGGAACTGTTCTGTCTCCATTCGTGTTCACCATCTACACAGCAGACTTGCTTCACAATACTGGTGCTTGCTATCTACAGAAATGTTCAGGTGACTCCTTCATCATAGGTTACATTGATAATGGAGATGAGTCAACGTACAGGAAGATTGTGGAGAACTATGTCTTGTGGTGCAGGGACAACAACCTGCAACTCAGTATCAGCAAGATATAAAAGCTAGTGGTGGATGTTTGATGTGCCAAGGAACTTCTGAGACCAATTACCATTCAGGGGAAGGACATGGAAGTGGCCTCCAGGGGAAGAAACTTGAGCTGAAAAGAAACACAATGCCTGAACAAACTTATCAAGAAACTGCGCTCCATCACAGGACAAACCCTGAACACACTGGAAGCTGTTCTAGAAAAGAGGATGCTGACAAAATTGGATGCCACCATGAAAAATCCCCTCCATCACCTCCAGGAGGTGCTCTGTTAGAACAGTTTTAGCCTCAGGCTCATTCCACCACAGTGTGCTAAGAAGCGCCTCTGGGGTCTTTTCTGCTCACTGCTATCAAGCAATACAGTGCTTCATCCTGATATACTTTTTAAGTTCATTTTGAAATATACATTTACTTATTTTTATTTAGTGAATGAATGATTGATTGATTGATTGATTGGCTGTATTATTTGTCATGTGAGTCTATATCTTTGTTTTTATGTTTCTGGCGCTGTATGCATCTGAATTTCCCATGGGATTAATAATCTATCTATCTATCTATCTATCTATCTATCTATCTATCTATCTATCTATCTATCTATCTATCTATCTATCTATCTATCTATCTATCTATCATATAGTGCATTTCATATCTATCTATCTATCTATCTATCTATCTATCTATCTATCTATCTATCTATCTATCTATCTATCTATCTATCTATCTATCTATCTATCATATAGTGCATTTCATATCTATCTATCTATCTATCTATCTATCTATCTATCTATCTATCTATCTATCTATCTATCTATCTATCTATCTATCTATCATATAGTGCATTTCATATCTATCTATCTATCTATCTATCTATCTATCTATCTATCTATCTATCTATCTATCTATCTATCTATCTATCTATCTATCTATCTATCTATCTATCTATCATATAGTGCATTTCATATCTATCTATCTATCTATCTATCTATCTATCTATCTATCTATCTATCTATCTATCTATCTATCTATCTATCTATCATATAGTGCATTTCATATCTATCTATCTATCTATCTATCTATCTATCTATCTATCTATCTATCTATCTATCTATCTATCATATAGTGCCTTACAGATACAGATTTCTTTCTTTCTTTCTTTCTTTCTTTCTTTCTTTCTTTCTTTCTTTCTTTCTTTCTTTCTTTCTTTCAATCAATCATATAGTGCCTTTTACATCTATCTATCTATCTATCTATCTATCTATCTATCTATCTATCTATCTATCTATCTATCTATCTATCTATCTATCATATAGTGCATTCCATATCTATCTATCTATCTATCTATCTATCTATCTATCTATCTATCTATCTATCTATCTATCTATCTATCTATCTATCTATCTATCTATCTATCTGTAATTGTATAGTGCCTTTCACTATCTATCTATCTATCTATCTATCTATCTATCTATCTATCTATCTATCTATCTATCTATCTATCTATCTATCTATCTATCTATCTATCTATCTATCTATCTATCTTGTATAGTGCCTCTCATAGTGATACTTAGCTACTCCATTTCTCTCTCTCTGTTTCTAAAGTACCAGACATCATTGACATCAAAGGACAGACATCATGAATCCCACATCAAAAAGGAAGGGAGAGAGCATATGATTGAGGACCAGAGCACAAAGAGTTGTCCTTTCTTGTATTTGTAACCTTGGTCAGTGTATCAGCATAGAAGAGTTTGAATGATGTGTCCCTGGTTCTACACTGGGTGATCTGGAAGTATTTGGGCAGACTAGAACTATTTCTAATAGGGACTTTAATGTCACCTCCTTGCCATTCCCTCAAAACAGAGTAAAGCTGGGAGGAGAGATGGTGATAACATCTTGACTAACAGGAAGAAATAAGACCAGGGTCATGAAAAGGAAAAAAAAAAAAAAACAAAACTGAGAAGACATAGAGCTGAAAGCAGGCTGAAAATGGAAAATGCACCCGCTGCCCCTCTTGTCAGACATAGTAGGCTAATATCCATTTTCAGAAGGCAGCAGGATTTGAATTAATTGATTCAGTATTGATGCTCATCTTGTTTGCTTTATTTTTACTAATGGAGATGTTCAGTTTTGCCTACTCCGAATGCCATTCACCATGATGCTCTCATTGAGGGTTCTTTATATGAAACAGACCAGCAAATATGCGCATATATATATCAGTCTGAGAATAGGCTGTGGTTCTCCATGGTACTGAAGAGGGAAAAGCAGGCATTAAAAAAACATAAATAAATAATGGTACAGTAGTAGAAGGTCTCTAAAGGTTTTGTTTTGTTTGTAAGACACTTTTCACTAAAGCTTGGCATAAAGGTGTTATATAAAATAGACTCTGGAATGACTGACATTTCAACAACTCTTTTTTTTTTCTTAAAATAAATTCAATCAATCAGCTCCTTTCACTACGCCTGAGTTATCTTTATGCTGCTTAATAATTTAGCTGTTTACTGAGCTTGGTTTGGCATCTTATTTACAAAGAGCAAGATGAATCATTCAGTAAGAGCTTCTTGTAATCTTTCACAGAATTTAAACTGTCAAAAGCCTTGTATTAAGTATCTGGTTCAACAGGATTACTTTGTCTTAAAACCGAGGCTGTTGCCCCTCAGCATGACATGAAGTAAGGAAATGCCATTTAGGAGCTGCTGTGTAATTGGCAGTTCGATTCACTGACTGAGGACAAAGTAGCATTGAAAACAGGATTACGTGTGAAGCGCCATTAGAAAGGCAAGGCAGGCCCGGTGCTGCCCCCAGGTGGCAGGCTCGGTCATGCCACTGGAAGGAAAGAATTTCAGATCCTTTTTATGTATTACTCGTTGATCCATCCATTTATACTCTAAGTGTACAATATTGGATTATTATTAAACTATTTAACTTGCATGCCCAAGCTTCAGCCCACCTGACTTTAGGACAGGCTATGCCACATGATGAGCATAGAGGGTCTGATGGCTACTTAAGTCTGTAACATCCCAGAATGTAAAAGACACTGAGGAACATAAAGTGGGACTTATTAAATAATCCGATACTCACCATCGCCTAAAGATCTCTGTTACACGTTGCTGGAGGAGTTGCGTGTCGGAAGATGGAAAGGGTGAAGATATGCAATGAGGATAAAAGTTACAAGCTCACCCGGGGATGAAAGACATGAAGATCCAGAGTCTCACAGTGAGTTATAGTGAGTACAGGTACTGTGACATTTTGGGTACTGCACAGATCCGGCTGACACTTCTTATTGCATTCGCTACTTTAATGCTGGACAGGTTTCCTTAGTTAGAGTGGAAAAAGCAGGATGGGGAAATTTATGTGAATGAGCAACTGTAAAAAAAAAAGTGACCGCATTACAATTAAAACTAAATGTATGATCCAGAGCCGGGCACAGCCCGAAAAGGCAACGTGGGTCCTCCTTCCCATGGGCTCACTCCCTGTATGAGGGGCCAAGGAGGTCGGGTGCAGTGTGAGTTGGGTGGTGGCCGAAGGCGGGGACCTTGGCGGTCTGATCCTCGGCTACAGAAGCTGGCTCTTGGGACGTTTCGAACGGCTTCAAGGAGATTCTGGTCCACCATCCAGCGTCTCAGGAGGGGGAAGCAGTGCAGTGTCAACACTGTATATGGTGGGGATGGTGCACTGCTGACCTCGACTTGGGACGTTGTGGGTCGGTGGGGGGAGTACTTCGAAGACTTCCTCAATCCCACTAACATGCCTTCCAATGAGGAATCAGAGCCTGGGGACTCGGAGGTGGGCTCCCCCATCTCTGGGACTGAGGTCACCGAAGTGGTCAAAAAACTCCTTGGTATCAGGGCCCCGGAGGTGGATGAGATATGTCCGGAGTTCCTCAAGGGTCTAGATGTTGTAGGACTGTCTTGGTTGATACGCCTCTGCAACATCACATGGATATCGGGGACAGTGCCTTTGGATTGGCAGACCGGTGTGGTGGTCCCCCTCTTTAAGAAGGGGGACCGGAGGGTGTGTTCCAACTACAGAGAGAATAAAACTCCTCAGCCTCCCTGGAAAAGTCTATTCGGGGTCCTGGAGAGGAGGAGATAGTCAGATAGTCGAACCTCGGATTCAGGAGGAAGAATGTGGTTTTCTTCCTAGTTGCGGAACAGTGGACCAGCTCTACACCCTTGGCAGAGTCCTGGAGGGTGCATGGGAGTTTGCCCAACCAGTCTAAATGTGTTTTGTGGGCTTGGAAAAGGCGTTCGACTGTGTCCCTCAGGGAATCATGTGGAGGGTGCTCCGGGAGTATGGGGTACTAGTCCCCCTGATAAGGGCTGTTCGGTCCCTGTACAACCAGTGTCAGAACTTGGTCCGTATTGCAGTAAGTCAAACCCATTTCCGGTGAGAGTTGGACTCTGCCAGGACTGCCCTTTGTCACCGATTCTGTTCATAACTTTTATGGACAGAATTTCTAGGTGCAGCCAGGGCGTTGAGGGGGTCCAGTTTGGCGGGCTGAGGATTGGGTCACTGCTTTTTGCAGATGATGTTGTCCTGTTTGCTTCATAAGGCCATGATCTTCAGCTCTCTCTGGAACAGTTCGCAGCCTAGAGGGAAGCAGCTGGGATGGTAATCAGCACCTCCAAATCCGAGACCATGGTTCTCAGACGGAAAAGGGTGGAGTGCCCTCTCAGGACTGGGAGCGAGATCCTGCCCCAAGTGGGGGAATTCAAGTATGTCAGGGTTTTGTTCACGAGTGAGGAAAGAATGGAGCGTGAGATCGATAGGCGGAACGGTGCGGCGTCCGCAGTGATGCAGACTCTGCATCGGTCTGTCACGGTGAAAAAGAAGCTGAGCTGAAAGGCAAAGCTCTCAATTTACCAGTCGATCTATGTTCCTTCCCTCACCTATGGTCATGAGCTATGGGTAGTGACCAAAAGAACGAGATCGCGAATACAAGCGGCTGAAATGAGTTTCCTCCGCAGGGTGTCTGGGCTCTCCCTTAAAGATAGGAAGAGAAGATCGGTCATCCAGGAGGAGCTCAGAGTAGAGCCGCTGTTCCTCTGCATTGAGAGAAGTCAGATGAGGTGGCTCAGGCATCTGATCAGGATGCCTCCTGGATGCCTCCCTGGTGAGGTGTTCTGGGCACGTCTAACCGGGAGGAGGCCCCAGGAAAGACCCAGGACACGCTGGAGGAACTATGTCTCTCGGCTGGCCTGGAAACGCCTCGAAATTCCCCCGGAAGAGCTAGTAGAAGTGGCCAGGGAGAGGGAGGTCTGGGCATCTCTGCTCAAGCTGCTGCCCCCGCGACCCAATCTCAGATAAGTGGAAGAGGATGGATGGATGGATGGATGGATGGATGGATGGATGGATGGATGGATGGATGATCCAGACATTGAAATGATGACTGAATTTGTCCAAGCCCATGCCAATGGGGATAAGTTACATCATCCTGACTCACTCAGCAACAGAAATTATTTGCTCTGTTACCAATAATAATGAATCATTCTGAATGCTGGTGACTTCAAACAAGGAAACAAACATCTATCCACATGCTCCATTTGAGGACACTACAAGCTTGACCAAATTGTCCCTAGTGTGTGCTTGGTGTGTTGATGTCCTGCGGTGGGCTGGCACCCTGCCCTGGGTTTATTCCTGCCTTGAGCCCTGTGCTGACTGGGATTGGCTCCAGCAGACCCCCATGACCCTGTATTAGGATGTAGCGGGATGGATAATGGCTGGATGATTAAGGCTTTCATATTTTTCTGGGGTTCTTCAAGTCTTTCTGGATGATTTTGAATATTGCTACTGGTGAGATTTCATCAAAACAGTTACTATTATTAAAATGTGTTGTCCCAGATCTTCACCATGTGAACCACAGGTACATTGAATAAGTTACCAAGGACAGTGGTAGACAGTGGAGCTTCAAATCTCAGCTTGATGTTATGTATGGAGTTTGTTAAGATATGAATGTCCTGTTCTCTGCCCAGATGTTCAGGACTGAGTTGCTGAGTCTTATGCAGTGGCGTTTTACTTATGGCTCTGCAGTAAAGTAATATCCTCACTGCTAAGAATATACGACATTTCTCAAGGAGATTGTTTGACTTTACTGTGCTAACAATGACTTCTATTTAAGATATTTACTGTGAATAGGAAAAGGCTGGGTCTAATTATTCTTTATTGCTTTCGTCAAGTATTCAGACAGCTGGCCCTAGATATTACTTTATTGAATTGAATATATTAAAGAGAGATTGCCTTTTCTATGGAAATGAGGATACTTTATCACAGACAAATACACGTGCCTTCCATTGAAGTTTAAAACAGATGTTCAGTTTCTATACAAATAAATAAGATGGCACTTAAGGGTGTTCTGTTCTATGAGACTGCTCCTCTTTTTTGTTTTTTTTTAACTATGTGCACACATTTTCTAGAAGTCACACCAAAAAGCAATTATGAGTATTTATAGTACTACAGTTTTTAAACTATTCTGTCGCCTTATTTCATCACCAGTGAGCAGAGGTCAGTTTAGTTTCTGTGTACTAAGGGCAAAGAATCTAAAAATAATTCCAAAATGAGGTACTGCCTTGTCTAAGAGGAACAATGGCAGTTATGGCTCCCATCTGAGATTTGCTAGGTGATCAATAAGGCAAAGTTAATATTTTATGTTTGCCACTTCAGCTTCTAACAATGGTTGTTAATGCCTGTCTCACACTGTAAAATGTGTTTAAGGGGTTCAATCTCCTTGATAGTCCTCTGACCCTTAAATCCTTAATGGAACTCCAAGCTCACTTGATCCACTAAACTATTTAGAGAAGGCACTGGTGCCCCTAAGTGTTGCACATATGTAGGCACAGATACACTTCCAGAGTGTACTAGAACAGCGGTTCTCAACCTTGATGACCTTGGGATCCAGTTGTATCTGGTTTTTTTTTGTTGTTTTCTCAGTGATGACCCCATATTAGCCATATCTTTAATGTAAACTATTTTGTCCTCAATGGCACACATTAACAAATAACAGTATATTCATGTTCAGCACATTAAATATAGTGTAGATAGTGGGTGGAATGCACACAGTACTCATTCAAAATAACTCAACAGATGGGCGTTTAATATTGAAACCAATTTAGTGTCTATTTTCTTTATAATTGTTAACGTGGACTTTAACAAATTTGTAGAAATCAGAGGTAAACAAAGAGAGCACACAGAGGAGTATGCTTTAGTCTGCTGGTGTCTTACTTGTCTAGAATTTCGTCTTGTTGATGTTGACACCACAAGATGAAGTCCTCAATAACCTTCCTTTGCTCTGACTTGTTCCCATTATTAATGTAGCTTATGATGGACGAGTCATCTGAAAATGAGTTCATCAAGAACACGGGGACACAGTTGGAAACTTGTTAAGGGTAAATTTCACACAAACATTAGGAAGTTTTTCTTTACACAAAGAACGATAGAAACTTGGAATAAGCTACCAAGTAGTGTGGCAGACAGTAGGACGTTAGGGTCTTTCAAAACTCGACTTGATGTTTTCTTGGAAGAAATAAGTGGATAGGACTGGCGAGCTTTGTTGGGCTGAATGGCCTGTTCTCGTCTAGAGTGTTCTAATGTTCTAATGTATGTAGATGGCAAGTGCTGGTATAGCGCTGTTGTGTAGAAGGTGAACAGGAAGGGAGACAGGACAGCTCCCTGTTATGCTCCAGTATTACACACCATCATTTCTGACAAACAGACCCTCAGTCCTGTTGGTCAGGTAGATGAAATTGTGATGGCATTAAGATGCACAGCCCTGAGATTTTTCACCAGTTGATGAGGCAGAATAGTGTTAAAAGCACTGGGAAAGTCAAAGAACATGTTCCTGACTTAGATGCCGGCTTCGTCCATGTGGGAACAGGCTATGTGGAGTATGTAGATCAGAGTATCCTTCACATCTATTTCTGTCTGATAGGCAAATAGATGATCGAGATTTTTGGAAATCAGAAGTTGGAGCTGTTTCAGGAACAGCCTCTCAGAGGACTTCATGATGTATGAAGTGAGATTAACTGGTGTGAAATCCTTGGCATCACTGGAGAGTCCTTTCTTTGGAACTGGGACATGTGTTTTATAAACTTCTACAAACTCAGAGAGCTGATTGGCACATATTTTCAGTACCCTTTGTCTAATTTTACCTGGCCACGAAGCCTTATTTATGCAGAAAATTCCAACTCTCTCCTAACTCGATCAGCAGAGACACACAGTCCAGTGAGTGGAGGGGGGCTGCAAACGACAGGTGTGATGTCATTGTAGGGGAAGGTCTTGCAGGGTGGAGATGGAAGTTGGGGTTTTGGAACCTCCCCAGCTTGAAAACAGAAACCATCAGGACTGATAAGAATGAGTCAAACCTGTTGAAGAACTGGTTCAGTTCATTAGCACTGTTCTTGTTCCCTTCCTCTGCAAGCTTACAGCCTGCTGATAGCCATAGATAGTCCTCATCCCATTCCACACTTCCTTCATGTTGTTCTTCTCTAACTTGTGCTCTAGTTTGTCTCTGTAGTGAGCTCACAGAGCTGCTTCTTCAGTTCTGACTAAACCCACTTGATTTCTTCCTTATCGCCAGTCATGAGTGTCCTCTTCTTTTTATTCAGCAGGACTTTTAGGTTTTTTGTGACCTAATAAGAAGCAACACACTTTGAGGAAAGTTATCCATCTTCATTGGTTTTCTTAATGATGTATACAGGATATAACAGGCTGTCATCTGCTCACAACCGGACTTATGGCAGCTTATTCAATTCCCCCATATGCAGGAACAAAATGTCCTTTTAACTGGGTGCAGAACTGAAATCTGTATTCTGTATCCTCTCTAAAGCATTGAAGCGATAATTTATTTATTTGTTTATTTATTTATTTTAACTTAAGCTGACAACCCATTTAGGGCATCCAGCAACCCACAGGTTGAGAAAAAAAGTACTAGAATATACAAGCTATTTAGGAACCCAGTCATTACGGAAGGAAAGTTTATCCCATAAAGTCACAGAAATTATAATAATTCCATGGTGCTGGCTTTACAAATACGGCTCATGAAAACTGCTACCGTTACAAGTTCCTGGACGCTGATTAAAAATTTAATACATGTCATTGTCCACAGCTGTCCGTGGCAGTGAAAGGTTTTATTAACCGTGTGTTCACGCTGTTCCTAGAGTTTACCCACAAAGTTGGACGACGATGGTCTGCTCCATTGTGATATATGGCCGTTGTCTCACATGCACGTGAATAGGGACATCCTTGACTCAGACCCGAGGGTTGGCACTGTCGATTACGCCTTACCCTCTTTCCTCAGAATAGAAGAACAGAGGCTTAAGGAATAATTACATCACTTCTTCTTCCCACCCCTTTTCTCTTCTGAATAACATAAGTAGCACCACTACCAAAAGATGGCAGTCTCTTTCAAGACTCCCATCCGTAAAGATGCTTCAGTGCAGTGCTCTCTGATTGTTACGATTATTTTCTGTTTTGTTAACTATTTGGCAAACCAACTGCCATTTATATGGAGTGTCTCAAATCTTTTTCTGTGTTTGTTCAATTTCTTACAGTGCTCTGAGGTGATGTCACAATGTGATGAATGTGGAGAGCACATGACTGCCATGTCATACTGTTGTTATAGAAATGAGTCACAGCCACAAGGAAAATACACAAAGTGTAAATGAAAACAAAACAAGTAAAAAAATGGCAAAACATGTGTGAAACTAATACTTAATAACCAGGTATTGTAAACATCATAGCAATGAGTACATAGAAAAAGATGAATCTAAATTGAAAAACAGGTTTTAACTCAGCAGTTCTGAAACTGTGGGGCGCGAAGTCACAAAAAAGGGAGCACGAATGTTGCCATATGTGGCATAATTTTGCTATTCGTAGGGAATTTTTAAACTTGTAGCGGTGTATCGGCAGCAAAAAATATAGGAATAAATTTTATTAGGGTTTCAAAAAAACGATAGGGGGGCACGGTTAAAACTGTTATGAAAACTCAGGTCGCAAATACTTAAAAGTTGGGAAACGCTGTTTTAACTTATAAAAATTACTCTTAACTGTGTCATCATTTGCAGGGATAGGAACTCTTATTAACTTACACTTTTCAGGTGCTGGGGTCATAATGGCCACAGTTATCTGAGAGGACTATTTAAGACAGGCATGCGCAACCTTTCCGCTATTGACGGCCGCACTACAGACTTTTTACTTTAATAACGGCCGCCAGTAAGTCCAAGTAAACTTAATAATGTTTTATGATTTATGTAAAAATTTACAGATTACACATTAAAACAGAGTATGATATATCTGACAATATTCAATTTACTGGTCTACATATGTAAAAAAATGTCTACGAAACGTCATATAGGACAAAAAACCTTTACACTTACAGCAATTGTTTCAGGAAGTTTGGAAAACATCGCCATTAATGGCTTCCTTGCTCTTGCATGTTTGCAGACAGACTTGCAAAGTCAGGGGACTCGCTGGAGACCATTAGCCGTATTCCAGACTCTAGATTGCTGTCTACCAATCGGGTTCGGTACTTGTTTTTCAGGTATTTCATTCTGGAAAACGCTGCTTCGCACAAATAAGTGCTTCCGAAAAGAACGAGAATGTTCCTGGCCAGTTCTCGTAGTTGTGGGTATTCTACTGCTGATTTCCACGTATCCAGCAGGTCGCTTTCTTCCGTAAACTTTTTCACAAGCTGCTCATTGTTCTTCAACTCTATTAGCTCCATTTGTAGATGTAACGGTGCACTCTCTGTCTCCACCAGATGAGGAGAAGCAACGAGTCTTATTGTTGCTGAAATCTTTTCGAAATCTTGAAAACGGTTAGCGAATTCCTGCAACAGCCCGTCTAAAGTGCCCGAAAAAAGGACGGTAGGAATTTGGTCAGGCTTTACTTCTTTGCTGTCAATCAGAGCCGTCAGTTGTGGAAAGTGGTAGAAATTACCCTGCTGCAGATGGCTTTTCAGGAGACGACATTTGTCACAGAAGTCTTTTATTTTTCTGTGCATGAGGCAAACTGTTGTTGCTTTGCCTTGCAGGTTTTGATTGAGATAGTTAACATGCGTTAGTAAGTCAACCAGAAACGCCAGAGATGTTAGAAAGTCATTGTTTAGCAAGGGGCAGTCCTTGTTTTTCATCGAATAAAATTCCACTATTTCCTTGCGCAACAGCAGAACACGGCGAGAAGTTTCTCCCTGAGACAACCAACGAACGTCGGTGTGATAAGGAATTTCCTCGGCAAACGATTCACTCGTGTGTAGAATTTCTAGAAATTGCCGGTGGTTAAGAGCATTTGCTCGAATAAACGAGATAACACGATTCACTTCCTTCAGAATATTATCTAAAACAACAGATCTTGAACAGAGTGCTTCCTGATGGATGATGCAGTGAAGGTTGGTGAGTTGTTTATTACCATGCTCCTTGGACAAGTAATCTGACATTCTTGCCACAAGGCCTTGTTGCTTACCGATCATGGCAGGCGCGCCATCTGTGCAGATTCCATGGAGATTTTTCAGATCAACGCTGGATTGAATGCAGGCTTTCTTCACTGCAAGAAATATGTCTTCTCCACGAGTATGAGTAGTAAGCGTCTCCATGGAGAGAAGATCCTCACACAACTCAAAAGTAGGAGACAGAGAGCAAACGAAGATTAACAGCTGCGCCGAGTCCTTTATGTCCTTTGATTCGTCGACAGCCAGTGCAAACAAACTTTCCTCCTCATTCACCTTGGCCAGCATAGAAAGCTTTAACTGCTGGGCAATATCAAATTGTCGGCGTTGCACAGTATCACGCGAGAGAGGGATCGACGAGTAGTCAGCTTCTTTACCAGGATGAATACACTTAACAACGTCCATGATGCACCCTTTAACGAGTTCCCCATCTGAATAAGGCTTCCCTGCAACACCAAGACGATATGCCACTCTGTAGGATGCTTCACTTCGATTATTCGTAGACTTTACGAAAGTAGACATGACTGATGTTTGCTGTAGGAAACGCCTCTTCAAATTCTCTACACAGATCTTCCTAGACTCGCCTTGCAAATTTGCAGATGTGTGTGACGCGTGATGGCGAAAATGCTGCTTTGCATTATCTCTTTTTACAGTCTTCACAACTTCACCGCAGATTAAACACATCATAGAATGTGTTGCTGACTCCATCATGAAGAACTCCAGCTCCCATTTGGAATTGAAGCTCCTCTTCTCTTCTGCCAATGTTCTTTTCCTTTTCAGAGACATTATTGGGCAAAATTAGAATATATTTAAATAGAAATTAATGATTAAGACTAACTATCGACTTATACGTAGAACGCGAATCGTATGATGACCGTTTGCTAATGGCGATAGGCAGTGTATGGACTTAGCCACAAGGCGGTACAGGCGTACACTCCCATTTCCTTCTCAGTTCCATATTGGCTAGCCGCTAGTCACGTGACTTCAAATGTACTCCTGGGTGTCAGCCCATTTCAACCGGCTTTCGGCGTCACCATACCGACCCGGCCGACAAAGATTCCGCGGCGTTGAGACCCCTTACTCGCTGGAGTCCAGAGACCCTACACCTGCACGGCCGCCATTACGTACACTTTAATATACACGTCCACGGCCGCCAAAGTCCTTGCCCACGGCCGCATGCGGCCGTGCGGCCGCAGGTTGCGCACAGCTGATTTAAGACATCTGCTGTGATCCACTTTGTGTAGCTCTTCAGGCTCTTCTTTCTGCTTCTGCTTCTTCCATTTTTGCTAGTCTTGCTGTCTTTTGACTGTTTTCTATTTCACTTTCTTTCTCACTTCCGGTATTTTGAATTTGTGTTCTTTTTGCCTTATATTTCATTGGTGTTAGTAACTTAACTTTTTTAACTGTTTGTGTTACTTTCTTTTCTTTCATTTGAATATTTGAATCTTTTGTTTAATACATAAATTGTATTTTTAATGTAAGGTTTTTTAACAATTTCACCCTTCCTAGTTGTGAAATGTATTGCCATACGTACTATCTAGGTGGCTAGTTTTGACCAACCATTTTATATGCACGGCCAGTATATGGTTAGGAGATTAATCAACATGGGCTTCCTACCATCTGACATGGTGTCATGAATAAATAGCTACTCTGTGGCACCAGAGTAAATAAGATCCTTAGTGAACTGAAATAGTCCTCGCAGTGACACAACAAGGCAGTAAACGAGCCTTAATGGTCTCTCTAATCAGTCAGACCTTGTTGATTCATACCGTTTTATTGTTTAATCTCTTTATTGAGTCTGAAAAGCAGTACAGTATGATAATGAGTTACAGATATATCACAGACTCGGGAAAATTCTTTTTTTTTCTTTACAGATATTGAGTTTATTTATTCCACTGTGCCCTTTAATAATAATAATATATGATAAGAGAAGAAGCGAAGAATAGAACAGAAATTGTTTTGGGAGTTGAAACAGAAGTGCTGCGTGCAAGTAAAGGCTGCCATAGGCTGTAGAAGAGCTCATTTCGTACCCGCTGAGCACATTTTACATTTTAAAAATCGACATGTAAGCCACAGTACAATTTTCTCCAGTTTAGAAAACGTATGTGACGTAACAAAACACTTTATTAGACTTAATACTGAGGGTGAATTCTGATTACAAGTAGTATTTTGGTTGCTATTTTTCTGTTGCATGGTTGAAGTCAGGTATCCTGCCCATTATACAATCACAAAGTCAATAAAAATAAAATAAAAATACTACAGTTGAGCAAAAGCCAAACACACATACATGCTCTAAAACTAAACCCAGACACAGCATTTCCATTCACTCCCAAGCTACCACCTCAAAAACAGAAACACACATTTGTAGGAAAGTGTTTGTGTAAAACTGAGCATCATGTCTGAGTCTGAGCAGGCACTCGAGACAACAAAGATGGCCAGGAAGTGGCTTTCACAAACTCAGCTTCTGCTCTGTGATGGTGTGGATCAGCTCCTCTGTCCCTCTTTGCTTTTTGGAGCCTCTCGAACCCAACACTGTCAATAACATAACTGGATGAGCTGAGCTGATGAGGACTAAAAACACCTAGCAAGGGGATAGTAAAAAGTACAAGTGCTTAAATTTTAAAAAAAGCAAGTGTTCAAAAAAGTGCAATGCTCAAAAAAATAAATAGTTCAATAAATAAATAATCCATAAAATGAGTGAACAGTGGAGGTTAAAATCCAATAAATATATAATCTATTAAAATGAGGTTAAAATTCAGACAGGAGTCTTTCTCATCCCCTTTGCTTCCCTATTAAAACCAACGTCTCTCTGGCTTATCCTACTCAGACCTTGCAGCACGAAGAGATGTCCACCAACAGGTGCAGACATTCTTCAAAGCTAACCTGTGTCCTCGTGCCCAGTCCATGGCATCCCACGGGGAGCCACCAGACCCTGCTCAAGCACCAATCGTTGCCAATACAAGCACCATCCGGCGAAAACACACCTTCCTCCCACCGCTGCCATTCACAGGCTCTACCCAGCGAGAGGATTGTCCCGAGCGTAACGCTCACTCCTGCTACTAGATGCTCAGCAGGAATGATCCTCGTGCCCCCTCCTGGCTATGCGCTACCTCCTGGAGCACCATTCCCATCCGCCTGCTATTCTCCATCACGCTACTGCTATTGCCTTTCTCTCTGTCCCTTAACCTCCCTCTCTCTTTGGTTCTGTTTTTCCCCCCATACTCCCCTTTATACACTGGGGGAGCAGTTGCAGGTGCAATCGCCTGATCACCACCCCACGCTGATAACAAGGCATTCAGACTGCCCGTACATGCCGGCAAAGTAACGCACAGACTGCCGACCGCCTCACACCCGCTCCATTCCCCAGCACAAGTCAGTTTGTTATTCATTTATTGAAATGGCCACTCAGACTTGCTATATCACATACAGTGCATCCAGAAAGTATTCACAGTGCATCACTTTTTCCACATTTTGTTATGTTACAGCCTTATTCCAAAATTAATTAAATTCATTTTTTTCCTCAGAATTCTACACACAACACCCTATAATGACAATGTGAAAAAAGTTTACTTGAGGTTTTTGCAAATGTATTAAAAATAAAAAAACTGACAAATCCCATGTACAGAAGTATTCACAGCCTTTGCTCAATACTTTGTCGATGCACCTTTGGCAGCAATTATAGCCTTCAAGTCTGGGCTCTGGCTGGGCCACTCAAGGACATTCACAGAGTTGTCCTGAAGCCACTCCTTTGATATCTTGGCTGTGTGCTTAGGGTCGTTGTCCTGCTGAAAGATGAACTGTCGCCCCAGTCTGACGTCAAGAGCGCTCTGGAGCAGGTTTTCATCCAGGATGTCTCTGTACATTGCTGCAGTCATCTTTCCCTTTATCCTGACTAGTCTCCCAGTCCCTGCCGCTGAAAAACATTCCCACAGCATGATGCTGCCACCATCATGCTTCACTGTAGGGATGGTATTGGCCTGGTGATGAGCGGTGCCTGGTTTCCTCCAAAAGTGATGCCTGGCATTCACACCAAAGAGTTCAATCTTTGTCTCATCAGACCAGAGAATTTTCTTTCTCATGGTCTGAGAGTCCTTCAGGTGCCTTTTGGCAAACTCCAGGCAGGCTGCCATGTGCCTTTTACTAAGGAGTGGCTTCCGTCTGGCCACTCTACCATACAGGCCTGATTGGTGGATTGCTGCAGAGATGGTTGTCCTTCTGGAAGGTTCTCCTCTCTCCACAGAGGACCTCTGGAGCTCTGACAGAGTGACCATTGGGTTCTTGGTCACCTCCTAGACTAAGGCCCTTCTCCCCCAGTCGCTTAGTTTAGATAGCCGGCCAGCTCTAGGAAGAGTCCTGGTGGTTTTGAACTTCTTCCACTTACGGATGATGGGGGCCACTGTGCTCATTGGGACCTTCAAAGCAGCAGAAATTTTTCTGTAACCTTCCCCAGATTTGTGCCTTGAGACAATCCTGTCTCAGAGGTCTACAGACAATTCCTTTGACTTCATGCTTGGTTTGTGCTCTGACATGAACTGTCAACTGTGGGACCTTATATACTGTAGACAGGTGTGTGCCTTTCCAAATCATGTCCAATGAACTGAATTTACCACAGGTGGGCTCCAATGAAGCTGCAGAAACATCTCAAGGATGATCAGGGGAAACAGGATGCACCTGAGCTCAATTTCGAGCTTCATGGCAAAGGATGTGAATACTTACAGTATGTACATGTGCTTTCTCAATTGTTTTATTTTTAAAAATATCAAAAATCTCAAGTAAACTTTTTTCACGTTGTCATTATGGGGTGTTGTGTGTAGAATTCTGAGGAAAAAAATGAATTTAATCCATTTTGGAATAAGGGTGTAACATAACAAAATGTAGAAAAAGCGATGCACTGTGAATACTTTCTGGATGCACTGTACCCCCCCCCCCCCCCCCCCCCCCACCGCCTTATATTTACAGCTCATCAGAAAGGCTATCAGGTTGGACGTGGAATGTTGCTTCATGAGTTACAGGGGTTTCAGTGGGTGAGATCTCCTACCTAGTGGTGTAAGGTTGGCCTTGATTGTGTCTTTGAACCACCTCCTCTGCCACTCCAGGTTCTCTCACTTTGGCTTAGTCGGGAATAGAGGGCTTGTTTAAAGAAATGGAAGTCAAGCATTCTGATTCAGCAGCACAATTGCTCAGCAGGATCATGGTGGTCATCTCGGTGTGTTGCCCCATGCCCTTGGTCCCAACACCTTTGAAAGCCTGGGCATCATGTAATTCACGACCCCAGTGAGAGACTGTGAATCACTGACACTCCAAACAGAGTTCTTTACTGGGTAAAAACAAAGTGGATCTTTATTCAGTTAGTTGCATTGAATTGTCTAACGGTGATTGATTCATGCACTTAGTAGACCCCTTCCACAGTACACAAAGTGAATAGAAAAAAAAATCTAAATATCCCTCAATGAATCAAAAAGAGACCATCTAACCAATCTTCTCACCTCTTTTGCTTGAGCTACTGAATTGGAAGTCATAAATTACATAGCACTCCAACTCCAAGTCCATGATTATTTCCAACTTCCATTCCTTCCAAACAGCTGGAGGCCCAACCACTAAGCAGTGTCCATTCTTTTTACTTCACAAACCTTCTCTCTGTATAAGCACTTTTGATGTGACTACTTCCATGCTTTATTAACTCTATTTAGTTGAAGGCCCTGTCCCAAAGCACTTTCTTGTTCATAAAATCTACAAATCATTCAAAAATTTCCTATTCCTCTCTTCATTATAAATCTGGATTTGCACTGCAAATTTCTCAACCCGCCTCTTTCTCCATTTTCTTCAGTGGATCACATCAAAAAGACTGTAAATAAAAGAAACAGCAGAGCAAAACGGGAAACTCACCAACCACTAAGTGCATACATTGTATCACAGAGGGACTACAAGTCCCATGAGCCTTTGCAGGGCTGGCAGGTGGCTTCGCCTCTTGGAGAACTCAAAAAACAAAGGGACACAGTAGAACAAGCATTCACAAACAAAACTACATGATAAACCAAACTGACTTGAAATATGTAATTAGAAAAGTAAAAGTAAACAATATTAACAAAAATAATTATAATCAAAGAAAATGAATGAAATGGATAGCAAAGGAATGTGAGCGTAAGCCAGAGAGGAAACTCAGGCTTAAATGTAGTAGACTCTTTCAGCTCCATATACAGGAGATAGAGTCAATAATAAATGAGTACATGTTCTTTAACAGAACAATTAAATTGAAAAAGGAATAAACGATAGTACTTAAATATGATAAACATAAAATGACAACACAACCTGAATAAACAGCAAAGTATAAAAAATATTCAAAAGCAGCAAAACTTTTAAAATTACAGAAAATATTCTGTAGCCAGGGCTGAAACCCTGAGTGAGCCATGACTGGTGAATGTAACTGACATGTCTGCTCCTTCCTGTTGTGCACTTTTTCTATTGCTGGTTTTCTACAGTCTGGCAGCCGTACCACATGCACTTCAAAAGAGGTCAGCCACCTGAAGCTAAGCATGTACTTGGACAGGAGAGCATCTAGAAAAAGTCTTGCTTGCCCTTTCTATATACTTTGGACTAGTCTCCTGTCCACCATTAGGCCCCACTGTACTACTGATGAGTCAGTCAGTCAGTCATTGTCCAACCCGCTATATCCTAACTACAGGGTCACGGGGGTCTGCTGGAGCCATTCCCAGCCAGCACAGGGTGCAAGGCAGGAACAAACCCCGGGCAGGGTGCCAGCCCACTGCAGGGCACACGCACACACACACACACACACCAAGCACACACTAGGGGCAATTTAGGATAGCCAATCCACCTAACCTGCATGCCTTTGGACTGTGGGAAGAAACCGGAGCACCTGGAGGAAATACACGCAGACACGGGGAGAACATGCAAACTCCACACAGGGAGGACCCGGGAAACGAACCCAGGTGTCCTTACTGCGAGGCAGCAGCGCTGCCACTGCGCCACCATGCCACCCACTGATCAGTTTTAACCTAAATTATTTTTCTCTTGCTTTCAACTCAGTTTGAGGTTCTCCTAGGGGTTTTGTCAAATCCTCAAATATGTTACTTTTAATCTCATTTTAATAACTCTTACCCTCTTCTTCTTAAGCTGTTTTTTATTGTATTACATTTACTTTAATTTTACTTTTATTTTAATGTTTATTTTCTTACTTATTGTATGCACGTTTTCAGGACATTTTATTTATATATTTTACTTTGTATGTAGTATTTGTTATTCAGTTCTTTTTAACTGGAAAGTACTTTGGGTCAACTTGTGTTGTTTTTAAATGTGCTATATAAATGAATGACTAGAATTGACTTCACTTGCAGAGTTTCCTCTAACGCTGACGTCCGAGCTTCGATTCCCCGATGGGGTGCAGTAAGTGTGTACGCCTGATGTGCTCAGAATTAGGGCGAAACACGTGTCGCGTACTCTTTGCATTATTTGACAGTAAAACTTTGCAACATTCTATGATCTGATTCTCGCAACTGAAAGAGGGCACTCTGGCAGATGTTTGCCGGCTTGCAGACCAACCACAAGCGTTACCTGGTAGGTAACCACCCATACAATCAGATTGTGATTCAGACTATGAATGCCATGAATATATATACGGTGGACCCTTGACTTACGAACTCAATTCGTTCGCGAGGGCTGGTTGTAACTTAAGTTGGTTGTAAGTCAAGACTATTTTTCCCATAAGAAATAATGGAAATGCCCTTAATGTGTTCTGAACCACCCACAGCAACACTTACTTAACTTTTTTTAATAGAAAAGAGTTGTATAATGTGCATAATTTACCAAAAACACCAATACTTTTTCTAATGTACTAACCAAAAAGTTATAAAAAGTGCCTAGCCTACCAAAAACAACAATTTCATACTGTACTCACCATTTAAGTTGATATCTTTGGCATGCAGGAAGGAAGGAGGAGAAGAATGAAATGGAAGGTGGTTATTGTTTGGAAGGAGTTTCTTTATACAAATCTTTTCTTTGTAAAATTGTCGAGATGCTGGATTTCGACATGCTGTACATATTAGCGAGATCGGTCACACGAACGCCACTCTCATATTTCCACACAATTTTCTTCTTCGTTTCGATTGTGATCGCTTTCTTTAACTTCGTTACCTTCGCTTCCTTAGCAATTATTGAAATAAATTATACAAAGCACTGCACTGACCAAAATTACGTCCACAAACACATGTATCTGGGCTCCGACTGACGCTAACAAACGCTCTCGGCTGTTTGTTTACAATCACACAAGCAGATACACGTGACCGCATTCGGGTCGTAACGCAAGATGTTGGTCGTAATTCAAAACAAAAATTTTGGTCGTAAAGCAAGTTGTTCGCATGTCAGGCCGGTCGTATATCAAGGGTCGACTGTATATATATATATATATATATATATATATATATTGTGGCCACTAGGGGGCATACCAGCACGCTGAATCCCAGTTACCACAGACACAGTCCTGGCTTCAAACTCAGTCCTTTTATTTAATCACCCTTGTACAGGTTTCTTCCTCACACTGGAAGAGGAAGGGTTCCAACACCTGACAGTACATCACAGCACTTTCTTCAGTCCTGTTCTCTCCGATCTCCTCCACTCCACTTAGGCAAGTGTTGTCTCATGACTCTGACTCCCTGAACCAAGTGGAGGTCTCTCTTTTAACTTCAGACCTGGCAGTACTTCTGGTGCTTAATCTGTTGCCTCCGGGAAGCACTTCCAGGTCAGGCAGGGCCACAACGGTCCTTGTATTGTCACTATATGAAGAGCTCCCCCTGGCAGCCCCCACAAAACCTGACAGGATAGGCCCATAGGACCAAACCTTCCATGCTGCCCTGCAGGCATGTACAATGAGGCTTGCCAGATGGGATGCTGTCACCCAGTGTACAGGTGGATGTTCTGCTCATAGCAGGCAGTCACCGACTGTGCTGTTCTTCCCGGTTCCCAAGTCCATTCTGGGTGTCACTCAGTAGCTGTTAGGACACCAGCCCCAATTTAGCCGTTGTGTGGTCCTTCCTCGCCTGTGTCCTGGCAAAGAAAGGAGATTTTGTCACTCTCCCATAACCTTCCATTGTCAAGGCCTCTTGACGGGGTAGAGTGTAAAAGGAGTGGATTAGTAAGGTGGGGTTCAGAGTCCTCACTTATCCATCCCCTTATACTCCCTTTTCCTAATCTGTTATGTATTGCCTTGGATTCCTGTATGTCTACTCATTTTCCTCTGATAGGAGTCAAAAGCTCAGGAATAAAAGACAATTTTAAGACATGATTCATTTTCTCCCTTCGTGGATTTCTACCTATAAATACGCAAACCGTATCACAGACCTTCACTTCTATAAACATATATCGTGATGTGTGGGTCACAGACTTGAACAAGAGAGAAGGAGATGAGTTTCCAAAAAAATCAGCTTTATTGTTGTCAAGACAGGAATGTTCTCAAAGCATTTATCGAAACAGGAGCCATTAAACACATGCAACATACAAGCAGAGACGATGATGTTGTCCTGCATTCTCAGGCTACAAGAACAGATAGCCTTCCTGCACAAGACAGAAGACACACGGCCAGGTCAGCGGCTGGTTTTAATTCTTCCCCTCATCAACCAACAGGCAACAGGCATGTTTTATGGTGAACATGCGAACTTGTACTTGAACCAGAAGATGGGAAGAACCGGGGTCTCAAAAATCTCACTATATATACAGGGTGGTGCTGGGAAATGGGAAATTTTGGAAGTAGGTGTTGGCGACCCTGGGGCGTATGCAGTTGTTTGCGACCTCATTTACAACTCCTTGCAATTAGTGATAATGGAGCAGTGGAGTGATGCCACAACAAGCGTTCGCTATGACAGCCTTTTATAAGAATAGTGACAGTGCGAATGCTGTGAAAAGGGAATTTCGGCGTCATGAGCAGTTAGGATGTCATGATCGTGTCCCGTCTGCTCATGCGAGTACAACATGGGAGCGTAATTTCAAGGAAATGGGTTCAGCCTGGGGCGGCATGGTGGCGCAGTGGTAGCGCTGCTGCCTCGCAGTTAGGAGACCCGGGTTCGATTCCCAGGTCCTCCCTGCGTGGAGTTTGCAAGTTCTCCTTGTGTCTGCGTGGGTTTCCTCCGGGCGCTCCAGTTTCCTCCCACAGTCCAAAGACATGCAGGTTAGGTGCATTGATGATTCTAAATTGGCCCTAGTGTGTGTTTGTGTTTGTCCTGTGGTGGGTTGGCACCCTGCCTGGGATTGGTTCCTACCTTGTGCCCTGTGTTGGCTGGGATTGGCTTCAGCAGACCCCCATGACCCTGTGTTTGGATTCAGCGGGTTGGAAAATGGATGGATGGATGGATGGATGGATGGGTTCAACCTTAAAAAAAAAGAAGTCCCCAGGTGGTGCCACTTCGCATACTGCCTAACAATCAATGGCAGCTATTCAACGATTGTTTGGAAGGTGCGTCTTTTCATGCAACGGTGACATTCCATGGCCTCCTAGATCCCCAGATCTGGGACATGTTAAAAGCCAAGTGTACCGCACACGTCCTGCAACCACTGCTGAACTAAAAAGGAGGACTGAAGAGGAAATCGCTGGCATTCCTCTTGACATGTTATGTCGAGCAATGCCGAATTTCCACAAGAGGCTGTCAGAATGTGTACAGAGAAAAGGACAACACCTTCAGATAGATAGATAGATAGATAGACAGAAGATACTTTATTAATCCCAAGGGGAAATTCACATTTTGTTTTAGATAGAAATAGTTTTTCTTCAAAACATAAAATGAATATTGAATGAATATTGATTGCCATCATTAATTACATATCCTGTACAATACATTTCATCATTAAATGTATTTTGTAATGTGTTTGTTCGTGCATTCAATGACAATTGAAAATTTCCAGTTTCCCTGCTCCACCTTGTGTGTACAGTATATATATATATATATATATATATATATATATATATATATATATATATATATATATATATATATGTATATATGTATATATGTATATGTATATAAATTGTGGTGCAAAGGAACGACTCCAGTTGTGTTGAAGTGTTGGGGAAATGCCCCGTATAATGTCAGTTGGAAAGGTCAAATAAAAAATCGAAACACAAGGTTCAAAATATACATCTGACACACAGTACAGGGATGCAGGGTTATTTATACAAAAACAAAATGGGGACAGGAAATGAAAACAAAGGATGTGATGTCATCTATTAGGGAACGGGAGCGGAAATGTAGCCGCGGCCATTTTGAGTGCTGGAACAGGTAAGTGCGTTTTATTTTTCTTACTTGCGGCTGAGAAAAAAGAGAGATAAGCGTTAGTACCATTCAACAACCCTTTATCTTGCAATGTTTTCCTTACCTTAAGGCTTGTTGGCTGCCTCCGAATCGCGCATGTGTGACAATATACTGTGTATATATATATATATATGTATAAATATATACTAGGATTGATTCTTGTCTGACCGCAAGAAGGACCAGCATCACTTGGAAAGGCACTAGGTGGCAGCATTCCTTTAATGGATTATCCATGTGCACACCTACAGGGCAATCTGGGAATTGTAGTCCTGCTGGGCAGCTCTGCTGGGTGCCACCAGAGACAGCAAAAGAGTATGTACAGTATATCCTCATTCTGCGGGGGCGCTGCTTGACCCTGAACTGCTTCCTTGATGCCATGTCATGGTGTGGAAGTACTCACAGGTCCACCATAAAAGAAGCCTCCTCAGGTCCAGCAATAAAAGGAGTAAGGAGAGAGGGTGGGCAATGCTTGCCTGGAGAGGAGTAGAACAGAAAGGAAAATAAATAAAAATAGTAAAGTATTGTTGATTGGGGATAAAACCTGTGCAAAGTACTTGTTTAAAAATAAAATACCCATCTGAACCCAGGACTGTCATTCATGTGGTTGTGTCTGGAGTCTGGGATTTGGAGGGTGCCCTCTGTAGGCCACACTATATACACACACATAACACCTTTTCACTCCTGGGGGTCTAATTGCCGAATCCAGTGTGGAATTAGAGGAAATTTCCAAGGTTTCTGTTCCTGCCTTTAGCAACTAAAGTTATAAACTTAAACAATCTTTGCCCATTTCAGTTTTTCACTTTGTCAGTAATTAAACTAGCATAGTTTGCAATTCTCTTAATTGTACTCATAAGATACAGCAAATTCAATGATCTATAAGTTGCTACCACCAAAGAATACAAAACATATAAACACCATCTACAAGACATTCTGGAGAAAAAGACTTAAAGGGGTCGGTCGACTTGTTCATTACAGCTAACCTACACGTCTGTTTGCAGAGTCCTCATTTAAGACACTAGCACATCAACCGAGAACTGCCATACAGTGTGGCCATTACAAGCTTTATATTTCTGCTTAGTCTTTTATTAGAAAGTGTGGAATTCCAATATATACAGTAATGTATGACTGAGTAATGGTTCCTCTGGTTTTATTAAGCAGGTTGAAGTAGTTTTAGATAGGAGTCCATTCATAGAGTGCACAGACAGAGGTGCAGAGTGGACTGGTGTCCGGCACGCTAACCACACACTTAGAGTCTGCATGAGGCTCGCACATTCTATCTGTGTTTATGTCAGGTGTTTCTCCAGTTACAATCAGAAAGACTAATGTTGACTTTAATGCCTGTAAAATGTGCGTGAGCGAGTTACAATGTGGCACAAACATCTCTAGAATCCACAACACTGCCAGAACAGTTATCACAAAAGGGAAAAATCACAAGATGCTGACAAAAATGAACCCAAACACTTGCCAACTTTACAGACACTGGTAAGAAAACTACTTGATTAGACAGCTTCGAAAGAAATTAACCTTTAAAAAATAAAATTGCCATTTATTATGCATCCATACAATCAATATTTTAATGTGTTCTTTAAATACACTGCTATTTACAAACCAGGTATAGTACAGAATACTAAAAATATTACCTAGCTAGCAAAGCGATAGCCAGAGCATTCAAGACAGAAGAAAGGTAAACTGCAAATAAAAGCCTGAGATTTGTAACATATGCGAGGTGTGAACATCTTGCTTTTAAATCTCAGCCCTTGCTATCGTGTGGGTCAGCTGTTGACACATATATTTCACGCAAAAGCTATTATTCCCTTAATCAAATTTGTCTTGCTTCAGTAATTACACAAACCTGCGACCCAGAATTGGATAAATCAGGTTTTGTTGTTGTGTTATGTAATGCTATAATCATTTTATATTCAGAAGAAAGTTCCTGCCAGGGGCTTACTGACTCACACACTGCTACTAGCTTCTACAAGAAGTGAAAATTTATGCTAAAATGCTAAATCAGT
The DNA here is from genome assembly GCF_900747795.2 of Erpetoichthys calabaricus. Classification (NCBI taxonomy): domain Eukaryota; kingdom Metazoa; phylum Chordata; class Cladistia; order Polypteriformes; family Polypteridae; genus Erpetoichthys; species Erpetoichthys calabaricus. Next base: position 31,543,061 of record NC_041398.2, read on the forward strand.
AGCCAAAACCTGCCTACTTCAGTAAACAAGTACTGCCGAGTTTTAAATCTCCTCACAAATGCCATCACCACTTAGAATGGCTCAAAAAATTCTATTTTTATTAACGTAACCGTTTCACATTGTTATCTGCCTCTCCTACCTCTCCTTCCCTGGGAGACATTGACTCGATGACATGCAGACACTGTGGGTGTGCGCTGCACTTCATGTGACCCACCCCAGCTGTCGTCTGACCTCCAGACATGTGGCCATTTACGCAGCTCTGACAGATCTTATGAAGTATTAAACAATCTGCATCAGTGGAAATGGCTGGGTGCTTTTGAGACACATTGCACCACAATGTACTCCCTATGGCGACGCTTCAGTAATTAAAGGACTTCCTTTTTGGCTCCTCCTTTCATCCTTTGGGACTAGAGGAGGCGGAGTTAAAGTGACATCTCCTCTGATTGGTCCTCCTCCTGTCTAGGGATGAAAATGGAGCTTTATTTGAATACTATGTTCTACTACCCATCTTCCCCTTGTATGCTCACAAATTGGACTGCTCAAAATACGAACCACACTTACATGTTAGACACTGAATAAATAATTAATAACCAAATTGACTGTAACTGTCACATGAGAGCTGAGGCTCAGCATCTAACCCTTACTTCACAATAAAATCCAAGTTCTGTACTCTAAGTCTATGTGTTATAAAAGTGCTTATTTGTTATACATTGTATCTGTATATTCTTATATATATGATGTTATATAAATTGTGTGTGCTTATGTGTTTCATTTGACTAATGTATATATGTGCATAAATGTATTATATGTTATATCAATTACATGTGCATATGTGTATTAAATAAATATATATATATATATATATATATATATATATATATATATATATATATATATATATATATATATATATATAAATATGTGTGTGTGTCTCATGTACTTTTTGGATTATTTGGCAGATACTGTATCACATATACATGAGCTGCTTCTCGCAACCAACAACAAGTGTTGCCTGGTATGTAGTTACCTAATAATCAGATTGCGATTCAGACTTAAAAACAACTTATTTATTTATATATAAACTGCTCACTGCGGTGGGTTGGCACCCTGCCCAGGATTGTTTCCTGCCTTGTGCCCTGTGTTGGCAGGGATTGGCTCCAGCAGACCCCCGTGACCCTGTGTTCAGATTCAGCAGGTTGGAAAATGGATGGATGGATAAACTGCTCAAAAGAATTAAAGTAACACTTTGAAAACACATCAGATCTCAATGGGAAAAAAATCCTGCTGGTTTCTCTACTGCTGTGGACTGATATGGTAATGTGTTAGGAACGAAAGGATGCCACACCGTTTGATGGAAATGAAAATTGTTAACCTACAGAGGGCTGAATTCAAAGACACCCCGAAAATCAAAGGGAAAAAATGATGCAGCAGGCAGGCGAGTCCATTTTGAGCAAATTTCGTTGCAGCAACTCTAAATCGTACTCAATAGTTTGTATGGCCCCCATGTGCTTGTCTGCATGCCTTACAACGTCCTCCTAATGAGACTACGGATGGTGTCTTGGGGGATCTCCTCCCAGATCTGGACCAGGGCATCACTGAGCTCCTGGACAGTCTGAGGTGCAACCTGGTGGCGTCGGATGGACCGAAACATAATGTCCTAGAGGTGTTCTATTGGATTGAGGTCAGGTAGGTGAACATGAGGGCCAGTCAGTAGTATCAATTCCTTCATCCTCCAGGAACTGCCTACATACTCTCACCACATGAGGCCGGGCATTGTCGTGCACCAGGAGGAACCCAGGACCACTGCACCAGCATAGGGTCTGACAATGGGGCCAAGGATTTCATCCCGATACCTAATGGCAGTCAAGGTGCCATTGTCTAGCCTGTAGAGGTCTTTGCGTCCCTCCATGGATATGCATCCCCAGATATACCATCACTGACCCACCACCAAACTGGTCATGCTGAATGATGTCACAGGCAGCATAACGTTCTTCATGGCTTCTCCAGACCCTTTCACGTTTGTAAACATGCGCTCAGGGTGAACCTTCTCTCATCTGTGAAAAGCAAAGGGTGCCAGTGGTGGACATGCCAATTCTGGTATTCTATGGTAAATGCCAATCGAGCTCCACGGTGCCGGCCAGTGAGCATGGCCCAGTAGAGGACGTCGGGCCCTCAGGCTACCCTCATGAAGTCTGTTTCTGATTGTTTGGTCAGAGACATTCACACCAGTGGCCTGCCTGCTGGAGGTCATTTTGTAGGCTCTGGCAGTATTCATTCTGTTCCTCCTTGCCCGAAGGAGCAGATACTGGTCAGTCCTGCTTATTAAGGACCTTCTATGGCCCAGTGCAGCTCTCCTAGAGTAACTGCCTGTCTCCTGGAATCTCCTCCATGCCCTTGAGACTGTGCTGGGAGGCACAGCAAACCTTCTGGCAATGTGAGGCACGTATTGATGTGCCTGTCATCCTGGAGAAGTTGGACTACCTGTGCAACCAAACTCTGTAGGGTCCAGGTATCACCTCATGCTACCAGTAGTGACACTGACCGTAGCTAAATGCAAAATGAGTGAAAAAACAGATGAGGAGGGAAAAATGTTAGTGGCCTACCTCCATTCATTCCTGTTTTAGGGGTCTTCTCATTGTTGCCCCTCTAGTGCACCAGTTGTTAGTTTCATTAACACCAAAGCAGCTGAAACTGATTAACACCACCACGCCCCCGCTACTTAACTGACAAGATCAATAGCCCAGAAATTTCACTGACTTTATTGTTCCTTTCATTTTTTGAGCACTATATACAGTATATATATACAGTGGAACCTCTAGATACGAGTTTAATTCGTTCCAGCACTGAGCTTGTATAGCGAATTTCTCGTATCTAGAACAAACTTCCCCATTGAAAATAATGGAAATCCAGTTAATCCGTTCTGCACCCCAAATATATTAACATAAAAATCAATTTTCCTAACAAATAACACTGATAAATTATATATACTGTAGTCTACCTTTAATAAATAACACTGGTAAATAATATAACTGATTATTAAAAGAATCAAAACAGGTGTCCAAAGTGCAGTAGAGCATTCAATAAATCTTTTAATAAATAATCCTTAAAACAGTTGTGAAGTGGAGGTTTAAAATACACAAGAATAACAATCCTTTAACACGAGGTTAAAACGTCAAAAGGATGCCGTCTTTAAAAAACAGATGACAATCCCCGGTGCTTCTTTTCTGTTAGCGTCTCACCTGAGGGCTCTGCAACAGGCGAGACACTCTTAATGCAGCTGACCTTCTCTACACCGTCCTGCTTCAGCTGTTTGGCTCGCCTGTTCAGCTCACTGTTCAGCTACACGCGAGCCTGCAGTCACTCACTCGCCTTGCCCGCCTGCGCGCTCGCTCGCTCGCTCGCGCGCGCTCTCTCTCTCTCTCTCTCTCTCTTTTCTTTTACTTTTTCTCCCCCTTAACCGGCTCGCGCTTCTCTATATATGCGGGGAGGACATGGCAGCTGCAGCCCATCAGCCACAGGAACAATCATGGATGTGGGCAGTTTCCCACCTGTGCACTTAAGTGAGAAACGCAGACACCGCAGATCGTGGCTCGCAACTGCTACCACGCCCCCTCGCTAAGCCGCGAGCTATACCCACAGCCTGGCTCGTGGCTCGTTACGCGAACCAATGCTCGTATTTAGATCTGAATTTTTCACTCATACTTTCCTCGTATTTTGAATTTCTCGTATACAGAGGTGATCGTATCTCGAGGTTCCACTGTATATATATATATATATATATATATATATATATATATATATATATATATATATATGGTATAATATATGCATACTATGCTAAACATCTAAGATGGGTTGAAATCTACGGTTAGTAATTAACACATTACAGTAATGACCTGTAGGAGGCGCCAGTGAGCACCCAAACACTCCAACACCCCAACACCAACACAAGTATCAGTTCAGGCAGTGATTTATTTCTACAAATACCTCACATATGATACACAGACACTGAACAAGTTCAGTTCCTCTTATATTCTCTGTCTCTTCTCCTTTCTTCCCCTCCTTTTACTCCTTCAGATAAGCTTCATCCACATTCACCCATATCTGACTCCCTGAATGAGATTCGGCAGCGTCTTTAATGGCATAGCCAGGAGTACTTCCATTGTCACGCTACCACAAGTAGGAGGTACTTTCAGGTGAGGCAGAGGTTCCTGTAAGAGGGTTGCGCTACTGGGTTACACTTCCCAGCCTGCCCTGAGGGTATCCATTCAGCACCCTATTGTGTTATGGGAGGAAATAGTCCATACAATTGGTATCCAACTGTCCTTCCATTAAACTGGCCTTCTGACTGGGTTAAGGGCCTTGAATCATTCCAGCCAGAATTCCAGCACATGCCTGGTGACCATCACACAGTGCACAATCTATTGAAATGTACTGTATATAGTAATAAAATAGACAAACCTCAAGTTTTCTCAATAGGAATCATGGATATCTGAAAATATATCTATTTTTAAATATCTGAAATACATTTTAAGATACAGCAAAAACATTTTATGGTATCTTGAAATCTGTTCCTGTGGATTATGAGATATCTCAAATACACTTTGAGATATCTTAAAATATGCCTGATATCTATATTCTCAGATATCTCTCATAACTCCCTGCACATTTCAAGGTGTCTCAAAAATCATTTCCTGTAAAATGTTCTGATCTGTCAAAGAAACATTCTAGGCATTTTAAGATAGCTCAAAAATGAATTTCAGATATCTCAGAATGTACAGGATGCTATTTTGAGATATTTTGAAATGCATTTCAGATATCTGAATATCTGCACTCGGCCCCGGGCAGTCATTTTTGTGTAGCACCTCCTGGTTCACAAAGTAGCCTTGATGCTGCCTAACTTTAAAATGACTGGTAATTATGGAAATATGGAAATACACATTTTTTTTCCTTTGTTATCAGCTTTGGTCAAAAACAGGATCACATTTTAGAATATTGCTGTTTCCTTTTCTAAGTTGTACATGTGCCCCATATTAAGAATTATTGTTCTAAAACTAAATCTGAAAAAGAAAAATAGTTGTATGCAATTTTTGAATCTGACGAGTTCTGAAATTGATAAATTAGAAGACTGGCAGTACAGTTGAGCCCTGGGTTCAGATTCCATTGTGTTCTCCTGTACTTGGTTACCATTAGGCGTTTAGCTCATTTTCTGGTGGTGTGATATCCTGACTGGTGTGTTGCTGCTGGAATGGCATTGCCAAACCTTTACTGCAAAAAGTTTCTGTGAAACTAGATAGAAATGAATGGATCAAGGGCCATGAAGCCAATCCGGACCATCATATCTCCTACTGTAAGTCTCCTTAAATACTAACATCCTGCTATCCTGTGCTCATGTCTGTGACTGTGTGGTGTCTTCTGCAAACCTCTGTCATAGCAGTTCACTCTTGCTGCTTGAAATTGAAATGAGTTAAGGCCATTATCGTATTGACTGGTACTCCAGTTTTAGTGCCAAATTGCCAGTTTAGTTAACTTCTTCTTCTTTCAGTTGCTCCCGTTAGGGGTGGCCACAGCAGATCATCTTCTTCCATATCTTCTTGTCCTCTGTATCTTGCTCTGTTACCCCCATCACCTGCATTTCCTCTCCATAAATCCCCTCCTAGGTCTTCCTCTTTTCCTCTTCCCTGACAGCTCTATCCTTAGCATCCTTTTCCCAAGATATCCAGCATCTCTCCTCTGCACATGTCCAAACCAATGCAATCCCGCCTCTCTGACTCCCAACCGTGCAACTTGAGCTGACCCTCTAATGTCCTCATTTCTAATCCTATCCATCCTCATCACACCCAGACGCAAATCTTAGCATCTTTAAGCTCTGTCTCCTGCTTTCTGGTCAGTGCCACCGTCTCCAACCCATATAACATAGCTGGTCTCACTACCGTCCTGTAGACCTTCCCTTTCACTCTTGCTGATACCCGTCTGTCACAAATTACTCCTGATGCCCTTCTCCACCCATTCCACCCTGCCTGCACTGTCTTCTTCACCTCTCTTCCACAATCCCCATTACTCTGTACTGTTGATCCCAAGTATTTAAACTCATCCACCTTCGCCAGCTCTACTCCCTGCATCCTCACCATTCCACTGACCTCCCTCTCATTTACACACATGAACTCTGTTTTGTTCCTACTGACCTTCATTCCTCTCCTCTCTAGAGCATATCTCCAACTCTCCAGGGTCTCCTCAACCTGCTCCTTACTATTGCTACAGATCAAAACGTCATCAGCAAACATCATAGTTCACGGGGACTCCTGTCTAATCTCGTCTGTCAACCTGTCCATCACCATTGCAAATAAGAAAGGACTCAGAGCCGATCCCAGTTTAGTTAACTGCCAATTCCAAATCGGTCTTGTGTGATTACTTTTGTGAGTATGAGAATGAGTGGGCTTTGTACCCGGTGCTTCCAGTAAAGGCTCCAATCTCCTTCTACCATAAATTTGTGAATGTTTTAAAAATGCATTGTGACAACTTTATGGTTGCAAGTCAGCCACCCAACCGGACACAGACAGACACAGAAGGCACACTTATAAAAGCACAAGTGTTTTTAATTTTGTTTCTTCACTTGTGGGCAATGTCTTCCCCGTTCCCACAAATACAACACACAGTCAGTCCCAAGCACAACACACAATACATCAATTCCTTTCCTTCTCCTCCTCGGCAAGCTTTGTCTCCCTCCTCCCGACTCTGACTCACCGAGTAATGTCTGTTGGCCCCTTATATAAGGCACCTGGAAGATGCTTCAGGTGCTCGTTGCCCCACTTACAGTAGCACTTCCAGGTGTGGCGGAAGAACTGCCCACAAAGGCTCTGGAACAGCTGCAGCGCCCCCTGGCGGTGCCCTCCCAGATCCTAACATGGCTGTATCCGAATCCATCTCTCATGAAGCCCTGTGGGAGTCTGAGGCACTGCTGCCACCCAGGGGGCTGCCATCTAGCATTCTGGGGGAGATAATACTGTGTCCACTCTTGTTCCCCCAGTCCATCCAAGCAAGAGGCATCCCGACTGGGCAAGGGCCCTGGCCATTCACAACAGCATGAATGGATAATTATCTGAGGTATACTTTGTAAGCAGGATGGACTCTTCTCTGGCTTGATGAATAAGAAGAAGGACTGCCCACCACATGGCTGCTGATTCTCAGTTTCCATTGCTGACCCCAGTAAGTCACTTAGTCTGACTGTTTAGCATGGCAGGTCTATGAAATGAATGTTTATATATTGTGACTGAACCGGATCAAGTCAGTTCAATCATCAGCGTGTTGCTAGGCTACGTAAAGTCTGTACTACTGTAGGAATTTATGTAGAAATTTCTGAAGGCTCGTGTTTCTCCCTTATTCTCTACATTTCTGATAGGACCATCAGCTGAGCTAGTGGGCCAATCAGAACTTGCTTCTGAGCCAATGTGGCTCCCAGAAGGAAGCCTCTTCTAAAGATGATGCACAAGAAAGCCCACAAACAGTTTGCTGAAAACAAGCAGACTAAGAACATGGAATACTGGAACCATGTCCTGTGGTCTGATGAGATCAAGATAAACTTCTTTGGTTCAGATGGTGTCAAGCGTGTGTGGCGGCAACCAGGTGAGGAGTACAAAGACAAGTGTGTCTTGCATACAGTCGAGCATAGTGGTGGGAGTGTCATGGTTTGGGGCTGCATGTGTGCTGCCGGCACTGGGGAGCTACAGTTCATTGAGGGAACCATGAATGCCAACATGTACTGTGACATACTGAAGCAGAGCATGATCCCCTCCCTGGGCCACAGGGCAGTATTCCAACATGATAACAACCCCAAACACACCTTCAAGACGACCACTGCCTTGCTAAAGAAACTGAGGGTAAAAGTACTGGACTGGCCAAGCATGTCTCCAGACCTAAACCCTATTGAGTGGGGCATCCTCAAACGGAAGGTGGAGGAGTGCAAGGTCTCTAACATCCACCAGCTCCGTCATGGAGGAGTGGAAGAGGATTCCAGTGGCAACCTGTTTTGCTTGCGTGAACTCCATGCTCAAGAGAGTTAAGGCAGTGCTGGAAAATAATGTTGGCCACACAAAATATTAAAACTTTGGGCACAATTTGTCTTCACTTAGGGGTGTACTCACTTTTGTTGCCAGCGGTTTATACATTAAAGGCTGTGTGTTGAGTTATTTTGAGGGGACAGCAAATTTACACTGTTATACAAACTGTACACGGACTACTTTACATTGTATCAAAGTGTCATATCTTCAGTGTTGTCTCATGAAAAGATATAATAAAATATTTACAAAAATGTGAGGGGTGTACTCACTTTTGTGAGATACTGTATATCTGATTTTAAAACCATGTTTACCAGTTTGGATCTACAAGGCCAGTGTGATAGTATTGATGATTCTGTCTTTGCTTTAAATATATCATGTAAAACAGTTTTAGACTCAGTTTTTAATCTCAAAATACACTACACAAAGGGAAGACTTGTTCCATGACTTAATGACACCACTTGGCAGCAGCGACACGCATACAGAATTGCTGAATGCAGGGACGTGCGGTCAGGGGAGGGAGAGCCTGTCATCATGAAAGTAAAAAAAAAACTAATAATGATAACATAAAATAAATTTGTCCACTGGTCTGTGTTATAAATTTGTTTTCTGTGTGATTCCAATAATTTTGATCCTTTTTATAGTCAAAACCGCTGAATGTGCGCATTTCCTGTTCAAATACAGAGGAGAAAGATGAGGTGCGGTAGCGACGAGCCTCACCTCACCTCAGACTGCGCTCTCCCTCACACACTGGGTTCATGCATGCAATTGGCACGTGCCTGTTGCTGTCTCTCTGTATGTCGCCAATATAAGATTTACGTTTATTATACACCCTGACTCTCCACAATGTGGCTAATATCTTTAATGAATGTCTGTGACATATTTAGTCTTGCTGATTGAACATAAAACCACAGTGAAAAGGTACAAGGCGAGGCAGACAGTACCGTGCTGCCCTAAAGAGGGTGCAGGTGAGCCCAACAGGTGCTCGTTGCTGCTGTTCTTCTACGCAGACACCCTATAAGTTAGCGATATCAGAAAGTCAAGTGCACTGCAGCTGTCCGTTTATTATTAGTTTTTGTTCCAACTTACTGCTAAAATGGAAGATTATGACTTTTAAAACTAAAGGAAAATAAGGAGGACTTTCACAAGAAAGGCACATGGACTTCATTTACAAATAAAGGTAAGACCATAAATGGTTTTCAATTTTATAAAAAATAAAATGGGATCAGACTAGAGGGCGGCACGGTGGCGCAGTGGGTAGCGCTGCTGCCTCGCAGTTGGAAGATCTGGGGACCTGGGTTCGATTCCCGGGTCCTCCCTGCGTGGAGTTTGCATGTTCTCCCCGTGTCTGCGTGGGTTTCCTACGGGCGCTCCGGTTTCCTCCCACAGTCCAAAGACATGCAGGTTAGGTGGATTGGCAAATCTAAATTGGCCCTAGTGTGTGCTTGGTGTGTGGGTGTGTTTGTGTGTGTCCTGTGGTGGGTTGGCACCCTGCCCAGGATTGTTTCCTGCCTTGTGCCCTGTGTTGGCTGGGATTGGCTCCAGCAGACCCCCGTGACCCTGTGTTCGGATTCAGCGGGTTGGAAGATGGATGGATGGATGGGATCAGACTAAGAAAAAAACAATCCAATATTTAAAAACTAAATATTAATCATAAATGAAATATTCTTTTGTTTTGACCCTGTAGTTAGGATATAACGGGTTGGATAATGGATGGATGGATAGATGGATGGAAATTTAGAACACATGGAGGGTGCGGAGCAAATGCGCTGTCTCCCCTGTCTCTCTCCGCTATAAATGTAACGTTCTTTCTTAGCCTAATATGTACCTTACCTGTGTGTGTGTAAAGAATGCTGATGAGATATGTAACATAAACAGTAGTCAACGTGCATGCTGGCTGCCAAGTGAATAGTGAATACGCTACTCTTGTGGGTTCATATATCTGTAAGTCTGACTCTGAAGGAGTCCGTGCCTCACCAGCCATGAACCTCACCGCACATCACTGTCTGAGCAGCAGTGGAACAAAGACATGCTGACTGTATCTAAGCAGAATTTTAGGACTTCTCTGTTCAACTTCCAGGAGGCAGGTAAGAGATGTAAACATGATCACTTCTCAGATTTGGTATCCCCTCGTTCTAAGAAACCCAGGGTCTTATTTAATGCAATTAATGCAGCTATTTACCCCCACTAGGAGACGGGATTAAATAATACAGTTCATTCATGTGAGCAGAGTCTTTCATTCTTTGTCAGTAAAATCGATACTACCCACTGCAGTATTGTTCCAATGAGTTATATACGTCCTGTCGTTAATCATGGCATTGTTGGAATCCTTTGATGTGGTTCCACTTTCACAGCTAAAAAGCATTATTGACACACTTAGACCTACTTTTTGTCCTCTTGATGTTGTTCCACCACATCTCTTATGGGAAGCTTTTGATATCTTAGATCCAGCATTATTGGCTATTATAATTTTTTTCCATTAGTGAGGGGATTGTGCCCTCATTTTTTAAACATGCATTGGTGTGACCCTGTCTTAAAAAGGCAGAATTAGATCCTGGTGTGTTGGCTAATTTTCGACAGATTTCCCAAATGCTGTTTTTGGTTAGAATATTAGAAAAAATTATTAATAATCAGTTGGATGATCATCTTACCTCCAATAATTAATTTGAGATCTACCTATATGGCTTTAGGCATTATCGTGGTGTCAGTACGGCCGTCCTGAAAATATTTAATGACATCTCTCTCATTACCTACCCAGGTGGGCTGCAGTCCTTGTCCCCCTAGGCCTTTCTGCAGCTTTTGATACATTGACCATGAGATGTTTCCCCTTGGGATTAATAAAGTATCTATCTATCTATCTATCTATCTATCTATCTATCTATCTATCTATCTATCTATCTATCTATCTATCTATCTATCTATCTATCTATCTATCTATCTATCTATCTATCTATCTATCTATCTATCTATCTATCTATCTATCTATCTATCTATGTTGCTGCTGTGGCTTGAGCATCTGGTGGGACTTAAAGGGGCTGCTCTTAACTGGTTCAGGTCTTATCTTACTGATAGACACGTTCCTTGACTGTCGATTCCTCTTTTTTGTCTACTGCTCCTATTAAATGTATTCCTCAGGGATCCATTCTGGGTCCTATTTTATTTTCTATATATCTCCATCCAATAGAAGCTATTTCTAGAAAATTTAATATTTCTTTAAATTGTTATGCTGGTGAAACGTAAGTCTATATTCCTGTGTGTAACTCAATGAATTGGCTGCACAACTGTCTTGTAGATGTCTGGCAATGTTCTCGATCTGATAGCTGGTCCTCCTACCAAAGCTCTAATTGGTTTTGAACTCTTTGGCTCTTTCATGGACTTTTGCAAACCTTATGTTTGGAATCTTGGGGTTACTTTTTGACAGTAACCTCTCTTTTGAGAAACAGATTAATTCTGTGGTCAAGCGTTGCTTTTTGCAGCTTCGTCTTTTAGCCAAGGTTAAGCCATTTTTATCTCCTATGGATCTTGAGAAAGTTACTCATGCTTTTAACTTTTCTCGACTTGATTACTGCAACTCGTATTCTGGGATCAGCAAATCCCCGATACGCAGGTTACAGTTGGTTCAGAATGTATGCTGTTGCCTGTTTTTTGGTTGGGGCAAGAAAATTTGATTCCATATCTCCAGTTTTAGACGCTTCACACTGGCTGTCTGTTAGTTTTAGAATTGATTTTAAAGCTTTGCTGCTGGTTTTTAAATCACTACCTGTGTCTGCTCCTGCCTGTTTATCTGAGTTGTGTGTTCTACACCAGCCATCCAGAGAGCTTCTCATGTGGTCTCTCGTACTAACTGCAAAACCAAAGGGGGACATGGCTTTGGCAGCTGCTGCTCCTCGACTGTGGAACACTTTACCTCATTACATTAAGGAGTCGCCTTCAATTGAATGGTTTAAAATGAGACTGAAGGCGCATTTCTATTCTCTAGCTTTCTGTGACCTTCAGTAATACTGATGTCATTTGTTTTGTTTTCAGTTTACTGCTGGCTTGTATTGTGTTTTGTCGTATTTTATTTATTTATTTATTTTATTTTTGTTTATTGCATATTTTATATTGTAAAGCACTTTGGCTACTGCATTGTTGTTTTAAATGTGCTATATAAACAAATTGACATTGACATCTGCGGTGGGCTGGCACCCTGCCCGGGGTTTGTTTGCTGCCTTGTGCCCTGTGTTGGCTGGGATTGGCTCCAGCAGACCCCCGTGACCCTGTAGTTAGGATATAGCAGGGTTGGATAATGGATGGATGGATGAACATTGACGTTGACAATAAACACATGTACTGTATAAGTATTTGTGGTGGGCTGGCGCCCTGCCCGGGGTTTGTTTCCTGCCTTCCGCCCTGTGTTAGCTGGGATTGGCTCCAGCGGACCAACCCTGACCCTGTAGTTAGGATATAGCGGGTTGGATAATGGATGGATGGCTGTATAAGTATTTTAGAACACCTAGTGGATATTCAGGGCAAGTGCATCAATTTTGAACTGATTTGCACCCAGAAAGGAATCGGGAGCAAACTGATGAGACTTTTCATGGAAATAGAGATGCTGAACGCTTTGACATCAGCAGACGAAAAATGTGGGCTGCCAGGATAACTAAAAGACTCTGAATAACCTCCTCCTGATTTTTTTTTAACTTTAACAGTTTTGTTATTAATAACTAGACAAAGAGCCCGTTTCGACAACATAAGATGAAACGGGCACGAATGGAATAGTATAATATATAATAAGTATAAGCACCACAAACCTGATATAGGTGTATTGAATGAATGCGTAATTAGGCCTTGAGCTGTAGTCGAAATCACCTTTCAGGCCTCTAGAGCTTTAATTGAAGTCGCCTTTCTCTTTGAATTTTTGCGGCCGTAGTCGCCTTTCTCTTTGAATTTTTGTGGCTGTAAATCCACCACCTGCCGCGATGTTGGTCTCGTAAGGTTTTTCGGGCAGCTGCGCAGAAGGCGACTGCACATTCGGCTTCGGACATGTGCAGAAGGCGACGTGCGCAGAAGGCGATGTATGCAGAAGGCGACATGCGCAGAAGGCGACTGCGCATTCGGCTTCAGACAGACATGAGTGAGTGAGTGAGGAGACTGGCGAATTACGTATTAAGATCTCTCTCACTCTCTCTCTCTCTCTCTGTATATATATATACACATATATATATATATATATATATATATATATATATATATATATATATAGATATATATATATAAAATCCAATGGTCTCTCTATCTGTCTTTATGCATGTCTGTCCGTTTTTCACGAAAGGACTACTTAACGGATTTAGATTGGGTTTTTTTCTAGAATTTGCTTGAACATTCCAGTTAATTTTGCGACTTCTCTCATTGTGCTAAGTATCATAGTTTGCTTGCAGGAGTGATAAATTTGCACTAATCTGAGACAGAGCTGTGGGCTGAGGGGAGCGGGAAGCATGACGTCAGGAGTGGGGAGCCATGCAGGGCCCTCCTCACTCACGTGCCAGCCTCTGTTCGAGTCAGTCTACCTCTCGCCACGTTTTGCAGTGTACCTCGCCTCCGCTTAGCTAGCAATGCCTGTTTGTTTATTGATTTTTAAAGTTTGTCCTGTTTCACTACGACACGGCTAGTAATATATAAACAAGAGAAGTCAGTAAGAACTGTCCATGCAATTTCTGTGCTTACTGTCACTGGGACAAGGGCCTTTCTAGGCAGCCCAAAGCAGACACAAACCCTGAATTTGATGGCAATCTTCTACTGAACACACCGACTTATGGTAGGCCACCTTCAAAGTTGTAGATTTTTGGGACTTGTGAAAAAAATGTAAAAATTATTATTTTTTTTTTTTTTTAATGGGGAGAACATAGACACTCCACACAGATGGTGGAGGCTTGGGTCTCATAGTGAAAAAAGTCTTCACTTGTCAAGTGTTAGGACCCCCATGTCTGGAGGAACATCCAAGTCTCTCAAACCCTTTCCCCATTTATTCTGAGAGCTTTCGTACACTGCTCATGCAATATGGACTTCCATTAAGAAAATGCTGCTCATTATGGTGCTTGTTTTTTCAGTTGTAAATAATTTACATTTTAATGACTACATGCTTTAATAATTGCCTTGTAATTGATGCACAATCTCATTTACATTTCGATTTCAGTGAGGCCTACAGCATAATGGCACCTAATTCTGTATTCTTGTTTAGGCGAGAGGATTTGACTAGGGGTTTGGGCACTTGCTTTTTCAAAAATGTAATGTCAAAGTGAAAGTTTTTGATTAATGACACTACATTCTTCAAGTGGGAGGACTAGATGAAGGTCAAGTGTGTTGAAGAGTCCAGCCACCCATTTGTTATCCAAGCTAGTTATTCCAGTCCAGATTTGTGTGATGTGCCCAGCAGAAATATTTTAAATTATGAATTTTTTGGGTGATTACATTCTTGTTTCTCAGCGCCCTAAAGGTGAAGTCAAGTCATGTGTGGGGATGATGGAGCAGAAAGCATCTCATATGCTTTCTCATTTAGACAGAAGCGAGACTCCAGAGAGGCTGTAGTGACCTGAAGAGACCCACTGCAGGCTCTTTGGTGTGCTTCAGGCAGACTGAGGAGTTATCAACCACAATACATTTCAAGCTTTTCTTGTCATCTACTCTTTATATTACGTAGATACAGTCAAGTCCATAAGTATTTGGACAGTGACACAAATTTCATAGTTTTGGCTAGTTTTGGATTTGAAACAAAGCAATCAAGATGTGATTAAAGTGTGGACGTTCAGCTTTAATTTAAGGAGTTTAACAAAAATATCGTATGAGCTATTAAAAAAAGGCAGCCATTTTTATACAGGGTCCCTATTTTCAAGGGCCCAAAACTGACATAATCATAATGAACATTTTTCAACATTTGGTTGAAAATCCGTTATAGTCAATAACCAAAGACGGCCTGAAGTCTGAACACATGGCCACCTCCAAGTGCTTGGTTTCCACTCTGGTGATGCTTTGCCAGGCCTTTACTGCCTCTGTCTTCAGGTGCTGCTTGTTCATTGGACATTCTGCCACGAGTTTTGTCTTTAGCAAGTAAAATGCACGTCCAATTGGGTTGTGGTCAGTTGGCTGACTTGGCCATTGAAGAATATCCCAAGACTTTGTATTTGCTGTCACAAATATCAGATTGTTATCAGACCTATGCATATATATACACACAAACACACAGTCACCGGCCACTTTATTATGTACACCTGTCCAACTGCGTCCAAATGCAAATATCTAATCAGCCAATCACATGGCAGCAACTCAATACATTTCAGACAACCTGCTGAAGTTCAAACCGAGCATCAGAATGAAGAAGAAAGGTGACTGAAGTGACTTTGAATGTGGCATGGTTGTTGGTGTCAAACGGGCTGGTCTGAGTATTTCAGAAACTGCTCATCTTCTGGGATTTTCATGCACAACCATTTCTAAGTTTTACAGAGTATGGTCCAAAAAAGGAAAAATATCCAGTGAGGGCAGTTCTCTGGGCAAAAAAACCTTGTTGATGCCAGAGGTCAGAGGAGAATGGCCAGACTGGTTTGAGCTGACAGAAAACAACAGTAACTCAAATAATTGCAGTTGTTCACATGGAAAAAGACATAAAGGTCACAATAATGAAGAATCCAAAATAATAAAAGTAAATAGAAGAAGAAGACAAATAAGAAGGCAAATAATATAAATATCTTATATATAAACGTTTTCGCGTGGAAGTGTTTGTGTGTGTGTGTCTGTCCGGCCCAGAAGTGAGAGGTGGAGTCTGTGTAAAGGCTCCGCCTCCGAGGAAACAGAAAACTTGCTTAGTCGCTAATAACACAAGCAGGGTAAGCATGTCAGCAAAACAAAACCTCCAAAGAAACACAGTCACTTAGCTGCTAACAAACCGATATCCCTTTTACTTTTACTCCCGCTGCTAATACACAAGCGAGGCGAGCACACCATCAAATCGAAACCACAGAAGAAAGACAATCGCTTAGCCGCTAATGCACAAACGATGCGTGCACGTCAGCAAAACAAAACCTCCTAGGAGAGAGACACCTAGAGTACTTCCTTTCAATTACTTGACATCTCTATATTTCAGTTTTTTTTTCTGAAGATTTCAATAGTTTCTAAGACCCCGTGCTTTTTACAGCACTTGCTAACACAGCTAGTATAATATAATAATTAATGAATAAATAATAATGCAAGAATTAAATGAAGGGTAAGTTGAGTTCCAGTCCATTGCTCCATATGTTATATAGCACCATTCACAGTGAGACGTATCACAAGATGCATTACAAAGCCAACAAGAACATATTTTTATAGATGCAGGAGCAAAGCTGGTGGTAGTATTAGATATAAAGATGGCATATGTGGACCACCGGAGGTGTACAGCCACCCTACCCGACATAGACAGATGCAGGAGGCACAAGTGCAAGCACACTCTTTTATTTTTTATGTTTTCCCTCGTGGGAAATGCTTTCCCCCATTTCCCACAAGTACAACACAGTTCACAGCACAGCAAACAGACACAACGCTCTTCCTGTTTCTCTCTCTTTTCTCTTCCACTCCTCCTGGCAAGCTTTGTCTTGTCCCCCCAAACCCCCAGCCGACTAAGTCTCCCATAGTAGCGGCTGCTAGCTTCCTTAATAAGGTACCCGGAAGTGCTCCAGGTGCTTGTTAACCCAGCATCAGGTGTGACGGAAGAGCTGCACTCAGGGGCTCAGCAGCAGTTGCAGCACCCCCTGGCGGTGCCCATGAAACCCAACAGGGCTACACCAAACTCCAGCTCCCACGGAGCCCTGCAGGAGTCAGGGTAATCCAGGGTGGCTGCCATCTAGTGCTCAGGGGGAGGTAATGCTCCGGACACGCTCTGTCCTTCCAGCGTGTAGGCATCCTGGCTGGGTTAGGACCCCAGCCATATGCCACACACATTATTATTAATAAACTTTATGTTTGGCTGATACCTTTTATCTACGGTGCCTTACAACATTAGAACACAGTTCAGCCATTTACAGCTTTTATTAACATTGGAACAAAGTATAAGTCAACTACTTTATTTTATAAAATAAATTATGAAGTGCCTTGCAAAGCCATCAAAACATCCTGTAATAATTAATGTAGCAAAGCTGAATTTCTTAAATTATTAAATTAGGATGTTACTTGGCTATAAAGTTTTACAGATAGATTGACATGTCGTGTGAAACTCTTCCTTGTATCAGTCCAATGTCCCTCTCCAGCACCGTGATTTGTGAGCAGAGCCGAGTTACCTTGGAAAGTTGAGCACTTTGTGGATGCTGGAATCTCTGCCAGCGTTTATCTCTGCTGTTGTAACAGCCAATAATTGTTTCACATCTGCCTCTCACAGAGAGCAACGTCACCAGGTGCTTTACATAGCCATCTAGATCAGAATCCCGGAGAATTTGCCAAATTAACTACCTACATAACGCATGTTATTCAGTCCATAAATCCTTAGTACCATTGAGAATGGGCAATCTAACAAAGCACTTTACAAATATTACAAAAAAAGGTACAAGCAGTTCCCTTGTCTCCAGCTCATGGATGAGGCAGGCGTAAATGTGACAGAATAAAAGAGAGGGTAAAGCATTCCTGCTTAATGGGCTAAAGCCACTGTTTAAATACAAAGGAGCAGATGCGTGTCACTCAGGGTAACCATGAAGAAAAAATGCCAAAAAAGCTTTACTTGGCTTTAGAGGTCAGTCAGAGAGAGTGAAACAGAGTGGGCAGGTAAGCCCACATCCAAGCTGTCACCTTAGACACCCAAAATGCTAGCTGTGGAAGAGCCTCAGCAATCTTGTCAAAAACATGAACAGGCCGGTGGCAGGAAAAATGTAGTGAGTGTCTGGATATGAGATGAGAAATGCGGGTAGAAGTAATGTGTCACTTGCAGATTATGAAACCTTCTTCCCATGATTCAGGTGATACGAACAAAATGAACACTGCCCATCAGAAAAGCCTCCTTAAATTAGCGCCTCTCTGGCACTTAATGTTCTTTTTACCCCAGCTTCTCCACAGGTCATGCTGCATTGACTGCGAGGGAGAGTCTCTCCTAACAATTAGTAGAATGTGTAAATGTAACATATGGAAGTAAACTAATTAACCAATAACCACGAGTCTGTTTTGCATTAGCGCAATTGTCCTAAGCGCAGCTTGCGTCCCATTTAGACGGCAATCACATCTCGCTGTCTGGGAGGCAGGCTCATTTCAGCAGCGCGCATCTTTGTTAAGCGCGTTCATTAAACGCTAATGGCAAAATTACTCCCCATTAAGACACGATGGGCAAAACGGAAAAAAAGTTACATGCATTCGGTGTACGTTTTTGTTAGTTTGTTAGTTTTAGTCAAAAGAACTCCAGAAATGATTTAGAAATTGATTAACCACATCAGTGCTGATCACAAGTGGTTTCCCCTTGAGGGTCCCTGCTCTGTAGCTTAAAATCATTTAATCTATATTTTACCAAAATCAGGAAACTTTATTAATCCCGAGGGAACGTCTTTACAACTGTACACATAGGCAAAGCGACAAGTAACACTAAGCAAGTATAAAAAATAATCATGTAAAATAAAAATTGAAATAGAACATAATTATCAAAATAAAGTACAATAAATCCTCGTTCACTATGCTCTACAGGTACATGGTAATGAAATCCAATAAACACAAGTACGTTTCGGAGAAAATATTAGAAAGTGTTATGAGAGGGGCACAAGGGAATGAGAACATGCGTAATTCACAAACCAATTAAATTGAGCTCTAAACCAAAGGGGAATACAGTAGAGCATCCCATAGTGAAGTTGGGGAGGATAAAATATAGTGCAATGTTTTCTGTCTAAATGTATGCAATAATACTAGTAAAGACCAATTATAATAATCATAGCAATAGATCTGAAAATACTATGATAGCATCTGATGTGTGTTATAACTCATAAAAAGGGTTAGGGTTAGGGTTAGTGGGCACTTATATTCACACACCTTAGTTGTTAAATGTTATAAATGCCAAATGACAGTAAAGCGCTTTAGATTCATAATGTAATATGGGGCTATGGTACCCACTGCAAGGGCCCCGGGATATTGGGTTACAACACTAACTATGAAAGTAATGTAAGAAACAAAAATGAGAAAGAACACACTCACCTCTGCAGAATTAGTTAAGGAGACCTCCACATGCACCACTGCTGAGAGTTTTCACCAGTGATCACCATCCACTTAGAAGATGTTAAATGTAACCGTCTCTCCTAATATGTTTGTAGTTGTAATTTGTCAAATTATGTTGTAAGAAAAGGCGCTATATAGCGCCTGACCCGACACAGATTGGACACAGGAGGCACATGTAAAATAAATAAACTTTTATTTTTCTTCAGCTGGAGGGCACGTCTTCCCCGTAATCCCTTCAGCCACAACACAGTCCCAAGCACAGTAACAACACACAAAAGCACTTTTCTTCTACCACTACTCCTCCCTGGCAACCACGTCCTCTTCCTCTCGATTCTGGCTTCTGAGTGGTGGTTGTTGGCTCGCTTTATGGGGCACCCGGAAGTGCTCCAGGTACTTGATTGCCGTCACCCGGCTGCACTTCCGGGTGTGGCGAGACCAATGCCCAAAAGGGGCCAGCAGCTCCTGCTGCAGCACCCCCTGGGAGTGCCTGCAGAACCCAATAGGGCTGCACAGAACTCTGGGGTGGTCCGAGGCACCGCTGCAACCCAGGGAGGCTACCATCTAGCATCCAGGGGGAGATACTGGGTCTCCCACCCTTGTCCCCCTCGTATATGTGGTGAAGGGCCAGGTATGGGCCCCGGCCATCCGTCACAATGTATACTTGCTAAAAGAACCATAAGGTAACTAGGCACACTCCATTTCTCTAGGGACACTGGGCAAGATCTTTGAGAATATTCACAGATTGCATTGTCAAAGGGTGGACTGTAGGAAGAAAGTGATTTTGTGCCAATCCATCCATCCATTTTCCAACCTGCTGAATCCGAACACAGGGTCACGGGGGTCTGCTGGAGCCAATCCCAGCCAACACAGGGCACAAGGCAGGAACCAATCCCGGGCAGGGTGCCAGCCCACTGCAGGACACACACAAACACACCAAGCACACACTAGGGCCAATTTAGAATCGCCAGTCCACCTAACCTGCATGTCTTTGGACTCTGGGAGGAAACCCACGCAGACATGGGGAGAACATGCAAACTCCACGCAGGGAGGACCCGGGAAGCGAACCCAGGTCCCCAGGTCTCCCAACTGCAAGGCAGCAGCGCTACCCACTGCGCCACCGTGCCTCCCCTTGTGCCAATTTAATCCGTGAAATTTATTTCAGAGACATGCAATTCAGCTGAGAGAGAGAGAGAGAGAGATTGCCAGAGAAATGGACAAATGACAACTGGAAGGCAGGTTAGAGAAATGAACAGAAAACGTGAAGTATACACAAGCAGGTAATTTTAAAAGTGCTGATGCCTGCTTCGCTCCCCGAAGAATTCTTGGGTACCACTGATTTGACTTTGTGTCGAATGAGCGGTTGCTCACGAAGTCCCAAATGAGGCACATTACCTGCATTGTGAGAGAGAGTCAGTTACGGCACTATGGCCCGAGGGTGATCTATCTGGCTCACCGAATCTTCATTGTTGAGGATCCGAGTGGCTGGACCAGGCCAAGAGGACACCCACGTAACACCTGGCTGAGGCAGATAGAGGGTCATTTCCGTAAGGTGGGACTGGACCACGCGTCTCCCTTGGGGAGGGGGGTGGAGGGGGCAGGGGCGTGTGGTGCCAACTGGGATCCCGAGTTGTTTAATTGTGTGGTGGGGATGGCAACGCTCTGTACCAGTGCATGCTCCCCAACCTGACCTGATGTCTGCTTTACCAATATGGTTGAAAACCACAGTCTGTGATAAATGATGAGAACAGGTGACGGTATTAATAACCAGACAATCTGTCTGGTTGTTGCCCAGCATTTTATGAATATATAAATACATGTTTGGTTATGGGGTGGCATGGTGGTGCAGTGGTAGCGCTAGTGCCTTGCAGTAAGGAGACCTGGGTTTGCTTCCTGGGTCCTCCCTGCGTGGAGTTTGCATGTTCTCCATGCGTCTGCGTGGGTTTCCTCCCACAGTCCAAAGACATGCAGGTTAAGTGCATTGGTGATCCTCATTTGTCCCTAATGTGTGCTTGGTGTGTGTACCCTGCAGTGGGCTGGCGCCCTGCCCGGGGTTTGTTTCTGCCTTGCGCCCTGTGCTGGCTGGGATTGGCTCCAACAGAACCCCGTGACCTTGTGTTAGGATATAGCGGGTTGGATAATGGAGGGATGGATGGATGTTTGGTTATAATGACGAGGATCCAGCACAAAGTCAGAAGCACCTCCATGATGTTGACATTCCATCATGGAACATCTGGTTGTCAGCATTCCCCCACTTGGCTGTGATGGCCCTTGGCTTCTCTCCAGCCTGAATATGCACACATTCATGATTAAACATTGTATTATTGGGAATGAATGTTATCTTTTAAAGCAAGTTAAATACATATATTTTTTTTCGTACCGTACTTTTCTCTTGTAATTATTCCCATCAATCGAAAGGTTGCCGGTTCGAATCATGTAAATGCCAATAGGGACTCTGCTCTGTTGGGCCCTTAGGCAAGGCCCTTAACCTGCAATTGCTGAGCGCTTTGAGTAGTGAGAAAAATGCTATATAAATATAAATAATTATTATTATTATTTATTATTAAAAGGGATGGAAGTGGTTCTAGTCTGTTCTGCATCAAGAAAGGACACTCCAGGGGAGAAAGAGCGCCCCCTGCTGGATACAGTAACAGAAAAGCAAAGTTCAGATGGCAAAAATCTTAGAAGAACACAACTACCATGAGATTAGTTTGTTTGATTTCCAGCATCTGTAGACAAGGAGGACTGCTGCATCCCCATCTCATACAGTGATGAGCCACAGACCACCCATTACACAAGTCCCGGCCAACACACACTAGCAATGGGATTTATTAACGACAACAAACAAGGACAAAATGCTTAACAATTTTACAACCTAAACAACTAATGCAGGAATAGGTTCTGCGAAATGTTCACCTCCAAACTCAGTGGTCAACACTTTTTGAAAGTTGTTCACAAAGCAAATCTCTCTTTTCTCACATTTTCTTTTTCCTGAAATTTGTCAAATCAGATGAAAAAAGCGTTCTGAGAATGTTTATCAGGTAGGCCATGTGCTCTGTCAGTTGTGGAGTTTTCCTTAATGACATCTCGTGGGATTTTAGTGCAGAGCTCCAATCTGAACTTTGCAGGGTTTCCACATTTCAGTTCTTCAGGAATTCCAAGAATTCCTACTCCTTTTCTGGCCCTGTCTTACAAATCTGCTAATTTTTAGACTCGTTTTCTAAGGCAGTCATCTTTCTCTTTATGGTAATCACCATTTATTTTGACAGTTCAATCCAGGATGTTAAAATGTGGTTCAGATTGTTGTGTCAGGCACAAGTCATAAACCATTTACTCAGCTCTAATTAAACTTACGCTTCATTTTCTGCTTGATATCTTTTATGGCCTCTTGCATTGTTCCATTCTTTTCTTTCATATCCACGATGGTGTTGATGTAGAAGTTGTAGCAGGAGATAACCAAGATGGTGGATTGTCAGATAATTTGGAATCCGTTAAATCATTACAGAAGGACTTGGACAGCATGCAGGCTTGGGCAGATTTGTAGAAGAAGAAATTTAGTGTCATTAAATGTAATGATTTATATGTAGGAAATAAAACTGTTAAGTTTGAAAACACAATGGGAAATTAAAAATCAAAAGTACATCTTACAAAAAAGATTTAGGAGTCGTAGTGGACTTGACACTATCATCAAGACAGTGTTCAGAAGTTATTAAAAAAGAATGTCAGGTTATATAGCGCCTTGATGTGCGGAGTACAAATCCAAGGAGGTTCTGCTCAAGCTTTATAACACACTGGTGAGGCCTCATCTTGAGTCCTGTGTGCAGTTTTGGTCTCCAGGCTACAAAAAGGACACAGCAGCACTAGAAAAGGTCCAGAGAAGAGCGACTAGGCTGATTCCAGGGCTACAGGGGATGAATTATGAGGAAAGATTAAAAGAGCTGAGCCTTTACAGTTTAAGTAAAAGGAGATTGAAAGTGGCATGACTGAAGTGTTTAAAATTATGAAGGAAATTAGTCCAGTGGATCGAGACTGTTGTTTTAAAATGAGTTCATGAAGAACACGGGGACATAGTTGGAAACTTGTTAAGGGTAAATTTCACACAAACAAGTTTTTGTGTGGTAGACAGCAAGACTTTAGGGACTTCCAAAGCTTGACTTGTTTTTTTAGAAGAATTAAGTGGACAGGACTGGTGAGCTTTGTTGGGCTGAATGGCCTGTTCTCGTCTCGATTGTTCTAATGAAAAACAAAACCCTGTTTTTTGCTTTGTGGGATGATGCTGAGGAATCTTTACTGCCAGGCTCAATACCAACCAGACTGGCCCGGCGAGGAACCTTCCACAACTGCAGTACCCGACAGATCACGATCTGACATGGGTCTATGTCTGTCTCCTCTTCATTTGCATAGATCTGTAGGAGCCTGCATCATATTGATTTTTGCTTTAGTAGCTGCTTTGAAACATGTAAGTTTTTGCATATAGTATGTTCTTTGCTGTAAAAATTCTTACCAGGAGCATCAGAATTTAGATTATCTTGTGTAATTAAAGAATGACTGGTGGAAGAGAATCATCTCAAGTGTCCATCCTTGAGTAACAGACAAAATCAAAAATAAATATCATTAACAAATTCCACTTAACTCTATTAACATAAAAATATTTTTTGCACTTTCTGCAAAATACTAACTTTAACCAGATTCAGCTTAGTATGCCGGTATGATCCTGGAAGAAGAGGGGAAAAGCTGTAGGGCAAAAGGAAATACACTGACTCTAAACTGTTAAGAATGAAGCACCACTAAATAATATTCTGTTACGTATGCTACTGCCTCTGCGGAGTGGGCACTGCCTCACTGGTTACTGTTTCTGTCTTCTTCTTTGACATGGATTCAGATCCAGGACTGGTTGCTGTCTGTTTGGAGTTTTTACTTCCTCTTTGGGTATTCCTTCCAAATCCCAAAAATGTGAGATCTGTCCAGTGTAAGTGTGACTGTCTCAGATGTACTGTGGGAACAAATTTAATTTTTTTTAACATGACATTCTCAACATTCCTAAACTCAGTTAAATCAATCCAGGGTTGTAGGGACAGAATCTATCTTGGTAGCTCTTTGTACAAGAAAGGAACCATCCCAGACAGGATGCCAGTTTCTCCTAGGGGACTCACAAAGGGCTAAATTAGAAATTACCAGTCAACCCGACCAGCCGATCCTCTTTAGTACTAAGAGAAAAAACACAACAACAACATCTATTTTAATAGCACATTTTCATACAAATGATGTAGCTCAGGGTGGCATGGTGGCGCAGTGGGTAGCGCTGCTGCCTCGCAGTAAGGAGACCCGGGTTCGCTTCCCTGGTCCTCCTTGCGTGGAGTTTTCATGTTCTCCCCTTGTCTGAGTGGGTTTCCTCCCACAGTCCAAAGGCATGCAGGTTAGGTGCATTGGCGATTCTAAATTGTCCCTAGTGTGTGCCCTGTGGTGGCACGGCTAGCGCCCTGCCCGGGGTTTGTTTCCTGCCTTGCACCCTGTGTTGGCTGGGATTGGCTCCAGCAGACCCCTGTGAACCTCTGTTAGGATATAGCAGGTCGCATAATGGATGGATGGATCAGTGATCATAAAATGTACATTTATATATTAAGGGGGTTTTATTTAATAAAACATGCACAGAATACTTATCCATAATACATACGAAATAAAAGGAAAAAAACACCTTTAATCTGAAGCACTGGACCTTGGTATTTCCAAAAACTTTGGACATCTCCAAACTTTATATGCAATTATGAGGATATAGTGTGCTGGATAATGGATGGATGGATGATGTAGCTCAATGTGCTTTACAAGATGAAGAAAGAAAAAAAAGACAAAATATAAAAATAAAATTAGGCAATACTAATTAAAATAGAATAAAAGTAAGGTCTGATGGCCAGGAGGGCAGAAAAAAAAAAAAATCTGCAGGGGTTCCGAGGCCACGAGACCACCAAGCCCCCTCTAGGCATTCTACCTAACATAAATGATCTCAATCAGTCCTCAGGGTTTTCAAGCTTCTAATGGAAGAGCTTGATGATGATCAAGCAGATGCAGCATTGTCATGCAGAGTTCAGGACATGGCAAGAAGTGTGTGATACCTCTAAAATGAGCCCCAAAAGCCAGGCTGGGACCATCCCTAACCTGTCCAGTAATGGACTCACTTAACGCTAGAATCCCTGCCAAAACCCTACTATATCCGAGGAGCCTCCAATGTCCTTATCACCGTGTCAATTGCCCGCCGATAAGCACTTTTATTTTGCAATTGTGTCAAATTTGCGGCACTCAACCTGCACTCACCCACCCCTCATTCAGCCAGTCAAAGCCATCGTACCGCTACAATTTTCACTTCAACTCTGCGTTGAAGAATTTATCTAGCAAAGTGTTGTAAGGAATTATATACAGTAGGTAATAATATATCATAATGATATATCATTTCATGGGTGTTCTGTGTCTGCAACGATCTGTGTAAATGCAGGATGACATAAGAAACGGGAGACAAGAAATTTTGTGCACATAGCT